>NW_026623078.1:81598222-82316347 GCF_023065955.2 Ursus arctos | reverse complement strand
TGGACATATACGGAGAAGTGGGATTGCTGAGTCATATGGTAATTCTATTTTTAATTTTTTGAGAATCCTTCATGCTGTTTTCCGTAATGGCTGTACCAATTTACTTTCCCACCAACAGTGTACCTCCCCACCAAGCCTTACATTAATTTTTTAAAATAATAGTCATTTTAACGGGTGTGAAGTACTATCTCATTTTAGTTTTGATTTGCATCTCCCTGATGATTAGCGATGTTGGACACTTTTTCGTGTACACACTGAGGACAGGTAAGAAGATACAAATGGAACTTCTTTGGAAATACGCTGAAACAAGTCCTTTGCCTATTTTTTGATTGGGTTATTTGTTTTTATGCTATTGAGTTATATGGGCTCGTTATATATTTTGGATATTAGCCCCTTATCAGATATATGGGCTTGCAAATACAACCTGTCAGTCTATAGGTTGCCTTTTGACTCTGTTGATTGTTTCCTTTGCTATGCAGACACCTGTTAGTTTGATGTAGTCCCGCCTGTTTGTTTTTTGCTTTTGTTGTCTGTGATTTTGGTATCCTATCCAAAAACTCCTTGCGAAGACCAGTGTCAAGCAACTTTCCCCCTGTTTATTGTTTCAGGAGTTTTTCAGTTCCAGGTGTTATGTGTAAGTCTAATCCATTTCGATTTGTGTGTAGAGTGTAAGATAAAGGTTCAGTTTTACTCTTTCACATGTGAATATGGAGTTTTGTTGACACTATTGATAGAAGAGACTGTTCTCTCCTCATCGTACATTCTTGACACCCTTGTCAAGGATTAGTTAAACATATATGCGTGGGTTCATTTCTGGGCTTTATTCTGTTCCGTTGGCATATGTGTCTGTTTTTATTCCAGTGCCATACTGCTTTGATTACTACAGTTTTGTAATATAATTTGAAATTGGGAAACGTGATGCCTCCAGCTTTGTTCAGCAGTGAAGGGGTTTTATACTGCGAAGACAGACACACACCAGCATTTTGGATTCGGGCCGCAGGATACAGAAGGCATTGGAGGGGTGCAAGACGAGGAGCATAGAGACTTGGCGGGAGGCTCTTGCAGGGAATCCAGGACGTATGGAGGTAATGGAGACTGAAGCCGAGGTTAAGGTACTGGGGATGAAGAAAGCACTAACTCGAGAGAGACTAAGGCAGCGGCAGGTTGGGAAGTATCAGATGACCCCGCATACAGTATCTAAAAGCGGAGAGGCATCAAGGATGACACTTTGTCTTCTGACCTGGGCTCAAGGACTGTTGCTGTCCCCTGGCCTGGGACTCAGGCAAAAGAACAGAGTTTGAAGGGGAAAATGATGAGTTCTGTTTTGAGTAAGTAGCTTTTTAGGTCTCTGAGGACATCTATGTACATTTTAGGCAATTAAAGATCTCAGTCAAGCTCAGAATAGAGCTCTTGGCTGAATATAGACTTGGGGAATCATCGGCACGGAGACGCTAATTGAGAGCATGGGAGTAGAACTGATCACCCAAGGGAAGTATATAGAAGGAGGAGATAAAGATGTTCTTTTAGACTCACCAGGTCTCTACCACTGCTCTTTCACAAATAAAACACGAAAGATAAACACGCACTCACCAACTTCCTCTTGCCTTCTGAGCTTCTTCCTGTCATTCCGCACTGCTGGCTAGGACAGACTCCGCCTGACGTTTCCTTGGCTCCTTCTGTCCCTCATCTAAAACTTTCTTGTTAGAAACCTTCCTGGACCGTCGACCCAACAGCTGCTTCCAGTCTCTGGCCACGGAACTCGCTGTGTTTTCCTTCATAGCATTCATCCCTGTGTAAGCCTTGGCAGTATTATTACAGATGTCTTTGTTTGCCTTTCTCATGGGCCCTCTCCTCTATAAGATGGTGAGCTCCGGGGCTGCAGGGACTTGGCCGTGCTTACAGCGGCCCCAAACACTTAAAACATGTCGGGCACTCCGTGAACATGCAGCCAGTAGTTATCAAAGCACGTATGGAAGAAAATAATGCCAGGAATCTTCAATAATCGAATGACAATTTCTCAATTTAAAAACAAATAACTGTAGCCTTGTGTGAGTACCATTTAGAACTCCTGGTTGGACGGTAGGGTTCCATTTCAGGAGGACACTGACCTGTCTAGTCTCTCTTTTCCTGGGACTGACTGTTCTCATTTGAAAACTGAACGTCTTGCCTCCTGGGAACCCCCCCCAGCCCCCCCCCCCCCCCCAGGCGCGGACAAACTGAATTGGTTTTGCTAGCTCTGACATTTGTTAGCTGAGTGACCCCGGACAGGTACTTGGCCTCAGTGGATAGCCCTGCGTGTCCCTCTCTTAGATCCTGAGATGTAGACCTACCACTTGTATGCTGAATATAGAGCCTGAAATATAGAGCTTGACGGAGGGGTGCTCTCAGCTGAAACCTGACAGGGAGGGAGGAAAGAGGGACTGGACAAGGAAGAAAATGGCCATAGATGTGCGTGCAGCCTTCTCTAGTCTCCCTGCTCACACAGGGAGCTCTGGGGCACACGTGGCCCCACAACATTTTCTACCCTGAGACAAGGTCATTTCCTTGAATCTGACTCTGGGAGACATATGCGCCCAGGTATTTCTGGGCAAAGCAGCTTGGGTCAGCTGAGGAAGATTCTCCGGAGAGCAGAGCAATGATGGGTTGTTATCAGGTAACACAACAGCTGGGGGATGGGTGCACCAGCCTGGGAGAGGGCGTCAGGGTAGGGCATCCGTTGTGTTGGCTACATTCTAACTGGTATTTCCACTATAGTCCCCCGAGTCTTCCCTTAAGACAAAGCTGCTGCTTTGGGGCTTACGACATTCAGTCACAAGACCCTGTGATCCTCATAGAGTGTCTGTGCCCTAAGGAAGTCACGAAAACATACTATAAAAAAATCTCCCTGAACTTTGTAATGCTTGGAACCCAAAGAGCCCTGCTGTGGATTCCCTTCCTGATTTAGCCATGCCTTCTCCTGCTCATCTCGTGAAAGCATCACGGGTCAGGGCAAACTGCGGTAGGGTGCCAGCTACCCTGTACCTACCAGCCTGACCAGTCACACACTGGCCTTTTGCTCACACCCTATTCTCCAGGCCCTGATCATTCTGGGACCTGGACCTTGGTTTTCCTCACCACCCCGAGTCCTGCTAGAATCTTGGATGCCTTCCAAGTCCAGCTCAATGACTCCTGTAGCACCTTGGCCTTCACCTTCTCAGCTTGGAGAGCTTTTCCTCCCCTCCACTCAGGCATACCTTCATTCGTACCTCACACTTGACATATATACCAAATCATCTCTTGAACACAGCCTTCTCTCTCAGCTTGCTTGCTAAATTCTTCCATTAGTGCCATTTTTTATTTCCTGGCGATCTCTGGTCGATGATCTCTCCTGTTTTAATTCATTAGCCCTCTTGTTCTGTATCTTCCCTCCTTAACACCACTTGGGGGGGGGGGTCTCTGTAGTATACAGTTTCCACGATACCCTTCCCGATACCCTGGTAATAATCCCAGCTTCTCTCTAGGATAGTCTGTGCTGCTTTATCTGTACTGACCTTAGTTTCCTTCAGACAATGAGACTAGGCCACCCATAAAGGATTTTTAATGAAGATTAAGTGAAAAAATAAAAACAAATAAACCAAGTTAAATAAAATTTGTTGTCATCCTTGGCACACAGTAGGTGTTTAATCAGTGTTTATTCTGATTAGAGGCTAACATGTATACTTTAATGTCAACTAAGGGGATGGTGAGATTGACCTTCTGCTATGAAAACAGAGAAGGCTGGATGAGACCTTCCTTGAATGGAACATCTCCACGGGGTGAACCAAGGGAGATCCATTAGGAAGGACCTTGGGATCCTTAGTGCAGGAACATTGGAGATGTTCACGTGGTATGGGTCTCTGAGGGCATCAAGCACTAAGTGATAAGCCATCACTTATGTTCCCAAGTGTGACAGTGAGTCATCAGGAAAAACTAAATTATAGTCTGTAAACTCTGCTGAAATAAGGCAGGGGAGTACACTTTCTAAAATGAGCTACATCAGAAATTGCTAAAATTAAATATAAAAGTATTTAGTATTGAAGGGGTTGGTGTAAGTTTTCTGGAAAATTAATTTCTGGGCACATGTCATCCTAGCCGTGTAAGAGCGGATGGGGAACTGAACTGGTGGTTTTGGTGAAAATTTGTTGATTTTAAGTCAATATAAAATGCATCGAATAAATTGTGGGTTTTGTTTTTTTTTTGTTTTTTTGTTTTGTTTTGTTTTTTAGTTTAAAGGAAATGTTTAAAGATAAGATTATCCTTGGAATCTTGTGCCCAAGGTAGAATTCATCAAGCTCGGTATTTTAACATGCTGACTTGTGTTGGCCTTCTGGGAGAATAAAATGAATATTAATATAATTGCTCCTGAATAATAGAATGAGATTTCTTGGTTTCCTTTCGTTCCCCTTCTTTCTGAGAGCATGGGGATGCTGGAGACAAAAATGACCATAAATCATCTTTAAGTGACAGGCTGGAATCAAATGAGGTGATGGTGCAGATGGGAGGGGCCAGGAAGCTCTTTCTAAGCTCCTGGTACCTGCTGGTGACTGTAGTAAGGCCTTTCCCTGGCCATACTTTTATTTAATCTTCATGCAGGAGCTAGTGCCAGCCCTCTTGAGAACTGAGGAGACCCAGCACAGAGAGGGGAAGTGAATTGCTCACAGCGCCACAGCTAGCAAGAGATGAAGCCTGGACAGGTACCCCCCGAATCCCTCTGATCCCGAAGCTTGTCCCTTCTCAGCCACCCTGCAGATGTCTCTTGTGAAGGGCATTTAAAAGTCAGCTGTAGGTCATAAAAGCAAAACAAAACCAAATACCCAGAACAAAACTCAAGAACGATTCAGTCCAAATATGTGGCGTTTAACCACTCAGCTGTGTGTGAATTTGGGAAAGTAGGTAAGCTTCTATTTGACTTGAAATATGAAGGGAGTGTGAGGAGGGGGTTTGTTTGATGATCCCTAATATCAAGCCTGCTTCTCACAGCTTTTCATTCTGGAATAGGCATGAAAACTGCAAGCATGTTTACTTGGAAGGATGCTTTATAGAATTAGGAGCCTGCTTAGGTTAAAAAAAAGAAGTAGAAGAAGAAGGAGAAGGAAGAAAGGGAAAAGAGAACGAGGAAGAGGAAGAAGAAGGGGAAGAAGAAGAAGAGGAAGGAGGGGAAGAAAAGGAAGAAGGGGAAGAGGAAGGGGAAGGAGGGGAAGAGGAAGAGGAAGAAGAAAAAAGAGGACGGGGAGGAGGAGAATGAAGAGGAAGAGAAAGAGGAGGCGGAAGAAGAAGAAGAAGAAGAAGAAGAAGAAGAAGAAGAAGAAGAAGAAACAATAGTAGTAGTAGTAGAAGTAGTAGTGTAGTAGAAGTAGTAGTAGTAGTGTAGTAGGTAGTAGTAGAAGTAGTAGTAGTGTAGTAGAAGTAGTAGTAGTGTAGTAGTAGCAGAAGTAGTAGTAGTGTAGTAGTAGAAGTAGTAGTAGTATAGTAGTAGTAGAAGTAGAAGTAGTAGTAGTGTAGTAGTAGTAGAATTAGTAGTAGTAGTGTAGTAGTAGTAGAAGTAGTAGTAGTGTAGTAGTAGAAGTAGTAGTAGTGTAGTAGTAGTAGAAGTAGTAGTAGTATAGTAGTAGTAGTAGAAGTAGCAGTAGTAGTAGCAGTGTAGTAGTAGTAGCAGAAGTAGTAGTAGTGTAGTAGTAGTAGAAGTAGTAGTAGTGTAGTAGTAGTAGTAGAAGTAGTAGTGTAGTAGTAGTAGTAGAAGTAGTAGTAGCGTAGTAGTAGAAGTAGTAGTAGCGTAGTAGTAGTAGTAGTGTAGTAGTAGAAGTAGTAGTAGTGTAGTAGTAGTAGAAGTAGAAGTAGAAGTAGAAGTAGTAGTAGTAGTGTAGTAGTGTAGTAGTAGTAATCCAGGGCAATGTGTGTTCTCTCTAGTTGTTCAGGTAAGTAGCCAAAATTCCAGGTGTTGACCTTCCCACGTTATACTTTATTGACTGTGTCAGACCAAAATGAAAGAAAATATATTTACTGGGATTGCAGATGGGGCTTTTCTCCCTTGTGTGGTTTCATTGAGCGTCCCCTGGATGTTTTCATTCAGAGTTCAGTGACTAATGTATGCATCAAAACTTCTGGGATGTTGGTGTAATATACTGTAAACACCTAAACTTAAAGTCAATATATTACTTTAATATGCATCCCATTTTTAAGTTAAAACTGAGGCTGGGTTGGCCATAGTGTGAGGCTTGTCTAGAGTCACGGCAGGAAATGAAGTGTGCATTGGGCTGGAAGCTTCCTTGGCAGGTAATCCTAGGGTCCTGATCCCGGCTGCCAGGGAGATGGAGAGGGAGGTGTCCCTCAACAGGGGGGTGGTTGATCCGTTTACGACTTCAGCACAATGTGTTATTGTCCCTCACACACACATCTGCGCACGCTCACACATGCATACACACACCACTGCTTCATCTGGGTAAGCTCTTACTGATTCAGTCACCTCAACTGTCATCCATTTGGAAAAGGCTTTCCTTGTCTCTGATGGCTGCATCCGCCCATTCCCTCTGGCCTCCCACAGTGGCTGGGCTTAGCCTGACCCTGGCATCAGCCCAAGCGAGGCTGTTGGGTGCGCTGGTCATGCTCTGTTCCCAGCCTAGTCTGCTCCCATTCGCTTAGCCCCACTGTGGGCCGCGACACACCCAGCAGCCATGTGCAAACACATTTACCTGAAGGTTGCAAGGAGAGCGTTTGGGTTCAGAAAGTCCTGGCCATGTTCCAGCTTTGCCACTCACTAGTTCTGGTTTGGAAAAGTCGTCAGACTTCTCTGAACCTGTTCCTTCATCTGTAAGACAGAGAAAAGAAGGCCACTTTTCTCATAGGTGGCCTGGACAATTAAATGCTATGCCTACTGAATGCAGAGTACTTGGCTACATGCCTGGCACAGTGCAAAAGAGAGGAGGAAGAATGGCTAACTTATCAGTGAAGGAAGTTTGATCGAATCCATATTATGTGCCACGCGTCTGCTGCAGGCTGGGGTTGCTGTTGAGAGCAAGACAGACTTGGTCCCTCTCTCCCGGAACTTGTGTTTTTCCAGTGGGTAGAGTAGGGAGAAGCCAGAAATAGCACGCAGTAGTTTCTTTCTTCTTTCTCTGTCAGAGTGCTCTTAACCACTCATTCATTCATTCATCACGCATTCATTCATCAAATGTGCGAGCACTTTCCCTGGGCCAGACACTTAACATGGAATTTCTCATGTAATCTTCACAGCAGTTTTATGAGATAAAGGCATGTATCCCTGTTCCTTTCCACAAATGATTCTGAAGCTCGGGGAGAGATCAGGTGACTTACCAGAAATCACACAGATCAGTCTCAAAGCCCCAATTCCAACTCAGGGCCATTTGATTCCAGTGCTCTTTCTTGAGGCTAAGTTATCCAATGGAGACACACAGAGTGCTCAAAGAGCAGGGGGTGCCGGGGCGAGGCACCCTGCTTCTCGTAGGCTCCGTTCTCCCATTTCTAAAATGAGAAGGGTTGAAGAGGTCATTCCTGGTGTCCTTTCTGCCGGGCTTCCTTCCGCATACAAATCATTTTTCTTTCCTTTGAATTTGCCCCCTCTTGGAACCTGGCTCATTCCCACTTCCCCTCATCTATGCCTGGTTGTTTCCTCTCTTTTAGTGGAGGCATTCACGTATGTTCTTCCCTAACAGACTGTGTAAAATTGAAACTAGAGCCCATGCCAGAACCTCTTTCTCTGCAGTGGTTTCCTACCACAGGTGTGCATTAAACATGGGTGTCATTTAATTGTGCAGGTAGGATTTTATTGTCCGACCTGAGTGCACAGGCTCACGGACGTAGGGCAATCCTAGTATGTCAGAGTGCAGATGTTTTGGAACCAGTGGACCTGAGCAACTGAGGCACGCTGACAGCTGCTCCCCACACCAGGTCCGGACCCCTGAGCTGACAATGGTTGGAAGCTTCTCTTGCTTTGCTCCAGCCTTCTTGAGTCCCAGAGAGTCCCTGTGGAAACTGCATGGGAAGATCAGATTTTCAGCAGTGATAGATGCAGAGCTCCACTCTCCAGGGCCCAGGGTCCAGGCGTCCACACCCAGCCACCGGCCAACTTGTTTAGCTTGGTTTATTATTAGCCCAGTTAAGCCTGCATAGTTGGTCCCCAGGAGAAGCTCTCTGGCAAGTTCCTGCCCAGGGTCTTACTTGCTCAGAAGCAGACACTGAGCCTGCCTCATGGGGTAAGCTCCAGGGGATAAACATCAGAAGTTATTTTGGTGGGAAAATTAGGTACCCAGGGATACCATTTGATTCTGTGCCCTTTTGGGCTGAGACTTCAGAGTGCTTTATAATTTAGAACCAAGACCTGGATTTCATGTCATTTATTCATCCAGGAAATGTTACTGAACACCTACCTTGGGCCAAGTCTAGTGCTGAGGATACAAAGAGACAATCATCATCTTCATCATCGATCATCCCAATAGCAATGTTATTGAACTTATTTTAGCAGGCGTTATGTTAAGCACTTTGCATGCATTTCAATATTTCATCTGTAAAGTGCTCAACTCCAGGGAGGCAATTCTTTTTTTTTTCTACACACACCTGTGGGTGGGGCACTTGTTACCTATGGTGCATTGACCCTTGGAGCTGTGTTACGTGGTGGCCCCAGGTCTTTCTCTATTTTACAGATAAATAATTTAGAGAAGATAAAGATCACAGCTTTAGCGGGTAGAGGTAGTAGATTTAGAAGTACCTTTAAACATATTTTGAGTGCCCAATAAGGCTAGACCACTGCTCTACAGGTTTCCAGTTATGGGTGAGAAGGCAGATGATTAAGACAGGTGATCTAAAAGTGATTCATTAATTGCTGCAGCAAAAGCAGCCATGGGGTGCTCTCTGGAAGTTCAGGGAAGGGAGGAACTACAGAATCAAGGAAGGTTCTCTGGAGGAGGTGATGTTTACCTTGGTCCTGATAAGCCAGTTGTATCTACAGGGTGGGGCTGGTGGGGAAGAACCATCCTGAGGCAGAAGAAGAACCCATTTAAAGATAGGGACCTGCTGAAAGATGGGGTTTCCCGGGGACTTGTTACTAGACCAGCTGGAATGGCTGGGGCTCTGAGAACATGCGGTGATGAGGAGGTGGGAGGAGGTGGGAGTGAGAAGGTTTGCAGGCATCGAGATGGAAAGAGATGTCACGGGAATGGGTTGAGATTGTATCTTGTTGTGGGAGAAGAAACTATGCGTAGTTGGGCATCAGAACTGGCTTCAGCTATAGCAACAGAAACCCAACGACAGTGGCATATCCAAATAGAGTTGTGTTTTTCTCATGCAACCATAGGTCTGGTTTGTATAGTTTTTCATGGGAAATCAAGAACCCAGACTCTCCAGGCTTCCTCCTCTGCCATCTCTAGCATGGAGCTTTCTTTTTCAGATTCGTGCTTGTGAGACCTCTTCTTTACCATCAGACATGGTGCCCGTATTCCAGATGTGTAGGGAGCAGGAAGGGTGAAGAATTGGCATGTGTCAGCCACGTTTATCTCTTTTGATAAAAACAAACAAGCAGTAGCTTTCCCATAATCCCATCTAGTAGACTTTCACTAACTTCTCCTTGGTCTGAACTAGGTCTCATGGCCACCACTGAGCAGAAGGGCATCTCAAAAGGTACTTATTTGGGCATTTGGTTGTGCCAGAAAAAAACAAAGTTCTGTTTAGTGAGGATGGATATTAGATAAGAAACTGGCAGTGCCCACGATTGATTGACACAATCAGCTCACGTTTAAAAAAATGGCTTTGGCAACCACCAAGGGGCAGATCTTGCAACCTCCAAGGGTGGGGGGCTCATAGTCAACACATAGGTAAGTAAACAAACCAATGATGATGATATAGGACAAGGAAGATCAGTGGTGAAGTGGGGGCCAAATGAAGGAGTGCTTCACCCAGTGGGGGACATGGTCTGGGGAGGAGTTCCCTAAGGAAGTAACGATGGGGTTGAGTGTAGGAAGAACACAGGAAGGTGACAGTGAAGAGGTGAGGACATGCAGGAAGTTTTGGAGGAATGCGATCACATGACACTTGCTGGCAAATGTCAATAATTCATCCTACTGAGTAGGGTAGAAAGGGAGCGGATGTGAGGCTTGAAAGAGAAGCAAGGGCCAACCAGAGGGTCTTCTTAGTCTCGCCTAGACATTCAGATTTACGGGCCAGCTGTAGAGCACAGCTGGCACCCGACCTCTCCGGAGCCTCAGGTGTTCCTCTTCAGCAGGAGACTTTGCAGCAAGCACACTGCAGGCAACTCAGGTACCAAGAGGAACAACGTCCATTGGATGATGCAGGGTCCACTCTGGCTTAAAAGGCCTCATGCTTTTCAGGAGCCATGTATCTCTTGTAGAAACTCCATAGGCATCACTTGTAGGGTCTCTGAAGTCCGATGTATCTCCACATTTTGGGAATCCCAAGTAAGGCACCCCCTCAAATATCCGTAGTTCTCCCAGTCCAGATGCAGTCAGCCCAATGAGTCATTTCACAGGAAGCAGTGTTGTTAATGATACAGTGGACACAAACTGTCATTCTCTGTTTCCAGGGAAACAGACTAGAAAGTTTATCCAGTGGTCAGGTTCTTCAGGCAGAAGGGGAAAGACACTTGCTAAACCCTTTGTCCAGAGCCCTTTAATTGGTAGGCTACTGAAAAGCACAGGAGGGTTTTTGGTGTCAGGGTACCCTGATCAGGTTTTTTATTTAGGAATCATTCTTAGGCTTTGTGGTGGATTAATAGATGGGGCTATGATGGGTCCACAGAGCTGGATGGGAGGCTGTTTTGTTTCTTGTTTATTTTATTTTATTTTTTTAATGATTTTTTATTATATTATGTTAGTCACCATACAGTACATCCCCGGTTTCCGATGTAAGGCTCGATGATTCATTAGTTGCGTATAACACCCAGTGCACCGTGCAATACGTGCCCTCCTTACTACCCATCACCAGCCTATCCCATTCCCCCACCCCCTCCCCTCTGAGTCTTGTTTATTTTTAAGTGAATTCACTTTTTAGAGCAGTTTTAGGCTCACAGCAACACTGAGCGGAAAGTACAGAGAGTTCCCATATATACTCCCCGCCCCCCTGCATGCACAACATCCCCCACGATCCACATCCTCTACCCCAGTGATACGTCTCTTACAGTTGATGAACCCACATTGGCAACATCGTTAGCACTAAAAGTCCATTATCTACATCAGGGTTGTCTCTTGGTGGTATATATTCTATGGGTTTGGACAAATTTATAATGACCTGTATCCACCATCTTAGAATCGTGCAGAATAGCTTCCCTACCCTACAAATTCTCCATGCTCTGCCTTCTCATCTATTCCTCCTTCAATCCCCCGCAATCATGACTCCTTTTACTGTTTTCATAGTTTTGCTTTTTCCAGAATGTTCCAGAGTCGGAATCCTACAGCATATAGCCTTCTCAGATTGGCTTCTTTCACTTGGTAATGTGCATTTAAGTTTCCTCCATGTGTGACTTGATAGCTCGTCTCTTTTTAGTGCTGAATAGTATTTCATTATCCAGATGATTTCATTACCCAGTTTTTCTGTTCACCTACTGAAGGAATCTTGGGGGTTCCCAAGTTTTGGCAATTATGAATTGAGCTGCCGTAAACATCTGTGCGCAGGTTTTCATGCGGTCATTATTTTCAGCTCATTAGGTAAATACCAAGGAGCACGGTTGCTGGATCATAGGGGGAGAACATGTTTAGTTTTGTAAGGAACTGCCTATCTGGCTTCCACAGCGGCTGTGCCATTTTGCATTCCCATCAGCAATGAAGGAACGTTCCTGTTGCTCCATCCTCTTCAGATCTTGTCTTGTCAGTATTTTGTTTTAAGACGTGGTAGGGCCTGGAGATGGAGTGAGCAAATTCTAGAACTGTTGCAGGTTTCAGATTGACAAATCTTGGTGATGGATTTGCTTTGGGTGTTAAGGGAGTGTGTTGAATCTGGATGAGTCTGGGATTCCTTTGGGGGAGACAGGATAGACAATGATGTTACAAACAGAGGAATGAAGGAGAAAGGGCCGAGCTTTTAGAGCTGCAGTATGGTGTCTCCTCAGAGCCAGCCACAGAGTCCACGGCTGTTGGGAGAGGTCTAGGTTGAGGACAGAAGTACAGATGTTACTGGCATGAAGACTGTAGTTGAATGCATGAGATCTGATGTGACTCCCCAGGTAGAGCGTTTGAATTCTTCCTGCCAAAGGAGAAGAGAAGCGGGAAGAGGAAGACAGAAGTAAAACTCACACAAGAACAGGGACCTGTGACCGAGGCTCCTTTAGATGCTGGCGTCTGTACTTACCACTTGACCTTTTCTCCTTTGTCCCAATAACCATGTGAGATAGGTAGATTTATTATTCTCGTTTTGCAGCAGCAGAACTGAGACTCAGAGAGTAAATAAACTGGCCAAGGTCCCGCAGTTAAGGAATAATAGAACTGGCATTTTATTGGGAGTCTGTCTGGCTTCCAAGTGCTCACTCTGCTCGGCCGTCTGTCTACATCATCCCCCACAAACAGCACCGGCAACACTGCCCACTGTATTCCACTGGGCACATTTCAGCTCTCCACGTGGGAAAGAAGGAACCAGGGCTGCGTTTCCTTCCCGTGGTCTGGCTGACTCCGTACAATGGTTTTGCAACCCTCAGATGGAATCACTGAATCTATTTAAACTTTTCCCCAAGACAAGTTGATAAAGTCAAATAAAACATGAAATACTGATCTTTCTGTAATGTGCATAACAAATCCATCCCAGGGTGCTCTTCGTAGCACTGTGATCCCCAGGGGTGGCTTGTGTTTACAGTTTATGCACAATTTACATAATGCTTGGACTGAGTTAAAACAATAAAATTACAACTGAGTAGACAGTCGCGCTCTTGTGCTCACTTGCTTTTTCTCTCTTTCACTCTCTCACCTGCTCTCTCTCTTTTTTTTTCTCTCTCCTTCATATTGGTAGGTAAAAAAAAAAAAAAAAGTGATCCAAGAATAACTACCAGTTGGTCAAGGACAATTCTGTTCTTGTTTGTTTTTCACTATTGTTTCTTAATCGCTCCGATGACCTCTGATCTCTTCCATGTATGCTAGTGAATTACTAGTGCATTTTCCTCTTTGGCAGCAAATAGCTGCCTTCAGTATCCAGAGAGCCTTTAGGAAATTGCTTTAAAAGACATTAGGCAGAGTCTGCTTGGAGCAATGGCTTTGATTCCTTATTGTCCCTATTTTTTTTTTTAAAGATTTTATCTATTTATTTGACAGAGAGAGAGATCACCAGTGAGAGAGGGAACACAAGCAGGGGGAGTGGGAGATGAAGAAGCAGGCTCCCAACTGAGGAGCCTGAGCGGGGCTCGATCCCAGAACGCCAGGATCACGCCCTGAGCCGAAGGCAGGCGCTTAATGACTGTGCCACCCAGGCACCCCTTATTGTCCCTATTTCAAGAATGACCATCTCTTAGCAGTTAGAGAGGAAATGGTTCTAAGAGTTTGGAGCTCCCTGAGGTATATATTTCCAGTAGAGTATAGGCTCTAATGGGAAGGAGCAGGACAAAAACCTGGAGAAGCAGCGGGGACTTTATCCTAGAGAATTGTGTCAGGCGTACCAAAGAGGCTGTGCTTCCTCCTGTTGGCCCCACGACATCTTACAAGATCTTTAAGCAAGGGAATGACATGAAAAGATTTTAGATTTTTTTTTTTTTTTAACGGATTGTTCTGTTGCTGTGAGGGTGTGGCTATGGGTTGGGTCAGGTTGGATATGGTCAGTACTTTTTATTCTTAACACTTAGTTTCAAGTTCTCCTATTGGATCATCCGTTCATTTTCCCCAGCCAGGAGCAGTCAGTCTTCTCATACATGCCTCTGTTAACCTTAAAAATAAAACCCTCAGTTATTCTATAAGCAAGTGGGTTTATTCAGAAGTAGCAGAGAATTGCAACTGAGGACATGCAGACCACAGAACAAAGGAGAGGCATGCTCTTTATAGAGAGAAGGGGGAGTTGGGAGGGCTGTTGTAAACTCAAAGTCCATTGGACTAGCAGGGAGAATGAAGTGTAGTGGCTTCTCATTGGCTGAGCTGTGACAGTCTCCCATTGGCTGGGCTGTTGCTGGGGAGGAGAGAATCTGTACTACTTCTGGGATAGTGAAGCAGTATGTGCTTGACTTGCTGAGTAGGGCTTGCAAGGTGCATCTCTTCTGGCTGGGTCTGCAGTTGATGTGTGGTGAAGTCTGAGAGCACCCTTGCTGGCCTGCTATTCCACTCCACTTCAGTGAAGTTTCCCTTGATTAATTTTCACACTTCTCACCACCCCATCACCAGGCCATCTCTGTCCTCTGAATCTTTGTCTCCGTCCTCCCCATCATGAGCCTGGTGAGGCTCAACTCAATTGTAGGGATAGTCTCCTGACTGATTCCCCCACACATGCCAGCCACACCTCTCCCTAGTTTAAGGTCCACTGGAATTTCTCAACTTGCAGATGTGATCCTATCCCTCCCACCTCTCACTGGAAGCCCTCAGAGATGGTCAGGTGCCATTAGGAGCGGGTGCTTCACTAGTGCATTTATGACAGTCTTTCTGTCGCTCATCCCCACATTCTCTCTACTCTCTACTCCTTTGTTTCCCAAAGCAGTGGTTTCTGGATTGAGAGGCACACAGTCCAAGGATTGCTTAAGAGAGTTCATTAGAGCCCACACAGAAAATGCTAGAAATTTTATGTATATTGGTTTTGTAATTATAAAGTAAGAAATTGGGCTTTTTAATATTTAATATTCTGCATGATATTGGTGCCCTTACCTGCTTACCTGTCAGGTGGTCATGTGCAGTGTGACAAGTGTCCTGGGGGGGTTATTCCTATTAAGGCCAGTTAGAGTGGTGTCCTTACCTGTCCATTCAGATTCACTTTATTGTGGCACCAGATCATTTACAGGGCCCAGTTATGTACATTTGTGGGTTATCACACTTAATTCTAATTAAACAGCCTTCACCAAATGAACTTTAAAACATTCCTGCAAGGAAACCGCAGATTGAAGACAATGTTGATAATTAAAATATGAATGAAATCAAATAGAAGCCTTTTCCGGCCACATTACAAGTTACAAAACAAAGTTGATCTCATTAAATAATATAATAAATTAAAAATGTTATCAAGAAGACCATTCGAAGTAGAGATTTACGCTTACATCTACAGTGAGCTCTGGCTTCTAAATATACTGAGACTTGAGCTATTATTTGATGTGTAAATATAAAATGAGCACAGAATATGCTATCTGTGCCTGCATGTGTGTGTGTGTATGGTTTTTATGATGTGCTTGTGATGCGTATTCCAGAACATTTCAAAAACATTGTACTAACGCTACGTGTTTTTTCCTGTCTTAGGGTCTCTACCTGGGATACAACTGGCTTCTTCCCATTTATGTCTTTCAGCTTTCAGCTCTATTATGTCATTCGTAGCAGTGATCCTTATCTCTTTTTTTAAGATTTTTATTTATTTATTTGAGAGAGAGAGCACTCACGCACATGCAAGTCAACATGAGAAGGGGGAGGGGCAGAGGAACAAGCAGACTCCCCGCGGAGCAGGGAGCCAGACTTGGGGCTCATTTCCAGGACCCTGGGATCATGACCTTAGCTGAAGGCAGACGCTTAACTGCCCGAGCCACCCAGGTGGCCCCAGCAGTGATCCTTATCTTTAAATTCATAATGATTTCTGTAGTTACTTTATTACCTTCTTCATTAGCCTGCATGCTCCATGTGGAAGAGAGCATGTCTGCTTTTGCGGACCTCTGGAACGGCAGCCCCTAGCGTGCTGGCCGGCACATCCCAGGTGCTGACTTCGTAACTACTGAGTACATGGACCCATGAAGACATGTCAGGGGTTGTGCTGGTTGCAGTACAGCTATTACTATGTTTTCCCAATTAACGTCGCTGCTTGTAGAATATGCTTGAAGCTCTGTGTTAGAAACTGGCACCCAAGCCTGTTAAAAAACTAGTGGATGACATTCCCACCCGTACTTCCCTCAGTGATATTAGGCAGCATTAGCACGTAGATTCCGAGTGGTTAGATCTGCTCATTCTCATCCCGCGTCTGCTCTGCCCTGCCACCTTGCTTCCAGGCGAATGAGGTTACAGGATTAATCGAGGAATCTCTGACACTTGCAGTTCTAGGGTGGAGAGATTTATGTCCATCTCTTGGTATCAAGATAAGTCCATCATCTGTCTGTTATGGGTGGGCTTAATGCTTTCTTGTTGATCTTACTGCTCTCTCTCTGCTTGCTCTCCCGAGTCCTAAAACGTGAGGGATTGTGTACCATATAGATGCATGTTGCCTTCTCAGGTTCCCCTATCAGCACCCAGGTGTTGTGTTCAATTAGCTGCCCCCTAAGCTGCTTGGGTCTCTTTTGAGATGTGCCTGGTCACTGGCTGCCTTATACAAAGTCCTGCCCTCCCTTTCCTAGGTCGGACTGTGCCAGCTCCTTTTAAACCCTTTATTGTGGAATTCATTCATTCCAGGAGCTGGATTACTCCCTTTTCCCCTGCAATTCCTGACATGGGAAAACGATTCTAATTTTCAATTAAAATATTCTCTTACAATTTTTAATGTTAAGGTTTGGAGTTTAAGAGGAGGCTTTCTTATCTGAGCTGGCCGGAATCAAAAGTGACTTGTAATAGGTGCAGGAGGAAGGAAGTGCCTTGTTACGGGAATTCAGGGGCGTACCCATAGTGCATGTAAATTTCAGCAGCACCCTTTCAAACAGAAGAAGGAAGAATAGAGAAAGGAGAATAAAGGAAGCAATTGAAGTGGGATCATAATAGAATCGATTCCTTTGGAACTGGGAGAAGTATATGAAAATTTCATGTTAGTAAAATGTGCAGGCTTTCTTCTGTCCATGGATAATGAGTCATGAAAAACGAAAAGCTGATGAGTCAGAAGGCACAATAAAGTTATTCTTCTCCTTTGATCTCCTTGACACACGTAAATAAAATAGTGTTAGAGGAATGGAAATGTTCTATTAGTAGGTAAGAAAAGCAAAAAGGACTTTCAAATACAAACTGCCTTTGAGTTTTGACACATGTCAGGTTCATGTAAATTCCTTAGGGAGGTGGTTTCACAAAAATTTTACTATGAAGATCTTCAATCACCCAGATAAGTTGAAGAAAGGAGCAGTGAATACCCACGTTTCCTATACCTAGATTTAACAGTCGTTAACATTTTGGAATATTTGCTTTATCTGCATACGAATATATATGTGTATTTTCCTAGATCATTTGAAAATAAGTTGCAGGTTCCTGGACAATACAACCCAAATACTTGAGCATACTTTACCTAGGAAAAGATGTTCTTCAGTCTGACTCCAGTGACATCATCATACTGAAGAAAGTTGACAATTCCTTCATACCACTCAGTGTATATTCCACATTCATATTTCTCCAATTGTTCCAGAAAGTTGCTTATAGCTATTTTTTTAAGCAGAATCCAAACAAAGTGTAATGTATTTCTTTTTTAAAAAAATGTTTTTAATAGACTTTTTTTGGAGCAGTTTTACGTTCAGAGCAAAATTAAGAGAATATGCAGAGATTTCTCATATACCTCCTGCCCCCGACATGCTTAGCCTCTCCTATTATCAGTATTCCCCCACCAGACTGGTGCATTTGTTGTAACTGATGGACCTACATTGACACATCGTTATCACCTAGAGTCCATGGTTTCCATAAGGTTCACTCTTGGTGTTGACATACTCTTGGTTTGCACAAATTTATAATGACACATATCCACCATTATAGTATAGTATTACTGCTCTGAAAATCCTCTGTACTTGTAGTCCTCCCTTTCTTTTACCTAACCCCTGACAACCACTGCTCTTTTTACCGTTTTCACAGTTTTGCCTCTTTCAGAATGTCCTATAGTTGAAATCATACAGTATGATTGACTTACTTCACTTAGTAATATGTATGTATGGGTCTTCCATGTCAGTTCATGGCTTGATAGCTCATTTCCCCTTGGCACTGAACGATATTACCTAGGCTGTATCCCATTTTATTTATCCATTAACCTACTGAGGGACATACGGTTGCTTCCAAGTCGTGGAAATTATGAACAAAGCTGCTGTAAACATCTATGTGCAGGTTTTTATGTGACCATAAGTTTCCCGCTTCTTGTGGGTAAATGCCAAGAAGGATGATCGCTGGATCATATGGTCAGAGCATGCTTAGTTTTGTGAGAAATTGCCAAATTGTCTTCCACAGTGGCTGTGCCTTTTTGTGTGCCCACCAGCCACGAGTGAGAGTTCATGTTGCTCCACATCCTCACCAACAGTTGGTGTTGTCAGTGTTCCGGTGTAATAGGTGTGCAGTGGTCATGATGCGTGGTTGTTTTACTATCTCCCTGATGATGTATGATGTGGTTTCATATGCTAATTTGCCATCTGTATATTTTCTTTGGTGAGGTATCTATTAAGGTATTTGGCCCATTTTAAAAAATTGGGTTGTTAGTCTTATTGTTGAGCTTTAGACTCAAGATCTTTATATATTTTGGATAGCGGTCTTTTATCAGATATGTTCTTTGCAAATATTTCTCCTGGTCTGTGGTTATCTTTTCATTCTCTTGATAGTGCCTTTTGCAGAGCAAAAAAAAATGTTAATTTTAATGAAATCCAACTTATCATTTCTCTCTTTGATGGATCGTGCCTTTGAGGTTGTATCTAAAAAGGCATCACCAAACCCACGGCCATCTATATTTTCTCCTGTGTTCTAGGAGTTTCATCATTTTCGTTTCCTGAGATTTTATCAGGCATGGTGTTAGATTTTGTCCAATGCTTTTTTTGCATCTATAGATATATTCATGTGCTTTTTCTGCTTTAACCTAGCGATATGATGGATTACATTAATCGATTTTGGAGTGTTGAACCAACCTTGCGTACTTAGGATAAATCCCAGTTGGCTGCGTTGTAAAGTTCTTTTTATACATTGTCGGGTTCACTTTGCTGATGTCTCGTGGAGGACTTTTACATCTGTATTTGTCAAAGACATTGGTCCGTAGTTTCTTATAATGTCTTTGGTTGTGGTTTTAGGGTAATGCACTCTTCATAGAATCAATTTGGAAGTATTCCCTCTGTTTCTATCTTCTGAAAGATATTGTAGGAAATTGGTACAATTTCTTCCTTAAATGTTTGTTAGAATTCACCAGTGAACCCATCTAGGCCTGGTGCTTCTTATTTTGGAAAGTTATTAATTATTGATTCAATTTATTTAATAGATTTAGGACTATTCAAATTATCTGTTTCATTTTGTGTGAGTTTTGGCTGATTGTGTCTTTCAAGGAATTGGTCCATTTCATCTAGATTATCAAATTCGTGGGCATGGAGATGTACATAGGATTCATATATTATCCTTTCAATGTCCATGGGATCTGTAATGATGTCCTCTCTTTATTTTTTTTCTTAGCATGGCTAGATGCTTATTGATTTTATTGATCTTTTCAAAGAACCAGCTTTTGGTTTCATTGATTTACTCTACTGATTTCTTGTTTTCAATTTTACTGTTTTCTGTTCTATACAAATTAGTTTTTTTAGTTGACAGGAGGAAGACTAGGTGTGTTTTTTTAATTCTCTTTTTTCTTTTCTTTTTAAAAAACTTTTGTTTATTTATTTGGCAGAGAGAGAGAGGGAGAGCACAGAGGGAAAGTCAGAGGGAGAAGGAGATCCTCTGCTGAGCAGGGAGCCTGATGCAGGGCTCCATCCCAGGACTTTGGGATCACGACCTGAGCCAAAGTCAGATGCTTAACCAGTGGAGCCACCCAAGTGCCCCATAGGTTTTTAAATTTTCTTTCTTTCTTTCTTTTTAAAGATTTTATTTATTTATTTAACACAGATAGAGACAGCCAGCGAGAGAGGGAACACAGCAGGGGGAGTGGGAGAGGAAGAAGCAGGCTCATAGCAGAGGAGCCTGATGTGGGGCTCGATCCCATAACGCTGGGATCACGCCCTGAGCCGAAGGCAGACGCTTAACCGCTGTGCCGCCCAGGCGCCCCGGTTTTTAAATTTTCTTAACCAAGAATCTGGAGAAGACTTTCTATGAGATGATGTATAAGCTTCTGAAATTCTCTAGTGGATCAAGAGAACATTTTAGTGATGTGACTCTGAATGTATAACTTTCTAAAATATCCCCATTTCCTCTGTTTTAACTTTTTACATTTTGGTTATATAATCTTCAACAATAAATTATCAGTGTTGCGTAGATTTTTAAATTATTTTCTTTTCCCTCAGAATTATGCGTATAATCAACTAGCTTACTTCCAATATGCATCCAAACCACACTGAAGAGGTTTGGTTTACTTCATGCTGTTTCCGTGTTTTTCTTAATTGTATTATAGTTAATATTAGCATATTTATTTTCTCCATTTTCCTTTATTTTAAACAATGCAGGAAAATGAAATAAAGCGCTTAAATGGATCTCCAAACAAAAACCATTGTAATACAGAGATGGTTGTTTTATGGAAAGTGAACAAGTCGGTAGGCAGAAATGAATGGTAATGCCTGGTATTTATTTGCTGGGTAAAAGTCTAAATTTGAAATAAGAAGAGTGGTTTAAGTGTAGCAGAGTAAAAGTTGCAGTCCCATGAGATGATAGATGTGTGCTAGGAATAGCCTGCCTGACTGTTTTTGTTAAAGAATAAAGTCTTAAGTAGCCTAGCTGTTGAAAGAAGGAAAACTATACACACATGCACATATACCAGTTAGTGGAAGGATTTAGTCTGAGCTCACAGAGCACCACGTCTCACTGGATATTGGAAGGCCACACCCGATTGTTTGATTCTAAATCTTGCACAGCTGGGTGCCATGGTCCAGCACAGTCCTTCAACTTTCTCTTCCCAGCCCTCCACTCGTAACATTGACTATTGGAGAGTGTAGGCCAGTTGGGTTACAAAGATTCCCACATGCTGGAATTGTCTGATTGTTTTTCTTTTTTTCTTTTTTTTAAGATTTTATTTATTCATTTGACAGAGAGAGAGAGCACAAGCAGGGATTAGTGGCAGAGGGAGAGGGAGAAGCAGGCTCCTTGCTGAACAGGGAGCCTGATGTGGGGCTTGATCCCAAGACTCTGAGATCATGACCTGAGCCAAAGTCAGACGCTTAACCCACTGAGCCATGCAGCCCCCCCCTTGCAGCCCCCCCCCTTTTTAAAGATGACTTTTTTTCTTATAATGTTATTTACCTTGGTCTCTGTCCCTTGTATTTACGAAAGGCTAAAACTCAGGTCTAAGACAATATTGTCCAATAGAACTTTCTGTGATGATAAAAATATTGTAGATACATTATCCAACATGGTAACCATTTGTCACATGTGATGATTGAGCACTTGAAATGTGGCTCATACAACCAAGGGAATGGGATTTTTATTTTACTTAATTAATGTAAATTTAAGAAATCACATGTACCTGTGTTGAATAGCACAGATCTAGAGGCGGGAGAACATTCAGGTTCAATATTTTAGCAATATTACCCCAAGGATGGTTTTAATTTGTTTTGCATTTCTAGAGAAAGGTTTTATTTCTGTTCAGCCCCAAGTGAACTCTAGGGCAGAACTGGTCAACCACTAGTATGGGGTAGCACGTGGTGAATCACAGACCATGGGTTTCAGTCCCTTCTGCAGGTTTATAGCATAGGCCAGGTGCAATCTTCTGGTCAATATTTGGGGAAGACAAAGATTCCATAGAACTTTAGTGACCAAGGGACTTACTTGGAGTTTGCCCTTTGGGTGAAGAGCTGAGTTACTGGCGAACAACCAGGAAGCATACGTTTTCACCGTCTTTAGTTCTGGGATGTGCTTCCCTTCTTCCTGCTTTGTCATGCCTCCTTAACACACATTTCTGTGTGATGATAGGCAGCGTTTCACAACTGCCTGATCCTGAATCATCAAAGCAAGGCTTCTATAAATTTGCCACACCATACTCATTAAGGGAACAAAAACACTTTCACAGCAGAGGTGGATGCAAAAATGACATTCTCTCATCTCCCGAGATAGACAAAGTAAATGAAACAGAACATCCCAGCGCTCTGTATGGTTAACTGGGCTTCTTACAACCCACTCTAGTTCCATTGGCATAGATGTGTTTATCTCCCATTACCTCTCATCCCAGAAGAGACGTCATTCATTTTTTAGTGTTTTAAATTCAGTTGTTCCATCATTAATTCCTCAAGCACACTTTAGTGAGTGACTTCCGGGGCCAGACACCAGCCCTTCCACAAGTATCATCCAGTGGGCTTTCTGGTGACCCCTGCCCCTTGATTCTTACACCAACTCTGGATGTCCCTTCCCAGCTGATGGCATTGCCCTTCTTAGGCGCTGGTTCCCGCTCTCACTTACTCACAAAGCTTTTCCAGTCTGATGTGCGGGCTTCCTTCCCTCTCAGCCTGACGCTGACCTACTTCCTCCTCCAGCCCGAGATTCTGACCCACTCTCTTTAACTGGGTCACAGAGCAGCTCTCTTGCTTGCTTTGACCTGCCATTAGTTGCATTGCTAGAAAGGTGTCAAGAGCAGGGGCCAGTCTTCTCCATGACTTGTAGGCGCCTTACTCTGCACTGCCCAGGTGAACATGAGGGCTGAGCAGGCGGCCCGGTGCCAGGCAGACGGGCAGTACAGGAGAGAAGTGTCGGCTGTTTGCAGTTCCTCGAGCTTCCACTGGCTGCCTGTGGCTTCATGAAGTGAGGAGAGGGCTGGGCAGAGACAGGGGGTTGGGTGACAGCACCCCAGTGGGCCTAAGAATGGAGATTGAACTTGCCGGTGGTGAGAATGGACTGATAAGCATTAAAGAAGATTCCAGAGAGGAAGCTCAACAGAATTTAAGAACAAGGTCTCCGACGTGGACAGCCCTGAGTGCTTCTTATAACCCAGCCCCTTACCTCTTGATCTTAAGGCAAAGTCGTTGGCCTTATGTAGCCCCCAGCATGGCATCTGTGAATTGGGGATACGACTGTCCCCTCCCAGGAAGGTGGAGATGAGTTGAGATTATGTGTCCGGAAGAGCCTCATGTGGGGCCCGGCACAGACCCGGTGCTTCCTATGCACCTGCTGCTCCAGGATCAGGATGGTCACGGAGCGATGCTGGCTGGGGCACGGACCGTGTGAGCGTCAGGAGATGCTGCTGCTTCCTTTCCCCCGCTCAGGACCACCCATGTGGCGCCCCAGTATTTACTTGGAAGCCACGAGGGCCAGCCCGGCTCAGTTTAGGTATCCTTTTCTCTTCCTGCTTTCGACTTGACACTTTGTCTCCTGAAGCTGCAGCCTTTAATTTTCTTAATTGCAAAATTGCCCTCGAGCTGATGATTCCAGCGTGCTGCTGTTTCCTCATTAATTGTTCTTTAAACAATGAGTACAGCCGATAGTTTGTCCCGACCTCGGAATGCGTTCTTCTGCCCTCGCTGAAGTGTTACGGTGAGGCAGGCAGGTTCCGAGCACCAGGGGACAGAAGGACATGGTTCCCGTCACCGCGGCTGCCCCACTCCAGGGCCCGGGGCGGGCTGTGCGCCTGTCTCGCCACCTGATGCAGCGTTCCAGAATGTGCGGATGCCTTTTCCACGAGAATAGGCTCTGGCTTGTTTTTCTAGCGATCCGGGCAGCGGGCCCACTGTCTTCCAGCCCCAAGGATCTCTGTTGGGATGATGGCAGAGAATCCTGAAACCCTTCCATCCTGGTTTTTTCCATCTCGAATCACACTGCAGTTTCAGCAAACCTCCCGGCTGCCTTGCCTCCTTTCTCAGAACATTCTCCTCATCCCGAATGCTAAGGCTAACTCTTTACGTGTTTAGGAGACACTGAAAGAGACCCCTCCCTATGGGTTTTCTTGAAGCCAGAGGGCTCAGTGGTGCACATGGAACTCTTGCTCCAAGGGGGTACGTGTGTTCTCTTTTGGCGTCAGAACCCTGAGGGGAGGACTTTGAGAAGCCGTGCTCTGGTTGGAGGTCTGTATCTGAGAAGGGGACTGTTTGTGGAGTCGCTCCCTGGGAACAGAACAAGCAGACCAAGGACATGCCCGTGCCCAGCTCAGGAGGGAGTGAAGAACCTGTCCTAGGCATCTTGTCGACCTCCCATATCTGCTTGATTGACCTTTGCTTAGTGACATCTTAACCATGTCCTGTTCTTCATGCTGCACTGCAGCCTTCTTGAAGTCAAGGATGGGCCCACCTTACTCGTTTGTATTATCTAGTGGGGGCTGGCCCACGGTTTTGACAGTCAGATAATATCTGGTGTGGAATGAGTGAATACAGCTCTTTAAGCCCTCTGCATCTGGCTCCTTGCCTGTAAAAATAGGTGGCAAGTACTTCCCTCATAGAATTGCAGAGCAAATTAAATGAGATAATGCACCTTAAGGCTGTGGCATAAAACTTGCTTTTTTTTAGTGCCTAGTAAATGCTGTTACAACTATCTGCTGTGATTGTCAGTATTACTACTGTTATCCTCCCTAAGGTGGCCCCTCATCCAGGCGTGTTCTGGATCCACCTTCTCTTATGTCTGCATCTTGACCCACCTTGCTTCTTTGTATCACAGGCTGGTCCTTGCCAGACAGATAACTCCCCAGCATTTTTCTTTTCCATAGTTATGAAAAGGCACCAACTCTCTGTTTTTCAAGTGAAATTGAACAGAAACCCCCTATATTGAAAGTAGACAGAGAGGAAATTCACTTGGATTGAATACATGGGTTGGGGGGCCAGAGCCTCACTCCTAGCCCTGACTTTCACCCTGTGCACCTCTGGCCTGTGCCCTGGGGCGCCATTCTAGCCTCAGGCCCTCAGGAGGAGGGTTAGAGACCCACAGCTCTACAGCTCTCTCCTGACTCCTTGCAAATATGTGCTCAGCAGTAAGACTGCCTCTCTTGGAGATGGCTTAGTTTATGGTGGAACACTGGGCCCTTAATCCCCACCCTCTTGAATCCTTGAAAGAACTTGGATGTGACTTGCTCTACCAAATAGAAAAGCATTCTGCAGAGCTACAAGAGCAAAAATAAATGCAAAGAGCAATAGAACAAACTCTGCTGTCCCCAAACGACCTTCAGTGTGTGATACAGTGGAAATCAGTGGAGGGGGAAAGAGGAGATGTACACGTACATGGACATTGGATGGCTGGAGATATATACTAATCATTATTAGTGTTTGTACCTATCGGGCCAACCATGAAGTTGACCCAGGTTTCTGAGACGAGACCAGCAGCTCCGTAATGGTATCTGTGTCATTCGAGCGGGATGATGGCCACGTGAGTCACACTGCTCTAGGTGGGTGGCTATTAGCAACTCTTTCCCACCCCGGTGGGTAGAATGCAATGGAGGGAGGAGCATCATTTTTGAGTATGTGCTGGTTTTGAGAAGAATCAGGGGACAGGGTCACTGGGCCCATGGCCCATAGACGGAGTTTGGATCCCAACACAGTTACCGTTGGCCGTGAGGTCCTGGATTGACTTAGACTTTTGAAGTCTGAGCTTTATCTTTTGTTCAATAGAGTAAGCTATTAATTTCATAGGGTTATCATGAGGAAGAAATGAAACCTTCTAAAGGTCCCAAATATGGTAGCCCGGTAGAAGCGAGATGTTTGTTAACACTTCATTTGCATACCTTAACATGAGTTCAGAAACCAAGAGTGAGTCATATGTCAATCCCGAGGCCATCTTTAACTGCCTTGCCAGGTGATTTCTTGTATGCACACTTCGCCTTTATCATGTTATACTACTGCTCAAATCCTTTTCAATAGTTCCTCCTTACAAAAGGGCATGAAGTTTCCAGACTGAAACAGACGTTGTCTGACATCTAGTTTTATTTTCTTTTTTGCAAATGAGACTTGATATCCCAGAGGGTGAGTATGTCCTTGGGGAGCAAGGACCTGTCCCCTGCACCTGGCCCACTTCCTGGTTCATGGTAAGTACTTAATTCCCCTGTCACTCTGAGCTGCCTTGGAGCTCGTCATCATCACATCCAAGATTACCGTCAGCTCTAAGTAACAGAAGATTTGACTCATGGTGGCTTCAATTGTTACTTATTTAACAAGCCTGGAGGTAATCAATTCCTGACCTTTTCCCCCCAAAACTTATGAAAAAGGATCTGTTCTGTTTTCCAAATGAAGTTCTCCTTTACAATCCTTAGCTATGGTCTTGTGGCCTCTTGGTCACAATAGGATGACCGCAGCTCCAAACGTCACATCTGTGTTCAAGGAAGAAGGAAAGGGGAGTACAGCCTCAGACACTCTCCTCCCTCATCTGTCCCTTTGTAAAATGACAAAAAATCTTCCCAGAAGCCTCTCAGAATAGTTCTCCTTTTATTTCATTAGCCAAAGCAAGATTGCATGGCTGTTTTAACTAGAGGGAATGCTAGGGGTGTTGAATCTCTGTCTTCTCTTGCCTAACCTTTATCGTGAGAGGCCAGCGCAAGAGGAGGAGAGCAGGAATGAATAGCTCTTCGGTTAGACAGCCCATAGCGTCTGCCATGCTTGGGTTAATACCCTGTTTTGTGAACAGCCCCAGGACTTCTGCTCAGCTCTTTGCTCTCCTCCACTTCCAGGTGGATGTGTTTCACCCTGTAGAGTTGTGTTTCAGGCTTGGAAGGAAGGCTTCCATTCCTGGGACCGTGGGTGACTTGGGCAAATACCAAGATGGCACTGGGTTTCAAGCTCATGGGCTTCAAAGCCAGGCAGTCCACGGAATCTTGCATTCCTGGCTCCTCTGCGTCCTGCTGTGTGCCTCTGAACATGTTATGTCCCTTCTCTGTGCCTCAGGGTCCTCGTCTGAGAAATGTAGGTGACGCCTCTGTCTCAGAGAGTGCTGTGAGGAAGACTGTGGTGATAAAGAACAGTGCTTAGCGCAGCGTCCCGCTCGCGCTGTTTCGCTGGCAGGTGAAGCAAGGAGGCAACAGTCACGACTTACTGATAGGGCCCTTGCTGGGAGCCCAGCTCTTGCAGAGTGTTTCTGCGCTTATTAAATCAAGTAATCCTCGTAATAAACTCAGGAGGAAAGTGCTATTATTATATTCATTTACAGCTGAAGGAACCAGCACAGGGATACGAAGTCACCCCCTCGGGTCACCTGCGATTTAAAGAAGGGCGCTTTGGACCCACGCTTACAGCCAATCGTGATGCTCACGTGACCCTTACAGACTAGTTCTTATTTCTCCAGTTCCCTGTGCATGAGGTTGAAAAAGGAGACGGGAAAACCTGAGTTTTCTGAATATAAGAGCTTTGGCTGTAGGATGTGGGAAGCCCTCTGCAGGATCTGGGCCCTACTCAGTCAGGATTTGAATCTGAGTCTGTTCAGAGCTTAGGTTCAAGGTGGAGTTGTCCTTGAAGAGGATGGGTAGGGTAAGACTGACCCTGCATCACTGTTCGCCATATTTGGATACCGTATCTACACGATCTTGTCTCCCAGGATCAGCCTGGTCCTTAAGGAGATTGTGGATAAGACGTTGAAGGTCTTCACGGTGGCTGATAATCTGAAAGCAGCCCTCTCTGTCTGCAGACTGGGCAAGAAATTGGAGGATTTTTTGAAGTGCCTTTTCAGCTTTCTGATTTCCCAATCTCGCTGTCCTGGAGGTTTACAGTTGTCCCCGATACCCAGCCTCGTGCCTGTCTTCCTGCCAGCTCCCCACTGCTGTTCCTGCCTTGTTTATCTGGCTTTTTCCCCTTATAGCATTTTGGCAATAGTGAGAAGTGGCTCTGGAACAAAATCAACAGATCTCCTTAATGCCCCACACTGGAGTTTTGGATCCTGGCTGCGGTTAATGGAGAAGAGCGTGAGTGTGGTAATGTCTGTCTTTCTCTGGTTCTTCCATCAGTTACTATTTCTGCTGAGTCCCTGTCATGCATCATCACAGAATTTCACAGCCACTGTGGTCATAACTTTCCCCAGTTCCTTGGCTGTCAGCGTGTTTTGGGGGGGCTGTGTGGATTCGGAAGCCAAGACTTTGTTGTATTTGCCTGGGCTTGTCTGTGTAAGGAATTTCCACACTCGTGTGCTCTGTGGCCACCAGCAAATGCTGGCAATTTTGCAAGTCAAAAATCCCACATTTCACTTTTCCTCTGCTTAAATTAGCCACGTGCTGGCAGGAAAATCATTCGTTACTCTCTCTGAAGTCAGTGTAATTCCTAAAACAGCAGAGAATTAAAAGAGCCCCAAAGTCAGGGGTCAGCAAACATTTTCTGTAACTGGCTGGATAGAGAGTAAATATTGTAGGCTGCCCAGGCCATATGGTCTCTGTCACAACTACAAAACTCCGCTCTTGTAGTGAGAAAGCAGCCCCAGTCAATATATAAATGAATGGCTGCAGTCGTGTTCCAATAAAGCTTTATTTACACAGACGGGAGGTGGGCCAGATGTGTACTAGGTTTGGTATCAGGAAGGAAGCATGGGATTCTCTGGGCAGGTCTACTCCCTCCCCTATCCAGGAAGTATTTTCCAGAGACTTTTGATTCTGTTCCTTCTTGACCTTTATAGTTCAGGCCATAATCCCCTCGTGTGAATTATCTAAGATTCTGCTATCTTCTCTCAGATCCCCTGCTCCTAATCTGTCATTCAGACTCCTGTAAGCATGCATTCATCTGTGCATCCATTCATGTATTCATGGGATAAACATTGAGTTGCTCCATGTGACAGGCTGCCATTGTGCTAACTGCTGAGTTTTCACAGGTAAACAGAAAAAGGCATGGTCTCTACATTCACAGAGCTTAGTTTTGTGTGGAAACCTATAAGAAAGCCATAAAATGCTCATGAGAACATATAACCTATATGTAAAATTGACCATTGTTGTAAATACTATGAAGCACAGGGGATGATGAAGATCTTTATAAAAGGAAAAACAGATAGCAGATCCCTGCTCAACACTGGCTCCCCAGTACCTGGTGGAAGGTTGCCGAGTTAGTGTAATGACTGTAACTGAGAATCACCTGGGGCGTGGGGAGCACCAGAGCTGGTCATTTGCCTTCCGCCATGTTGATTGGTTAAGCCTCACGTATTGGCTTGCTAGAGCCACCATGACATAATACCACACTGGTGGTTTAAATAACAGACGTTTATTTTCTCATGGCTCTGGAAGATAAAATCCAAGTTCAGGTGTCAGCAGTGTTCGTGTCTTCCAAGACCGCTTTCCTTGACGTGCAGGTGGTCGCCTTCTTCCCGGGTCCTCACCTGGTCTTTGCTCTGTGCACTGCATTCCTTGTACTTCTTGGTGCAGCCACTTTTCTTCTTTTTATAAAGACACCTATCAGATTGGATTAGGGCACACGTTCATGGCCTTTATTTTCACGTACTCACCTTGTTGGAGATCCTATCGCCAAGTACAGTGCCTCTCTGAAGTACTGGAAGTTAAGCTTTAATATGAATTTGGGGGTCTCAGTCAGTTGGGGTGCTATCACAAAATACCATCAGCTGGGGGCTCAGCAACAAGAGAAATTTATTTCTCACAGTTCCAGGGGCTGGAAGTCCCAAGATCATGGTGCCAGCGTGGTCAGACTGGTGAGAGTCCTTTTCTGAGTTGCAGATGGCTGACTTCTCATTGTACCCTCCTTAGAGAGAGAGAGAGAGAGAGAGAGAGAGAGCTCTTGGTTTTGCATCCTATTAAAAGGGCACTAATCCCACCATGGGGGCTCCATCCCCATGACCCCATCCAAACCAGGGCCCTCCAAAAGGCCCCACCTGCAAATACCATCATCACACTGGGATTAAGCTTCAACCTCTGTGTGCATTTTGGGGGCCACAAACATTCAGTCCATGGCAGGGAAACATGATTCAGCCCATGACACGTTGGAAATGGCTTGGGGTCTGAATTTTCAGTGACTGCCTTTGGGTGATGTTGAAGCAGTTGGTTTGTGTTCACACTTAGAGAACTTCTGGCCTGAATGATGGTATGGTAAGACCTGGTGTGGCACACAGTGCCGACCACAGTCTACCCAGATGCTGCAGGATTCTGCACCCGTGGCTCTCTTGTGCGCCATGATGGACATGCCTCTAACTTCTCATGGTTCCCCACATCTCCAGGCCCCTTCTTCTTTCTTATTTGTATACACATATCCTGTGACTTTTCTCTTTTATCTGGCTCCTGGTCATCTTCCAAGATTACTGCAACCCTTGGTTGCAATCCCCTCTCTTTTCCAGAGACATTTTGGCTGTTCTTTTATTACTCTGTATTTTACATTCTACGTTAAGGTTTTCTTCATGTTCCTTTTATTTTTCTCTTTACATCTTCTTTGTGTCCCAGTTTCATTCTCCCCAAAGCTCCCCAGAATGAGTGGCCTGGCCATTGACTTGTTTCATCTTTCCATGTAGGAGATAAGAGAAATATGGAATGATTTGAGGAAGGGAGAGTGGCTGGTCTACACCACTCAGCTTCCCTTCATCTTGCTAAGTACTGATCTATGTGGGGCATAACCTGGGTCCTTTGCTTTACTCTTAAAACATGAACATCCTTTTCATCTTCCCTTGGATGGGGAGGGATGTGCTTCTAAAGAGCTTCAAGGGATATGGGGAAGCCACCTTTTGCTGTATAATCTAGTGAAGATGAAGGCTATGAAGACTTTAAAATGATCTGCTTTTTCTGTCCGGGTGCCTAATTCTTACTTTGGAGGTAGTGGGGTTGCTCATAAGAGACGCAGATAAACCCACCCCTCAAGAATCCCATGACCTTGAGGGCCTTCCTCCCATGGAAGCACTGTCTAAAGCCTTCTCCGTAGGCTGGGTGCAGGGGTTAAATTAAGGAGCACACACAAAGAAGCTAACACCTGTCCCAACCTTACAGTCTCTGAGTGAAAATGCTTTCACCCAGCTCCCTTCGCTCACTTTAGAAGCACACTGGTTTTTGGCACAGTGTAAATCTGCAGTTTAGAGACACGAAAGATTAGGAAGATTACCTGGCTTGGTGGTTCACAATGAACAGTTAGTTCATTCTTGATAACTTGAATGTGAGCAAAGCCAAAACATTTCGACTACATGCCCAATGATATGCATGAGGGTTTAAAATATAAATCTGGAGATTCACGGTGTTGTAGCATTTGTGGGATTTTGTAGCTCAAACCATAACATAAGGCAGAGCCACAGAATCCTGGCTTTCATTCAGATCCCTTTCATGTGTGGGACGCCATTATGTTGTTGACTCATCCACTTATTCTTTCAGTATACCTTTACAGAGCACCTACAGTGTGCCAGCATGATCTTTGATCCTCATATGCTCTTCTGGGTAGATCAGTCATTTCCCCCATTTCATAGCAATAGGAATTGAGGCTCAGAGAAGTCACACCAAGGGCAAATGGCTTGTAAGTTGTGGAGCCTGCATGCGGATGGGCATATCTGAATTCATCACCACCATTCTTGGCCTCCGCAGCAATTCCAGCATGACTCAGCCCACACAACAGTTCTCCACACTGTGAATGATGGATCAACTTGGATACCATAGAAGTGACACTGTCTTAGTTGTTTCCTGTCTCTTTCCAATCTTCCATTTACCCATCCACCCATCCATCCATCCATCCATCCACCCATCCACTATCTATCCAACCATCCGTTCACCCATCCACCTACCCATCCACCCACCCGTCCAACCACCCGTCCATTCACCCACCCTTCCACCCACGCACCCACCTACTCAACCATTCGCAGGGAGAATAATGCCAGACAAGAAGCAGAGCCAGAATTTAGAAGTTGTTGGTATGTTGGACTTAAATAGTCTGTCTCTCTCAGTTGCCTCATCTGTAAAATGGGGATTATTATGGCAATGATAACAACCTACCTCTTAGATTTGTTGTGAGGATTCAGTAACGTGGTACACTTAAAGCTCGTAGAACCTGTAAAGCTCTGGCACTTCTAATTATTACTGTGTCATTATCAATATTTTGATTATTATTATTATTATTTTAACTGTATGTTATACTTAATTTCACATAGCTAGCTGAAACATTAAGAGAGGTGTTTAGATCAACTACTTGGTATTTATAGAATATGAGAACCTGGTTACTCTGGACATCAGGGGCTTGAAATCTGTGATAGCTGTGTACACCGGGGCCCATGATTATTTATGCTTCTGCCACCCATGGTCACAAATTTGCTGAGCAGGGGCACCTGGGTCACTCAGTTGAACATCTGACTCTTGGTTTTGCCTCAGGTCATAATCTCAGGGTCCTGGGATGGAGCCTCGTGTCAGGCTCCTTGTTCAGCAGGGAGTCTGAGATTCTCTCTTTCCTCTCTGTCTGTCTCTCCCCCTGCTCGTGCTCTCTCTCTCTCTCTCTCTAAATAAATAAATAAATAAAATCTTAAAAAGAATTTGCTCAGCAAACTGGCAGAACCGACATAACTGCTTGGAGACATATTTAACCTCCTTAGCACTTCAAGAGGACCTATGTACCAACAACTGTATTTGTTGGATTTGAAGCAGATTTACTTCTACTGAGCCCCAAGACTTCCTCTTTCTGAAGGTCACACTCTTACTTCTAATTCCCACATTTGCACCCTGAATGGATTGAGCAAATCCTTCAGTGAAGCTGAGACTCTGTTCTCTCATTTATGTAACTTAGTACTCATCTGGTTCTTAAAGATTTAAGTGAGATCATTCCTTTCCTCAGCATGTTGGCTGAATGCCTACTACATGCCAAGCCCTGGGCTGAGGGCTGATAGTTGTAAGTGAGAACTGGTGGACAGAATTCTTGTTTGCACGGAGACTGCAGTCTTGTGGCGAATACAAGGGATACTGGGCATTCAGCTGAGGACCTGGCATGGATAGGCACAACGACAAGCTCTTCCCACCCCTACTGATTCCAAGTCCAGCGGTACACTCTGTGAAAACCCAACAGCATCAGAGTGAGCTTCAATTAAATCTATGGCTATGAGGATCCTTTCTTACCCCCATTTTATTGTTAAGTGTTGGGCAGCAGAGGAAGGAAGCATGCTCAGTCAGACCCTAGTATTTGTCTTGGTTCTACAGTATTTGCTTTGTAATATCAAGACAGTTTTATCTTATGTTCCACCTGAGTTTCTTCCTCTGTTTAATGAGGTGGTTCCGTTGGATAAGCTCCTTGGTCCCATTCAGGGGAAGATGCTGGAATTTGACCGCCATTTTGTAACCGCCATCAGTGGCACTAAGCCTGTAAATCCAGAAACAGTCGCCATTCCAGGGAGGCACTGAGGGCAGTGATTTTCCACGCGAGGGATGAAGGGGAAAGTGGGACGTGACATGGCTGTGTTCCAGTGATCCACTTCACCCTAGCTCGGCCCATTTCTTGGCCGGGAGAATTGGCCTTTGAAGAGAACCTTGCCCGACTCAATGGCGGAAACACTTAGGCCGCTTGTCACAAAGGCATTCTCAAAAGTATTTTTTCCATTTTAAAAGCCGTGGACTTAAAAGGAGCTCTCCCGCAATCACCTTCCTTTCTCCTCCTGCCTGAGTCGATGTGTTCTTCTCCTCTGCTACCTGTTTGGAGAGCTCGGCACCCACCCCAGGCCGTGGAGTCAGGACACAGGATTTCCAGCCATAGCTCTGCTCTCTGCATCACCTTGGAAGAAAACCACTCACTCTGCAGAGAATCAGGTTCTTCCGTAGCACAGTGAGGAGAGTGTGATGTTGTCGAGAACACAGGGAAGATCCTCACACGTGATGTGGAGGTAAAGGAAGACGAGGGCTAATGTCACCTATCTGTTTCTGGCCTGTGGTCACATTAACCCCCCTGGCTTGCCATTCCTCCTCTTTAATCTACAGCCTGTAGTCATCTCAAAAGAAATACACGCTGCCTGTGCCTTTTACCCCAGTTAGTAAAACCTCATGAAGGGGTTATTCCTGCGAGTTGCAGCCGAATGCCTTGCTCGCCATTAGAGTGTGAGTTTTCGTTCAGCCTACATCCTCGGTGCTTGGCATGTACCAGATGCTCAGGGGATGATTTTGTCCTGTGAGTAAACCGGGGCCTCGTGTGACCTCAGTTTACTTACAGTAAAGAGATCACTGTTGGGAAGAAACAGTTGGACAATACCAATAATAAAACGGAGGAAATTCAAGTGTGAGGAAAGCTCCCCAAACAAAGAGAGGTGTTGGGAAAAGAGTTTTCTGTGGAAAAACAGGAAGTCATCTTTAAAATCCTCGCATCTTCGGGGGACCTGGCTGGCTCAGTCAGTAGAACATGTGACTCTTGATCTTTGGGTCGTGAGTTTAAGTCCCACATGGGGCGTACAGCTTACTTAATTAAAAAAAAAATATTCCTCACCTCCTCTCTCCGCCTGTCTCCAGAATCACAGAGACAGTGACGGTCTCCTAAGGACTTTCTCTCTGACTCCTCCTTCCCTCCCAAACCATCCTGACACCCACCTCTAGGAGTTTTGTCCTCTGACCTCCCTCTGGAGCCAATTCCTTTTTTTTTTAATTTAAATTCAATTAGCCAACATACAGTACATCATTAGTTTCAGATGTAGAGTTCAGTGATTCATCAGTTGTATGTAACACCCAGTGCTCATCACATCACGTGCCCTCCTTAATGCCCATCACCCAGTTACCCCATCCCCCCTCCTCTTCCCCTCCAGCAACCCTCAGTTTGTTCTCTAGAGTTAAGAATCTCTCATGGTTTGTCTCCCTCTCTGATTTCTTCCCATTCTGTTTTCTCTCCCTTCCCCTGTGATCCTCTGTGCTGTTTCTCATATTCCGCATATGAGTGAAACCATATGGTAATTGTCTTTCTCTGATTGACCTATTTCACTCAGCATAATACCCTTGAGTTCCATCCACATTGACGTAAATGGTAAGTATTCATCCTTTCTGATGGCTGAGTCATATTCCATCGTATATATGCACCACATCTTCTTTATCCATTCATTTGTCGGTGGACATCTCGATTCTTTACAGTTTGGCTATTGTGGACATTGCTACTATAAAGATTGGGGTGCAGGTGCCCCTTCAGATCACTACATTTATAGGGTAAATACCTAGTAGTACAATTGCTGGGTCCTAGGGTAGTTCTATTTTTAACTTCTTGAGGAACCTCCACACTGTTTTCCAGAGTGGCCATACCAGCTTGCATTCCTACCAACAGTGTAAGAGGTCTCCCCTTTCTCCGCATCCTCGCCAACATTTATTGTTTCCTGTCTTGTTAATTTTGGCCATTCTGACTGGTGTGAGGTGGTATCTCATTATGGTTTTGATTTGTATTTCCCCGATGCCAATAGGTGTGGAGCACTTTTTCATGTGTCTGTTAGGCGTTTGTAGGTCTTCTCTGGAGAAATGTCTGTTCATGTCTTCTGCCCACTTCTTGACGGGGTGTTGAGTTTGATAAGTTCTTTATAGATCTTGGATACTAGCCCTTTATCTGATATGTCATTTGCAAATATCTTCTCCCATTCCGTAGGTTGCCTTTTAATTTTGTTGACTGTTTCCTTTGCTGTGCAGAAGCTTTTTATCTTGATGAAGTCCCAGTAATTCATTTTTGCTTTTGTTTCCCTTGCCTTTGTAGACATATCTAACAAGAAGTTGCTGTGGTCAAGTTCAAAGAGGTTACTGCCTGTGTTCTCCTCTAGGATTTTGATATATTCCTGTCTCATATTTAGGTCTTTCATCCATTTTGAATTTATCTTTGTGTGAGGTGTAAGGAAATGGTCCAGTTTCATTCTTCTGCATGTGGTTGTCCAATTTTCCCAGCACCATTTATTGAAGAGACTGTCTTTTTTTCCATTGGATATTCTTTCCTGCTTTATTGAAGATAAGTTGACCATAGAGTTGAGGGTCCATTTCTGGGTTCTCTCTTCTGTTCCATTGATCTATGTGTCTGTTTTTTTTGCCAATACCATGCTGTCTTGATAACTATAGCTTTGTAATAGAGCTTGAAGTCCAGCATTGTGATGCCACCAGTTCGGTTTTCTTTTTAAACATTCCTTTGGCTATTAGGGGTCTTTTCTGGTTGCATACAAATGTTAAGGTTATTTGTTCCAGCTCTGTGAAAATGACAGTGGGCACTGACAGTGGTGCCCACTGTCGTCACTGTTGTTCAACATAATACTAGAAGTCCTAACCTCAGCAATCAGACAACAAAAGGAAATAAAAAACATTTGAATTGGCAAAGAAGAAGTCACACTCTCTCTGTTCACAGATCACATGTTACTTTACGTGGAAAACCTAAGACTCCACCCCCAAATTGCTGGAACTCCTAAAAGAATTCAGCAAAGTGGCAGGATACAAAATCAAAGCACAGACATCCGTTGCATTTCTATACATGAACAATGAGACAGAAGAAAGAGAAATTAAGGAGTCGATCCCATTTACAATTGCACCAAAAACCATAAGATACCTAGGAATAAACCTAACCAAAGAGGTAAAGGATCTGTACTCAGGAAACTACAGAACACTTATGAAAGAAATGGAGGAAGACACAAAGGAATGGAAAAACATTCCAGGCTCATGGATTGGAAGAATAAATATTGTGAAAATGTCTATGTTGCCCAGAGCAATCTACACACTCAATGCGATCCCTATCAAAATACCATCGCCATGTTTCACAGAGCTGGAACAAACAATCCTGGAGCCGCTGCTCTTTGTTCTTTAGTTTCCCTGCTTCTGATTTTACCCTTAGATTAGCTCCACCCTAATTCAGCTCAATAAACTGGATCCTAGGAGGTGAGGCCACAGGCAGGCAGGTGTAGGAGTGGGGGAGGGAGACCAGAGCGCTCATGATTGCGGACACCCAGCACACTGCCCCCAGAGCGCTCATGATTGCGGACACCCAGCACACTGCCCCCTTCCTCTCTGTCGTCACGTCACCTGGCTATCACCTGACAGGAGGCACATGTCCTCACTCTCCTTTGGTTGATGTTGCTGCCCGTCACCCCCAAGAGACGATTTCTGTTCTCAGTGCCTCGAGCACTGCGTCTCTCAAACTCAGTGCTTAGTAAATGCTTATCGACTGAATGAATTTGATGAATGGCAGTTTTGAATTGATGTCTTGGATTGACTAATTAGAAGCTCTCTTTGTTTGAGTTCTGCCTTTCAGGTTTGACGTAAGATTTTAGAAGATCACACAATGTCTCTTTGTTTGCTTTTTATTTCCTGTTTTTCTTCCTTGCCGTGAAAGGCTCAGACGCTTCGGTGCGCCCCTGTAGCTGACTTATTGAGATGGACTCACGTTTCCTGGCTCCTTTTGGAGAACTTCTTTGGCACTAGTATGACCTAGTTAAAAAACAAAACAAAACAAAAAGTGTATTAGAGTCAGATAGACAAGATTTCAGATCCTGTCCAAATCAGTTAGTAGTTTGGGTACAACATTCGTCTCCTGTTCTGTTATTTGGGGTTGGAGATCTCCTTCACCCAGATGCCGTGAGACATGAGGCTCTTACTGCCAGCCAGCACTGAGGTAGATTGTGGCCTCTGCGTCCCCACCCCACACACCTCCACAAGCACACAGCTTGTGTGCTATCCGTCTGGGGAGAGGACCTCACAGGGGTGTTACACTGCACTTCATGCAAGCCCGAGCGTGGGCCCTGCCTCGTCCCTGGAGGCTGCCAGCCAGCTGCAATCCAGCAACGTAATTCAAGGTAGACCACCCTCCAGGTAAGCCATCAGGTGATGCAGACGTGCTGTCCCAAGAACCATTGTCTGGTCCTTTCTGATCTGTCGGTGGCATTGGATTAAAATCGATCCGTTTCCCGAACTCCATTGCTGTTCTTTTCTTATCGAATTACAGACCCAGCTACAGGGCACCCCTCCTTCCCCCCCGCCGAGAGTGGGGACTCCCATGGACAGCAAGGCTCTTTGACACAATATGGTTTGCTTGGAATTCATTACTCTGGGGACTTGGTGAATTGAAGATCTATTACTTTTTTACATTCTGCTTTCTGTGGAGTGCCTGGCATAATGTCCTGGACACCCTCCAAATCGTTTTGATTGCTTCTCTCCACCCCCCCCCCCTCTCTGTGTCCTTTAGCTTTGTTTGATTTTGCTTTGTGTTTGGTGGTGGAGGTTGTTTGGAGATAACATAGTGAAAAAATATATCAATTTTAGGTCTGAAAGGTAGAATTCAAGTCCCAGATACATACGATTATTTGACATTTTAAAACCTGTTGAAAGGAGATAATAAGTGGCATCTATCTGAGGGACGTTGAATGTGTCTGGCACTAAGTAAGTGTGCTTCGCAAACGAAATGTTAAACACAGAAACACACACACAGTGACTATAAAGAGATGTTCAACTGTCAACAGTTATCATAATTCCCATCTTCTGCTTCCTGTTACACTCGATTATTTTTATTTTTTATTTTTTAAATATTTTATTTATTTATTTATTTATTTACTTATTTATTTATTTGACAGAGAGAGGGACAGCCAGCGAGAGAGGGAACACAAGCAGGGGGAGTGGGAGAGGAAGATGCAGGCTCCCAGTGGAGGAGCCTGATGCGGGCCTCGATCCCATAACGCCGGGATCACGCCCTGAGCTGAAGGCAGACGCTTAATGACTGAGCCACCCAGGTGCCCCACACTTGATTATTTGTAAAGTAGAGGCTAGACTCAGACAAGCCGGATTCTATTCCTGCTTGTGCAACACACCCTGGACAAGTCAGGTAATATTTTGAGACCTCTACTTTCTCATCTGTAAAATGGTTCGAAGGGGATAGCTAAGCAACTTTTACATCCTTTGCCCACTGCATAAAAACTTATTTATCCAAGCTGATATGGTAAATCTTCAGCTAATTGGCTCCGGTCTATACCTCAGTGTATAAACATATGTAATTCTTCAGCACTCTCCTTTACTACCCTCCTACTCCCTCCTACCTCCCAGACTTCTTCTGTTTCCCTCCCTTGTTCGATAATTACTTACTCAGTGTCTTCTATGTGAAGGCCTTGTTTTAGGTCATGAGTAGAGCAACAAATAAAAATCCCTTGCTCTCATGCAGTCTGCTAGGGGGGAAAGAATACAAAAGCAATCAGCATCTGGTGTGTCAGCTGTGTTAAGTGCAATGTCTTTTGTTTTTTACATAATAATAGTAACGATGGTTAGTGAATGAAGATTCCTACTTTGGTCTGAGCCCAACCAAGTACCCCCATTCGAAGTGTCGCTGTCCCACTCCTTCCCAGTTAGTGGCCTGAAGTTCCCATAAGAGCCTTGGTGGGTGTATAACTTCAGGTTCACTTGTAATTAGGCAACTGGCATAAAGAAGGCGTGGTTTTGACTCGTAGCCTTATGTGCCCTGTGGCCACAAGAAGTAAGGGCTTCTGTGAAAGTTGCCACCAAGCCCGTCTTTTTGTCTGATCAGAGTGGAGTTGATACGGCAGTCTGGGAAGCCTGATCTCACTTTCTTCTTCTTGTCTCTCCTGTGCAGTGAGACGTATCCATCCCACCCAGTGTCCTTAAACTCAGGAGCCAAGTTCAGCAGCCGCAGGGTCCTCAAACCCTTGCCAGAACAGACACCTCCTCCCCGGAATGCACAGGCAATACAGGAATTAATTGTCATACCACTCCTTGCCATGGATTATTAGAATCATCCCATTTTTCACTGACATGGAGCTCAGCACTGTATTCCCCTCCAGAGACATACGCAAAGCTGTCTTTTTGGGTGTGTTGTCTGGGACCACTTCCGGTACTAAGGAAAGTAGTTCCCAAAGCCTGGTTAGAAACACAGAATCATCAGTGGTTTTTTCAAACAGAGGGATTTAGTGTGGGGCCTGGATTATGTAAGTGTTGGAAGGTTGGGAGAACAAGAAGGTGGCGATGGCTCAATGATTGATCATGAGTCATTATGATTATTAATAACTTATTGGTGAATGATAGTACAGGAAGAGGCAATAATTGCTAAGGCCAGGGAACCAAAAGGAGGAATTGGAGACCAGAATTTAAAAGCTGAGACCTCCAGGAAAAGCTGCAAGCTGCCGGTGCTCCACCTCTAAGGAGGGTCTGGGGAAAAGCTATGGCTCTGTCCTCTGGTCTGGGCTCTCTGCAGGTGATACTCTGAGTGACAGGGAAACACAACCCATTTTGTTGGTGGTAGCTTTGAAGGGGAGAGGCGAGGGGTGCCAAAGGAAATGAGGTCTGGAGTGGAGCTGTGCTCTGTTGCTAGGACCACCCAGACGGGAACTGAAAAGATGAAAGAAGGCCATTTCTTCTCTTTGTTGCTTCCCATTCTCCCTCTGGCACCTTCCATTAGCAGCCTCTAATAGGAAGTCAGCCTGCTCGTGAGTCAGAATAATGTGCCTTGCAGATTCCCAGCTCCAGTCTCACAGAGCAGAAAGAGGTGGGCTTGGAGCCGCGAGAGAAAAGGTCAATAACCCCAAACCGAGCCTGGAAAGGCAACACTGAAGCCTGCCTGGCAGGGTGTCTGCCGAGTGCTGGCACTGGACAGACCTGTTCCGTGGCGACGCTGGTCCTGATGGGAGTCAGGAACACTCCTTGCTGCTCCCGAGGGTCCTTCCGTGCAGGTACTTAGCAACCCAGGCTCGTGTACACGGTGCTGCTCTTTTGATTTCCTCTCCTCACGCTCCACCTTCCGTGAGTCTTCCCAAGCCTTGCTGGTTTTTACCTCCCGTGTATGTTGACGATCTGTTCCTTGTTCCCTCGAGTACAACCGTTTCAGTCTTCTGTTACTGCAGGAATTACCTGACCTCCTTCCTTCCCTGTGCCTTCCCCTCATCCTTCCTTCCTACTGCTAGCACATCATCCTTCTTCTAAAATAACGTATCATCCCTCCGGCTACACCATCGCAGCGGCTCACCGTGGCACGCGGGATGGCTCCAGGGCTCCTCCACACTCACTCACCCGGCCAATGAGGATCTCGCTTCGCTTCTTCTTGCCTCCGTGCTGGTCTTCGTGTTCCGCCTCTGCCTGTGATTCCCTCTTCCCCTGGTCTGTCTGTGCATCATCTGTGCCCATCAAGCCTTCCTTGCCTGTCCCCTCTTCTCTGAAGCCCTTTCTTATCGCAGTCTTGGTTTCCAAGCGCGCGCGCGCGCGTGTGTGTGTGTGTGTGTGTGTGTGTGTTTCAACACAGAGCTGTTGGTATCTCCACTGCACTTACGTAACCATCACTGAATTGTAGGCAGAAGTGGAAGGGAAAGAACATAGGCTTTGGGGCTAGACAGTCGTGAAGTTGAACTGAAGGTCTGACACTTCATTGCCAGGTGAGTTTGCCCAAGTGACTTATGCCTCCTTGAATCTCAACTGCATCTGGAACGTGGGCTCTAAGGCCGACCTCCAAGAGCTATTAGATGATTTAATGAAATCACATCCTTAATTTCCTACCATGATGCTTAGCACCCAGTGGACTTTTTAAACAGCGGTCAGTTCCTTTCTTTGACTTGAGTGTGGCTGGTCACCCCCATACACTCTCAGTAGCATCAAGTCAGCAGCAAGATCCTGTACGTCATTACCTCTCCACAGATCCTGGAACAGCGTTGGGCCCATCGCAGACAGTGACGCATACCTAGTTTCTGGAGGGGTCCTGCCTGCCCTACAGCTGGCCTGCCTGGTGGTCCCTGCCAGTGCTCGGCAGCCATGACAGCCGGAGCACAGTGATGTTCACCTGGCCAGGAGTGAGGATGAAGTCGGAGTGCTGTGCGGGGCCTGGAGAGGCCCTGCACATAGACAGCTTGCGCACGGAGCAGGTGCTCTCCCGTCGTGGCGATCTGCGGCACCCTACTCACAGCGTCTGAAGGGCCCTTGATGACCTGCTGTCGGAGGAGGGCCCAGAGTAGTCCGTCTCCCCATATGTCCTCTAGCGACATCTGGGTTTGTGTGGAGCATTTCCTTCAGGGTTGAAGGGGAGACTGTTGCTTGTGGGCAGCGAGGACCATCGAGGCTACACAGTGTGGAGGAGTGAGCGTAGGCTTTGGGATGGGGCAGGCTGGGGCTCACCCCGATGTGTAATTAGTCACTTAACCCCCAAGCCTCATTTACTGCCCTGGGTGCTGTAGATTTCCCTCACACTGACCACCTGGGACCATTACGAGACGACAGTTGATCATTCGTGTGGAGGAACTTTGAGACCTGGAAGAGAACTGTCTTCGGGCTGGCCCTCAAACAAAGATTTCCACAGATCCGCGCTCTGGAAACTCTGCTTGGTAAAGCTCCCCGTGGATAAATGAAGGCCTTCCGATGGGCGGGAGATAATTTCATTTCCATGCAAGTTAATTGAGATCTGTGTTTTCTAAAGGCTAATGGTCTGGTGAGAGACGTCCTGAGTCAGGCTAATGTGATGACCTACTTGTAATTTTTCAGGTACCCATTATCGAGCAGAAGTCCCATCTGTCACTGTGTACCTGTTTGCCCAGTGACCTCTCCCGCCCCGCCCACCAAGTCTCCATGGCTGGTAGAGGGGAAGAAGGCCGTCCCATTGAAAGACCTGAAACGCACCCCCAGGCAGCTTGGTTTCAGTTATTGCTACATTCCTTGAAACAGCTGGACCAGTGTTTGCTTAGGGTGTCTGGGCCAGGCACAGGCTAGACAGGGGCTCGAGGAAAAGAAGTCACGACCTCCAAGCTCAGAAGGCTCTCCTTTTTATTGGGCATGGGAAGAAGATTGGAAAGAAAGTGAAAATGTCCATGTATATTACAAGAGCAGCCACGATTCTCTATAAAATATGCACGAGGTGAGGCTGGTCCATCATTCAGGGCAGTTAATGCTACGTCAGTGTCTTTAACGATGTCTAACAGCCCAAGAGGAAGTACAAATCCCATATTGTAAAATCATAGGAGACAAGAAAATCAACCACCCCTTACCCCAGGCTTGCTTTCTTCTATTTTATTTATTATCTTTATACTGCTTATCATGATTCAAAATTATTTTTTTCTCCCTCTCTGTACACACACACCCCCCCCACACGCATACACACACAAATTGCCACATGCACACACATGCACACATACACACACTGCACATAGAGAGGCAGCCTCGTGATACCTCGATCAATAAATGAGGGCTTTGAGGAGAAGATAAGGACAGGATGCATGAAATAAGGTTTAAGAGACCTAGATAAAATAGTTTCAGTTGTCAGTTTTATGATGTAAACTAATTATCTCGCACCAAACAGTGATAATCTTTATTTTATTGTATTTTATTTAAATTCAATTAATTAACCTATAGTATAGTATTAGTTTCAGAGGTAGAGTTCAGTGATTCAGTAGTTGCATATAATACCCAGTGCTCATTCCATCACGTGCCCTCCTTCATGCCCATCCCTCAACCCACCTCCCCTCCAGCAACCCTCAGCTTGTTTCCTAGAGTTAAGAGTCTCTCATGGTTTTCTTCTCTCTCTGATTTTGCCTTGTTTTATTTTTCCTTCCCTTCCCCTATGATCCTCTGTTTTGTTTCTTAAATTCCACATATGTGTGAAATCACACGATAATGTCTTTCTCTGACTGATGTATTTCCCTTAGCGTAATACCCTCTAGTTCCATCCACATCATTGCAAATGGTAAGATTTCATCCTTTTTGATGGCTGAGTAATATTCCATTGTATATATACACCACATCTTCTTTATCCATTCATCATTCAATGGACATCTGGGCTCTTTCCATTGTTCGGCTATTGTGGACATTTCTGCTCTAAACATTGGGGTGCAGGTGCCCCTTCGGATCACTATGTTTGTATCCTTTGGGGTGAATACCCAGTAGTGCAATTGCTGGGCTATAGGGTAGCTCTATTTTTAACTTTCTGAGGAACCTCCATACTGTTTTCCAGAGTGACTGTACCAGCTTGCATTCCCACCAACAGTGTAAGAGGGTTCCCCTTTCTTCACGTCCTTGCCAACATCTGTTGTTTCCTGACTTGTTAATTGAGCCATTCTGGCCTATGTGAGGTGTTATCTCATTGTGGTTTTGATTTGTATTTCCCTGATGCCCAGTGATGTTGAGCATTTATTCATGTTTCAGCCGTTTGTAAAACGTCCATGAATATAGAACAGAAGTTTCAAGAAAGCCGGTAACTTGTTAAAGCCTGTTCTAGAAGTATGCCTGGAACCTATATGTGTGCAGTGATTATCTGTTGAGTTAATTAATTGATTAATTAATTATTATGCTGGGTTCCTAGTCTCCTGTAGCTGATCTCTCCAAATACTTTGTCCCCACATACTTCAAAAGCTAGTATCTTTGTGAAACAAAAACTGTCCAACTTTATAGGATTCTTTACTTTTTTTCATTTGAAGGAGGGGACATGCCAGCCTCATTTTCATGCCTAGCTAATCTTCATTGATTGTGAGCCTATTTTCCATTATGTCATTGAGTAGAGTTGTAATGTTTGCTAATTCCAACACCTGTGTCATCTTGTGGTCAGTCTCTATTGATTATCTTTTTTTTGTTGTTGTTAAAGAATGGGACACATTTTCCTATTTCCTGTCCTGTTAAACTTGTTTTGGACTCCCTCTTGGATATTGTGAATGCTACATTGGGGAGACTCCAGAGTCTATAGTATTCTTCTGAGGAGTGTTTTGTTGTGATGTTCCCGTTGTCATTTTTTGGCATCTTTGTTGTAATGAGCAATTAACTTGGTTCCACTGAAATTGCAGTCTCTGTCTATTGGGCAGTAGTTCAAATCTGGGTTAGTTATTTTATCTTTGGTCTGGCTATTCGGAGTCTGCCCCATCCATGCATGATTTGGGGGCCAGCCAGGGATTTGGACAGAGTGTGGTTCCCTTCTCTGCTTCTTTCCTTTGTAGGTTTCTGCCTCTCTTTACAGAGGTTGAAGTTTCCTGAATCCTGTCCTCTGGTCTTTTGGGCCCAAAAGACTATTGTCTTTTATATGGCTGGAGCTCCACCCCCATGCTTAAAGCCATATAAATAGCGAACACTCCTGCAATAATAGGCATGCAAATTGGACCTGATCTGTGGGCTTAGGAGGAAGGTAGCTGGTGTGTGAAAGGCACTGAAATTCTCTTTCTCTTTCCTATCTTCTGCTGTACTTTCCAACTCTTCTCCACATTCTTGCTAAGGAAGCAGAGGGAGTCAGTCTGCAGGATCCCGGCTCTCAACTAGATAGAACTGTGCGATCTCCTCGATGAGACGTGGGGAATCTAGGAGCTCCTTTTTACTTGAGAGCCCCCTTGAGTAACAGTCATAAAGAGATGTTATAATAAAACGTTGCATTTAAATTGCCTCTTATTCTTAGGATGTCAAAGTGCTTAACAAACACGAATTGCTAGAAACCTTTTAGATTAATTAAAATGAACAGATTTCCCAGACAAAGAAGGTGACTGTGTTTGTACTTTCAGATGTTTCCCCCCCACAGGTGAGTGAGTGGAAGCACAAATAAGTTCTTCCTTCAGACTAAGATGTTCTGAGAACAGGTGAATTCAGCGTGAGCACCGCAGCCGTACTGCCCAGTTCCATCGCTCTTCAGAATAATAATGATGCTAATACCGGGGCTTCATGAATACTGCGCTCGGGTGAGAGGATGTGTGCTGCCAGTTACTGAGGGGCTGCGATAAATCAGGCTTGCGGCCTGGCACACGGTTTGCAGACGGCATTGTTTTCCTCTCAGTGCCTCTGTGAGGTGGGTCCCACCTTCACTTTAGGCTGCTGGGGGGGTGGGTCTTATCTCCATTTCACAGCCCAGGCAACCGAGGCCGTGAAGACGCTTGCTGTGGTCCTCCAGCGAGGAAGCGTCAGTGCTGGGATTTTAATTCAAGTTTGTCTGATTCTTGCATTCTTCCCACAGTCTTCTCTGGCTTTTCTATATTTCTGTAGAGATTCCCATATTCTTCTCTACCAATATCATTAGCAAATATGGCGCCCCGCCCCCTCCCCCATTTCTAAAGTCCTGAGGATCATAACACAGTCTCATTAGAAATAGCAGCTCATCACAGACCCTGCTGACTGGGAATGGGGGTTCAGTGCTGGCAGTTGGAGGGCCTAAGGACGGAGTGTTTGCCGAGGTCGGATGGGAGGCCGTGCACAGTGAAGCCAAGGCGTTTGGACTTTCTTCTGCTCTCCAGATCATCCCGTGTGCTGGTGCTCACATTCAGTACCCAGTGGTCCAAAGGCAAAGGGAAGGAGACTCCCATTCTCTGGAGCACAGACAGGGAGCAGATCCTGTAGCAAACAGGTTGCCAAATGTTATTCTCATGAAAACCCTACGGGCAGGTCCTCATCTCTATTTTACAGAGCTAGAAACTGAGACTTGGAAAGATGAAAGGCTTTTTCCAAGGTTGCGAGCCCTTAAAAATGTCGACAGTTTTCTTACCCTCCAGACTGTTCCCTGTCCTTCTCACACTGTTTAGACAGTCACATTCTAATCAGATCTGACGGCCCAATCAGTCTGCGTTGAATATGCCTATCTGTGTGGACGTGCTGTGTAAGGATTTTCTGTCCGGGGTGGACACGTGGTTGCCAAGTTTGCATTTGGAGACTGTTCTGATTTTCCATCCTGACCATACCAGCAAAATACGAGAGCGCCCTTCCCATTGTACCCACAGCAGCCTCACCATGCTTCTGTGTGCAAAGGACCTTGCCCAGGGGTAAGCCCGGCGGGGTGCCTTTGCTCTTCGCATTTCCATTTTGTTCATAGGATTGTTTATGAAGCTCAGAGCGGATCTTTGATGCAGGTTGATGTGCTGGGAGCACAGCTCAGACATCCATGCATTTCACGGAAGGCCGGACTCAGAGTGTGGTGCTCACTGGCAAAACCAGCAGGCACTTTAATCCCTGCGGTCCAGCTCCGCTGAAGACATTTGGACAAGTACTTCTGTGGAGCGAGCCATTTCTCCACCATGCACTGCTGTCGCTCTCCCGACTTCTCACTCACAACACATCATGGGAGGGACAGTGCGGGGGTTTTCCAGGGAAAGGGAAAACGTGCCCAGAGAAGTGGGATCTTTCCCGCCCTCCTGATAACGTTTTCCTGCCGTGTTATGCCCAATGAACTTCTCTTCTTGTGAATCCATCCAAGGTTTTCTTGTCTTCTGATCACCAGGGACACTGCTTAGTTCCGTGTTGACATTCTCCAGGGCCCAACGGCCACATCGAAGAGAAGCCTGGAAGTAAATGCTCCCTGCCTGTCATGTTGCATGAAGGGGGAGGACTCTGGCTACACCCTTTAATGGCACGGTTGTTACAAAGTGGGGCTGCACCAGCCCTCCCGGGCTGGTAGGGCACACAGCTTGTCACAGATGCTGTGGTCCCAAGGCCAGGATAAGCGGGCTGTTAGGAGGCCACAATAGCTCAGAGCAGCACAGCAGCACTAACAAGATGGTTCTGGAATATCTGCTGATTCCAGACCCGCAGCCTGCAGCTGCTGACGGCCGTGGCTTACTTCAGTTCCACTGGGGATCAGATTTGAAGTCTCCCCTTGTTTTTAAACAGAGGAGCAATAGGACCAAAACTGCAATTTAGAAAAATGGTGTTGAGAGCAGACCAGAGGGCAGTTGGCGGCCTTCAAATAGGTGTTTTGATTCATTTGCGTGATTTGTTTATTTAATTATCAGAGAAAATTGAGGTAATATAGTTGAGAATATATGGCAAGTTCCAGAACTGTATACCTGAACTATTTTTGGATATTGTTACTATCTTTGGTACATACTGTTTCATACAGTAATGTTATGCATTTTCATAAGTAATATAACAGTAGTATTATGGTATTTGAACACAGTGGTGATGCAGAGTAAGACAGGACACCTGTGAAATGAGGGTGACCCTCTCAGCTTGCCATGTGGTGAGGAGGCATCAGTGGGAAGCCACGCATGGAGCCTGTCGCGTGGCTTCTGCCAGATGTGGAAGAACAGAAGCTCCAGGGGAACGAGCAGGAGGGAGCTCCAGGAGGCTCGTGGTCAGAGGCGGGCAGTGCCACTGCTCAGGGCTTGTCCTGGAGCTCAGAGGGCCCCAGTGTGACCGGTAGTTATAGGGTATGGGCGGAGACCCCCATCCCTTGAACCATACATTTCATATTAGCTCTAAGAACCACGTTTGGTTGGTGCCCCCAGTTCATACACAGTTGACGGGTTCAGAATAATTAGCTTCCTAACTGCTAATACAGTGTCTCAAGGTGATGGTGGACAGCACATGTCATAGCCACGTCGGGGAGAATTTTGAATGTTACTTCTAGAAGGAATCATAACGTGGAGTCACTCTGATAACCACGTCTCATGTTGTAACCAAGTGAGACAGGGCAGGAGTGTCAAACACATGAGATCTGGTATCTAACTCACCTTACTTAGAACCCTAAGGTTCTAAGGTTACTAGGAAAAATAAATGGCTTATATATGCTTCGGGTTCCTCATCTATAAAATGGGATCTCTTATACCTACCTTAACTTTGAAAAGCATAGAGCCAGAGTCAGGGGCAGGGCAGACACTCAGTATGTCACCTTTTTTTTTTTTTAAGCTTTCCTGATTATTTTTACTCCCAAAGAAAAGGAAGGCTCAGAATTGAATAAATCCAAGAGCTTCAGAAACAACATTAGACTCATATTTAGACAGCAATTAATTTTTTCCTTGGGTAAGAAAAATTATACATTTGCTTCTAAAATATGAAGAGTGGTGATTATGATTCATGCACACATGATTCATAGTGAGAGCTGGAGCTAAAACACAGCTAAACTAATAATATTTCGTCCTTGTGACTAAAGCTTGTCTAAGCTTAGAATGTGTGCCCGCCGTTAGAGCAAAGAGTCCCAAGGGCAGCTTTGCTGATGCTTTGATTCGGTGATGGGGCATAAGCAGAGAAGGTGTTCTCCCTTTCCCAAGCGGGGTGCCTCTGAGTCCTCTTCACCTGCTTCCCGCTCTGCACCTGCTTCGTTTCCAGGTATGATTGATTTCTGGTAACAGTGCCCAGAGCCGGACGTCATCCTTTCTGCCGCGGCTTATTACGACAGCTCTTAAATGGATGTCCCAGCCTCTCCAGCAAACCTGTTCTCTCTCTTCTTACTGAGGTGACTTCTTCAAGCATGGGTCACCTGTGTGGCTGAGAAGAAAGGTCGTTGACTTGGGCACTTGCCATTTTCTCACATGCGACCCTCAGCCACCATCACCTCGCTGAGCATGACCGTCATCATCTGTGAGAGAGAGATGGCCACAATTTGATAGTGTCTTTTAGGAAGATTAAATGTATATAAAGAAGCTTATGCAGTTCCTGAAATAAAATAGGTAGACAGCAAGCTCTTCAGTGACCCTTCGTCACTGGGAAAATCAGGCCTCATTTGATGATGGCATTCTGCATGCGCCTACAGAGACACCTCCCCCACGTGCCTCCGCCCCCCTCTGCTGTCTGTATACAGCTCGCTGTTTCCTGTCTCCTGCTGCTGCTCTCACTTTGTACTTCTCTCCATCAGAGTCTCCCAGGGCCTGATGCTTGGATGGACACTTCCATTGGTTTTCTTTCCCGTGTGCCTTCTGATCCGGTACCTGGACTGTTCCAAGAACATTAGGGTCTCCTGGGGCCCCTGCCTCCCCAGCAGACTGGAGCAAGCAGCGTCCCAGACTGTACCTTCTTTGCGGGATTCTGGCCGTTCCTCTGTTCCTGAAGAACGTGCTGTGTGCTCTTGCTGTGTAGTATGGGTCTGAATCGGGTGTGGTCACGGACTTACGGACTCAACAACCTAACAGGAGATGAGAAGGCGAAACAAATCCACACCTAGGCGTCCACCAAGGGGAATGAGAGGCGTAGTGGGACGGGCTGGGGAAGAAGGCTCACACAGGAGGGCATTGTGGTTTGCAGGGCGTGATCAAAGACTTGAGGAAGACCGTGATAGGAGAGCCTGGACGTGAAGGCCAGGAGCAGTTTCTGCAGACGGCGTGGAGCCGCGGTGGCCATGCAGGCTTTGGCGCAGAGACAGGGGTTTGAGTACCAGCAGCTCCCTGTACCTGAGAGCTCTTTCACACGGTCTTGCCAAGCCCTGTGTCTTGTCTTGCCCAGGGCTATTTTTAGAGGTCACATCCTGTGAGTCCTTCTCTGGACGCTCTTTCTAAAGGTACCTGTAACTCTTAGGCCGACCGTAGTCACTCTTCAGATCAGACACCATTGGTGTCTAATATCCTCAGCCCCTGGGCCCCCAGTGTTTTAGGGGTGTACCTCTCCAAAGCGTGATTTAGGGGAGAGGGATCCCAGCCCCAGCCCCAGCCCCAGCCCCAGGGATTGTTCTGATAGGCATGAGTCCAGTATATTGGTGTCTTTCCCTCCCAGCACCTGGTTCAGGGAGGACGGAAGGCTCACGTCTGGTTGGAGAAGCACAGAGGGACGTTGTGGGGACCTCAGGGAAGAACTGGTTTGTTTCCTCCCAAGAGAGGCACTCTTAGGACTGGTCTCTTCTCTTTCCAGTGTTGTGGATGTTAGCCACCCTGCAAACCTGGAGGGATCCAGTCTTGGATAAAGCTGTCACTTGAAGGCCAGAGGATGGAAAATTGGGAGGAGCCCAAAGGCATTATGACAAAAGTGACCAGGACACATGATGCCCCTTTCCTCTGAGTCTTCAGTGACTAGGGGCGAAAGGGGGTGGTAACACCATTTCTTACATGTCTGTCTTGCTTAAGACAGAGATGGGAAAACTTTTCCTGTAAAGGGCTAGATAGGAAATATTTTATGATTTGCAGGCCATGTGACCACCTGTCACAAGCATCTGATACTTAAACGCAGCTGTAAAGACTCGGTAAACAAATGGACACAGCTGCACTCCAATAAAACTTTTTTTTTTTTTTTCAAACCAGGACAGGTACCAGCCCAGGCCCATGGGTCACAGTCTGTGGACCACTGGTTGCTGCCACTGAGTAAGGACTATCTGTTTCAGGTGGAGCTGTGTCCCCTCGTGCATTTTCTCCCCTTTTACCCCGATCCATCTGATGAAGAGCCAGATTACAGGAAACTCATTATTTCCCTGTTTGATGATTTAGTTTCTCTGTTACTAGAGTATAAGTTCCAACAGGGCAGGGGTGCATTTTCTCTTATTGGCACCTGGCGCAGAGGAGCTCCGCGGATGTGTGAGGGAGCCCGGGAATGAACTTGGGTGAGCTCATGAATCTCTTCGAATTTTAGTTCGAGTTTGTTTTTGCCTATTTCCAAAGGTTAATGATAATATTAGCTGGAGGTGACTGTAAGTTCCATGTGTACCTGTTGTGTCGACATCATTACACAAAGTGGCCCCTCCCCCTTTCACTCTCAGAAGTATCCTGTATTGGATGATAAATCATATGGTTATTCTAAAATTAGCAACTGGTCATGGACACTTGTGTGGGGGACACGGTGTGAAGTTCATTTTATGCATTGCTTTATTTACTCCCTTATGAAAGCTTATGAGATTAGCTTCTATTATTCCCATTTTAGAGGTGAGAAACGTGAGGCTCAGAGAGGTGGGATAACTTGTCCGTGGACACACAGCTGATGGCAGAGCTGAGATGTCCAACTCCAAAGAGCATGAGTCCTAGCCATTACACTCTGGTGGAGGTATTCCCAGAGGTGTCCGTAAAGATACCTCCTGGCCCATGCTGCCTGCCCTTTTGCACAGCGTCCCTCCCACTGCCCCATGGAGAGGCAGAATCTCTTTTCTCCTCCCTTGGAATCTGGGCCAGCCCTGTCCCGTCCCCAAGCCTGACAAACGGGATGTGGCTGAAGTGCTACTGTTTACCTTCGAAGCCTGGACCCGAAGAGACCTGCTGCTTTCACCCTCACCTTCTAGAATGTTCTCTTTTGGAGATCCGGCACCAACTTGAACCCTGACCGCCCAGCAGGAGAGAAGAGGCCATGTCCAGAGAGGCCAGGCACCATTTTGCAACTTTCAGCCACAGCCGAGTGCTCCCAGGCTGGATGTGGAATCACAGCTGAGCTCTGCTCAGATCCCTGAGCCACTGAATTGGGAGCAAACAAAACCATCGTCCCTTTCAGTCAGTGAGTTCCAGGGTGATTTCTTTATGCATCAGTAGATGCCAAGTGTCACCTGCAGAGTGCTTCTGAGCATTAAGGTGGTGGATGTCCAGTGTCTGCGTGGGTGTGGCTTGCAGGTGATCAGTAAGTAGTGGCTGCTCTTGCATCCAGTGCAGATGGAGGTGGAAACCCCAGAAGCAAGTAAGGTGGGTACAGACGAGTGGCACTGGGTGAAGGGGGGCAGCTAAGGCACTGAAGAAGTAGAATGCAGTAGCGAAAAGTGCACCGTGCATTTGCAATCCGTGTAAGCTTTCCTTTCTAGCAAGTGCTCCCTCAGCTGGAATCCCGTGCTTCCTGGGCCATGGGTATGAGTTTCAGTTGCGCAAGAAGAATATGTTCTAGTGACCCATTGCACAGCGTCGTACCTGTAGTTAACAGTATGTGTTATGCACTCAGAAATTTGTTAAGAGGGTGGATCTCGCTTTCAGAGCTCTTACCACAACTTCCAAGAATGTACAAAGTACATCCACAAAGTACTGGGAGAAAAAATAATACAAGAGCTGGGCATGGTGGGAGGACTCTTGCATAGAAAACCTGCAAAGCGGGGGCCTGAGACCCAGTGTTGTCCTTTGCTTGCTCTCTGTCCTGAAATTGATCTTTCCAGACCTCAGATAGTTTCTTTGTCCTTGGTGCTGCTTGGAGAGGGTTTCTGAAAGGGGTCTTCCAGATGTAGAAAATCCAGCTCTGAGTTTTGAAGTACTTATGACCAGGTTTTCTCTGGCGCAGAGACAGTGTCTTTGATCTCTGCTCTACGCTGGATGACACCCCTGTGTCTTCACCCGCCTTGTAAGCTGGTGTTTTAACCAGGCTTAATGCAAAACACAGTCATGACTCTGGAGTTGTGAGGAGTCAGTAACAGAAAGCTGAGCTGCTACAAGCTTGTGAAGGAGGCTGGGGAGGAGGCACGGAGAGCACATTAGCCTCTCAGGGAGGAAGTTGGAGCTAGTCCGCTTTCTTATTCCTTTGATATCCACAAAGTGCCCCTTCCTTCCTTTTGTCCCAAGAAGGTGCCCTTTAGTAGAGGTCATCACACGGGGCTTATGCTCACTCCAACACTCCCTACGTTCTTCTTCAGTGACGGTGGCGGACGCAAGTGTAGCAGGTGTAATGCTGAGGATTACATCCCTTGGCCACCTACAATGGGCCACCCATGGCTTCTAGGACATGGACTCAAGGCGTGAATAAGACATGGTCCTGTCCTTGTGTTACTCATAGATTATTGTGGAAACACATAGGAGGGCAGATTACAGGGCAGTGAGGTGAGTGCAGTGGTACCAGGATGATTAACTCTGCCTGAGGAAGTCTCCCCTGATCTCCAAGACCAGGACCAGTGCCCCACTATCCTGTTTCAAAGCTCCCTGTACTCTTCACTCATAGTACTTACCACGGTTGGAAATTGCATTTGAAAGCAATGCATGCAAGCCCCCCTCAAATACATAAGCATTGGAAGAACAGGGAGATGGCTATTTATGCACCGTTGAAGCCTCCGTACCTTGGCTACTGACACCTGCATTGCAGGCCTTTGGGGACGGTTTTTTGAAGGAAATAAGGGAGTAAAAGATCTGAGAAGACTTCTGAGAGAATGAGATATTTGAATTAGGTTTTGAAGGTTGAGTGGAAGCCTGCATCCAAAGCAGCAGGAACAAAAGTAAACCTAAAAATATTGACAATTTAAAAGAAAGGTGTGACCCCATTAGCCCTTTGTTACGGAATTGGCAGAGATCCCTGCTAAGAATCATTGACATCTGAATCTTTAGGGAGGTGGGTTTGTGGAGGACAGAGCCTGGCATAAAATCATTAAGGTTGATGGTTCTAAGCCCAGGTCCCACTGCTGCTTGGCCACTGTGAGCTCCAGTTAACACGTCTTCAAATTGAGGAGAATGTTCTCTGTCCTCTTAGGATCAAATAAAGTAACCCAGGTTGATTCTTTGGCTGCTGCAGATGACAGTATGCATACATATGACTCCCATCTTCTCATTCCTCTATTGCATAAGATACAGCGACCTAGGCACTGAAATAGACCTCTGCCTCAGTTTCCCTGACTGTAAATGGGCACATCACATTGTGTTACCAGAGAGACAGCCTTATGTCCAGATCCACCATACTGAAAATCTGTCAGTCAGTCGTCAGTGATAGGCTGAGGTACTTTGGGATAGAACATTCGGCATGGCAGCCCAGCAGCTCCTCTTGTTCCCAATTTTGTAAGAAAGATGTATTAGTCACCTGGAGCCTCTGCGAACTTATTTAAAAACTGGGATAATAATGCCTGTATTTCCTTGGTCCTTGTCAATTCGTGTCATAATTTGTTTATTTTAAAGCTATTCAACAATGTATCCATGTTGTTTCAGGGATAGATTAGATATTATAAATTAATGTATGTAAAGCATGTATCCCAGAGCTTGACACATGGGTGATACCCAGTAAGTGGGAACTGAGTATGATAGTGATACTGTTATTGTTCTTAGAAGAGTAGACAAAGTGTGGGAGTTAGAAAGTGAGAGAGGACTTTGGGGAGGTTACATGTGGTGTGCATGGACATTGAGAGAAATAGGAATGCTCTGGACAGGTTGATGAGATGGGAATTCCAAGAAAATAGAACATTGGAGTCAAGAGCAGGTGCAGAAATAAAATGGGTTCAATTTGGGATGAGTAGGGGGTTTATTATAGCAAGAATGAAAGGTTCATCAAGGCAATATAAATTGAAATATGGGAAATTGTCAGGGAATGGTATGAAATCTGTTCACACACTCTACATGGTATGACTAGATTGGCATAGTCACGTTATAGTATATTTGTAAATCCAGTTTTAGTAGATATCGCTACATTGTTTTTCAAACTATGGAGCACATTGGAGTAACAACATTGCTAGGATTCACTCAGTCACTGCAAATATTTGTTGTGCCAGTAAGTTGTTGGTACAAATTTTCTAATTTAATTCTCATATCCACTTTGTGAAGGTAAATGTCATAATTCTTGTCTTATAGGTTAAGGCTCAGAAAGTTTAACTTGTGTCTTTGAAATATAGTTTTAGCTTCAGGATAAAACATATGACTTTTGGAAAAATCGAGGTCAAAGGCATATATCAGTGTCATGGAAGAAACTTAAAGAAAAATTTAATTGAAATATACATTTGTATAATCTCAACAGATGTTCTCAAACTAAAAAATCTAGTTTAACTGGTGCACAAATCAAGAAACAACATCATCCATGTTCCTATAAATCCCCTTTGTGCTTTTCTCCAATTACTACCCACCACCACTGCCAAGTGTGGCTACTACCTTGACTTCTGGCAATGCAGGGTTATTAGTTTTGACTGTTTTTGAACTTTATAGATGTGCGGTCATACAGTATGTATTATTTTATGCTTGGCTTCTTTTGCTCAAACATGTTTATGCAATTCATCCATCTTGCTGTATCTAGTAGTATCTCATTCTTATTGCCTATAGTGTCCAAAGTATGACTGTACCACAGTCCATTCACCCATTCTCCTAAGATCTGTGTAATCTCCATTGTTCGAGTATTATAAAAAACAACACGAACATTCTTATACCTGTTTTTTAATTCCTATTTATATGCATTTCTGTTGGGTATATTACAGAGAACGCACAGCTATGTTATAGTGTATGTACATATTCAGTTTTAGTAGATACTGTCAGACTTCCTCCAGCAATATCTAACAGTGTCGGTGTCTGCACCTCCTCGCACACTTGGTATTGCTGGCCTTTTTCCTTTTGGCCCTTCTGGTCAGTGTGAAGTGGTATCATCTTATGTTAGCAGTTTGCATTTATAAGATTGTAAATGAAATTGAGTATCTCTTCATATGATTATTGGTCTTCTGGCACAGTAGTTTGGTGTATGCTTTAAGATTTAAGTTCCTTTCTTGCTGAACTAACTATAATGTACTAAAATCATCCAGTTTTTTTTATAATAATATTTTTTTGTTATATTATGTTAGTCACCATACAGTACATCCCTGGTTTTTGATGTAAAGTTCGATGATTCATTACTTGCGTATAACACCCAGTGCACCATGCAATACGTGCCCTCCTTACTACCCATCACCACCCTATCCCATTCCCCCACCCCCCTCCCTGCTGGAGCCCTCAGTTTGTTCTGTGAACTCTTTGATGGCATCAGCTGAGCTCCATGCCTCTGTGTGGTTTCAGCACCAGGGACAGTGTCTCAGACAGCTTTCTGACCAAAGCTCAGGTGAAAGCCCAGGGTCCACACTAAGTAAGAGGTGAAGCCAGGATGCAAAGCCAAGCCTGGCAGATGCTAATCCTATGTTCTCACCACTCTAAAGAGGGTGAATACGGTGTGGTTCATCTTTCCTTCGCTGTTGCCCCAGAGCCATTCCATATGGAATGCTCAATTAATCCGATGAGTAGAGTCCTTATGAACAATGGGCATTCTAATATGGCCACAGTAGGGAGCACACGTGCAGGAAATAAGACTGCGCTCTCTCTGAATGGCTTTATGAATTCAAGAATGGGCTGTATCCCAGCTCTCTCCACAACCACATCTTATCGATGGGGCCTACCTCAGAGTGATATTTGTCTTCTCAGCAACTACACTTGGTGTTTCCAAGTAAGTACTTCTAGCTGAAATATAGTGCCTAAAAGTATGTGCTGTGGGGTCTGGTTCTGCTTCTCATTTACTCTGTTTGTGCTTTGGCTAAATTATTTGCCCTCTCTGGGTAATATTGGGGATATCTCACCCACTTCAAAAGTCATCGAAAGGATCAAATTGTCCATGAGTATAAAATACTCAGGTGAGTTCCTGGCACTCACTAAATGCTAGATCTTATTATTAATGCTAATACTTGGGGAGCTAAAAAAGATAATGATGACTGTGTGGTTGGCTCAACATGGCTTTGGGATGCAGACCTGTTTGTGACAGACCTGTTTTGTAAGTGGCGAATCAGTGGAGCAGACCGTGGCTAATTGAGCATTGCAAGGGTTACATGGTAGCAGTACATAGAGACTATACTTTGAAAAACCACCTGAGAAATAATATTCATAAAATGCAGTGTGGTGTATGGCTCAGAAAATGTTGTGGCCACGGGAAGGAAGAGGAAGTTCCCTGAAAGACTGGGGTGAGAGGTGAGGCTAAGAAAGTACATTGAAGCCAAGCCATAGAGGGCTTTGAATGTTATGCCAAAGAGGGGGACTTTAGTTTCTAGACCTCCCAGAGCCACTGGAGGCACTTGATAAAGGAGTAAGTAGATGAAGCCATTTTTCAGGAGATGGACTTAAGGGGAGCTGAAGGGTTAGAGTAGGTTAAGTTACTGTGTCACTGTCATTAATTCTTGGACTCTGGAGAGCAGTAGGATTGCCCCTGGGGCCATATCCCCTTAATTAGCCATTTGCACTAATTAAGTGCCTCCTGTCCTTCTGTCTTCAGCCACGTAGATCATTTAAGATCTCCTGCAAAGTCAACTTTAGCTCTGCTCTTTGGGAAGCTTCATGAGAAATATAAGGAGGTCAGCATGAATTTGAGAGACCTGGGTCCCAGCCCTGTCTCTGCTGCTACCTTGCAGTGTCCTGGTCTCCCTAGGATTCAGTTCCCAAACTCTATATTGAGAGAGCTGGCCTGGAAAGTTACCCACTGGGCAAAGATTCTATGATTAAATCCTTTGTCACTGTCACCGCAGATAGCTAAACTGGGAACCGTGAAGCATTTCAGGAAGGTCAGGGAGGAAACTGCTGCTTACCGGACACCTGCTCTGGGCCAGAGACTGTGCGAGGCTCTTTAGTCATGGTGACCTAGCTCACCAATCAGATTTACAAAAAAAGGTAGCTGTGTTTCTCTAGTTGAACCTTGTGTCTCTTTTAGCCTCTAGGCCATAGAGAACAACAAAATCCAGAATCTTTCTTCACTCTTTGGTGAGGTTGAAGCCAGGTTCTTAGACTTGCAGAAAGCCACAGTGTTAGAGATGGGGGTTGAGGGTGGGGGATTGGGTGGTTAGCCCTTGATCATCATCTACCCTCACCAGCATCCTTGGAGTTTATGTCTTCCCATAGGATCCTCAGTTGTCAGCCTCTTGTCCCTTACCCCAGGGCTTCCACTCCTGGCTCCCTGGGCCTTTAAGGTCCTTCTGATAGGATACCAGTTGGTGCCTAAGGAACTCTGTGGACCTGCTGTGTCCCCAGGCTTAACCCAGGGATGAGGACACAGGTACTTTCTGCACAGAGATTCCTCCAGGTCGTGTGGGGATTCTCATTCTCCCTTTAGAATAAGAGCACTTAGCAGGGTTTGAGGGCGGGGGAGGAGCATGCGGTCTCAGCGGAGAATGAGCCAGGTGTACAGTCATTTCTGCTTCCTCTTCAACTCGCCCTCAAATTGCTTTCATCCAATCAGACTTTATATGGTTTCTAGGTTAGGGAGGGGGAGAGATCGATTCCATTCTAGGCTTCTAACCTCCTCCTAATTCCTAGACTATGGAAACTCTAAAACCTTTGCTATCAAATGACAGTCTTTCCCATTAAATTCAAAAGTCTGTTTCAAAACTTACAATCAAGGACCGGCTGTTCTCTTTGTATGTGTGCAGTTGTAATGCACCAGCTCTCTTCCGGAGGTGGGGACGCAGGTACCCAGTTATCCTGGGTGGAAGGTGGTGTAGGGATAGAAGTCTGTCCCGGAAGAGCCATCTGTTTAGAGTCACATGATTTCCTGTAATCCTCACTGCTGCCCATTGTGTGAGGCTGTGCAGCCCCATTATGGTTTCGGTTTTATAGTTGAGCGAACTGAGGCTCAGTGGCCAGGTGACTTGTCCCAGTTCACATATCCTAGGAGAGGGCACAGCAAACATGCTCTCTATTCATTACCTAGCTGAGAACTCAATGAGCTGTCTCAGGTGGTAATGAGCTTCCCACCTTTGGAGTGTGTGCGTGTATGTGCATATGTGTGCATGTGTGTGTGTGTGTGTGTGTGTGTGTGTGTGTGTGTGTGTGTAAAGGAATTTAAGCAGATTCAGTTATTAAATTCTCTCAGCAGTTCCTAAGTGTTTTAAAGTCCCTGATCTGTAGACACATTTCTTATGGTTATAGAGCTTCGGATGCTCTATGTTCTTGCTCTTGAAAGTAAAGCCCTAGTTGGAGGTGGGGTGGTGGGAGGTGAGGGTGGTTGGCCTACCTAGCCAGGGAAAAGGGGGATGTGAAAAATGCTTAACACCCTCTTCCCAGATTTTCTCTGCATGTTTACCTGGAGATTTCACAGGCTCTCAAATGCACAAGGAGTAGGGCCGGATCATTGGCTTTGCTGGACTGAGCCCCTGGCTTATCAAACTGCTGGCTGAGTATAGAAATGGTAGAAGAATGTGTGTTTTTATGCTAATTCCTCTCTTCCAACAGAGGAGTGGACAGCTTTTGGATTTATGTTAAACTTGTCAGCACTATGTTAAAGGGAAAATTAGTTTTTGCCATTCTTCTTCCATTATTCAGTGCATCCATTCATTCAATGAAAAGTAATGAAGCACTCAGGGGGCCAGATGAGAAAGCGTTCACAGTTAAGTTTGCCATGTTTTTTGAGAAAAAAATGAATAATTTAAGCAGACGTATACTCGAGGTACTTCCAACATGTCAGACAAGGGATGTGTAGACCAAATGGATGGGGGTATTGGGGAAGATGTCCTAGATTATTGGATAGGATGACCCTTAAAGTGTGTTATTAAGAGTACTTAAGAATTAACTGGAAGGTGGGAGGCTCTTCAAAGCAGAGGGAACAGATGAGCAAGGACTTGGAAGTCTGAAGCAGATGGTGAGGTAAAGGACACCCGAGCTGCAGAGTGTCAACAAGGCACACAGGACAGGGAGGGAGAGAGGGAGCTGGGAAGGAGCAGGTCAGAATCTGCTCGTTGGACATGGCTTGTGTCTTCCATTTTGCTTTGTGGTCTGCTGAAGGTGAGGCAATGTAACAACATTTGGAATTGTAAAACTTTCAAACTAAAAGGGGTCCCCCAGCCATGGAGAGAAAAGGCTTGACCATTCCCATGGATTGGGCACCCTATTGCATTAGATACTGTCCACCTTAGCCTAGCTGGCCCAGAAAGCAGAGCTGGAGACAAGGATTGTGTGCACAGAATGCTAGGGAGTGTGATCCTAGGGTCAAGGAAGTAAAGCATGAGAGGAGAGAGAGCCAGCCCGGGTGCCAGCCAGGTGGCCACGTCCACAGTTCTGGATTCGTACTCCCGTAGGTGACAAGTGCAGTGCCTGATGAGCAGGATAAAATGTATCTCAGGATGCCATCCTGGCTGCCGGGAGAGAGGAAATCATGTATTTGTTGTTCCTTGGCCCTTGGACCAAAGTTTGTTCCCAATTGGATGTGCAGGGGTGCAAGGCAGATGCAAGAGAGAGTGCAGTGTAAGGTTCAGGCAAGGTGGAGCAGATCCCACTCCCAGAAAGGTGACTGGAGCCCCAACAGAACTGGTCATCCCTGAGATGATTTGGGTTAGAGTCAAGTGAGGTCCAGAAGATGAGAAGTAGCACAGAGGAAGCATCCAGTTGGCACACTGTGTGAGTTACCTCTGACCTCAAAGGTCATCAGCTCAAAACAATAATATGTGTAGTGTCACAGGGTCGGGAATCTGCGTGTGGTTTTGCTGGGCCGTCTGGCCCAGCACTCTCCATGGTGCAGTTAAGCTGTTGCCTGAGGCTGCAGTCCTCTTAAGGTTGATCCCTTTCCAATTTCACTAAAATGGTGGTCTGCAAGATTCGGTTCCCAGAGGCTATTGGCTGGGGATCCCTCAGACCCTTGCCATGTGGCCCTCTCCAGGCTGTTATCAAAGAGAGCAAAAGAGAAGGCAAGCAGAGTGGGAGCCAGAATCACTGTGGTCTCGGGGGCGCCTGGGTGGCACAGTGGTTAAGCGTCTGCCTTCGGCTCAGGGCGTGATCCCGGCGTTATGGGATCGAGCCCCACATCAGGCTCTTCCGCTATGAGCCTGCTTCTTCCTCTCCCACTCCCCCTGCTTGTGTTCCCTCTCTCGCTGGCTGTCTCTATCTCTATCGAATAAATAAATAAAATCTTAAAAAAAAAAAAAGAATCATTGTGGTCTTGAGGGAGGGTAACCCAAGGGCACAGATCCCAGGAAATAAGGTCTGTGGGGCCCTTTTAGAGGCTTCCTGCCGCAGGAACTGTATGGTATTAAACATTCACCGGAGTCCAGAGGGCATGATGCTCTTATGCCATGAGGAAATCAACTCAAAGGTTTGACATCCTCTCCCCCTGGAGTGGAGCCGTTCCTGAGAAAATCAGCCCCACAGATGGGGTATCTGCTTTCTCTAGGCCTGCCTGCCATTCCCTCCTCTTCCATAGAATAGGAGTATTACCAGGCTCATAGTCTCTTCTGAAGATTGCTTAATTGAAGACATGAAAAGCACTCAGAACAGTGCAGGACTTTTCTTGGCATTTAATGTTCTCTGTGTTCCTCGTGCCCAAGATTCTCAACCTTGACAGGATCCTGTGGGAAGGACTGTTCTGTGCATGGTAGGACCCATATCTCCGATCTCTCCCCACTGAAAGCCAGTGGCCTTTTCTGGTTGTGAAAACCAAAATGCCTCAAGGTCTTGCTAACAGAATTGTCCCCATTTGAGAACCTCTGTCTTGTACCAATCAAAAACTCCAGAGAGTTTTTTGAATGCATGACTGCGGATTGGGATTGGGTCTCTGTGATTTGGAGAACAAGGGCAAGGGAAATGTGTGCCAACACAGATGAGCTGCCTGCATCAACCCTCCTGGGAAACTGACTTGCAGATCATGATTCCTGGGCCACTGGCCAAGGTGGTGGTAGTGGTTCTGCCAGGTAGGGCTTGAGAGTGGGGGGCGAGGGGCTCACCTCAACCTTGGGAAGGTGGAGCAGGAGAAGGGGTGGAAGAGACTTGCCTCTGGAGAGGAGCATGTTGAGACATCGTGTCCTGGGATCATCCCTGAGTTTTGCTGTGCAGTGAGTGGGAGCAATACTTTTTCATTTTTCCGCAGACTTTGGTTTAATCTCTGTTATCCACCTTTGCGCTGGGAGCAGAAACTGTAGCCATGCAGCATGCTGGCCGAGAGCACTGGCTCTGAAGGTAGAACAGAGTGCTGGGGCCCAGCACTGTCCTGTCCCAGTGCTGGCCCTTGGACAGGTGACCTGGTCTCCTGCCTTTGTCTCCCCTTCGGTAGAAGCACCCACCTCCTTGTGCAGAGGCGAGCCTCCATAGAGGATCTGTGGGCACGATGTCTGGCCCAGGCTGAGTGCTTCGTGTCTGTGATAGGTGTCTTGCCTGAGAGGGGCATGGTAGAAAAGCAGCTGACCTGTCTTTCACACCTGGGGTGAGAATGTCCAGGGCTGAGCCCCAAATTGCACATGAGAGTTCTTCCCTATTTATTCACGTGTGTGCCTGTGTGTGCCTCTGTGTGTGTGTGTGTGTGTGTGTTAGCTTTCTTACTTACTTATTTACTTTTGGTGGGAACACTGTCCCTGCTGAGGGTTTTTTTTTTAGCCATTTTATTTATGATTTTATTTTTAAAACTTTATTTATTTATATATTTGTCAGAGAGAGAGAGACAGAGACAGCACACAAGCAGGGGGAGCAGCAGCAGAGGGAGAGGGAGAAGCAGGCTCCCCGCTGAACAAGGAGCCCAATGCGGGGCTCGATCCCAGGACCCTGGGATCATGACCTGAACTGAAGGCGGACACTTAACCGACTCTGCCACCCAGGCGTCCCTAACCCGTTTTATTGGAGTATGATTGACATGTAAAAAGCCATGCATACTTCATATATGCAACTCCACGAGTTTAGGAGTCAGTACACACCTGGGAAACCATCGCCAGCATCAGGGCCACACACACCCATCATCTACTAGAGTTTCCTCCTGGCCTCTTTCTTATTCCTATTATTATCTTATTATTTATTTTGTTTTTTTGTGGCAAGAACATTGAACATAAGATCTACCCTTTCCGCCAATTTTAAATTTATAATCGCCTTGTCGGCCATGGGTGCCAGGCTGTTTAGTGGATCTCCTGGACTTATTTGTCTTGCGTAACTGAAACTTTGTACCTTTGGCCAGTCATCTCCCCATTCCCTCTCCTCTTTAGCCCAGGCAACTGCTGCTGTAATCTGTTTCTATGAGCTTGACTCTTTACAAATCTGCATGTAAGTGAGATCATACAGTATTTGTCTTTCTGTTTCTGGCCTATTTCACTTAGCCTCATGCCCTCCAGGTCCATCCATGTTGTTGCAAGTGGCAGGATCTTTCTTTTTTAAGATGTAGAAGTAAAGCTATGTATAGACCACATGTCCTTTACCCATTCATCCATCATTGGACAGTTAAGTCATTTTGATATCCTGGCTATTGTGAATAATGCTGCAAGGAATACGGGAGTGCAGGTATCTCGTTAAGATTCTGGATTATAATCTTTTGGATAAATACCCAGAATTGGACTGTTGGATAATATGCAAGTTCTGTTTTTAATTAATTGAGGAATCTCCACATCCCTTTCCGTAAAGGCTGGGCCAGTTTGCAGTCCTTACTCTGTTTCTTGAATGTGTGTTCTGTTTCCCAAGCAGAATAAGAAATCCCTTACCTGGCTTTGTAGGACCTAGTAGAGGACCAGGCATGCCCTGTGGAAGGGGTTGGTGCTGCCTGGGAGGAAGTATTCCAACCACTCCTGAGTCCACGGGTTTCTAAGACCCCAGAGAATTAGGAGTTTAGCTCTAGCTGCCTCTTCTTCCTGTTTACTCTGCATGGGAGCCATATTCCTGGGAGGGCTTTTGCAGCAATCTCTGTCTCTTTCTCTCTCTGTCTGTCTGTCTGTCTCTGTCCCTCCCCCCCACACACACGCACGCATGCCAGGGACAGACACACAGCAGGCACTCAGTAGCTACTTGCAAGCAGCTGACAAGCATGTGATTGGCACAGCTATCTGTGGAAGTCAGGAGTCGGCTGGGGAAACTGTGCCTATGTTCCCAGGCCACTGGTACTTTCCGTGAAGATCCACTTAAGCCAGATGGTGCTCAGAAACGATCAGGTCTTGTAGCTTTACCCTAAGATGTATTACCCTGGGTGGCGTTCCTGGACCATCAGTCACATTCATCACCCGGCTCTTGAGAAAGGAAATGCAATTGGTGGTTATTGCTACAGGAAAAGACTACATTAGGCAGAAAGACACTCATCCTTGGCCTTCCCGGGTCCCATTGCTGTGTCAGCTGGGGTTAAAAGGCCATTTTTCTTTCTTTTTGCTGAAGATCGGGGAAATAGATGTGAAATGTCCCTGGGACCGACATTTGGCTTGGAGCCCAGGCAGGTAAGCAGATGGGTTCCTTCCAAGTCCGTGGCTGCCACTCCGGAAAGAGAGCCAGCATGAGCTCCATGCATCTCCTGTGTGCTTGCTCATGGTTTTCCGTTATCCCACTCCTGGTTCTGCAGGCTGGGGATTGCAGAAGAGGCAACCGAAGTTCACAGCATTTCAGTGGCTTGCTCAAATTTACAGAGCTGGTAAATGAGTTTCCTTGTCTTTACTAGGACGATATTTGATTAGATTAGGTTTTCTGTAGGGATGGTGCCATAGTCTATTGGTCCAGGTGATAAACCACAAAATAAGAATTCCATATCAGGGAAGGTGGAGAGAGAGTCTTTACTTTTTGGAGTGTCATAGAGGGAATAATCCTCTCTGAGGCTCTGAGAAGTCCTGCAGGCTTGACATCTGTTTAACCCAGTTTCTTCCAACTTTCGTTGAGCATGGAAACCTTTGATTTAACACCAACTGATGTTTCATATAAAAGAATGTCCAGGTTCATAATTTTGTAAGTAAATGCTCGACTACAAGATCTCTAAGGGCTCTCTCTTTGGACCCCAAGCATTTTGTGTTTCCTGAATTTCTAGGTTGCTGGTGAAACGTACTGCAGTATGAAATCCTATCAGAGGTATTGACATGGTTGATGGTTTAGTTTGTGCAGAGTCACCAAACTTTAGACAATAAACCACAAATAGTTTACCAGCATTTCAGCTCTTCATCTAAGACAGTATTTCTCGTACATTCTAGTTCCACGTCCAGGGTATATCAGAGTCTGGGATTTGGAGGGGTCATTTCCCATAGGTGTGGAGTGAAGTTGTGGGTGGCCCAAGGGGAAAAAAAAAAGATCTTGGCAGCCGTGGAAGGTAGTAGGTACCCTGTGTTGAATGGGTTTAGCCAAGAGCTGAGCCACAATGTGCTAAGGAATTAGGGGGACTCCTCAGATTGCATCAGGCAGCTCCTTCCACATTTGGGGTTCTGCTGGAGAGTAGGCGTCTGACCTACTTTTCCTGACTCATCTTTCCCGGTCCTCCTCCTCCTCCTCCTCCTCCTCTCATTCCACCCTTCTTCCCACTTCCGTACAAAGGCAGTGTTGGAGGCTAAGACTGGCAGGATCCACAGAGACACTGGGACCTCAGTCTTAGTGGATGACCAGACTTCTGGTTTACCACCCAGTCTCTGACCGCTGGTGCTGCATCCTGCTCCCCAGCCATTCTAGAACTGAGAGTTGGCATGCTGCCATTCTGTTCTAGGCCCTGAGTAAGTGGCACAGTGGTTTGCCTTATGTCTCCTGGTCTGGGACATTTGCATTCTTCCACCCTGTCTGAGCTGGGGTACCGAGGAGTGCCTCTGGCTCTAGCATTAGCCCACCTTCCGTTTGACCTCAGGCAGAATCCCAGCTGAGCACTGCCATGCTTCCAGAGCACCCAGAGCCCAGGTTCCAGAGAGACCCACCACAGGGGACTCCTTGACCTCAAGCATCCATTCACCCATCTGATATTTATTGAGTCTTTACACAGTGCCAAGTACTTACAGGAACTCTGGGGAATAGATACAAATCAAACCTAAATCCTGGGGCTTCTGGCATGAAGGGAAAACTAAGTGAATGAGAAATTGTCTATGCACTGGGTAAGCGTAATGGATGCACATACAGGCGTTGAGGGTCAGAGAGTACGCAGGGTAATTAAAGGCCAGCTTTAAGGAGAAAATTAAAAGTATGTGGTTTGCTCGATAATGTCAACAGATGATGGTATGTATTCATGGTTTCTCTTTATAACCTTGCCAAGGTTATACTTTTTACCTACAAGGCCAAGTGAGCTCAAGGATTCCTTCTGTAATTAGGACTTTTTGTTGTGTATTTGCCTATTATAGCCTATGAAGTTAGGGTGGATCGTACTGACATGAGTGTTTTGGTAGTGAATTTTGCCGGAATATAATTGGTCACTAGGAAGTCTGTGTCAGTCAGTTCAAAGTAGCTGTCAGCCTGGGAAGTTATTAGGTAATGACTAGAGCTTTTCAGTCATTTATTCCAGAAGCATTTACTGGGACCCATGGGCCCGGCATTGTTCTAGGTACTGGTGATACAGAAATAAATCATTTTGTTCAATTTTTTAAATATTAGACTTTTTTGCCCCCCAGGAACTCCTGCGGAGACCTTTCTTCTTCCTCTGTAAAATAGATAGCAGGGGTTTGGTCTGCCCACGCTGGGGGTGGTAGGACGCCTGAGCCCCAACCTCCTGGTTTTCCTGAGTTCCCTGGGGGATCCTAAGGAATGCTTCTCCCTGGCCAGGGGCTAAGGGGCATTATCTGAAAACCACGCATTTTGAGAGGAAATGTTTGGGGAGATACTCGCGCTCAGCCTCTATTTTAGACAGGCTACATTTGAATCCTGGGCTGCCACTTACCTGGAATAATTAGTCTGTCTGAGCTTCCATCGCCTTCCTTGTAAAGAGGCAGCAGTAATAAGGCATACCGTGGAGTGTCGCTGTGGGGAGGGTGATCATAGAAGGTCTTGTTCACACCTGACCACTTCGGAGCACAAATGGGGACGCTGTTAATCATTGTACTGTGGGACACTAGCTATTAGCGGGCATTCCCTGGAAAATGACATGTGGGTTAATTAAGATGATACATACTGTGGAATGACAGCCTGTAATTGGTGTTTCAAAAAAAATGTTCATCATGACTTCCATCATTCTTTTATTAATGATGAGACCGAGAGTAAATATCCACACCAAGGTGCTGTGGTAGGATGAGCTCTGTTCCAGAGTCTTGGAGATCTGAGTTCAAGTCCTCATAACAGGTGTTTATTATTTTCCCAGTCAAACTTCCAGCAAGAGTCTGTCAAAGAATTTACCATACTCTGTATTAGGGGAAATCGAGGCTGGAGGAGAGGCCAGGTCTGGGTGGGGACTGAGCAGCTGTGGAAGACAAGGCATTTTTACTCCTTTCTCTTGGGGTCTGACCACTGACCTCTCAAAAGCTTTGCACAACTTTCAGCGTAGGCATAAAACCATCACGTCCACATGCTGCCTTAAATTCACAGAAGATCTCCACTTTGGAAGAATGTCCTCCACCCATCCTCTGCTCCCTCCTCTCCCAGCCCACCCATAGGTGCCTTTAATGCCTCTGTTACCCCCAGAGCAAGTCTCTCCTGGGCCTGGCTCTGGGTCTGCAGGTTGGTGAGCTGGACTCCTTTCTCCACAGGCTCTGAATATGGCTGATTTTTCTTAAAACTCATGGCTCACTCTTGCATGTGCTGTGAGCATCTGTTCCAGGTTACCTGAGGCTAGCAGGGGTGGGGAAGAGAGGTAGCAAGGCCTTGACATGTAAATTGGACAGATTTAATGTGAAATCATCCGTAGAAGAACTGCTATATTTAGCACCCTCATATTCTTGAAAAGCCAGTCATTGCCCCCTCTCTCCCCTGGGCCTTTCCACCTGCTTGGACCCCAGGAGCACCCCACCCCTGGGAGTGAATATGCCATGCCTCTTCTCTGGCCCCACGAGCATTGCCCCCATTTTACAGAAGATGCAGAGTGGCTCAGCCCACCTCACAGGGTCCTTGCAGAGCTGGCTGCAGAGCCATGGCCCCCCTCTGAGTCTGCCTAGTCTGGGAGCCGAGGGCTGACAGCCTAGTGAGGAGGGTTACATGCAGGGGAGCCCCATGCCCAAGCCTAGGATGTGTAAAGGCACTAGAGGCTGGGGTGCACTCGCTCAGGTTGGGAGAAGAGATGCAGTGCCCACCGGAGGAAGGTGACCGCTTTGGCCTGGCAGGTGGTGAGCCTCCCTGCGGGTAAGCCGGGCCACGATGGGCCATGGGTAGAGCAGTGCCTCTTCCTCTCTAAGGCTGAAAGACCCAAGCCGTGTGTGGTCTTCAGAGGAAAATGTTCTGGGGTGGTGAGCCCTGAGGTCAAACTTCTGGAGCTCTGTCCGTAAGAGATGGAGACTAAGTCTAAGAAATTGGAACCAAGAAGTGGGCGGGCAGCCTTGAAGTCAGAGAACAGACATGATAAAATCCTAACAGTTAATTTTTTTTTCAGAGTGAAAGAATTTCCTATTACCGATCGGCTATGAGAGTCATATAACACGAGCATATGGGAGATTGTACGTTTTTGTCGAAGTGACGCTGACATAACGTAAAACGTAGGATTTGAAGTGTTTGTTCAGCACCTTCACAGTGCTGTGTGTCTGCTTCCCAAACATCTTCGTCCCCCCAGAGATGTCAGGTCCGTTAGCGGCCCTCACTCCTACTTCTCGCCACATCCTCGGAAGCCACGCACTTCCCTCGTTAAGGATTTCCTGTTCCGCACCATTTCCAGGAGCACGGTTGTAGGATACATGACCTTCTGTGTCTGACTTCTTTCACGGAGCATAGTCTTTTCCAGATCCACCCATGTTGTGGGGCCAGGCTTTGTGTACCGGCCGAGTTTGTCCGGAGTTCTTGGAGACACCCGGCCGGGCCCCGTGCAGGCTCTTATATGCGTGTGGTGCTACTGAAGCCGTACGTTGACCCTGGGCGGCTCAGCATTGGGACTGATCACCTGGGAAGGTGGTTAACCGCTCTGTTCTTCCACCTGGGGGACTGCACACCCCAGCTCAGGCACGTGTTCGCTGGGGCCTCAGGCAAGCTGGTCAAGGAAACCTCCTTTTGCACACATTGAATTTGTCTCCTGGGCTCCTCTGGCTGTGTGACCGAATGAGCCAGGCCTACCCTGTGGGTCAGTGCAAGGGCCAGGTGTGTGCTTTACAGAAGAAGCAGGTGCCGCCTTGGGGTGGCTCCAGGGAGAGGGCAGCCAGGGGCTCCTGCTCTTCATGGCTGCGGGTGGGGAGAGGGGGCCAGCCCCGTCAGTGGCCCTGCTACTCCAGATGATGCTTCTCGGAGTGGGGCAAGGTGGACAGAGCGGAAGCTCGTGGGGGAGGCGTGCACTTCTGTAATCTGCACTTTTGCCATGGGCCTCAGTATCTCCATCGCTAGTAATGGTCATAGACAAAGTGCCATGAGGGTCAAGTAAGTAAATGAATGCATCCAAACACTCATAATTTATTGGGCCTTCGTTACCAGTGTGTAGGGACTTGTGTTGGATGCTGGGGAGACGGGACAGGTGACCCTGTTCATGGTCTAGTCCCCTCTTCATCCTCCCTACCCCATTCCTGTGTCCTGGGCACTCAGTCAATTGGATGGCACCTGAACACAGTCAAGAATGAGTTTACTCTGGGGCTCCTGGCTGGCTCAGTTGGTAGAGCATGTGACTCTTGATCGTAGGGTTGTGAGTTTGAGCCCCATGTTGGGCATAGCGATCATTGAATAAAACAAGAAAAAGAAAAGAATGCGTTTACACTATTTCATGAAGTCTACACAGCACAGCTGCCAATCTCTACCTTCTGTCCCTTTCCTTCCTTATTCATGCTAAGTGGCAATGCAGCCTCACATGCTGGCCCCTGTGCTTCCCTGATAGACGACACGTGGTCAAGGGCATGCAGGAGGCTCACAGTTGTGGGGGAAGACACCAGGGAAAGGAGCCCTTGGGGGTTCTATAGCCCAAGGGCACTCCCCCAGTAAGCCTCTGGTGCAAGTCTGGCCCCAAAGCCCATGTTCTTTTCAGCAAACAGAGCTGCCCTTTCATTGCACGGGTGGGTAAACTCAGGTCCATAAATAGAGAAATAAATGACGTGAATGTACAGCAGGGAAGCTGGTATCACAGTCCTAATGCCTCGAGTCCTGTCTGGAGGAAATCAGCAGAATAACTACATCGCTTCGTGGAGCACAGGCTGTGACCCAAAGACCGTGGTTGGGGCTTTGCATGAATGATTTTGATCATCACAGACATGGGGAAAGAGGACTACTATTCTCCTTTTATAGATGTTGAAAATGAGGTGCCACAGAGTAAAATAATCAGCCTAAAGTCATCTCTTTGTTAAGTGGCAGGTTAAAATCAAGGTCCGTAGGAGTCCAGAATGTCTCTGCTCTCTGCCCCCAAAGCACAGCTATAAATGGTTCTCTGTCATGTGCAAATGCCCAGTGCCAAGCATATTGATTGGCACATAATATGTGCTCAATAAATGTTTGCTGTGTAAATGAGACCTGTTTCCAAAGAGACCCACCTAGGACCTGGAAAGATGAGATCCCGCCTCACATCTGCCCACGTCCAAACCCTAGGATCTTGTGGGGCTGAATCTTGAGGTGAGGGGATAACACCAAGGCCACCCAGCTGGTAAGCGGCAGAGCACGGATGCACTCAGGTGTGTCTGGCCCTCAGTTTTTCCTCTTACCCTAGAGCTCCTTTGGTTTTCCAGGTGCTCTGTCTTGCACAGAACAGAGCCCATCTGCAATGCAAAGTAGCAGCAAACCTCCCGCAAAGGAGAGGAGCTCCATCTCTCCGCCAGGCTCCTTCTATTTTGGGGCTGGTGGTTCTGCGGGGAATTCCTCCGAGGACCAGAGACCACGAGGGAGGCTTGGGAGCAGAGGTAATGGCAGGCTGTGCAGGCAAGTTTATGTACAAGTGGAGATATTTAAGTATAATTAATGTAACTGCGGTTTTATTAGATAAACGGCACTGGGGGTTGGGGCATGTTTCCCTCGCAGGCACGGGTGGCGCAGAGAAAGGCAAAGGTATGAACTCCCAGCATCAGAAGCATCCTGCTGGGTCAGTGGGGGTGGTTGAAGTGTGTGGGGAGGCAGGTGGAGAAAGGCAGAGAAACAAAGGCTAAATGAAAGTCTTGAGAAGGGTCACAGTGACCCAACTATACCCATACCCGTTCAATGGTTGGGTCACTGTGTCCCTTCTCAAGAATTCATTGGCCTCTATTTCTCTGCACTTCTCCACCTGTCCCCCACCACCACTTCAGCCATCCCAGCTCTGTGTGCCCCCAGCTCTCAGGAAACTGGGTGAAGTACCAGCTTCCCTGTGTGTTCACAAGGGAAGCCTCACACCAGCCCCACTCTTTCCTGTTGTTTCGACCTCAGTTAGGATCAGTCTCCACCAGTCAGTGGTGCTGGGACCTGGGCTGTCGTGGCCCGTTTCAACCTCTGAGCTCGTCAGTAAGACAGGAATACTGACTGTCACAGGGCTACTGTGGGGTCCAGGGAGAGCCCTGCCGAGGACAGGGACCATGGGAGGGGCTCCCAGGTCACCTCCTCCAACGCCATTCTCTGATGATGGAGAGGTTACTTAGCTTTTCTGAGCCTCCACTCCCTCATCTGTAAAATGGGGATGATCATAGTAGCTGCGCCCAGAGTTGATGGGAGGTGGAGTGAGCCGATGTGGTAAAGCACACAGCCCCATTCTTGGCATGTGGCTCGTTATTATCAGGTCCACGGCTCCTGAGCTGCTGGCCCCGGGACAGACCCACTCTACAGATGGGTTTTGTTTGGACTTCAGACGGTTTTGAGAATCACTAAATCATTTCCAACAGTTGATATCAGGAGATTTCACATAGTAAATTCAACATCTGTCTTTTGTTGGGAAATAGAGCAACCCCAGGCTGACTTTGATGAAGGGCCACAGCCTCTGGGGCTCAGGGGCCCTGTCCTCTGGCCCATCACCTGGCCCAGAGCCTCCATTCATTCAAGCACGTCACCTGGCTCCAATCTGGGTCAACTCCCTATATCATCAAGGGAGAGACTGAGCCTCAGAAGGTGCGTGGCTGGGTCACAGGGGTATGGCGTTCCCATGGAAGATCTGGTTCCCAACATGGGTGTTATAAATCCTCCGACAGAACTTCGGTTCTCACATCATTCCATCTGTCCATCTATCCGTCCATCTCTTGATCCCTCCGTCCACCCTTTCAGCAGTATTATGTGGATGTGTATTTTGTGGTACATGCTGCTCTGCTCCCCAGACGTCAGAGTCTCCAGAGACACCCAAAGAGAGAACGCAAAGGCACAAAATGTGAGGGTGGGGGAGGGGAGTGCCAGACATGTGCTTAGTGGGTCCTAGAAAGTAAACCGCGTGACCGTTTAGCCTGGGGACACCCACTGAGGTTCTGCTCCATGCAGAGGATCCCATGCTGAAATCAAAATAATCCTTTCAGGCACAAGGGCAATGTTCTCCTAGTGCATCTGGCCCTCCAGCTTGTAAGCTAAGTTTCAGAAAGTAAGTTCCTTGTTTATAGATAACCCTGCTCATGGCACATAGCACAGTCTTAACAACAACAAAGGTTTGGACTAACTCAGTGTCATGGAGAGTACTCCCACCTTGGAGATTGACACCAAACACTGGTGTGTTAAATGCAGCTTAAAGGCTCCGAGAAGTCCTGCAGGATCAAGGGTTAACCTTGTTTAGTCTGGTGAGTCCCAAATTTATTTGACCAGGAGATTCTTTTGGGAAGAAACACTTAATACAGAATACATTCAGAGCACAGTCTAATTCCTTCCAAGAGGCTTGGAGGGTGGAAGAAGGGGGGGAGAGACGTTGGCACAAGGAAGAGAGACCCATACCCCTATCCCCTGCTTGTACCAGGACTGTGTTGGGCTAATCCCCCCAGACCTAGAAGCTCAAAAGAGGTGAACTGACTTGCCTGAGGTCACAAAGCTGGAAAATGGAGGTATTCAAACTGAAGTCTAATTCAAGAGCACCGTTCTTTTCCCATTTTGGCTTAGAAAAGTCCCACTCTGGTGGGATTAGCTCTGTGACTTTGAGAAGGTGCGGGAGGTGGACAGGCTGACTGACTCCGGAGTGTTGGCAGTGAAAGGTCAGGCCCATGCAACCAACATGGAATCTGTTTGGCTTCTGCCTTAAAATGCATTCCCCTCCCTACTCCCCTCCACCCATTGGCTTCATTCACACCTTAGTGAGAATTACTCTAATTAGCTAATGTTTTCACACACAGCAAAGTGCTACTTACTTAGTTTTCTGGCCTAGGGAGCTCTGTGAAGCAGACTCGAGGTACACACAAGGTAGGAGCAGAAGCTAGGTTTGGGTGGGAGGGCTCCTTGGCCAGAGGCCAGATGAAAGAGTAGTTTGCAAAGACAGTTGCAAAGTCAGGAAAGGCAAACGTTTATTTAAATGAGATGGTTAAATTCCAAACCTATTTGAATGTGTGACATTCGATATGCAAGTTGTTTTCCATATGTTATGCAGTTTCGTTCAGTTAATCCTATTCACCACATACCCTGGTCCCCTGTGCTCCCTCCTGAGCTAGATGCTGGGGCCAGCACGACAGGTTTGCCTCCTCCATCCCTGTGCGGTGCCTACTGGAGGCACAGGCATAGCGGGGCAGCTGGGACCCCAACGAGGCCCCCTTGGTTATCATATGGGTTTGCTACTTAATTTAGCTGTGTGACCCTCAGGCAAGTTCCTTAACCTGTCTGTGCCTCGTGTGTAAAATGGAGGTGATCGTAGTAGTACTGAAGTGCATAGAGTTGTTGGGAAGATTACACTAATTGTATAAAAATCTTAGAATGGGGCCTGACACCCGGGGAGAGCTCAGTAAGTGTTAGCTAGTGTGATCATTACAGTACAACCATAATGACTGAGAGGAGATCTGGCTGAAGTGGGGCAGGGGCTGAAGGCCTGCCAGCTAGCCTGCTTGGTTTCAGAGGGCAGCTGGCATAGGAGTCCTTCTGGAGGTTGGGAGGTTGCCGGGTTGGAGAGGTGAGATCAAGGTAGGGGAATAGTCTACACAAGGCTAGGCTGGAGGAAACGACGAAACAGCTTGAATATTCTGGAAACCAGTAGGGTCTCCATGATGCTGGCAGGTAGAGAGGTTGATGGGGCAGGCAGAGAAGGGGACTGGTGCTGGAGGTGGGGGTTGAGAGAAGCCAGTCTTGTGAGGGGGGAGGGGCTCAGAACTCTAGATCCTCAGCCCTAAAATGGGAATAGACACCCACAGGCCAGGATACATTCACTGGAAGGGATTGGGACACCCAGCATCTCCCCAAACTCTGTGGCTCCAAGAGCAGAGACAAGGAGGTCAGCTAGTCAAGAACAGCCTGCAAGGGGGTGGTGGGAGGGAGGGGGAACAGGTGGCTCTTTGGTTTCAGAGTCGTCTTTTGCTGCCTATTACTGTCTTACTCATCCCATCTTCTAAAATGCCAGATCCTCGGAAAGTCCCTCTGAGGGTGACCCTTCCTCTCTGCTTCCCTGGTGGCACTCCCAGGGTGATCACCGTGGCTCCCGTCTTCCCCTTCCAATTGTAAATTTCCGTAGGGTGGTTCCATGTTCCTTACTTGACATCGCCCTTGCTTATTCTGCTTCTGCCCCACCACAGTGCCGGGGAAGGGGACAGGAAGGGAAGGAGAAGGCAAATCTAGACGTGGCCACCTCGCCACCTTCCTCTGCTTCTCATTTTGCTTTCTCTGCCCGCTAGAGAATTACAGTGGTCGACACACACACATGCACGCCCACGGGGACTGAATTCCTTATTAGTGAGCACAGGGTATGGGGCTAGGGATTATGCCTTAATTCAGTTTCTCCTGAGTGTTTATTCTGCACCAACTCTGTGCTCTCGGGATACACCGGTGAGATAAGGCTGCCTGATAAAATATGGGAAGCCCCGTTAAATCTGAATTTCAGATAAACAAAGAAATTGTTCTTTTTTTTATTTTTAAATACACGTTGGTCCCCCATTTCACCTTACTTGTTGTCTTTTTAATTGCTGAGTCTGGCAATGCTAAATGCAGGACAAGGTAGAGGAGGGTTATTCCAGGGGGCGCATGCATACATCATGGAGATGAATGCATAAGAAGATAGAAATACGGTGGGAAGCACAATGTGGATCGTTACAAGAGGGCATCCTTGTCCTCGCTGGCTACTTGCTGGGGCCCCCTCATGGCCTTGGGCTAAGTTGTTTAGGGAGAGAAGTTTCAGAAGAGGATGAAGGAAAGGGACTTGGTTTTCTTCCGTTTTTTTTTATGGTGAAATGCACATAACATAATATTCCCCATTTTTTCCCATTTCGAAGTGTAGAAGTCAGTGGCATTCAGCACATCCGCAGTACCGTGCGGTGACCACTACTCTGTTGTCCCCGAACATTTTGTCACCTGAAAGGGAAATCCTACACCCGTTAGCGTTAGTCCCCATCCCCCTCCTCCCAGTCCTTGGAAATCACTCATGTGCTCTCTGTTTCTACGACTTTCCTACTCTGGAGATTTCGTATTAATGAAATGATATAATGTGGACATTTTGTGCTGCCCCCTTTCCCTTAGCATAATGTGAAAGGCTTGCACGTAGGTCCTACTTCATTCTTTTTCATGGCCGAGTAATATTCCACAGCAGGGAACACCCACATTTGTTTATCCATTCGTCAGTTGAGGCAAATTTAATTCATTTCTACCTTTGGATTATTGTGAATAATTCTGCCGTGAACATTCAGGGACAGATTTTTGTTGGAACATGCGTTTCAGTTTTGGGGGGTACGTACTGAGGAGTGGAATTGCTGGGTCAGGTGGTCATTCTGTGCTTTGTCGTGGAGGAGCTGCCAAACTTATTTCCCCGGTGACCGTATCATCGTACATTCCCACCTCAACGTACAAGGGCTCTGATTTCTCCGAATTATCGCGCGTGCTTGTTTTCAGTTCTTTGCTTGTGCGTTTTGGCCATCCTTGTGGATGTGAACTCATTGCGACTGGCATCTCACTGTGATTTTGATTGCCATCTCCCTAAGGACGAAAGATGTTGACCCCCTTTTCCTGTGCTTTTTGGGTATTTGTACATCTTTAGAGGGATTTGATTTTACTTAACGGTGGAAGGGAAACTGATGGGGTTATGGGAGTGGATTTCATCTGTCCGGTGGAACAGACCCTCTGGTTTCTGGGTGAGAATGGAAGAAGCAGACCTGTCACTTGGGGAGGTATTTTAGGAGACTGAGGAAAGATCATGGAGGCTTGAGTGACGTTGGTTCACGACTCGGTCACTTACTCTCTGACCCTGGGTAAGTCACGCCACCCCTGACCCTCAGCTCCCCCTGTGTGGAATGTCCTCACGGGAGTGGGCTTACGGTTCAGTGGGGTTGTGGTTCCAGGGAGCCCACCCTGGGGCCTGGCATGAAGCAGGAGCTCCGAGAAGCAGGAACAACATCCCTGGCGGCAGCTTGAAGGTGTGTCCTGGCTGGAGTCTGACAGGGACCCTGAGGAGCTGGTCCCTTGCAGCTCTGTCCATTCCCTCTCTGCCCTGTTGCTGCTGGGCTGGGGGTGGGGGGAGCAGGGAAAAGGAGACGGGAGAGGAAGGTGGGGTAGAGAGTAGATACATGTCAGACTGCGTTTTCTTCTCTCTGCCTCTCTGTCTGGCTGTCCCTCTCTCTCTCCAAGGCTCTGTTTATGGACAGACCCCCTGGTCCCCGCCCCACAGAGCATGAGGAAGCCGGAGGCCCCCGGGGTCTGTGAAGTGCAGTGCAGGGAGGCTGGGCGGGGAGGAGGCAAGGTCTGGGTCCTGTGAGGCCCGGGCCCCAGCTCACTTGGAAAGTCTGATGTGGCTTGCTGTCGCCTCTGTGCCCCCACTCAGCCCGCCCCATAATGCTTGGCTTGTCTCTGCAACTGTATGTCATGTTTATGTCAAGTGTTTACCATTCGTCTTTAATTCCTGGATGTCAAATAACACTTTGTATGTGGCTACATATGTCAAGTGAAGTGGGGGAGAAGTGTGACTTAGCGAGTGGGTTTCGTACTTGTCCAGCTCTTAGGGCACCTGGGGCCTATAAGGCCATCTCCAGCTCCCCGACTTGTCACATGGGCACAGGAGTGATGTCAGCCCCCCTCCCGGCCCAGCACCCTGTGGCAGGCTCCTTGGGTAGTCACCTTGGAGTACTTACTGTGGCGTGTCCTCATTACCTGGTGTCTCATTTCCCGTTCTTGAACTCCTGTCTTATGCGTTCGTGTCTCCCTGATACCTGGCGTGGTTGCCGACGCACCCATGGCCTCTAGTTAATATTAATGTTTGCTCAATGATTGAATGAACCAGTGGTCTCATCGTGACGAGGGAGGTGGTCCGAGCAGCCTTTGCTGAGATATTTATAAAGGGAAGATTGTTTTTAAAATTTAAAAAGCATCAGTTCATGATTAATTCATGCCCCCAAACAAGTTGTTCACTGTCATTTTATAAAGATTACTACCCAAGCCCGCATGAAGGTGTCTATGTCAAGTGTGTTCTGTATCACGCTGGAAGGTAACTGCCGAAATCCTGGACACTGCTGGGTCTTCCGCCGTCCTTCCCCCCCCGCCCCGAGGCCTTTCCTTCCAGCCTTGCACCCCCCTCCCTGAACACCACACACGACCCTGGGTGTCTGCCAGGATGCCCATCATCCCTTCTCAGGGCCCAGGGCCCATAGCCCCGCCCGTGGTGCTGTTGTGGGGCTCCCTTAGCTTCTGTGTCCTCCCACAAAAACATGCGCATTTTTACAAAGATCTGTTAGGCTGGGTTTTGAAAACTAAATGCAATAAAATGACCCAAGTATCCAGTAACATAGCTATTCCAAAATTTTTCCCCCTTCCCCCCCAGACCGCACCTGTCCCCTCTGCTTTAAATATACCTTTCCCAAAGGCCCTCAGCTCCTAAATCATCTACTTTCTTCAGGACTCTGCTCAATTTGGACCGTGGGCTCGTTGCGTAGAGATGTGTGGAGTGCTGTCTCTGGGTCAGGCCCTTTCCTCCATGGGGGTTAAGGCAGCCTGGGAATGGATGAGAGCCTGTCCTCCTGGAGGGAAGGAAGGAGGGAGGAGTCCTGGAGGGGGCTTGCCTGCTCTGGAGGAACTGAGAGGAAGTGAAAGGTTTCTTGTGGAAATGACATTTGAGCTGGGACCTGGAGGAAAAGTGAGGACCAGCCCTGGGGCAGGCTTCAGAGAGAACCTTTGAGACCTGCCTTATGCAGACCCCAGCCCGGGAGCTTGAAGAAACAGTAAGGGGCCCGCGTGCAGAGGCATCTTAAGGGAAGTAAATTACCCAAGATAGAGCTGGGAGGTGGGGTGCTTGGGGCACGCTGGCCACGGCTTTGGTAAGGAGCTGAGAGGCTGCTGGAGGGTGATATTATGGGGCTGACTCCTTAGGAAGACCCCTGTCCCTCATGCTGCTGAGCAAGGAAGGGACACTTGGGGGCAGGGACTAAGAAGAGAAGCAAGGACACCTGTGTGGAGGCTTGTATCCACCAAGTGAGCGTCCAGGTGGTGGAGGATGAGGTGACCGGTGGCCAGCCTCTGTTTAGAATATGTCTTCAAATGGCAGGGCTTTCTGAAATAAATATTGGGGCATCCTGGACCATGGTGTTCTTGCTGCCTTCCTCTCCCCCTTTGCTCTACTACATCCATTCTCAGGTTTTTATAAGGAAATAATCTGAATAATTGGGAAAATAGAAACACAGCATCCTCAGGACCCCACCAACTTGGACATCAGCTAACTTGAATAATACTTATGTGCAAATTGCCCTTATGTCCATTAATCTCCACTCTTCTCCTGGGAGACAAGTGTGCTTTTTGCAGGTGAAGAAAACTGAGGCCCGACTATGTTCAGACATTGGCTTAGAGTTTACGCTGATTGGGGTTTGAACCAAAACCAGTGTGGTTTTTAAGGCCCTGAGTGGAAAGTCTACGTAACAGAATGGACCCTGGGTACCTGTGGGTTTGTGGGCTCCTGCACCTGAATCATTTCTCCTGGAGCCGAAGGAGCACATCGCCTCGTTGATGTCTGGACCAATAGATGAGGGAGGCATTTCGTGGTTGGGAGGAATGGGAATACTCTTCTGTGGCCTTTCAAGTTCACAAGTTTGCCGGGCCTGGGGTCCCATCTGGCCCTGGACAGTGGACACGTCCAGGTCAGGCCAGTGTCTGCCCCTGCCCTGTCCCCATGCTCTCCATCTGTGAGATGTCCTTTTGGGCTCCTCTCCACCGTCCTGGGACAGCTTCTTGTGAGATCGTGCCTGCAGGGCAGGCTTTCAGGGATATGTTAAATATGAAATGAAACCCCTCCATTCATTTTACGGGAGATTATTTCTGACCTTGAGGGGAAGAGTTATCGTTTCTCTAAATTACTCTCCATCCCGTGCTCGCCGCCGTGAAAAGAACGTTAGTAATAGCAGCAGCTACTTTGAGCGTTTTCTGTATGCCAGATACTGTGGCGATAAGTGTTTCACTCTCTCACGCCAGCCCTGCGAGGAAGGTCTTATTAGCCCTATTCGCAGATGAGAGAACCGAGGACCAGAGAAACCAAGGCGCTGGCACCAGGGACTAATCAAGGGCAGGCTTTGTGCTGGTGATGGTTTGGTGCCAGGTTTGCTGCTTCCTCTGCACAGAGCTATGTCTCAGGACCCTGCGTGGCCTCAGTTTCCTCTTCTATAGAATGGAGGAGTAGTGCTCACTGACCCACGAGGCCCCCTCCAGCTCTGTGGGTCTGGGGGCTGACAGCTGATGCCTAGAGGCCCTCGCCAGTGGGGTCCACGCCCCTGGAGGTGCCTGCGGCCCCGCAGAAGGAGGAACCCGCGGGATCGCCGACCTCACGGAGCGCGGGACATACTGACTCTCCCCTTGCTCTTGGCGCCTGGGAGGCTCCAGGAAACGCTGCCGCATGCGGCTTTTAGGGCCCTCCCTCTCCTGTCCCTGCTTGGCTTTCTATTTTGGCGGGGAGGGTGGCTGGACGAGGGCGCCCACGCGTGTGTGAGAAAGTTGAGAAGGCTCGCAGATCCTGTGGGTTGTCAGCGCGAACACAGACGCAGGCTGAGTCACTGCGACGCTCGGGAAGCTAATGACAGGCGTCGGCAAAGCTGGATGCCCAGGCGCGGTAGCCGGGCGCCAACAGCGCGTCTGAAATGCCAGCCTTGACTCACTCTCTGGGGGCCCGGCGGCTTGCATTCACCTCCTCTCCTGTTTATGCCGAGGCGTCGGGAAGGGTAAATAGAGCAGTCCTCTGCAGGGGGGCTACCCTCTGCTGTCACTGCATCCCCGCCCGGGCCAGCTCCTCTGCGGGATCCACTCCAGCACGATGCATGGCACTGCCTTCCCTCTCCCCTTGGTGGACACATGCAGTGGACAGAAGGAGCTCAGGCTTGCGCTCAAAATAAGGGGTACAGTTAGCATCTCAGTCCCAAGTAGCAGCTGCTTCCAAGTCTCAGGGAAAGTGTATTTGATTGGAAAGAAGAGTCATCAGCGTGCGTTCATTCCTATGTGCCTTTCTCTGGCATTTGTCGATTCTTGCATCCCTCCTCTCCTTCACCCCACAGATGTTACTGTGTACTATTCTCTACCCTGTTGTATTGCTAAAAAGTGGTGGCTGTCCCTTCCTTTAAAGGGCTCAGAGTCTGACCTGCAGGAGAGGTAGGCTTCTAGAACATCACGTGGTCAGGGCTGTTTCCGTCCGCATGCAGCCAGCTGGGGCTTGTGCTGGGAGGGGAGGCATGGCCGCTCGGGGGGGCTTCCTGCAGCTGCTGCTTGGACATGTAAGCCTGGGAGCTCATCAGGTGGAGGTGACAGGTGGCCAGGGTGGGTAGAGCTTGAGTACGGGAAGGCCTGCTTTGAGGACATGGAGCAGTCCAAGGAGGCCAAGGGGAAGGTTCTGGCTGGGCGCACTGACATAGAGAGGGTGGGCTGCAGGGCAGGAATGGCCTAGAGTTTGAAGTGCCTGGCGTTCCTACCCAGAGCGTGTGCTGTGCAGAGGTTAAGGTCTGGCGTGTCAGGGCGGGCCACCCCTGCCCTGCGGTCGGGCTGTGGCTGTAGAGTCTTACAGAGCATATCCCGCTCGAAGGACTTGGATACCTGAGGTCCAGGCATGGCTTTTCCCACAGATGCCTCTGATCCTGGGACAGACCCTCAGTCACCTCCATGTCCCACTTCCTCGGCCCCAAAATGAGGGGACAGAGCTGTGTGATCATAACAACTTGTACTTCACTGAACATTTACCATAGGCCAGGCTCCAAAGCAGTTTCCAGTTGGGAAATTGAGGCACAGTGAGATGAAGGTCTTGCCTGAGGTGACACAGCTGCTGAGGGCCGAGCTCTGGATCCCTTGGTCTGGCCGGGCCCAGGCCGACCGCCCATGTGGGTCATTGACTTCTCTGTGCATCCTCACGTCATGGCACCTATCCCCATGGACCACACTTGTGACCTGGCTCTCTCCTTTCCGACCTGTGTCTTCGGGGGGCCCGAGGGCCATGGCTCAGTTGTCTCTACGTCCCTGGTGCTCTGAGCAGTTCTGTGTGCTTGGTCCCAGTGTGTGGAAGGAATGCCCGTGTCCACGAGATGCTCCATCTTTGTTCCTAAGGAACTGCTCTGACCGGGCAGCGTGGGCCCATATTCCAGATGTGAACACTCAGGCTCAGAGACGTTACAGGACTTGTCCAAGCTCCCAGGTACAGGCAAGGCCCTGGGGTGGGGGCCTAATGCCAGTGAGATGCTCTCATAGCAGGATAGAAGCCTGACTCTCGGGGGACCCTCCCTCCTCGATTAACTGCTGATTTTCATGCCTAATGGGATTATTTTCCTTGAGCTTGTAGCAGATTCTCCCCGCAGTGATTATGCCAGGAGTCGGTCCCACGGTAGAATGTCCGCCTGGAGTAAATCATCTGGGGGATGGGCATCCCCTGATGTGGCTACAGGTGTTTGAGAAAGATTGCTGCAGCTCGCTCTTCCTCTCAGACCCCAGGAAAGACAGCACGTTATGATGGGGGGCTCCGGGCTCCCACGTGGCTCTCCCAAGAATGTTCTGGGTCGTGCCCTGGCATCCCTTCTCTGTCCTTACTGTTCTGCTCTGTAGCACGAGAGGGCCTTTCCTGAACCCATCCCCACTTACCCTGTCGTCATTCTTTGATTTATAGTCTTTTGAGCACATTAGCTTTGCATGCCCTTTTCATAAAGTAAATGCTGATGCGTGTTAAGATCAACACGCTTTTTTTCCATTTAATCTTTCAAAGGCCATGCACTTTGAAGATGGATGTTTTAAAAGAAAAAATGCATATTAAAGGGAGATGTGTTTGTAAAAGGATTTGTTTCTAAATAGTATCTAATGAGGTGTTGAAATCGTGGTGTTTCTCCAGAATACAGCTGTATCACCCTTATCTGGGGCGGATTTGTTCCTAGACCCCCAGTGGATGCCCGGGTCTACCTGTAGTACAGACCCTACGTGGACTGTGTTTTCCCTGTACATCCGTACCTGTGACAGTTTCATGTACAGATTAGGCACAGCGGAAGATTCACAGCAATGACTAATAATAACATAAACCAGTTATAACAACGCTGTAATACAAGTTATGGGAATGTGGTCTCTTTCAAAACATCATACCGTACTCCCCTTCCTCTTGCGATGGTGGGATCTGATCAAAGGCCCACGTGATGAGAGGGAGTGAGAGAATGTCGCAGGTGCTGTGACGAAGCGTTAGGCCACTGCTGACCTTCTGACGCTATGTCAGCAGGAGGGCCATATGCTCCCAGACCACGGTTGACCGCGGGTAATTGAAACCACAGAAAGCAAAGCTGTGGAAAATGGGGGACCACGGTAGTCTCGATATTTTCAGCAAATGTCTTCAGAGGCGACTGAGAATGGTCTAAGACATATGAGAAAATGCAAATAACTGATGAAACATTTTAGACATATTGCAAGAAAAAGCACAGTTACTCAGTATTAGTTGGCGTGGAGGCCAGGCCTCCAGGGACCCTGGAACTTGGAAAAGAAAGGAGGGAGGCCTGCGTGCCTGATTCCGCGAGCGGCCTTTGAACTTCTGTCGGCATTGTTGAAGGCAGGAATAAAATAAATAAAATAATAACCATGGGCTGCTGAGGGATTGCCAGTGCCAGGACCTGGCTGAAGTTCTTGAGACACGTGACTGTCTCCGGCCCCAGCACCTGGCGCTCTGGCTCGTTCTCTCGTCTGTGGGGAGACCGAGTCCTCAGAGGACTCAGGCTCAGCTATGATGCAGGAGGGGGGAGGGGACCACCCAGCAAGAGGGTGGTGACAGGGACAGGGTGGCAGCTTTGGAGACAGAAGGGGTTGGATTTGAGAAGCTAACGGTCGTCGGGACTGGTTGTCTTTGGGGTGTCCCCGTCGATTCCAGCAGGCTAGAGCAAAATGCCAGTCTGGGCGGCTTACGTGTCACAGAAACGTGTTGCTCATGGTTCAGGAGGCCGGAAGTCTGAAGTCAGGGGGCAGCGTGTCTGACAAGGGCCCTGGTCTAGTTGCAGGCGTCTTGTGTCCTCACCTGGCGGAAGGGGAAGGGAGCCTCTGGGCCGTCTTTTATAAGGACGCTCATCCCATTCATGGTGGCTTTGCCCTCCTGACCTACTGGCCTCCCAGAGGCTTCACCTTCCAAAAACTTCACTTTGGGGGTTAGGTTTCATCATACGGATTTTGGGGGACACAGTTATACCACAGCAGGGGGGGAGGGGAAAGAGGACTACATGCTGATGCCCAGTCGACACTAGACAACTGGGGAGGGGGTGGCCCCCTTCTCCAGCTTGGGGGCCAGTCGTCAGGCCTCCAGTGCAGGGAGCGGAGAGTCATCTGTCCCATGACCCTGTGGGCTGCGGCTCTCTGGAAGAGAGAACAAGGATTCTCTCCCACCCACACCATGAGTTTTGCATGTCTTTGAGTGTACCGTTCTGGATCAGAGTGGCTTACGACGGGAGGGAAACGAACACACAGAAAGAAAAAGCTCAATGAAATCCGATGACGAAAGAAAAAGCAAATTCAGAACGAAGCATTCCTACAATTAACTGAATGCATTAGCAGTTATTCTTGGCGACTTCAGCTCTATGTGTCACTGGAGGGCTGGGACTAGCATCTGTTGTCAACCTTCTGTGTTGCCCCCGGGGGGAAGATTTATCTCCAACTCGCAGAGGAGGCCACGGAGCCTTGCGGAGTTCTGTCACGTGCAGTAAATTGTAGAACAGATATCTGGCTCTTGGCTTGTTTATCCCCGGACCCGATGATCTTACACACACACACACATACACACGTGCGTGCACTGCCCTGAAGACCCTGTCCAGATGCCACTCAGAACTACTGCTTTCTACACGGCGATCGCTATATCAAGACCACGCTATGAAGCCCTGTCAGAGAAGAGCTTCATTTCTGGAAGAGAAGCATCCAATATTTCTTCCCCGAGGGGCCTCCTTGCCCTCCGTAGGTCACACAGATGGACAGCGGGTGCATTTCTCTGGACTCTGGTTCAGGACTTGGCTACATGCATGGATTCCCCATCTGAACTGGCATCGGGGTTCCCCCTTTAGCCCGAGTCTTCCTCCATCCCATTCCGAGTCTCATGGGGTGGGACCCAAGAATCTGTTTTTGTGTGTTTCCGAGGTGGTTCTGTCGGGGAAGGTCCTCGCCCCGAGTGCTCAGGAAGGCTGGACTACCCCCAATGTGGTCCCCGCCATGCTGTGGATGGAGAGATTAGGGGAACATCTGCCCTTGCCCTGCACGCGCTCCTCCTGGACACCTCACGCTGCGCTTGTCACGCCTCACGGTCAGAGCCTGGTGCCAGTCCTCAGTGCTGGACAAGCCTGGAAGGGCTCCGCGGGCCGGCCTTGTCAGTGTCTGTAAGCACAAGGGAGACGCTCTCTCCCACATGCTCCACACCTGTGCTCACACTCCTTTCTGGAGCCGTGGGTGTTTTGTGTCGCTGTTTTCCCTCGTTGAGATCGGCCTCTCTTCCACGCTCACACTCTGGCAGCAGCTTGGTCCCCGATGCCGTCCTGTATTCATTAATTCCACAGCCACCGTGGGAGCCGTGGAGGGCTCAGAAAGCCATAAACAGACACGACTTCTGCTCTCAAGGGAATCAAACATCTCCACTCTCAAGGAAGAATAAGTTACGTGCTTATTTTTCCAAAATAGTTTCTGTTCCTTACTTTATTAAGACCCTATTTGACACTGAATACAGTTTCATACTTTTTAAAAATGCCTTTTGTTAGTTACCCTTGCATATCATTCTCTTGGTTGGTTTTCCCTTGATGTACAGATGTGGAAATCCGGGCTCAGAGAGGCAACGTAATGTACAGGTGGGTAACTCCGGGGACATTGGCTCTGAGCTGGGGCTTCCCGACTTTGCAGCCTGTTCTCTCCCCTGCTGTCTTCTGAACCTTATAACTTGTTTCTCATTATTCCGAACTAAACGTGGTCTGCCTGGGGATGATGGGGTCTTACGACTTTGAGGCTGAGAGGGAATTTCGTTGCTACTGAAACACAATGCAGGGGCCTGGGGTCCCTGAGCAGCGGGGCCCCTCCTTTGCCTGGACGCCGTCAGCGAGGAGAAGTTCATTGCTTTACGAGATGGGCCCATCCCTCATGGGAGCAATGTGATGTGAGAAGTCTCCCAGAAAGGGCAGGCCGGGGGGGGGGTGCCCGATAAAGATTGCTCTGAGCGAACGCAAAGCAAGCGGCAGCCACTTCAGTGTGTGCTATTCCCAGCCTGCGTCCAGTCTTTGTTGGGGTTCGTTCTGTGCCAGGTTCTAAATGCCTTATGTGTATTAACATTTTTCACTTTACAACCCCATGAAGAAAGTATTACGATGGCTCCCATTTTACAGAAGAGGAAGGTGAGGCCCAGGGAGGGCAGCAGCAGGTTCCAGGTCAGCCGGTGTGAGTCGGACCCAGCCGGCTGGTCCGCAGCACGTGTGTGTAGTGCCCTAGCCCGACGCTGTTCTCTCCCCGGCCCCCAGGGAAGGCCTCTCTGAAGCTTGTGTCCCATTGTCTCTGCCACGTGCATCAGGGGTCCCTCACTTACCCCCACCTTTCTCTCCGGTGCCCGTCCCTAACTCATGCTGGCCAGGGGCAAGCTGCCCCCACACACGCAGGTGCGGGCTGGTGGCGCTGCTGTCTGGGGGAGGAGCCTCACTCCGTGTGGGGGAAACAGCAGGTGCAGCTGTGCCGACGCCAGGTGGGCTGAGGCCCTGAGGACCTGCTGGGGGGCTCTCCTTGCTCTTTGTTTTTAAATCCTAGTTAGTGAATGTAAGTGTAAAACTAGTTTCAGATACACAACATAGTGATTCAACACTTCCTGTACGACAGCCGGTGCTCATCACAGCAAGTGTCTCCTTCATTCCCATCCCCTGTTTCCCATCCCCCCCCCCAGTTCTCCTCTGGTGACCACCAGTTTGTTCTCGAGAGTTAAGAGTGTGTTTCTTGGTTTGTCTCTCTTTTTTTCCCTTTGCTTATTTGTTTTGTTTCCTAAATTTCAAATATGAGTGATATCATAATGGTGTATGTGTTTCTCTAACTGACTTCACTTAGCATAATATAGTCTAGCTCCATCCACGTCATTGCAAATGGCAAGATTTCATCCTTTCTGTTGGCTGAGTAATATTCCATTGTGTATGTACCCCATGTCTTCTTTATCCATTCATCTATTGATGGACGGTTGAGCTGTTTCCATAGTTTGGCTATTGAGATAATGCTGCAGTGAACATTGGGGTGCACGCATCCCTTCTCCTCGCTTTTTAAGCAGAGGGAGGTTTTCATGGATGACCCTGGACCAGGCATGGCCTCGTCACTCAGACGTCTGCCTTCCCAGGGGCGCCTTCCCCAAGCATCCAGGACTCTTTCCCCCATCCTCATCACGCTTCTTGGGACTGGCGCTTGATTGCCCTGTCCCAGTCCTGAGCATTGTGAGGACGAGGTCAGCTCTTAAGCTCACTGGACATGCATGTTGGGAGTTGAGCGTCTCAGGACCACACCAGTTGTGGTCAGATGATTATAATCTCTAGCTTTGGAGGTGGCAAGGGTTGTGGTAGGAAGCTAGTGCAGAGTTATCCGTGGCGTGCGGGGGGTGGATATGGTCCCTGTGTGTGTGTATCATGGGTCACGTGTGTTGCGTGTTGCATGTGTGCGGGGTATGTGCCATGGGTGTCTTGTGTGTATGATGACTCTGGCCTGTTGGCGTGTATGTATTATGTGTGTATAATGGGTGTGTGTGTCTGTGCCTGTGTCTGAGTGTGCACTGGGTGTATGAGTGTAATAGGAGTGTGGAGTGTTCTGAGCGTGTGTCGCCTGTCTGCCGTGTGCACATGGAAGGTTTGGATTATTTGTTATGCAGCAGTGGATACATAATTAACAGTCCATACACTCTGTATTTTGAGAAGCCGATGAATTCCACCAGGTGGGCAATGGGGACACTGCCGTGACCACACTTCGAGCCGTTTGTGTGTTTACAAACGTTGTTGTATGACACTCTCTCTCTCACACAGAGCTGGCATCTTCCTGCCCAATGGGACGTTTTAAAAATAAAATCTGGCCTATATTTTTAAAAAATGCCTGTATTGTGTGCGTATGCTCTAACCCCAAATTAGACACTTCCTGTGCTTTCTCTCTGTTGATCCTGAAAACCACCTTATGGGGCAGGTACTCCTTTACTCCTGACTGCACCAGGAGGAGACTGAGAACAGAGAGATCCAGCAAGGTGGTGGGCCCAAGGTCAGGCAGCCCCCAGGGAGCTAGTGATCACAGCCCTGGGTAACTCCAGCCTCCAGTCTTTACACAGGTGGTTCTGAAAGAGTGTCAGCATCAGAATTCCCTGGAGGGTGTGGACACCGATTCCTGAGCCTTATTCCGTCCTACAGTGTCTGGTTTAGTAGGTCAGGTGTGGGACCCAAGACTTTGCTTTTATAACAAGTGGTGCTGAGGCTGCTGACCTGGGGCCACCTGTGTAGACCACTCCTCTGAATATGCTCGCTCTACTCCTCGGGTAGAAAGGGCAGAGGAGGCACTTGGGACCCAAGCTGATGCTTTCGGATTCCTGCAGATTCCTGTAATTTCTGCCAATTGGACCACGTACAATTACCAGGAAAATCAATATGGAGGGTTTTTTTATGATTGTATTTATTTATTTGAGAGAGAGAGAAAGAGAGAGCGCAAAAGAGAACCTGAAGCAAACTTTGTGCTGACTGCAGAGCCCAGTGCAGGGCTTGATCCCGAGACCCTGATCACAACCTGAGCCAAAACCGAGAGTCAGACGCTCAACCAACTGAGCCACCCAGACGCCCAAATATGCAGTTTTTAAACACATGTCACTTCATTCTGTGTCTTGGTTCTGGCGGTGTAGTTGCCGCACGATGTTGCGTTAGCTTCAGGTGTGCCACAGAGTGGCTCAGCTGTTCTAGGCGCGACCCAGTAATCACCATGATGACCGTGGCCACCTCTGTCACCACACGTCGTGAGAGTGTATCGACTGTACTCTTCATCCCTGTGACTTACTTATTTCATATCTGGAGGTTTGTACCTCTTCATCCCCGTTATCTATGTCACCTGTCCCCCGAGCCCCTCCCCTCTGACAACCACCAGTTTGTTCTCTATATTGGTGAGACATTTTTGGTTTCGCTTGTTTATTCGTTTGTTTTTTTGGTTCCACATATAAGTGAAGCCATCTGATATTTGTCTTTCTCTGTTTGACTTAATTCACTTAGGGTAATATCCCCTAGCTCCATCCATGTTGCTGCAAATGGCAAGATTTCATTCTTCTTTATAGCTGAATAATATTCCAGTGCAAATACACACCATGTCTTCCTTATCCATTCCTCAGTCGGTGGATGCTTGAGTTGCTTTCATATCTTGGATTTTGTAGATAATGCTGCAATAAACATAGGGTTGTGTGTATCTTTCCGAATTCGTGTTTTCATTTGCTTTGGGTAAATACCCAGCAGTAGAATTAAGGGATCATATGGTCTTTCTGTTTTTAACTTTTTGAGGAATCTCCATACTATAAAACTGGTATTTTATACATGAGCTCATCTTCCTCATTGACTAACTGGGTATCTGGGTTATAATGAATCACATGGCCTTAAAAAGGAGCAGGCAGCTTTCCAGCAATAAGCTGTGTTTGCATGAAGTTCCAGGCTCTAGCTAATTAGTCCTGAGCAATAGGACAAGAGGGTGCATCCTCCCAGGAGAAGACAATGTTCTGCATGATATTTTCTGTGCATTAAGTATTTTTGCTTCTAAATACTAATTACCCAGGAAAATACTGTCACAGCCATTCTCCCGGGAAGGGCCAGAGATGCAAAACCCTCATCTATAGCTCCTGGGTCAATGCTGTTCCGTACGGTGCTGACTCCTGGGTGAGCCAGGGCCAGGACTGCCGGCCGCCGAGATGTTTTATGGAGTGCACGAGATACGCATGCACCCCCCCCCCCCGCCCCGAGCAGTGTTTGGTGTGCAGTAGGCTGGAATGTTAGTGTGTGCTGTTCTTGCTTGCCCTCTGTTCCTTACTCTGTAGCAGCCTTCCAGAGTCGGGAGTCAGGGAGGGTCAGGAATTACTGAGCCTGGCAACCACAAGCAGGGGTCAGATGGCTTTGCTGGCTCAGCAGTATTTTAAGGATTGAGACTGAGTGCGAGACAGGGAAATAGGGAAAAGGCAGCTGTCCCTGTGTTTAGTGTGATAATGAAATTAGGTGCAGAGTGGCTTTATTTGCTGGCCCTCACTCCAGCTCTTACTGGAAGTGCCTTGGCATTGAAAGTGGGTTTCTTTTTTTTTTTTTTCTTTTTTTTTTTTAAGATTTTATTTATTTATTTGACAGAGATAGAGACAGCCAGCAAGAGAGGGAATACAAGCAGGGAGAGTGGGAGAGGAAGAAGCAGGCTCACAGCGGAGGAGCCTGATGTGGGGCTCGATCCCAGAACGCCAGGATCACGCCCTGAGCCAAAGGCAGACGCTTAACCGCTGTGCCACCCAGGCGCCCCTGAAAGTCGGTTTCTGACCTTGACCGGCTCAGGTCTGCACCTCGAGGGCTCTCCCATTAGGGAGATAGGTTTTCAGCACATTTTGTGAGCTAGACCTCTCTGGGCATGTCAGCTTGAAATTCTGTCTTGCAGGATTTACAGAGGCTGTGTTCTGGGATCTGCTGCATTTTAATTTGGTCAGCAGAATTCTGCATCTTTGAAATGTTTCCCTGCGTGGCACCCTTGCTACAGCTGAGATGCAGAGTTAAGGCCACGTTAATCTCTTGTGCTCTTATTCTTGGGAGCTGGTCTGGCATGACCCCACTGGCTACAGTGAGGTTGCACTCTGAACCCCAGTGATGGTGGTCTAGTCATTGAGGCGTCAGGGGAGCAGAAGGAAGAGAGGCTTTGAAAGGAGACCTAGGTGCCAGCTAGGAGAGACTGGATCTCCTCTTAGCTGCCCTCCTCCCTCTCTCTCATTCTCCCCTTCCTCAAGATCATGCCAGCTGCTACCTAGTGAGAACCTCCTGGTTCCTCAAGAATCTGCTCTTTGCAAGTCACCTCCTGTCCTATGGGGGCTCCTCCTAGATAGCTCGTATCTCCCCATTACACATGGTGGCAAACTGAGGCTTGGAGAAAGTGCGGACACCTTCCAAAGTACACACCGTGAGAGCATTCTAGATGAGGAAAGTGGGTCCATACTAGAGCCTCTCTGATCCTTTCCTTCATCTGCATTATGGGGCAAGAACCTTTATCACAAAATTCTTATTTGACAAAATCAGGCAACTTGCAGAAAATACTTTACGCAGCACCAAGAATATAGTAAATTATTGCTGTCTACACAATTTCGTATCTTCGGAAAATTCAGCCTGCTTTGAGTCTTTCTTCCCCTTGTTCGTTTCTCATCCTAGACGTGGGCTATTTTAATTTTGTTCCCTCCCATCTTCTCCATCCAGCCCTCGTTATTGGCCCTCAGGTCTCCTGGTTTGGAAACGAGCACCCTGTCAAGTTGGGTCCACCATATGCTGGGCAGCGGCACCCACTCCCTCTGCTTCCCGTGCTCGGTAGAAAGCATATCAGGCCTTGCCACCCCAGGCCCCTTAGCACTTTCGAGATGGCGTTTATACTAACAATGGTCAAGTCATTTTTAGTTCCTGTTCTTAATCATTACGCGTGTTAGGAACCGTGCAAAGTGCTCTGCATGGAAGACTCATTTAATCTGTCCATCCTGTATCAGTTTTGTGCTGTTATCAGGGCTCGTGTTGTAGGGGAAAAGGTAAGGGACTTGCTCAGAGTCACACAGGTAGAAAGTGAAGAACAGGGACTCTTGCTCCATTGGCCATTGGGCTGCTGTTGCCTCCATAGCACAGATAGATAAGGAAGGACTGTAGACTGGCCCTGCTTTAGGATTAGGATAACTGGGTCCAAGTCTGGGCTTTCCAAGAGTGAGCTGAGTGACATGAAGTGTGTCTTCCCGTCTCTGTGTCTTTTCCTATAAAGAGAACCTCTGAGCAATGACATCCAGTGGACACACCATGGTCCCATTGGACAGGTACATTGGGTTCCCCTTATGGAAGCCCAGGCTTTCTGTGTTTGGCTGATGGGGTCTCAAGCTGTCAATTTCTCTCTTGTTTTTCAGGTAATGAACCAAAAAGATCATGTCTGAAGTACAAGGAACGGTTGAGTTTTCTGTAGAGCTACATAAATTTTATAATGTGGATCTCTTTCAGAGAGGGTGAGTACGCGTCACTGTATCTGTCGGTGTGTGTATGCGTATACGGTGGGCCCTTGACCAACACGGGTTTGAGCTGCGCAGGTCCAGTCGTACGTGGATTTTTAAAGATAGCATAGCACTGTGGATGTCATTTCTCTTCCCTAGGATTTGCTGAATAACGTGTTCTTTCCTCTAGCTTACTTGAGAGTAAGAATACAGTGTATAATACATTCAACATACAAAATATGTGTACTTGACTGATTATGTGATCAGTAAGGCTTCTGGTCATCAGTAGGCTAGTAGTAGTTAAGTTTTTGCAGAGTCCAAAGTCCTATGTGATTTTCGACTATGTGGGTGTGGGTGGGTGCCTCGAACCCCACCGTTGTTCAAGGGTCCCGTGTGTGTGTGTGTGTGTGTGTGTGTGTGTGTGTGTGTTTCTCCTGGCAAGAAGTAGAGGTGGTAAGGACAGGTGGTAGGACATTTTGGATTAATGAGGAAAGTATTTTCATTATTTTTCCTGCCAAGTGGAACATCCAAACATTTAGCGCGGTTGAAAATCACCCATATATTGACAGACTTGAGAATGCTAATTTCTCTCCTCCCTCCTGCACTTCCGTCTGCCTTCTCTCTTCTGGGCTGTTTTTCCCAGGACGTAGGTACATCAGTCAGTTTTAAAGGGAAGTAGATTCATCAGAAATGAAGCTTGCTTGTGTAGCTCTGAGAAAAAGGGGTCTGCACGATCAATATTGGGAGAAGCCATCTCCCCAAAACTGCATGTCATAAGACCCATGCCTAGATATCTCAAGACCTGAAAACTTGCGATGTCCTCTTTACATACAGAATTAAAATGTAGTTGCTTGCGGTATTGGAGGATGTGTTCTGAATTTGGTATTTTAGACGCGTGATCTCAGTAGGTCTTCAGGATAAACTTCCGTCTCAGGGTCACCGCAAATATTAACAACATGGAACGGTTCTGAGAAGTAGCTGGTCCCGCGGCAGGAGATCCGTGTACTCCCAGTGGCGGCCGCTGCTTTCCTGGGTTACAGACCAGGAAACCTAAGTTCACAGAAACTGAATTTGTGATAGGCTCCAGTTAACAGAGAGAAACAGGAGGTATCCGTGTTGTGGAAAACTGACCTCCATGCTTCAGAGCCAGAATGTAACTCCAATCCAGAGTTGGGGAGAAAGAGGAACAATAGTTTTATTGCTGTGCGGGGCCAAGGAGGCGGCAGCCACCCATGGCCTTCAAAGATCTGCAGGAGGAGGGACTGGGCCACTTTATTGGGAAATACAGGATCTGGCTGGTTTCAGCAGGAATTGTGGACGAGCTGCCGGCATCCTCCTCTGTCATGGGTCCTTCTCAGGGCTGTACCCAGTTCCTGAAACGCCGGTCTAAGAAGGGAGGAGGGGAGGTTTGCGGAAGAGAGGAAGAAGGGTACTTTAGAATTGAGCTTTGCTGAAGCATCAGTGCGGCCATTTTGATTTTGGTTCAACTTTATGGTTTTAAGCGGTTCCATCTGTTGGTTGGTTTTTGCTCCATAACGAACCACCTTGCTGAACCGTAGTGGCTTCAAACAGCAGCTTTCCATTTTGCTCCTGATTCTGGGGGCAGGTAGTTTGCGCTGGGCTCCAACTGCCTGGTTCTGCTCAGCTGGCATGGGCCTGGCTGCCCTCACCGCGGGCTGCGCCAGGACTGGGCCCTCGGCTGGGACGCGGCAGAGAAGCCCTACAAGCAGGAGAGAAAACACACAAAAGGAGCTGCTACCTAGCCTTAGACTCACAGAGGGGGGTTTCCGTGGCCTCCTGCTGGCCAAAGCCAAGTGCAAGGACAGGCTGGATTCAGGGTGGAGAAGTAGAGACCAGCTCACACTTGTGCCGTCTGCTGCCCAGGTCAGTCTCCAGTTTCCAAAGGATGTATATGACGGCCCCTGGTTACATAAGGGGAAATTCGGTGGCCGGGGCATTTTGGTAGGTGACCTGAAAGAGGCGGTGAGGGGCACAGGGAATGATCCTGGGACCAGCTATGTTCCAGGGACCGGGGCGGGGGGGGAGGCACACGAGGGGTTCTGATGGGTTTCTGCAGCTGAGTTTTGAGGAGGCAAAGCTCTGTGCATCGTCCAGGAGTTTATTGCCATCAGTCTGCCCCTCCTCACTTGAGCAGAAGTTGTGCAGTGTGGTGAGAAGAGTCTGGGGTTGGGGCCTCCTGAGTCTTGGTTTGGTTGCTGCTTCCTGGAGCCCCTTTGTACCTTCCCCTGTTCTGCTGTTCAGGTTCAAGAATGTCATGTGTCCATCATAGTGTTAGACACTTCTGATTATTTCCTAAAGCCTCATCACCAACCATAGCGTGAGTGACAGTATCTTTATTTTGCCTGATGGGTAACTTGGGATCAGGGTGGTGGAACTGTCCGTAGCCCTAACAGCAGACTGGGGATCTGGGGCTCAGTTGCTTGTTTTCTGTTATGTAAGCTTGTACTCCAAAGTGGGCTGCCTTCTCCCCAGGGCTGCACAAAACATCCATCAAGATGTGGGGAGAAAGTATTAAAACTTCCACTTATAATTGTTCTCCTTAAAAATCAGAGAGAAATCAAACTCCCTTAATAATCAGAATCCGGACCGACCCTGGAAATCTTTGGTGTCCACACGGCACACAGTCGTGAGTTCCACTCAGTAACTCTGGCACCAAATAAAAGAGGGCGTCCCACAGCACAGAGGACTTGATGACATCACCTCATGGGGCAAATACCACAGTTTGTGACTGGGCAGTTATGCACATCCGTAAACTGTCATAAAATAGCAAGTGGCTTACAAGCAAATATGGTAAAACAATCATGAACTGAAGGTACTATTACGAATGAAAGCATAGCAAACAGCAGGAAATGGCAGAACCACACTGGTCTGCTCCCGCACAGGCCTGTTCACATATACACTGAGACGGAATGACAAGCTGATCAGATTCAAAAATAGGAAGACTGAGAAATTTGAACTTATTTAAACAACTTATTTGATACATGGGTTTGTAACCATAATTCTTCATGATACACCTTATCCTGATGGTCTTCTGGGTCTTCCGGTATTGAGTAAGTCTTGTATGAAATCGTCACCATTCGCAGGACATTTCAAGGCGCACATCCAGAACTTGGAAGAGGGCCCTGCGCAGTTGGTTAAGGAGTTCACAAGACGAGTGTGGAAACCATGACTCACTCAGCCAGCCCAAGATCCTCTAAGCCTGTGTGTTTTGGGGAGTCTTCTTATGTAGCCGTGCTCACCACGGAAGTCTAATATGTAACTAGACTAAATTAAAAACAGAACATCGAATTACTGTAACAGGCATATTTTTAGTAAGAGCAAAAAGGTTATGTGTTCCTTTAATATAAAAAGTAATTTTTAAAACATGGATTATTACATTCCTTATCTTTTGAAAGATCCTTTTCTGTACTTACAATGTGTATTGCAAGGAGTATGCAATCATAAGGGTATGGGATTATAAATAAATATACGTATATTGGGGTTGCATGCTTAAAGATGTTTTTACTGTAGTTATGAAATTATTGACCATTGGTGACCATGGGTCTAGTGGAACAAGGGCTCTCACAAATTTCTTCCAGCTCTTCATGCCAGCCCTTCATGGTGTTGGTACCTTGATGTGGATGAAGGCATAATCTTCTGATCAAACATGCTTGCGATGGGCTTCATAGCAGCCATGCCCATGAATATGGGCATCATTTGGAAGAAGGCAGTCAGACCTCTTAGGGGGATGGAGTGGGTTCTTAGATCTCTAGAGCCCTGTCAGCAGTAAGACCTTGAAGTTCAGAGTCCCCAGTCCCTTGGGTCCGGTCTGAAGAGAGCCGTGGATAGGCTAGGTGCAGGACCAGCCAGGATTCTGCATCTTCCAGAGGGGTGCCCGACAGGTGGGGTCCATGCTGCTCGATCGCCAAGGGTTTTCCTGCTCCGAATCCCACAGGAGCCATGTTCATAGAGAGATGTCGTGACTTTACCCAGCAAACACTCCATGGGGAAGTGATGACTGTAATCCAAGCCTAGCAGGCGAGGTGCACCCCAGGTGAAAGAAAATGGAGGATTTCCACATATCATTGAAGAAAAGGAAGGCTGCGTTTCAGGAGGCTGGCCCATTTTTGGGTGCGAGGATGTGCTCCAAAGGTTCTTGAGAGGTAGAAATTACTTAGGGGTTGCAAAGGAAGGAACGTGTCCTTCCTCAGACTAAACTTGACTGTGGGCATCCACATTCCAGCAGTTTCTCCAGATAATGGGACATGCCCCTTGCACCTCCATCCTGATGTCCCAGATCATCACCGCCCGTTCTGGCCAGGTAGACACCCCCTCTTGATTCCTTGTGAGATGCTGCGTCAGAACCACGTGGATGCAGAACTGAGGATACTGCGTGAGATTCTGCCCCGATCAGGGATTGCTTGCTTCTAGCACGCTTACGTTCGTGGATGGTTTTTCTAGTCCCAGGATGCATATTGCCTTTTGGTGATGTTTGCTGTGAGCAAACAGTCAACTTGCATTTATTCAAAGTCTATATTGTCCGAAGCAAATTCTCCAAGGAAAAGCATCTCGTGAAACCAGTCGACAAGCATTGTGAATTGTCAACCCGTGCTTGGCAGCAAGACTCATCCTGACAAAAAGGGCAGGGGCAGGGAGCCAGGCACTGGGGAGCCAAGCTTGGAGGTCAGACCTGAATGTGAAGCCACACTCTGCCACTTGTAGGCTCTGAGAGCGTGAAAATGTCCCTTTAAAACACTCTGAGCCACCATTTTGTCACCTGTACAATAGTGATGACTGTATCACGGGGTAATCGGAAGTCTTATGGTATTAACCGCATGAAGTAACGTATGCAGAGCAGCTGGCGTGCTGTCTGGTATCTAGCACATGCCGTCTAAATTGTCAGTACTGCTAACAACGACGCGACCACCTTGCTTTCCTGTTTACAGCCCTCCAGCCTGCCCATGCTCTCACCTAGCTTAGTGTTCAGAACCCAAACGGTTTGACCTTAAACTTCTGTGCTTTATTGTCTGTGCTCAGATCGTTCTTGACCCTCCTCCTTTCAAGGGAATATCTACCTTGAGAGTTCTACCCTATTAAGTTCTAGCTTAAATGTAATCTCCTGTCCAGACTCTTTTTTACCGATATATATCTACTGTATTCAGCCCAGTTTATAGGAATCCTTCATTCCCATATTTTTAAAAGCCTGCCTCTCCTATGTTTTATTCCGCCATCCACTGACACAGTCCTCACTATAAACCCTAGTCCACATATTCTAAAGTGATAGGCTCTAGAAACGCGAAGATGACAGACTCTGCCCTCAGAGTGTTTACCAGCCAATGAGGGAGGCAGATGCACACAGGAAATGACCACGGTGTGGGCTAAGTTCTGTGACAAAGACAGGCTTCCGATGCTAGGAGGAGCAACAGCAGGGGGAAGCCAGTCTGTGGGCAGAGTCAGAAAAGGCGTCCCAGGAAGAGATCACACAGAACGGTCTCTTGAAAGGTGGGTGGGAGTCAGCCGCGCAGGGGACCTGGAAGGGCAGGACCACAGAATGGCTCAGTGGTGTCAGGAAGCAGAGCCCACCAGAAGGCCACGGGAAATTGAAGTGTAAGAAGGAGGGAGTGGAGGGTCACTGAACTTACCGCAGCCTGTCTCTTGTTAGACTGGTAGTTATAGGGAAGTTAATGTCAGTGCCACAGATGTTCTGAGATGGCAGTGGTGGGGGACAGAGTCGGGCTGCGGAAGGGAGGAGCGGTAATGTCTTGTCTGGCTTTGTCTTCTTGTCAAGTGGCTTGAGGCTCCCTAAGGGTAAGGACCTGATCTTACCGGACTTTATATGGCCTGTGCCCGGCCCGCCACGGAGCCTGGCATCTCCTAAGAGATCCATGACAGCTGGTGTAATTTTCTACTTCTTTGACAACTTCCTGCAACTCAGATGGGGGTCACATGGGTCTTTATTAAATGATGCCAACAATGAGAAAACAGTTCCTGATTCCTAACGAACCGTTTACATCAGTGCATCTCAGAGTGTGGCCCGCGGGCAGCAGCGTCGCCATTCACTGCTGTTGGAGCTGCAGAATCTTGGCCGCGTCCCAGACCTACCGAGTCCAAATTGCTGCTCATGAGGCTTCACAGGTTCCCCAGCTGAGCCTGATGAACAGCACAGGAAGTTTCTATGACAGCATCCACCTAGGCTGTGTGCAGCAGTCATCTGCAGAGCGGGAAAATCCACCCTCCAGGCTACTTAGACTTCTAGGGTGGGACCCCGGGCACCAGCACTTGTCAAGTTTCCCAGGGAGTTCCCAGGTGGAGAATGGCTGGGCTAGGACCACATGCTGAGTCACCTCGGCCTTGCTTGGAGACCTCTTCTTCCAAAGAGAAGAGACCCAGGTCCCTTTCTTCTTAGCAGGACTGTGGCATCTCCCCTTCCCCAGGAGAAGACAGGACCTTGCCTCCCTTTGCACACACATGCGTCCTGCTCAAGAGCCCATGGAGATTCCGTGTTAGCTTTCCAGTGTGGATTCCGGGAGCCAGAAAGCAGAAGGGAAGGTCTTACTTCATTTATAACACTTTTCTCATAAGGAGATACTTAGGTGATCAAGTATAAAGTACACAAGTATAAACCCCCCACTACATGAATATTCGTAGTCATCAGTTTATTAAGAGCTCATTGATACTTATTTAAGAGCACGTGAGCCTTCATTCCCAATATCGTTCACTGAAAGGGAGCCAACGTTTGTCCTTGAAAATGTATTCCAATTTCATTTTAAATCTTAAGTCAGACAGAGCTCTCCATCAAACTGGCTTCTTTCTGAGCGAAGGTTTCCCCTGACGTTGGGATTCATCTCCTGGCCTTTCCTACACGCCTTCTCTACAATCTCACCTAGAAGATTTTCTGCCCCGAGGTTTCAGATAATTACAGATACATTCTGTCCTACCGACAGAATAGTTGCACAGAAAGACCTACAATCAGGATTATCAGATCTGATGTCTAAGGTCAGACACTCATGGAACTATTAGGATTGAAATCCCCTTTGGACAAACTCACCTGCCTTTTCTCTACCAGAGTGAAAATGGTTGAGTCGTAAGTCAAGGGATTCCTGAAAGAAAATGCCACTTGTGTTTATGCCTCGACGTCCCCATCACAGCCTAATGGCCAGTGACAGCCAGCTCCCTGTGAAATGACTTAACCAGCCCTGATGTGCCTTAATAGACTCAGAAATACAATTATCTTTGCTTGCCAGAGATCAATTAATTGATTTGTCTGATTCTGTCAGAAACAATCCTTTTCTTCACTTCTCTTATTAAAATGTGTTGTGATCCTTTTCATTCATTCCCTCACTTTTGAAAGGGAGTAGGGATTATAAACGGTTGAGAGCCCCATTGGATGTCCAGCTTTGCCGGGTGAGGAGAGGCCAGGATGGCTCTGGGGGGCAGGACACATGTGAACCCACTGGTGACTATCTCCAGGGTCTTGGCAGTAGTGCATTTGCTGCCGAGACAGAGTGTGCGCCCTGATGAATGGCCGGTGGGTCCAATTTTCACAGCACAGAAACCATGGCGCTAATGCACCATTTCAGGCCCATGGCTTTCCACGTGTGCAAACACACAGGTTCCCTTTACTTTTGTATAACTCAGTGTGATTCAGGATTTTTATCACTCAGAGTGAAGGGTTCCATCTTGCTCGGGGAATGTGGGTCAGCTCCACGGTCTCTAAGAATTTAAATTCCATAGTTGTGGTTTTAATAACCATTTGATCTCTCCCTCCCTGTAAAAAGGCATTATTAGAATTATTCCTATAATGGTTACTCACGTATTTATGTAGTTGGCCATCCTGGATTATTTTTCTAGCAAATCCTCATTGCTGTCAACAATGGTCCTGTCCCATTTTTCCTTCTTTTACCTTTGAATCTGTGACTTTCTGAGCCTGCTGCTTTAAGCCTTTTATCCTCTTAAGCCCTGGCTGAGGACAGGCTCAGCAGGTCTGGGAGGAAGAGACCCTTCCAGGGGGCTGGCGCTGCCTGTGGAGATTAACATGCTTCTGGTGAGCTCAGAACCGCCCACGGGGGAATCAGAGGTGAGGCAGAAGCCCTGGGCAGTGCGGCCCTTTCTAGTTTTGAACTCAAAGTGGTTCTTGTGAAGGCCTCTCAGGGGAGGGAAAGGCCTCTGGTCCCGAAGGTGTTGAGGGAAAGGACCACAGATACAGATCTTGATTCGGATCCTGTTTTTTCTGTTATTAGCCAGGTGTCCGTGGGCAAGTCGCTAACCTTTGACCTCTGTTTCTTCACTGGTTTTGCAGGATCATATTAGAAGCCAGTGAGGTGATATTTGTAAAGCTCCTGGTTAAACTGAGGTCACGACCTTGCAGGGCTAGTCAAGATGGCCCGAAACGGACCGCTGATCTGGTGGGTGACTTGGGTGTCCCTGCCTGTGTTTTAAGCAGCTGCTTTAATAGTCACCACAACTAATCCCCCAGGAAGAGGGGAAGGCTTCTTGGTTTTAAAATTGTTTTTAGGGCCACCTGGGTGGCTCAGTCGGTTAAGCGTCTGACTTCGGCTTGGGTCATGATCTCAGGGTCCTGGGATGGAGCCCTGTATGCAGCCACGTAACATCGGGCTCCCTGCTCAGTGGGGAGTCTGCTCCTCCCTCTCCGTCTGTCCTTCCCCCTGCTCGTGCGTGCTCTCTCTTTCTCTCAAAGAAATAGATAAAATCTTAAAAAAAATTTTTTTTTTAAGTTGCCAGTGGAAAACCTAGTGGACACCATGCTGGTTCGGATTGGCCTCACTGTGGGAAACCTTGCGTCCTGTTCTTTACCTCATACTTGGGACCTCCAAAAAGAAAATGCCACCGTTCTTTTTGTTTCCAGCCTTATTGAGATATCATTGACTTGTAACATCATGTAACCCTAAGGTGTACATGTGCTGGCTGATTCGGCCGATGTGTCTATTGTGAAAGGATCACAATAAGGTTAGTTAACGCACCCATCATCCCCTGTAGTTGCCTCTGTGTGTGTGTGTATGTGTGTGTGGTGAGCACATGTAAGTTTACTCTTTTATCAACTTCCAATGCACAATACATTTCTAAAGAAGTAATTGCTTTGTGGACTCTTGTGAAATATAGTCACTAGAGATAGACTAAATCGCAGATGTTTCTTTTCTAGAAGGTTCTTTGAATGGATCTTGAGTCAGAGTAGATGGTATAAGGGAGTAAGTTCCTTAATGGCTCTTGTTTGGTTTCATTGGTTATCCAATATTGCTCAAAAGCAATTTTTAAATGCATTTATTTTATTTTTTTATAATAATTTTTTATTATATTATGTTAGTCACCATACAGTACATCCCTAGATTTTGATGTTAAGTTCCATGATTCATTACTTGCGTATAACACCCAGTGCTCCATGCATTTAATCAGATTTCCTCACACACATAGGCACAAATAAGGTAATTTTGCCTAGTGAAGGAATCATGGTGACATTTATGTCTTTTTTTTAATAATAATTTTTTATTTAGTCACCATACAGTACATCCCTAGTTTTTGATGTAAATTTCCATGATTCATTGTTTGCGTATAATACCTGGCGCTCCGTGCAATACGTGCCCTCCTTACTACTCATCACCAGCCTATCCCATTCCCCCACCCCCCTCCCCTCTGAAGCCCTCAGTTTCCCAGAGTCCATAGTCTCTCATGCTTCATTCCCCCTTCTGTTTAACCCCCCTTTCTTCTTCCCTTTCTTCTCCTACCGATCTTCCTACTTCTTATGTTCCATAAATGAGTGAAACCATATGATAATTGTCCTTCTCTGCTTGACTTATTTCGCTTAGCATAATCTGCTCCAGACCCGTCCATGTTGCAGCAAATGTTGAGAAATCGTTCTTTTTGATGGCTGAGTAATATTCCATTGTATATTTATATCTTGTACTTCTCCTAATTTTTCACACTACACATATTACTTTTATAATCAAAATTCCTTCCCACCTTCCCTCTCCATGTCCCCTCCCCCTCCCTCTCCTTCCCTCCCCTTCCCTGTACCTTCACCTCTTCCTTTCCCTCCCTCCCCCATCCCCTTCCTCCTCTTCTTCCTCTCCTTCCTCGCCCCTCCGCCCTCTCTCCCTCTCCCTTCCTGTCCCCCTCCCTCTCTCCCCTCCCAGGGTCCCTCCCTCCCCTCTTCCTCCCTATAACCCTCCCTCCTTTCTTCCTCCCCTTGTCCCCCTTCCTCTCCCTCCTTCGCCTTCCCTGTCCCTTTCTCCCTTCCCTGTCCTCCTCCTCTCCCTCCTTTTCCCTCCCCCTCTTGCTCTCCCCCTCTTTCCCTCCCTCCCTTCCTCTTCTTTCACTGAGCAAATACTATTTTATATGCACACGTGTTTTCCTTTGCAAAAATGTAGTAGACCAGTTTGTTCTCTATTTTTTCTCTTTTCCTGTTGGGAACACTTCCTGTAACCCTGTGTATTCCTTTACAACATGCATAATAGCCGCAAAGGATTCCCTTACAGCGTTCAACCATAATTTACTTAACCGGTGCTCTCTTCTTGGACATGGTCTTATTTTTAAAAAATATTAGAATGTATTTTATTGTTGAGAATTTGTCATGACATTTTTTTAAAATTAGGAAATGTTTCACGCTTGATAGGAAAAACCAATTACCCTGAAAATGACTAAATTTTGCTGCTTCTCATGCTTTTAAGTCCCTGATAATGTTGATGGAGGTTAATACCGTGGTTGACCAAGCACTTTTATTATCCAACAAGGGGAGGAAGGACATGACTTTCAGCCTAACAGTCCTCACTCTCAGATCTCTGTTCCATCTCGTCCGGAACCCCTGTGAAAGGCGCAGTCTGCAGCTCCAAGGACTTCAGCCCTGACTTGGGGGCTCCGTGGACTCGGGCAGTAGATCTCCACCCCTTCCGTGTGAGGAGCTCTTAGGAGCCGCAGAAGTCTGAACATCGCCCCTCCAGCCAATGCCGGGGTCTCCATGGCTCCACCGGCCCCATGTGCTGACATCAGGTCTCTGAAGTTCCTGTTGGAGGACTTGCAGGAAAAGGAGAGTCACCAGTTGACAGCTGGCCCTTTCCCGCTCTTCCTAAAAATAGGCTGATCTTTGTGCTAGCCAGCACACTCTGTGTTCCCTAAACGGGTGAAATTCTCGGCTTTCTTTGAAAAACTCTCTTTCATTTCATTTGATGAAACCATCTCTTGAATTCTGTCTCAACCCACTAGAGTCAACCAGAATTTCACTGGAGAAGAAAATTTAAAAATTCTGTATCGCTACAAATAACCTCTCATAATCCCGTAATTTGACGGGGAGTGTTATCCGTCCATTGTGAGGACGCAGAGGCTCACGTAGGCTCAGCGGCTGCTTGGGTTCACACGCTTGGCCAGTGGCCAGAGAGAGGGGTTCTCTCGGGGGTGCCTGGACCTCAGAGTCTGGGCATTCCGTCTGTACCCCACCAGGCATGTTTGTTTCCCTGGGGCCGGACTGGGTGTTCCGATGTTGTGAGGTCTGTGTCACTGCTTCCATAAATACTCTACTTGGAACAACAGAACTACGGAGTACTGCTGTCAAGGGGAAATCAGACTCAGACGTGCTTTCCTTGCTGCCCGCTACCCGCCTGCATCTCTTCCGTGCATAATGAGAGGATGATATACGGGGAATTCAATCCTCCTGGCCAATGAGGGTCAGGCAGGAGGGGTACTTTCTCAACCAAGCGTATTCACACCTCCATGACAAACGTTCTTCCCCGAAATAGAACCTTCACAGATGAGCATTTGCTCCCCCATTTTCTTACCCACTAGAACTTTCCCTAAGTCATCCTCCTCAAGAGGAAATATGTGGCGTCCCTCCCACGGAGTTCCCATTCACATCCCTTCTAGTGAAGCAAATCGGTGGCATCTCCTGTTCCTCTGTTTATGCATTTATTAACTCGTTAATTTACTCATTCGGGGGACACTGAGCTCTAGTTTTCCTCAGCGCTGCCCTAGGAACTCTGGCAGAACAAGGAGAAAGACAGAGACATGAACTCAGGTTGTCTGAAGTGGGCTGCGGGAGTCAGAGATGCAAGCCAAGAGAGTGATGTCCCCAACGGGAAAGCAGGGCTCAAACAAGGGTGCCCCCCCCCTCATCCGGGGGGCATCAGGACAGGTTACCTGCAAAAGGGGGCTCACCAGGCTCATAAAGACTGGGAGGGGGCCCCAGGCATTGAGATCCCCATGTGCAAAGGCCCAGAAATGAAACGCATGACATCTCCTGGAAAGTACCACGGTATTCAAGAAGGCTGCGTAGAGGTGGTCTTTTCCATAGAGTGGGAGGGGGTGTTAGCCCTGGTCATCGTGACGGGCAGATTTGCTGTGTCCTGGCGACGGATGGCACCTTGTAGCTGAGGGAGGGCTAGGGGACAGTTGAAGGAAGGACATTATGGATTGCGGGGACTGTAGAAATGCCTCTTTGGAGGGAAAGAGGAGGATACTTGGGCTGGGGAAAATGATGACGGTGGTGAGGCTAGCTCAGAGGAGAACACTTGGGTGATGCTGAAGCAATGGAATTGGAGAATTGGGGCTTTTACATAACGTGGAGGGGAGAGAGGAGCTGCCGTGGAAATCAGCTGTTCCCCTGGGTGAATTAGTAGATGAAGCCGAGGTAGGGGGGGACTGGGCAGTCAGGGTAGATGTCATGAGTCCACAGTCCAGAGGCCACAAGGGAGCGGAGTCCGAGGACAGGCAGATATCTAGGGATTCATCAGCTCAGGGATGTTCAGTGACTTGTGACACTTTGTGAGCTCAGACTGTGTGTCAGGAGCTTTAGGACCTCAGTTAACGTGGTGCTATTGACTGCTCTATGAGTTAGGTATTATTACTTTCACCTTCCAGATGGGTAAACTGAGGCCCAGAGATATACCTGGTGATCCCACAGCAGAGCCAGGGTTTGAATTCATGTCTGTCTGTCTGCAAAGCCAGGATGATCAACACTGTTCTGTATGTGTTGGCAAGGCAGATGCCAAGAGAAAAATCACCATTTCAATACATTTGAAGGTGGAGAAACATGCAAAAATGTCTGAGCTCAAGCTGTCGAGGAGGTGTCAGAAGCACCAGAAGAGAGGAGAAATCGCTGACGGGAAGAAATGCGAGAGCCTGAAGGAGGGAGCATCTCCAGGCTCGCATGTTGCGGAGGGATCAAAGGGTGTGGGGACCCAGACTATCTTGAATTTGGCCTCAGGTGGTCAAGGTTCACCTTCATCAGAGTAGTTTGGATGGTGGGAGCATGGAGCCAGAGAGGCTGGTACGCAGACAGGTGTGAACTGGCCCTGCAGAGGAAAATCTCCCCAACTACCGGGGAGAGAGGACTCCTGACTTGGGCTTTGCTATTCAGTGTGATCAAGACACGTAGAGCCGCTGGGCGTGGCCATTCCCCACCTGCTGCCCTCTGGGCTGATGCTGCTGGGAGCAGAGGGTACCGAGAGGGCCCCTGGGGCAGGCAGAGTGCATACCAAGGAGCTGGAACTGTTTCTTGTGGGGTTGGTGCAGGGGTGGGGGGTGAGGATGGGATGTTGGAAGCAGGTAAGTGATCAGATTTGGATCAGAACGTCATTCGGCTGGAGTGTAAGGCAGAGATTGTAGCCGGAGGACCAGTGTCTGCTTGCTGGAGGGTTGGCAGGCATATATTTGAATTCATAGTTACTGGGGGAGGTTACTTATATGAACGGGGTGGTGATGACGCAGGAGACATTTACCGAGCCGCGTGACAAAGAGGTTTCTTACCGCACTCCAAATCCTATTGATGAGCGATTTCTAAGGTTTGTATAAAGCACAAATCCCACCACTGATCTCTCTTCCCGTGGCTTAGTGAGCTGTAGAACCGTAAGAAACAGTCATGAAATGGAACCAGAGTGCTTTATTTATAGCTGGGATGGTTCCTAAGACTCTCCCAGTGCAGGGTACTGAGCAAACAGATCGGGCAGGGAGGGTTAGGCGTAAGCGTGGAGGCCGAGGTGGGATTGCTTCCTGTCTCTCCCCACTCCAGCAGAGATAAATCTTTAGACTCAAGTGTTTAGAGGTAGCAGGGAGGGAGAGGAGAAGGAGAGAAGATGAATGAATGTTTGGGTCCCAGGAGGGGCCCAGGGTCCATCGGCTGAGCTGTAGTTACTGAAAACAAGGAACACACTGCAGGTAGAAGACTGTATGGTTCTTGATATGTAAGGCGAAGTAACCCCGCCCTTTATTAAAATGCATCCCATTCATTGTCACATTGTCACTGCTTCTCTGTGGACACTCACTTCCCAGGCCATCCAGTCCCCTGGGTTTAAATGCCATCCGTGTGTCACTGGCTCCCTCGTTGATGTCATCAACCTCTTCCCTCTTCCAGACTTCAGACTTGCCCAGCATGAGTGGGACTCATTATCATCTCGCTGTCCAAAGGACACCCAGACCAAATGCCTGGTCTCCCACCCTCCCTCCCAAACCTCTTCCGTCAGTCACCCCACCTCAGTTAATGGCAACTCCGTCCTCTGGTTGTGGAGATTAACATCAGAGAGCAATTCTCAGCTTCTCTCTGCCTCCCACCTCATGTCACTGCAGCCAGAGATCCTGTTGGCTCTGCCTTCAAAATGCATCCAGAAGATGACATTTGTCACCCCTACCGCAAATGCCCCGGTCAAGCCACCATCTGTCCCGTCTTAATTTATACAATTGTCTTCCCTGTCTGGTCTCCCTGAGGCCGCCCTTCGCCATCCCTGGTCCCCCACAATATAGAGGCCTGACGGTCCTTCTAAAGTGATGCTCCTTTGCTCCAGCTCTCCAAGAGCTCTTCAGTTTGCTGTGAATGGAGCCAGAGTCCGTGGGACGGATACTTATTCTCCCCTCTTTCATGTCCTGCCTGCCACAGAGGGGTCTCTGTAGCTCCTTGATTGTGCCGGACATGATCCTGCAGTAGAACCTTTGTGCTGGCTGTTCCTAGTGTCTGGAATGTTCTTCCCTTCACTCTTTCAAAGCACTGCTGCAAGTCCCCTCCCGTAGCGGATGCTGTGACCTGCTGCCTGGGGACCTCTAGCCGTGTGGCTGGGCACCTGCTGCCCGGGGGTCTCTAGCTGTCCAGCTGGTTACACGCTGCTGGGCACCTGCAGCTGGGTCCCTCCTCAGAAGGGTTACATCCGCAGGAAGTCTCCACCTTGCCCAAAGTTGCATGCAACCCCTCCCCCTGCTCTGGGGCTGTTGACATCCTGTGGCTGGTTGATGAGCGCTGCAAAGGTCTGTCCCCCTTGCCCTGATCAGGGGCATCTCTGATGGACCATCCCAGGTTCTGGGCTGGCCATGGTTTGACCGAATCTCCTGTTGCACTTACAGCTCCATCCATCTCTCCCGCCCTCCAGTCCTACCTTCCTCGCTCCCCCATGGGGGTGTTCCTGAGATCATGCCTCAACATGCAGATCTCCAACTCAGAGACTCTTCATCAGGTCTGCCTGATGAAACACAGATTTGTACAGTACAGTGCTGTAAATGTATTTTCCCTTCCTTTTTTTTATAAAATATTTTTTATGTATTAATCAGAGAGAGAGAAGACGAGCTGGCGGGAGGGGCGGAGGGAGAAGCAGACTCCCCCCTGAGCAGGGATCCCCATGTGAGGCTCAATCCCGGGAGCCTGGATCCCAACCTGAGCCCAAGGCAGAGGCTTCACTGACTGAGCCACCCAGGCACCCGTTTTCTTAATGATGTTATTAATAATATTTTCTTTTTCTCTGGCTTGCTTTATTCTCAGAGTGCTGTCTATAATACATGTAACATACACCATATGTGTTCAGCCACTGTGTTATCAGGAAGGCTTCCAGTCAACACTGGGCTGCTGGCAGTTAGTTTTAGCAGAAGTCATAAGTAGCAGGTGGATTTTCGACTGCACGGGGGTCAGAGTCCCCCAGCCCCCAGGTTGTTCCGGTCAGCTGCACATGATTTGCATGGCTGGCTCTACTTTGTATGTCTTAGCCTGCAGAAAGGTTTGCTTCTATGGGGTCCCAGACACGCCTCTGTTGAGCTTATCCACCCATCTATCCACATATTCATTCATTTGTTCCTTTGCTCTTCCTGACATCATGCCTGTATCAAATAGGTCATAGGAAAAAAAAAAAAATGAACCAGCTCGTGTTTAGCCCCTGCTGTATCCTAGGGATGGAGCCAGGCATTTATCTACAACGTTTCATTTAATTATCCTGGAGAAGCAGATATTATCTTTCCTATTTTACACATGAGCAAACAGCCTTCAACAAAGTATAAAGCAGAAAATCTTACTTGAAGGCACGCAGGCTACTACCTCTCTGAGCTTTGCACCTGCCCCCTCTCCTGCTTGGAGCGTCCTTTCTGCCTGTGATGTTCTCCCTTCTAGCTCCTGCCCAGATTTCCTCAGGTCTTCTCAGATGCCACCTGTCTCGGGACACTGATGGCTCGGCCTGGGTCAGGAGCCTCCTTCAAGCTGCCCTTCGTTCTACCACTTATGCCGGTCACCTCCCTCTTGTACTGTAAGGGCCTGGCATCCGGGTCCTCTCAATTCCTACTTCCCAGGCTTGCCCCTCAGGGCTCAGTTAAAGCTTGAGGGTAAGTGGATGACTTGGGTTGAAATATTTTGGCCCACCTCACCGAGTTCTGGAACACTACAGTGGTATTTATTGTCTACTGTGTAGTTGAGACAGGTCTAGCCATGTTTATGGTTATGACGCAAGTAGAACAGTCCCTGTTCTCACGAATACATGGGTCCGGTGGGAGAGATGGCCATTCAACCTAAGCCCTTTGCTAAGTAGATGATTCAGCTTGGACTGCATGCTATGATATAGAGAGCAGGTGGCCATAGGAGCAGGACAGGTGACACCTGGTTTAGATTAGGGCTCAGCAGAGGCTGAGGAGACTTGAAGATTACTTTTAAAAATAGCTAAATTTGAGTGAGAAGAATGAGGTCAAAGGAGGGGCAGGCAGAAGGGATGAGGTCCCAGGCAGGAAACACCTTGTCCAGAAAACACACCAAGGTCACCGTGGCTGCTAGAAGGTGAGGGGTGTCAGATCATGCGTGGCCTCTGTGCTCTAGTGAGGCTCTCCCGCCGCGGCACATTGGGCAGTCTGCCTTTGAGAACTACAGGTGACCACACGGACTGAACCTCAGAGTCATTCTTGACCCGTCTGCTGTTGTGACTCTCCCTATCCTTCTTGTCCCTCGACAATGCCTTTGACTTACAGGCACCAGTACCCCAGATCCGGCTGCTCTCCCCACCGTCCTCACTGGGGCCATCCCAGTGCAAGCCATGTCCGCTCTCATAGAGCCTGCCATTGCCGCGCCCTGCTCTCTCAGGGGCCTCTCTGTCCCCACTCTCCCTGTGTTGTCAGTACAGCAGCCAGAGTGTACTTTTAGAAGCTGAGCCAGGGAGTGGCACTTCCCTGCACCAAACTTCCCAAGGACTTGACTCCCCGCTTCTCTCAGAACAGAAGCCCAAGTCCTGGTGATGTCCCATGAGGCCCTTCCTGACCCTCTGGCCACTCCAGCCATTGTCCTCTTCCTCCTACATGGCCCCCTGGGGCCCTTGGGACACTCCCCTCTATCTGGAACATTCTTCCCGGTATGTAATTTCCCACCTCCCATTAAGTGTTTGCTCAGATGACCTTCTGTAGTTACCCTTCCTTCACACCTGCAGCTTCCTGCCTCTGCCCCCCAGCAAACCACGGAAGTAACTCCTCTGTGACATCTGCATTCTTTCTTTCTTTTCTTTTAGTATTTTTTATTATATTATGTTAGTCACCATACAGTACATCCCTGCTTTTTGATGTAAAGTTCGATGATTCATTAGTTGCGTATAACACCCAGTGCACCATGCAATACGTGCCCTCCTCACTACCCATCAGCAGCCTGTCCTGCCCGGAAAGGGAAGCCGTGCCAGGACAGGGGTTTTATCTGTTTGCCTTGCTGGTGGATCTCAGCACTGAGGGTACCACCAGACAGGCCGTGAGTACACGACAACTGTGTGCTTCATACATAGACGGAATAATGGGGAGAGACATGGTGCACTGGCATTTTATTTTTATTTAACTGTATTATTATTATTATTATTTTTAGTAATCTTTACACCCAATGTGGGGCTTGAATTCACGACCCCAAGATCAAGAGTTGCATGCTTCTCTGATTGAGCCAGCCAGGCTCCCATCTAACAGCCAGGGGAACCAGCCACTCCCCTAAATGAAAACCCACCCCTCCTTTTCCACCCAACCCCTTTCCTTCACTCCCTTCAAGCAGAGCAGGGGTCTGGCTTCCACGGGAGGCCGCCGAGTAGGGATTCGAGAATATGACCATGTTCGTGTAGCTGCTTATTGAACAAGCAAGGGGGCAGGGGTTTGTGGTCTGGGAAGGAATGCAGGTGGAGGTGCTTCGGGTATTGAGGAATTTGTGTTATTACAATGACAGAGTGTGACAGAATTGTAGAGATGGGATAGAGGAGAGGTGGTCTCTAGCAATGAGGAACTCAGGGGTCCGGGGGATCTGATATCCTGCCCTACACCAGGAGAGTAGCTGTGGACCAGAGAGGCACACGGTGGGTGAGCCAGCTGCCCCAGGTCCCAGGAGAAGGTCTGTGGACAGCAGGGATAGGCAGGATGGGGAGAGACACCTAAGCGGCATGGGTTCACAGGTAACGCTTGGACAAGGGGCTGGGGCCCCAGTGGTCTGGAAGTGGCCACGGGAGCCAGGAACTCCCAGACGTCACCTCTGAGCCCAGTGTGCAGATGAGATTTTAAGAAACTGGTGCCCACTGCCAAGGGCTTGAGGGAGCCCGTCCTCGGGAAGCGCAGGCTTTCACACAACAAGGAGACACAGGGAACGTTTCAGGGCTTTTGCTGATCATGAAATGAGAGTTCCAGGGGACACAGTGGTCTGGGTCAGGAGGTAGCAGAATGATTAGGGCATGGTCAAGGGCAAGGAAGAGCAGAGCATTCCGGGAGGCTCGCGTGGTGGAAGATAAGCAGTCTTACCCTTTGAACGTTGGCCAGTGAGAACACAGGGTAAGAGGTTCTAGAGCTGGTCTCGTAGTGGAGACTGGCCCCGGCACACTCATTTCCCCGTGCGTGCCGAGGCTCAGCCTGGGAGGTAAGCAAAGTTCCTGCAGCTTCGGGTCAGGCCTGGGGGCCGTAAACAGAAGGCATTGGTGGGATGGAGTTAGCTCTGGAGCCCCGAGGCCCCTCTAAGGCCCACCTGTGGTCCTGGAGATTGAGCTGTGTGCTTGGGAAGCTGAGGTCAGGGTGTCCTTGCCTTGGTGTGGCTGCTCATGGTGGCTGAGGAAGGATCCAGCAGAATCATGCCTCATGTTCCTTCTTGCCTGCATATCCCAAGACCGAAAACCCAGGGCACCATGAGAGTCAGTTCCCTCCGTGGCCCGCTCTGGGGTCAGAAAGCCCTGCAGTGGGCGGGGAAGTCTCCCTCTCCTTCCCAGCCCTCCATCCCGGGTTTCTCCCAGAACCTTCTCAGGACACGCCCTCTCGGCTTCTAAAACTAGTGGTCAGGGGCCCAACTCTTCAAGGAAGGAAACGCATGCAGACTTCGGGAGCCAGTGCGCGTCTGTTGCAGCAAGAACTTAAGGAAGAAAATGATACTGGTCTATAAACACGCATAGACTTTGTGGTGGTCGCTTCTGAATTCTGTGGGCACGTTTGTGGAAGCATGTGGCTGTGCGTGCATGTGTGGCTGTGTGCAGGCATGTCTGTGGTCATGTGTGGCTGTGTGCAGGCGTGTCTATGTGCATGCATGTTTGTGGTCATGTGTGGATGTGTGCAGGTGTGTCTGTGGTCACGTGTGGCTGTGTGCAGGCACGTCTGTGGTCACGTGGCTGTGTGCAGGCATGTCTGTGGTCACGTGTGGCTGTGTGCAGGTGTGGCTGTGTGCATGCATGTTTGTGGTCACGTGTGTCTGTGCACATGCATATTTGTGAGTACAGGAGGCTGTGTGCAGACACGTTTATGGTCACATGTGGCTGTGCAGGCGTGTGGCTGTGCGCATGCATGTCTGTGGTCACGTGGCTGTGCGCATGCATGTCTGTGGTCACGTGTGGCTGTGTGCATGCATGTCTGTGGTCATGTGTGGCTGTGTGCAAGCGTGTCTGTGGGTACATGAGGCTGTATGCAGGCATGTCTGTGGTCACGTGTGGCTGTGTGAAGGCGTGTCTGTGCACATGCATATTTGTGAGCACATATGACTGTGTGTGGGCATGTTTGTGGATACTCATGCATGCTCGATTACACAGATGGGCAAACAGGTATACCTGAACCCTGTCATGAGGAACTGGGGACTCTGGGCTTTGGGGAAGGACCCTGGTTCTGCTCCTTTCTTGTGTTCCTTCCCCCAAGTGATTCCTTGATTATCCACCTCCCTGTGCTAAAAATGAAGTCTCTCTGAGTGTCACAGTCTCCTGCTCAGCCACCCTCTCCGACGCCCTCCTCTCTCCCAGGGGTCTACAGAGCTGTGTTCTAAGAACAGCTGGAGTACCGAGGATGCTTTAAAGTCACCGGAAGGGCTCCTTGTCACAAGCACAGGTTAAAGCACCACCCCTTTCTCCGATCTGAAAGGAGTCTGTGCCTCTTGTCTCTTTGTAGCTGGCGCGTGAATTTGAGGTCAGAGCAGGGATGGGTGTTCCCGCTGACCATGAGCTGAGGCGGTTCTAGGCCAGGTCCTAAATGGCTAGGCGGTACCCGAAGAGTCACTGTATGTCTCTGCTCCCAGGTCGCCATCTGTCACTGGGGCTTGGATCAGCCCGCTCCCGGGTGCTCGGGATTGATCATGGCCCTGCCTCGCTGGAACGCGGGGTGCTGCTGTGATGTCTCTGAGCTCAGTCGACCTGATTTCTCTGTATCATAACCTATTTCACGGTGTTGCAGGGGTCAGAGGTAAAGAAATACGGAGATCTTAGCACCCAGTGGGTGTTCTTAATGGTGATTCACGGCAGCGTCGAAGACAGGGAGAGTGCCTGTCCTGTCTGCTGGCTTGAGGTCACCAAGAGCGTCTGGGATCGCGGCACGCCCAGCGCCTCGAACAGTGTGTAGAGCACAGCAGGAGCTCGTTAGAAGTTTCCAGATGGAGGGTGTATCATGAGCACCCCTTTCCTGCCCTTCCTCAGAGAGCTTCATACCCTCCCTGCAGAGACGGGCCCGGTGCTGGGCTGAGACACTATGTTTTTGTTTTGGGGACAGGAGGGGCTCGATAGCAGGAGACATGCGCCCAGCCATGTTGAAGGGCAGTGGAGCAGGGTCAGAAGAGGCTTGCATTTTCTCCCGTTTTAAACAAATTGTGGTAAAATACACGATAAAAATGTACCCCTTTCTCCATTTTTAAGGATGCTGTCTGTGGCTTTAAGAGCATTCACTTCGCTGTGCACCCATCCGTGCCACTGTGTCCAGATCGCTTTCCTCTTCCGCACCAGAAGCCGCAGACTCCTTAACCGCCAGCTCCCCGCCCCTCCCCCAGGCGCTGGCACAACCCTCCACCTCTGTGTCCCTGCACTTGGTGGCTGGGGCATCTTGCTAGTGGCATCACCCAGTGTGGGCTCTCTCATGCACGGCTCATTTCAGTTCGCGTCTTCAGCGCTCATCGGGGTTGGAGCAGACGTCAGAATCGCCTTCCTCCCTAAGGCTGAATAACGTCCCATTGCGTGGATGGACCGCATTTTGTGTATCCATCCGTCCGTTGGTGGACAGATGCTTGGGTCACTTCCAAATTTGGCGACTGAGGCTGACCCTGCCACAGATGCAGGGTGCCACTGTCTGCCTGAGGCCCTGCTCGTGCTTTCTTTGGGCAGACACATGGTACCCAGCACCTTTTGAGTACTTTGTCAGGCTCTCTCCCAAGTGCTGGGGACAGAGGGAGAATTTAAACAGTGAGACCGTGTCCCTGTCCTGGGGAAGTGCTCAGTCTTGTGGGATAATGGAGCCCTGGGGGACGGGGCTGATGCAGGGACCAAGAGAGCCTAAAAGAGGGCATGGTCGTTTATGGATGTCAGGAAGTGAGCCTCACCCATCCCTTCCGGGGAGAGTGGATATAAAATGGCATGATGACATCTGGGCAGAGCCGGGCTTGGGGCTGGGGATGGAACATGCGTGGCATGCAGAAGGTGAGGAGGGGATGCGTGCAGAAGGGCCAGCTCACAAGGACCCTAAGCGCCCGGCAAAGGGACGTGGGTGCCACCCCGTCGGGAGTGTCTCTGAAAGCAGAACAGCTTCACGGTCGGGTGCTCGGTCCCAGATATAAACAGTGAGCAGGGGCGGGAATCCTGGCGCCCAAACCCTTGGGTTTGCTCTCCGGCTGTGTGACCCCGACACATCCCCCACCCTGGAGCTGTGCCCGATCCTATTTGTGGGCGATGGTAGGGATCATAGCATGACACAGTGAGACCTTAGTGGCTACGTGGACAGGGCTCCTGTAGGATGTAGGGCGTCGCCAGGAGGCTCAGCACAGAGCTGGCGGCTAGGCAAGGGCTCGGTGCCTGTCACGGCTCTGTCGTCTTTCCCTTTGTTCTCGCGGCATTATTATTTCAGAAGAGGCTCTCTGGCGGTGGCAGTACGGAGGGCGGGTTGGGTGGTGCTGCCCGCACCCGGGGGCAGAGACGCTCTGCATGTGAGTGCGGACTGCCCTTGCTGTCCCAGGGCCCCGTGGCCTGCTCTCCGTGGCCAGCTGGTCAAGGTCCCAGCGAAGGGCTGCAAGTGAGAGGAAAGGAGTTCTTAGGGCTTCCTGCCCATCCCCGAATGATGAATTGGGCCCGGCTCCCAGAGATCACAGGTTAGCTGTGAGGAAATCAAATCGAGGAGCCAGGCGCCCTGCAGGCCGGGCTGGACGGTGGCGGGAACAAGGCACAGCCTCCACCCACGCGTCCCCTGCGTCTGGACTGGAAGCCAAGGACCCCTTTCCTTGGAGACCAGCCCTGCCGAGGGCACCAGGGGGCCTACCTGAGGGGTGTGGTGGGAGGGGTGAGTGGGGGAGGCTCTCCTGTAACACGGAGCAGAGAGGAATTGCCTTCAGATTGTTCTAGTTTTAACTGCGAGGCTGCCACGCTCAGCCGATGAAACGCTCTCATCACTGTTTAAATGCGGCCGGGCCCCGTTCTGTCAAAGCTCAGTGCACTCGCCTAGGCTCCACCACCCCTTCCGCTGTTTCCTGAAACCCTGGAAGCATGGTGGAGATGTTTGGTGTCTCTGTTCCTGACTCCAGCCGGTCCCTGACCTCCTGGCTTCAGGGCAGCAAAGCAATAAATAGAGCTGAAGTGGCCAGCGGTCCACATTGTTTACATATAAAATATATGTTTACTTAATTTAGTAAACACAGTGCAATTGTATCAAATCTGAATTACTGCCACAGAGCCACTAACATTCTTATGATTGTTTGAGGTTTTTAAAAATACACACAACACATTGCACAAACAGTAGGAGGTGGAAGGGGGACAGTGGGCAAGAAATCATTTAAAATACTCCGTGTGGCTGCAATGTAACATGACCTCCACTGAGCTCTGGTGGCCCCTGGGTTGTGTGTCACCTGGTGCTGGGGCTCTGTGCTGGGCGGCTGGCACGGGGGCCCATCTGGCTTCATGGACTCCTAACCATGGCTCTGGGACAGGGCATTTTCACCATGAGGACCAGTTTGGACCAGTTTGTAAACTGGGGCTCAGAAGACCACCTTGGACTCTAAGTCCTGTCTAGTGCTTTGTGGGGAACCTCCCACGGTCCACATTACATGCATCCTGTTGCACAAAAATGCATATTCATTTATGTAAATTAGAAAATGCAGAGAAACACAAGGCCTGTTCCTCAAAACCATTACTGAACTTTTAGAAACTTACAGACCTCTCTGCATGAAATAGATACATGTACCTACTGTCAGCAGCTTAAACAAAAACAAGATTCTCTTGCGTTCATTGAATCATGTTTTTTTTCTGATTATTTACTAAAAGTTGAGTGAATGAATATTTTCGAATATCTACAGCCATTTGCTGTCGCCCAAACTCTGGGTGATGTGAAGTATTGCCAGAGTGAGGTGGAGGTCAGGATCAAGAAAGAAGTGGTCAGCTTCTGGCCCCAGAGTGACTCAGGATTAAGTCATTCACTCAGCCCTCAAATAAACAGGTTGAGGAAGCAGTCTGTGGAAATCAATAAGGTACAGGTTCTTCTGGCAAGGAGCTCACAGCCGGGGGCTTGGGTTTAACAGATAAAATGCCTGCGTTAATCCCTTTCTAATCCCTGGGGAGGGACAGGATGGCTGGGGGAAGCAGGAAGGAGCTGGAAGATAGGATTCTAATGGGGACAGACTGCCCAGGAGGCAGGTGGGTGGTGGGGAGGCAGAGTCCTCCATGCAAAGACACTTAGAGAGCAGAGGATGGGGACAGGTGGGGCCCACTCTGCAGGTGTCAGGGAGGGAGGCTTTGAGCTGAGTCCTGACCTGTGAGGGCAATTCCCCGAATGTTTGAGGCTGGCATCCCAAGGAGGGGTGGTGGCATGTGTGCAAAGGTACGGTGGTGTGCAAGAACAGGAGGCGGGTGCAAAACCACAGCACATTATAGCAGGAGCAGAGACTGCCCTCTGCCCCCCCCCACACACACACACACTCACTGTCCCCCTGCAGCACCTCATGGGTGTGCTTGGAACTCCTGAAACAAGTCATCTAAGCGGCCAGGCTCTTCTGCCCGCCACACTTTTGCTGATCTCTTCACCGGGGATGAGAGGGAAATCACTCTTTTCGTCATATGTTTCTTTTTGAGCTCCTACTTCCCTTGAAAACACAGTTCTCATATCCCTGGTGTCTTGCGAGGAGCCAGGTTAAAGGAATGGGTGGTAGCAAGCACAATCGTTTTTGTCCTGGCCAGAGAGAAAGGCCCATATGAGTCTCTGAAAATGGCAGCATCATTGGAAAGCTGGAAGCAGGGAGAACTGTGGGCCACAGGCATTGGCTCACAGAAGTACCCTTTCCTTGCAGACCAGAAGGGTCAATCTTGGGCTAGTGCAGGGAGCTCACCTGGGTTCCAGGGGATGTGGTGCTTGAGCCTCAGACTACGAGCCAGGCAGTCCACGTGCAAATCTGAGGTTGGCCACCTCCCCACCGAGAGCATCATTAACCAGAAGACCAGTGGACAGTCTCTTAGTTGCACCTGTCCTTTTCACTTTTTCTTTTTTTTTTTTTAAAGATTTTATTTATTTATTTGACAGAGATAGAGACAGCTGGCGAGAGAGGGAACACAAGCAGGGGGAGTGGGAGAGGAAGAAGCAGGCTCATAGCAGAGGAGCCTGATGTGGGGCTCGATCCCAGAGCGCCGGGATCACGCCCTGAGCCGAAGGCAGACGCTTAACCGCTGTGCCACCCAGGCGCCCCCTTTCCACTTTTTCTTGCAAATAAGCATGGAAACATGGCTCTCAGGCTTCCTGGGAATTTAAAGACTGGTTCCAAGCACTGCAGAAGGTTCCTTGGTCATCTTGGAACAGGAATTAAGTCTGGGCTTCAGAATTTTTTAGTTCAATCTCCTTATTTTGAACATCCAGACAGAGAGGCCTGGGGACACTGGGTGACTTGCTGGAGGCCACATGTGAGTTGGGGGTAGCCATGCTTCTAAAAGACTTTTGACTTTGGTCTCCCAGAGGAATCCCATGGCAACATACCAGGGACCCTGACTGTCTTGGGAGTTGTGTGGGGCCCTGCCCAGATTCTGCTAGGTTTTTTTTTTATCCCAGCTTTAACCCAGCCTGCTATGAGAGAAGTGGAAACCCAGCTAACCAGAAAATGATAGGTCACTAGAGAGTAAAGACTTTTTTCAGATATCCACTAATTTGTCATCAATGTGAGGTTACTCAGGATTGACTGTGTTGTCTTATCTTTGGAAGAACTTTCTGGAGTTCAAAGAGTCTGATAAACCTTGGTTTAAAATCTCAGCTCCCCTGTATGTTTGCTGTGTGACCTTGGGGAAGTCTGTCAATGTCTCTGAACCTCTTTTCTCATATGTATTCTGGAATAATGCTTACTTTTAGACCTGCGTTTGGAAAAGAAATGACACTACTCTCTGTCATCCTAAAGCTAGTAGAGCCATTTTATTTCTTCCCACGTTGCATGATAGCATAAACTGGCATTTTCACATTATTGATTAAAATGCCCAGAGACCCTCAGTTAGTACCTTGTATGCCTGACGAAATGCGTGCCAAAGGAGGCGGTGTATTTCTTTCTTCAACTAATGCATTTATGATCGAAGTCTTTCATTACTCAGCACTTTATGGTTTGGGGTCTCTGTGTGAAGTCAGAAAACACTTCTAGCACTGACTTTGCATGGCATGCTAAGGACACAGGAATGAGAATGAGAGATTTATTGAGAGAGGCTGACAGCTCACCATGGAGATGATTGATTGCCTGAAACCCCAGAATATAAGTCCTGCTAAGAAGATGTGGGGTGGGGAGGCAAGGACAGAGCATGGGCTTCGAGGATGACAGAACTGCCCCGAATGCCCGTTCTGCTAATCGTTAGCAGCAGAGCCTTGGGAAAGCCACTTAACCTCTGTGAACCTGTTTCTTTCATTAATAAAATGAACGTGGCCATACTTAGGTGGTTCACTGAAGCCTATGGAAAAGGTGTCCTCCTGGACTGAGCAGTGGCATGTGCCAAGATCAGTGCTTGGGAGCTAGTGATTGTACTAATTTTATTTGGAAAGGGCAGCACCCTTGAACAGGAAGCGTTGAGATTGTGGCGGGGCAGTGAGTATTCTCTGCACACCTGCTATGGGCCTGAAGGTTGAGGGGCCTGCGGCTGCTCACGTTCTGGCCTTGCAGGACGAGTCGTGGATCGCTGTCCTCTGGAGGGTCATTGCCGGGAACCACATAAACCAGCCGCTGGAGCTTTGAACTCCGAGCACCTTGATTACAGGGAAGAGGGAAACATAAGAAAAGGCCATCGTTAATAAAAATGAGGAGCTGGTGCCTGGCTGCCTAAGAGTGGACACCCTCACTCTATAGACAGAGAAGAGAGTGTGTGTGTGTGTGTGTGTGTGTGTGTGTGTGTGAGAGCGAGCAAGAAAGAGAGACACAGACACAGAGGAAGAGAGACAGAGAGCGAGCTTGAAGAGACGAATCCGTCAGGGGGAGAAAGCCATCCAAGGGCAGGCTAGGTCCCGCATTCACGCCGGCTTTCCTGGGTTCCGCCCCATACAGCTCTGTGAAGCAGTCCCTAATTCTTCTCTTTGGCATTGGGGACTTTTCCCTTTCTTCCTTCTGGGCAATTCCCTGAGCATTTAGATGGTGCCATGAATCCGTCCAACTCCCTGACCCAGGTCTTCTTAGATCCGGCCTGGGCTTTTTCAGGCTTAATGCTGATGCCGTCCCTGGGGCCGGTCGCACAGAATCCTGTTCCGCCGCGTCCCTGGAGCCTCGCAGCCATGCTGGGGGGCGGACCTGCTGCTCCCCCACGTCCGGCCAAGCCTGGGCCCCCCCACCCCGCTCCATGCACCTGCACGCCAGCAGTGCATGGCAGAAGCACGCGACCCTCAGCGGTGTCCACACCGTCCGCCGTAATTACAGAGCACATCTCTGCGTTAGATGGAGCTGGGGGACATCTTTGTTGTTCGGTCTGAACAGTTTTGCAGAAATAAAGATTTGATTGATGAGGAAATGGGGAATTTTTACGCAGATGAGGAAAACCCTTGAAATCTCCAGGCCGCCTTCAAGTCCTGGCAGTTTCCATATCCAACAGCAATTAAGAGACAGGGATGAGGGAAGAAGCCTAACCAGGGCTGTGACAGTTTCTTCTCAGAAGAGACGCATTCTGATGGAAGGGGCTGGAAACTGGTCAGGGATTCTTCCTTCCAGAGGACAGTTGGCAGGTGTGTCTGTCTGTCAGCCCCCTATCTAGCTGCTTTCATGCCGGCCTCAGTGGCCTGCTTCACCCACCCTCATCGCCTGGATGAGAAACGTGGCTCATGCTACGTTGCCTGAGAGAGGAGGCAAGGTAGACAGACGGTGGTGTCATCCACAGGGAGGCCCAGAGCCTCTTGTGTTTCCTGAGTACGGGTGTGTGCGGGCACCTAGCAAATGCTGCCTCGGACTCCTTACGGCAGACCTACCAGATGGGCATCCTTATCCCTCTTTGACAAGTAAAGAAACTGAGGCTCGGAGAGCTGGAATGATTTTCTTCATGTCACACACCTGGAAGGTGGCAGAGGCAGGATTCAAACGCGGGTTTCACTCTGAAGACCGTACCTCCCCAGGGTAGCACAACGCCTTCCATGAAGACTTTCTTTATCAGCATAATAATGGCAATACATCCATTAATCAGTTAATGATCACTGGAGACTTACTCTGTGCTGTACTGAACTGTTTTTATGTCACGCTCACTCAACCCTGTGTGTTGGGCTTAATTGTTTATCTGCATGTTACAAAGGAGAAAATGGTAGTTCAGAGAGGTTAAGTAACTTTCCTGAAGTCACACAGCTGGGAGGGGATGAATCTGACTCTTAACAAAGTTCTGTTCCATTTCACAGTTGGTGCCTTTAACCACAACACTTAATCCTTTGTGTGGGCCATCTGTTTACACAGTACCAGATACTGGGATAAATATTTGGGAAAGAAATATCTATTTGTAGTTCCTCATTCCCCATCCTGTACCCCGGCCAAACTCAGCTCCCCACTATCCCTACACACGTCTCCAGGCACCACCCCTCTGCATTTTTCCAAGCTTTCCTTCTACCTCAAATGCCATTATGGCCTAGACCTACCCCATCTTCAAGGATGAGCCCAGATGGCATGGGAGCTTCATCAGTACTAACTTACATTTGTCAAATGGGTCAGACTCTGGACCAGTCAGGTGAACTCAGGCATAGCAATACGTAGTGTGTACAAAATTCCATTAGAGAGCATCTCTGGCTACCAGCATCTCCGCCGTGCTCTGGGTCGCAGCCTGCAGTCTAAAACTACGGAAGTGCACCGTGGTTCTCGGGGGAGTCTGGGTCTGTGGGACGCCGTCCCAGCCTTGTTCCCCAAGGCCAGCAGCACCACAGGGCCCTGATGCGAAGGGGTGACATCAAAGATACCGTCTTCTGCTCCGGCCGCTCTGCTGTCATTCCTGGCCTTGACCTCCCTGCTCACATTCCTGGTCCTTGACGTGAGAGATCCCTGCTGCACACTCTACGATCTTTTAGGGACTGGTTTTCATTCCCCCCTGCCTCCCACTGAGGCACTAGCTTTCTCCTCTGACCTAACCTTGCCCTTTATCTCATCCTCTTGCAAACTCCAAGAGCCTCCTTAGGGTTATAATTACTAGCTGTGAAGTTCGTTTGTTCTCTACGAGGCTGTAAGCTCCCTGAGGGTGGGGACCGTATTGTCATTTTTCTGGGCCCTCAACCTCTGTTGTGGGGCCTTGTCCCCACGTTGTTCAGTTCAGTTGACCGTAACTAAGTAGCGAGAATGTGAAGTCAAAAGATTGGCGGTGGCTTTTTCCATCACTGTCACTGGTATGACTTTTTTTTTTTGTTTTTTTGTTTTTAAAGAGCTATAAATTTCTTTTTTTTTTTAAATGATTTTGTATTATATTATGTTAGTCACCATACAGTACATCCCCGGTTTCCGATGTAAGGCTTGATGATTCATTAGTTGTGTATAACACCCAGTGCACCATGCAATACGTGCCCTCCTTACTACCCATCACCCGTCTATCCCATTCCCCCACCCCCCTCCCCTCTGAAACCCTCAGTTTGTTTCTCAGAGTCCATAGTCTCTCATGTTTCATTCCCCCTTCTGATTACCCCCCTTTCTTTATCCCTTTCTTCCCCTACTGATCATCCTAGTTCTTATGTTCCATAGATGAGAGAAACCATATGATAATTGTCTTTCTCTGCTTGACTTATTTCACTTAGCATTATCTCCTACTGGTATGACTTTTTTATCTTATTTTTTTTTTTTTTATATTTTAAAGGGATTTATTTCTTTCTTTGAGAGAGCATGAGCATGAGCGGGGGAAGGGGCAGAGGGACAAGCAGACTCCCGCTGAGCGAGGAGCCCCATGCGGGCTTGATCCCAGGACCCTGAGATCACGACCTGAGCTAAAGTCAGATGCTTAACTGACTGAGCCACCCAGGCGCCCCCAGGTATGACTTAATGCTTGAACTCTTCGTGCTATTATGACCCATGGTACCCCAGCCACCTTTGTTGCTGGCCAGTATGTATGAGCAGACCCCAGTTTGAAGACTACTTTTGTATCTTTGGGGCTTCTTCTTGCATGCCACGTGTTTTTATGCTCTGTAAGTCTGTGAGTGAGGTCTGATTTTTTGGAACTTCAGCTTCCATATCGGAAGGCTGGAGGAGGTAACGACCATCCTTCCTGAATACTGTCCAGGTAAAAGCTCACGTCACATGGACAGCACCTGATGTGGGGCCTGACTCAGGGTTGGTTTGCAAGGACGGGCGGCTTCCTTCACTCTTGCTCTGATGTTGCAGTTGTTATTGTCAGTATTTATGGGGTCTCCCAAAGCAGCAAGAAGATAATTTATCCATCTGCTTATAGAGTGTCTTTTCTTATCACTTAATATCAATGCTGTAGAATTAAATTATGTCCGAGTGTATTAGTATAATGGATTAGACGATGGGCCAGAATTAGCAGTCTTGTGTTCTTCAATGGACTCTGCGAACTAGCTGGGTGGACATGGGGATCCTTTCCCCCCGTTCTAGGTCGACTTCCCACTTGCAACATCTGGTCCTAATGATGAGAATAGGCCCGACTACATTTTAGAAGGAACTGGTGTTTATGGCGTCTCATGCACCACGCCAGGCACTTCACCTGTAGCGTCCCATTGGTTCCTCACAGCCATTGACTTCTAAGATGAGAGCACCAGTGCTCGGAGAAGGAGCATGGATTGCCGAAGGCCACACGCCACTCATAAGTGGAGAATCCGGTATTTAACGCCCAGTCTGTCGGAGGCGAAAGCCAAGGCCTTGGGTTTCCCAGTGCATGTTCATACGACCCTTTTGATCGCTCCACATGAAAGACCTGTCCTCTCCCTCCAGCTGCTTGGAACTGGGTGTTGGATATGGTCTTGCCAATTAGAAAAATTCTTTCTTCAGAGACCCCTGTCACAGTGTGATTTTGCACGGCAGATTTTCTGGTCTGAGGTTTTAAATTACCCATGTCATTGCAAGCTGTGCGGGAAGCTTAAAAGCCTGTTTCTACCTCACCTCATTTAATCAAGCCACACAAATGCAAAGAAAACCCAGGGCTACTTCCTATCAAAAGAGAAGAGACCTGGCCCCTGTTGAAGATGCACGATGTCCCGGGTAGCTTGTGATGGAATCCCACTCTATGTGCTGCTAAGAGGGAGTCTTCATTTTCCCTGCAAATGGTTCTTTTCTGGCTGACCTGGAGACTGACACCAGCAACTTTTCAGAGAGCAACACTGACACGCGGCCACTCATGCAAATTAGAAACCCCATCTGGGTTGACTCATTAGCTAGGAACAACAGGTTCACCGGGGAGTGTGAATCACAACAGCAGAGGGGGATGCTGGGATGGAGAGACACTTTGCAGCGTTTCGGCGCCCGGCAACCTCATTTTTTATACTTGGCATCTCCAACTGGGCTACTTGCATTGCTGATTTGAGCTCCTTGAGCCTCCTACTCTGGTGAATAGGGATGGGAGTTCACCAACAAATCAGGCTGATATGTAAAAATAATACCCACCATTTATTAAAGCCCAGTGTTGCTCTGCACCTTGATTCTGATTTCTGTCTCTATCAACTCCAGAAGGTAACTGACCATCCCCATTTGCAAATGAAAAAACGGAAGTGCAGAGAGTTTAAATTGTCTTAAGTTGGACAAAAAGCATCATCATTGCTGTTATTGCTACTATGGGTTTGCTTTGTTTTGATGTGAGTAAGAAGAGGGGAGAATGGGGGGAGAGGTATAGCTACTTTGTTCAGACTTTGGAATCTACACTCACACGGCAAGCCTCTTGCAAAGGTCATTCTTCTCCTGCTCACAGAATTATCCCAGGAGCTTAATGAGTATAGCTTTTTTCAATGAGGCATCTCAAAGCAATGAAATAGATTTCTCCTGAGGGCTCAACAGTTGGAGTCCTACCTAACAGTGACTTTCTTAGAACTGTTCCAAATTGCCCCCTTACTTAATCTGCATGGGCTCTGTATTTCCTTTGGTTAAAAGGATGGAGTGGTGTTCGTGAGGGGTGCAGTGACGTACTGAAAAATGTTTAAAAAGTGGCTCAAAAAAAGTGCATCATGACATTTGTTGATTTCCATGGTGTAAATACTCCCACCACGGCCAGTTTCAAGCTACCAACTTTGAGGTCGAAAACCATGAAGTTGTATACTGTTGGCATACCACTGCCTGGTGGGGGAAACACCATGAAAAATGCAGTAACTGTGTATGTATTTTTACAGACATTTAATTTAGAAATGATTTGATTCAACAAATATTAAGTGCCTGCAACTCAGTTCTGTTATTACGAGAGAGAAAAAGAGCAGGAGCAAGAGCAAGCAAGCAACCTCACCGTAGGTCTGTGCAGAGGGCTACCCTGGGATCTCTGGCTGAGTCCTGATCTGTCTATTTGTGCTAGGAAACTGAGGGGCTTTTGGAAGATCTTATTTCCATATCTGTAAGTGGGAATGTAATATACAATTCAAAGAGCTCTCATGAAAAATAAATGTGGTCTCTGTTGGTGTGGCTGCCACATAGCACTAGACATGAAGAATGAACAGAACCGCAGAGGGTGTGTCTCCTTCACAGTTGGAAAGGATGCAGGGGTTGGCAGTTCAACCTTTGACCACGTGTGTCCCTGAAGTTTTCAGGACATCCTTATAGATTCACAGCATACCCATCGAGTAAAGCTGAAGGCGCTCGATTGTCACCTGGGGCTTTAGACCTAAACCCTGTTGGAGAACGCATTACAATGAGCTGGGTTCAGCTTTGCGGAGAAGACCCTTTCCCCTGAAGAAGCAGCTTTAAACTCCAGTGGACAGAAATATCTGCTTTGTTTCTACCCAAAAGTCTAACCTGGATTCTTAGATTTTAATGGCTCTTTTGCAAGGAAAAGCTCAGCTTTCTATCCAAGAGAAAAGATAGTGAGAGAAATCAGGTTGCCGATATCGCTGCTTCTGAGTTTTCCTCCATGGTAAATGCGGCCCCAGTGAGGTCTGGAATCAGATTCCATCCATCAGGATTGTGTTTGGCTTCAAATGATCAGACAGATGACTAATCCTGGCTTAAAAATTACAAGATGTCACAAGAAATCCTGAAATAGACCATACTGCCATGTCACCAAGGACACGAAGAACTCAGACTTCTTCTGTCTTTCTGCTCTGTCATCGTTTTCATGTGGCTTTTATCCTCATGGCCAAAACATGGCTGTTTTAATGCCCACTGGTATTTTCTTTATGTATCAAGTCAGGGGACGACAGTCAGAGAAGGGACAGACAGCCCGTGGGTCATGAAACCCAAGACTTCTCCTTTAAAAGTATTCCTCTTTGCTCCATCTGGCAATGCATGTTTTTTTCTCATTAGCCAAGAGAGGATCACAGGATCTCTCCTAGCTGCAAGAGAGTCAGGAGCGGTGAGTATTTTTAGCTTGGCATGTTTCTTTCTCTGGCAAAAACTGTTTTTTGCTTTGTAAGGAAGGAGGGGACTATGACCATTGAGCAGACAGGTCAGAGTGTGAGTGTCTTACAGGCCCCTCTGGATGAGCAAGGAGATGGGAATGAAGGAATGAGAAAGGTCATCCCCTTAACATCGGTGGAGTCTGACTGAATTGTTACAATCATTATGTTTTGATCATATCAAAGTAACCAGGCAAATTTTGCTGAAATATTAGAATGGACTTTTCTTCTTATTTTATTTTATATATATATATGTATTTTAATTATATTAGTCATCATTAGTTTTTGATTTAGTGTTCCATGATTCATTAGTTACATATAACACTCAGTGCTCCATGCAATATGTGCCCTCCTTAATACCCATCACCGGGCTAACTCATCCCCCCATCCCCTCCCCTCTGAAATCCTCAGTTTGCTTCCCAGAGTCCATAGTCTCTCTGATTGGTCTCCCCCTCTTTTTCCCCCCTTTCATTTTTCCCTTCCTTCTCCTAATGCCCTCCCTGCTATTTATTCCTTATGTTCCACAAATAAGTGAAACCATATGATAATTGTTTTTCTCTGCTTAACTTATTTCACTTAGCAGAATCTCCTGCAGTCCTGTCCATGTTGCTGCAAATGTTGGGTAATCGTTCTTTCTGATGGCTGAGTAATATTCCATTGTATATATGGACCACATCTTCTTAATCCAGTCATCTGTTGAAGGGCATCTAGGCTCCTTCCACAATTTAGCTATTGTGGACAATGCTGCTGTGAACTTTGGGGTGCATATGGCCCTTCTCTTCACTACATCTGTATCTTTGGGGTAAATACCCAGTAGTGCAATTGCTGGGTCATAGGGTAGCTCTATTTTTAACTTTTTGAGGGACCTCCACACTATTTTCCAACGTGGCTGTACCAACTTGCATTCCCACCAACAGTGTAAGAGGGATCCCCTTTCTCCACATCCTCTCTAACATTTGTTGTTTCCTGCCTTGTCAATTTTTGCCATTCTAACTGGCATAAGGTGGTATCTCAATGTGGTTTTGATTTGAATTTCCCTGATGGCTAATGATGTTGAACATTTTTTCATGTGTCTGTTAGCCATTAGTATGTCTTCATTAAGTGTTCATATCTTCTGCCCATTTTTTGACTTGATTATTTGTTTTTTGGGGAGTTGAATTTGAGAAGTTCTTTATAGGTCTTGGATACCAGCCCTTTATCTGTAGTGCCATTTATAAATATCTTAGAGTGGACTTTTCTTGAAAAAGTATCTCATTATTTGCTATTGAGGCCAATAAAATCCAACAGAGTGGCTTGTAGTCCTGTTATGGTGGGTGGACACTGTCAGAACAGATGAGTCAGCCTATGAGTGTACAGTAAAAATATATTGGTCATTTCCTGGGTCTTTTTTTTCCTTTTTTTAGTTAATTTTTTAGAACACCAAGGCCTCTCTTACTGGCACGACTACCCTTTCTTCCCTGTTAGGGTAGAGAGTTCTGCCTTGGAACCAGCGGGTCTTCCATGGTCAAGTTAGATCACAGTCAGGGCAGAGTTCCAGAGTTCACACTCATAACCACTATGCTATATTGTCTCAGGACACTCAAAGAAAGAGGGTTTTCTTCTTAGCCATGTGGGCACAGCCATGTCAGAGCAGAGTATTACTTCTGGTGTCTGCCATTTTGTGTTATCAAGTCCTGTGTGCCACAGGCGTCTCTGAACCTTGTCCCACCCAAGCCATCACCTTTCCCCCAGCTTCACCCCAGCCATGAGCTTGGATAGATTGAGATCACAGCTGCGGCATGATGTCTGTTCCACATGTCTTAGGTAATAGTAACAACAATATTTTCTCTTTATCGACATACTAAAGGTTGAGCTTCATACTAAGGGCCATACGCCCACATCCTGTTTGTAGCTCATGATGGTTCTGTGAGGCTGGGGCAGATAGCATCATCTGTGAGGAATGAGGCTCAGAGAAGGAAGTTATTATTTGAGGTTTGCCTGTTTGGCTTTGGGACCTAGGCGTTCTGACTCCAGAGTCTCAGTTTTGACCCTTTTGCAAACACAGTGATTTGTGCTTTAGGTCATGTCACCTGTCTCTGGGTCAGAGTGGTTATTTCATAACATGCCTGATATGAAAGTGATTATAACAAAATATCATAGATCTCTGTATTCCCACGTAGAATATCATTTCTAGTTTTGTTTCATAAAAATTGCATGTGGATTCTTAGTCACTCACAGAACTGTAGATGTTGGGAGTGGATTGTATAACCCCATGGTTTTTGAAGGAGTCTCTGTTATTGGAAAGATCCATCGATCTTTCTTTTTCTTTTTTTCTCTCTTCCTTCCCTTCTTTCTTTCATTCCTCTGACACTGATGGAATGCCAACTGTGTGCGAGCACCATGTTAGTTGCTGGAAATACAGAGATGAATAGGACATGGTTTTCCTCCTCCAGCAGCTGCTGGTGGTGGATACTTCTATAATCAACCAAGAACAAATGTTTATTAGATGCTTTTCTCTCCTTATACAGTGCTAAGAGCTCTAAGGAATACAAAAGAAGCAAAAGATAGCATTCTTATTCTGAAGGTGCTTTTGAGAAAACAAAGGGAAATACATTAGTGATCAGAGGGAGAATGTGATTGGACTCCTGGTGATAATAATGATGGGGAAGTTGAAGGGAGCCTAATGAAGTTTAAAACACCTGGGTTTGCCCCCCCCCCCACCACCAAATAAGAGTTTGGTTTAGTCAAATGGCCCTACATTTTAAACCCCAAACTTTCCATTAACTAACCATGTGACTGTAGGAAAATTACCTAACCTCTCTGAGTCAGTCTATATATTGTTAACATAGGGGTAGTCACTGCTGCCCATGAGCTCTGTCACGAGGAAGAAATTTGAAAGCCTGTATCCATTAGTTTGCTATAATAAATTCCTACAAACTAAGTGGCTCAAAACAACATAAATTTAAAATCTAACAAGTCTGGAGGTCAGAAGTCTGAAATGGCTCTCACAAGGCTAAAATCTGGGTGTTGCAGGGACTGTATTCCTTTGTGGAGGTTCTAGGGAAGAATTTGTCTCTTTGTCTTTTCCAGTGCATGTAGGCCACCTGCATCTTGGGGCTGATGGCACCTGCCACCTGGGAAGGCTACAGCGGCTGGTAGGGTCTTTCTCACATTGCGTTACCCTGTTACTCTCTCTTCTACCTCCTTCCATTTGGAAGGATCCTTGTGGTTACACTGGGTGTACCTGGGTAATGCAGAATAATCTCATTTCAAGGCCAGGTGTTCGGCAACCTTAATGCCACCTGCAAACGTAATTCTCTGTTACGGGTTCTGGAGATGAGGACGTAACTGTCTTTGGAAGGGGCATTATTCTGCCTACCTCATTATATAAAGGGCGTAGTTGATGCCACTCTTACAGATGGAAGCCCATAAGGTAAAAAATGACTGTATGTATTTATATCCCAAAAGGAGTCATGTGCAAATCGAGACAAATGTGCTGGCACACTGTCTGAAGGTTTCTACCTCCTGGTTTCCGCTTCCTTCTTCCATCCTGACGGCAACTCACTCCCTCACCCCTTGTTCACCCTCCAAGGACTTGAGTTAACTGCTCCCTTCTTCACAATGTCCTCGTGAATGACCCCAGCTAGAAGAAGGTGGATTTAAGATGGTTAAAGGAGATCCATGTGTGAAACAATGAGGTCATGCCTGGAGATGTGTTAATATTACTTACTGAATGCGTGAACTTGGACAAATCTTTTCATCTCCGGGAGGTGGTTCTCTCATCTTTAAGATGGAAATCATAGTAAGGGTATCAAAGGTTTCCTGCAGGGATCAAATGATATCATGTATGTCAGGTAGGACACGTGGTTTATGGATTTATGACCTGGCAGAAATTCATGTCAGATAAAAGAGAATTCTTAAAGGGGTTTAAGCATTCTGTTTAATCAGGGCAGAACCCAGTTGGGCCAGTCTAATTGAAACTTATTTCTTTCAACCCGTGCCTGTAACGCATCCGAAGTTCAAAATGATAACTGATTCCTTGAAGTAAGACTCAGCAACATCAAGTGCTTAAAAGGAATAAGAACTCAGACAGTGCTTTGGAATTGGGTATAAAAGGTTTTAATGTATGCAGTAAAATGTGATTCCTATGAGGTGTCACAGGCAAAAATTTTTTATTTTATTTTATTTTTATTTTTTATAATAATTTTTTTATTATGTTAGTCACCATACAGTATATCCTTAGTTTTTGATGTAAAGTTCCATGATTCATTACTTGCGTATAGCACCCAGTGCACCACGCAATACGTGCCCTCCTTACTACCCATCACCGGTCTATCCCATTCCCCCATCCCCCTCCCCCCTGAAGCCCTCAGTTTGTTTCCCAGAGTCCATAGTCTCTCATGCTTCATTCCCCCTTCTGATCACCCCCCTTTCTTTATCCCTTTCTTCTCCTACCGATCTTCCTACTTCTTATGTTCCATAAATGAGTGAAACCATATGATAATTGTCTTTCTCTGCTTGACTTATTTCACTTAGGATTATCTCCTCCAGTGTCGTCCATGTTGCTGCAAATGTTGAGAAATCGTTCTTTTTGATGGCTGAGTAATATCCCATTGTATATATGGACTACATCTTCCTAATCCAGTCATCTGTTAAAGGGCATCTCAGCTCCTTCCACGATTTAGCTATTGTGGACAATGCTGCTATGAACATTGGGGTGCATATGGCCCTTCTCTTCACTACATCTGTATCCTTGGGGTAAATACCCAGTAGTGCAATTGCTGGAACATAGGGTAACTCAATTTTAAAAATACATTTATCTCTGAATTAGAATGCTGGCTGCCCTTTGCTACTGGGTAAGTAGTTCGGTATTTCCATTGTCTTCTCTGGGTAACACCTGAGACGTTGCTTTCTCTCACAGAGGATTCATAGAGGCTGCAACAGGATTGCATACGTGGAAGTTCCTGGTCCAGGCCCTGGCAAACGATGCTGAATAAGGCTTGCACAAAGCGATAACTGCTCTAAGCACCGCCTGATAGAAAAGTGATATATCGCCTCTGGCAGGGAGTGACCCATTTTGTGTTCAGAGAAGAAGCCATTAGAATATTAAAACTGGTGGTGGTGGTGGTGGGATTTACATCTCTTCCTCTGATGATGAAATTATGGGAACACATGGGTGTTTTTATTAAAGAAACACCAGAAGTGACGTCTGGTATTTGTATCCATCAGCGTTTGCCAAGGATTGGCGTGTGGGGAGTTTGCCAGCAAGTTCGCCATTCTGTCGACACCAAGCTTGATTGTGAATGCGGTGGCCACGGTGGCTGCCCCTCATTGTTCTGCTGTCGCTGTTATTGCTCCTGTCGCTGTCGTTAATTTATGAAGCAACATTTCACGTTTTAAAGATGTTCTGTTAAAAATCCAAATTCCAGGGCGCCTGGGTGGCACAGCGGTTAAGCATCTGCCTTCGGCTCAGGGCGTGATCCTGGCGTTATGGGATCGAGCCCCACATCGGGCTCCTCCGCTATGAGCCTGCTTCTTCCTCTCCCACTCCCCCTGCTTGTGTTCCCTCTCTCGCTGGCTGTCTCTATCTCTGTAGAATAAATAAATAAAATCTTTAAAAAAAAAATCCAAATTCCTGTCTTCCCTTGAAAACCCAAAAGACCTAGCAATACGCAGTCAACCTTTCTTTTTTTTTTAATGTTTTTTTATTATATTATGTTAGTCACCATACAGTACATCCCTGGTTTCTGACGTAAAGTTCGATGATTCATTAGTTGCGTATAACACCCAGTGCTCCATGCAATACGTGCCCTCCTTACTACCCATCACCAGCCTATCCCATCCCCCACCCCCCTCCCCTCTGACGCCCTCAATTTGTTTCCCAGAGTCCTTAGTCTCTCATGCTTCATTCCCCCTTCTGATTACCACCCCCTTTCTTCTTCCCTTTCTTCTCCTACCGATCTTCCTACTTCTTATGTCCCATAGATGAGAGAAATCATATGATAATTGTCTTTCTCTGCTTGCACAGTCATCCTTTCTGCACAGGGGTAATTAGTGGCCGCGAAGGAGCAGGTGTCTCCTACAGACAGGTTGTCCCCCCCTGCCTCAGTCTCCCTCACACAGATATGTGAGCTGATTTGTGATCGTGCTTCCCGCACGGATTTCACGGTGGGAGTACACTGCCTCTGTGTAACGAGCCATCACTCCCGAGGAAACGTAGAGTGAGGGGCTGGGAGCTTTTGTCATGACATGTTCATCAACTGATCAATACGTAACCTTGTTTTAGGTGTGTTTCTGTTTACAGCAGTGCTATCTATCTGTCTTTCTATCCATCCATTTATCTATCATCGATCTATCTATCCATCCATTTATCTATCATCTATCTGTCCATCCATCCATCCATCATCTATCATCTATCTATCTATCTATCTATCTATCCATCAATGTATCTATCATCTGTCATCCATCTATGTCTCTATGTATCTGTCATCTATCATCTATCCATCCATCATCTATCCATCCATCATCTATCTATCTATCTATCTATCTATCTACCTACCTACCTACCTAATCTATCTTTGATCCACTAGCATTGAACTCATGCCAGTGGCACTAGACCTCAGGCCTGAGTGCAGCTCATCTAACAGACTGTTGTCTCTACTGGTGTCCTACATTTAGGGACACGGGGCAGGACTTCAACTCTACACTACGGGCCATTTTAAATAACAGAGTCACCAATAAAAAACACAAAAATACAAAAAAAAAGTAGCACTAAATAGACTGTGGAGGACATGTGTTTACAGCATGCGAACTAGAAACAGAAGGTAGTGTTGTCTTGCTTGAGCTCAGGTGAAACAGGTGCACGGGGGAGTCAGAACTTACCCATCTGGGAGCACATCTGCGTGACCGTGGAGCCCCTGAGGTTGTAGATACGCGTTAGCAAGTAGAAGAATCCATACGTACAGAATCCGTAAATAATGACAGTCAACTGCCTGTGATCGGCACGTATTTTCTCTCACCATGTAGCTTGTCTTACAGTCCTCTTAGTGGCACGTACTGCAGGCCACGAGTGGTTAGCTTTGGTGAAGTCCAATTTATCAGTTATTTGTGTGTGTGGATCGTGCTTTTGAGGTTAAGAACTCCTCCATTATCCCTAGATTTTAAAGCCGCCTTTTATTTTTCTTCCCGAAGGTTTCATAGTTTTACAGTTTGCATGTAAGATTATGACCCACTTTGAATTAATTTTCATAGAAAGTATGAGATCGAAGTTGAGCTTTTTGTTTGGTTTGGGTTTGGGTTTGGTTTTTGCCTATGGATATCCAGTCGCTTCAGGACCATTGATTGAGAAGCCTACTTTTTCTCTATTGAATTGGTCTTGAACTTTGTCAGCAATCATTTGAGCATATGTGTGCCCTCGTTCCTGCTGGGTGGGGTTAGAAACTCAGACCCCCCCCCCCATAGTCTGTACTTTTAAAAGGTGGGATTCTCATCACCATCTATTAGTAGGAAAATCTGAATCTGGCTCCCTACTCAAAGACCTTCTCTTGCCAGGTGAGGAGGGTGCTAGGTAAAGCTTGGCAGTGGTGGACATCGAGGCTCCCACTTGCTCTTTGCAGGTGTGTGTGGAGGTGAGGTCACAATTTTTGTGTCTCGTGGCTGTGTACGGCTACTACTGTCTAAGAGTTTTCTATCTTGCTAGGCTGCCCCTTTTCTGTCCTTTGACTAGAAAAAGCAGGCATTTTGGGGGGGGCGGGTTTTTTTGTTGTTGTCGTCCTGCACCCATTAGAATTTCTGGGTGGTTGGCTTCTCTCTGGGGTCTACGAGGCAAAAAGAAAATGCAGAGAACTCACCAGCATGTCTTTATCTGGACCTTGAGGTCCATAGACTGTTTGCTTTCTTCTTCATCTGTAAAAATCTTTTGTTTGTTCTATACATGCTGTCTGGAGGTTTTAGTTATGGTGGGAAGGATGGGGAAAGTATGTCTACTCCATCTTTCCTGGAAGCAGATGTCATAGCAGGTCCTTTTTTTTTTTATCATCATTTTACAAATACAGACATATGTTCAGAGAAGTTGTGTATTCAAAATCACACAGCTCCTAAATGATGTCACCCAAACTCCAGCTGTGACTCTAGCAATGGTGCTTTGCTCTACATCTCCTCTGCTTATCACACACACACGTACAACAAACACGAGCCTGTCAACAGAACCTTCTATTAGTATATTCACAGTGCAGTGTCGCCCCCAGCCATAAGCTCAATGAGCCAGCGGAGACTGATGTGTTCATGGTTCATTTTACCTCTATTTCACTTTGTTTTATTTACATCCCATTTCACAATAGGCTTGAAATCGGTGGAAGGGGAGAACAGTGTGACACCAGAAGTATTCCTGAGTGTTTGCAAGTGGAAGGGCCATAAATTGCAAAGGCAGGGACGTGCTTGTGGCCCTGTGACGGAAGTGGCCAGATAGGAGGGTTACTGATAGTGTGGGAACCTGCACGATGTCCTGAAATGATGGAATTTGGAAATGGGAGTGATGTATTACAAATAAGGGCACAGAAATACGTTGGAGGAGTGGTTGGCAGGTCCCCCAGGCTCAGCAACCCAGCTGTTGTTTCTAAAGGAAGAGTTTGTCTGTCTCGCAACATGATAGGAACTCAGTTTTAGGGATGGGTTTTGCACCAGGCATTAAAGCTTCCATTTTCTCGTAGGATGGACTTTCCTGACTAAACAAAAGCCATGCCCCTTAATGTACCTATTCATATGGCCAACCCACTATCCCTTTCCCTCTCCCCTTTGCCACCAAACTTGTATGTGTCTCCGTGATCTCACTTCAACTCAACTTCCTTTCTCCATCATGGTCCCATCTGATCCCTCTCCCACTGTCTCTCCTCGATGCCAAGTGATTGTGCACACTGCCTAGAAACTTCTATGTTCCCTTTGGTCTTTAGGAGTAAGTCTAGGTACTTTTAGAAGAAGCCAACATTAAGAAGTCTGATCTTCATCAGCCTGTCTTCTGTTTTTTCCTTAGGTATTACCAGATCCGAATGACCTTGAAGGTGTCCTCAAGGATCCCCCACAGACTGAGCGCCTCCATCGTTGGGCAGACAGGTGAGCAGGAGGATGGCAGTGGGACACTTGTTTTCCACTGGTAAACAGTCATTTATCACTACATGCCAGCGCATAGCAGAGTGCAACGCACATAGCGACATTCAGTAAATCGTGTTGAATGTTGGATGAGTGAATTTTGGAAATGGAGGCCCACGGTTGGTGTAACCCTGTGTCTACATTGTTGCAAGGGGAACCTGGCTGAAGGAAAACACACTCTCCCAGGGTTAAACCTGTCTGTGAAGGGTTGGCTACAGTCAAGTCAGGAAGGAAGACGCTGGCAAATGGCATCCTGTTGTCAATCCCGACAATCAGCTAGTTAAAGAGGACTGATTAAGTTGGCAGTTGTGGTTGTGCTCCCCAGGCACAAGGAGGAGTCAAAATCAACACTCCCAGCTTGGGGAGAAGGATTGCCAAGGACAGCCCAGGTTCTAACCTGGAGGAGGCTGAGTATTAGTGGGCATCCGGGACTCCCAGCAGGTGCTTGATGTAATAGAGTGTTGAGTCCAAAATATAGAGCTTATTAGTTGGATAGACACCAAGAGGAAATACTTACATTCATAAATTTGGGAGAATGTGTAGATCAGTCATACAGTATGAGGTAGAAAAACATAGGGATGGAGGGGGGACGTCTGGGTGGCTCAGTTGGTTAAGTCTCCACCTTCGACTCAGGTCCTGATCTCAGGGTCCTCGTATTGAGCCCCGTAGTGGACTTCCTGATCAGTGGGAGCCTGCTTCTCTCTCTCTCTCTCTCCCTCTTTCCCTCCCCACTGCTCATTCTCCCTCTCTCTGTCTCTCTCAAATAAATAAAATCTTTAAAAACAAAACAAAAAAAACCCTATAGGGATGGGAGAGAGAGAAAGGAATGAGATATGCAGACAGAGCTATGGAAAATCTGGTTAACTTTAACGATACAAGTAGAGGTAGTAAAGATTATTGTAGACATTAAATCCAGTGAAGTTGAAAGCTCTGGTCATAACTACCCTTCAGAGAATTCCTTTTGGAATTTCCCTGGCAATTGGGCCACTTCACTATTGGCAGTGATATTATGGTGAGTGGAATTGCATGCAATGAAGTACCGCCAGACTGGGGGTGTAGACGCAGTGGTTGGCTTAACTCCACCTGCAGGAGGCGTGGGCGGCGTGGGGCAGAGCAGGCTACTCAGACCACACAGGATGACATCAAGGACTGCTGTGGTTTACAGGCAGTAGGTTCACCAGAGCCTGTGGTCTAGAAATAGAAAGATGCTGGAAACCACCCGTTCCTCCTCTGACTCTGGGCAGAGTTAAGTGTCAAGTACTAGGCAAGTCACCCCCTTTCCAGGGCATTCCTTGTCTTCCACTCTGCTCCTCTCTGGGCAATGGAGACTGGCGGGCCCCTGGTCTCCCATGTCCCGTGTGCATTCCGGAAGCCTGCGGTTCCCTGCTCTGCCGCTGCTGTGGAGCGCTCCATCTCCACCCCACTTTCTGCCAGCAGACGGTTGGTGGGATTGGCAGAGGGAGTAGGAATCCTGCCATTGCATGAACTCCTGTGTGACCCCAGGCATTGGCAACTTGAAATTTAATTTCCTCACCCCCAAAATGAGGACAAAAACCCATCCTTTGTAGTGTTCTTGTCTTAGAGATTATAAAGGAGAAGGATATTTTACAGTCCCAGAGATGATACAAGTCCATTGCCAGGAGAGAAACTGGCCCAATGTCAGGGTCCAGTCAGTCTGACCTGTGAGTGGCCACATAGTCGGGTCTGCGGGGCTAGGTGTATTCTCAGGGATGAAGCTGGGACCTGGAAATCGGGTGGGATCTGCACCCCAGCCCACCTGCCCACAGGCATCCCCAGGTACCTGACAAGGACTCAGTTCCTTCCCTGTGACTCTAGCGCCTGAGCTCTGTTCATTCACCAGCGGAGCCTTCTCTCGGAGCTGGTGGTCCCCATCACCCACCATGGGGACCCAGAGGGCTGTTGGATATCCAGCCACCGGCAGAGCCCGGCAAGGGGCTTGGGGAGAGGAAGACTTTCCACGCAGAAACAAAGACAAATGAAATGCAGTTTAGGGGAGGGAAAAAAAAAAGCTTTTCTTCTTCTTTGGTCTGACTTGACACAGGGATAACTGGGGTACACTTGCTATGCCCTTGGAATATACACGAGCATACTGTTTAGGACGGAATGCTAACATAGAGGCCAGCAATAATTACCATAAGGATTGCTCCATGAGTGAGCAAGAGATAGCATTCATGATTTCTTACTCGAGGTGAATTTCCAGTTGCATTATTTTCAGTTAGATATCACTGCATTGCCAAAAACTTAGTGGTTTAAAACCATGATTTATTCTCGATGTTTTGAGTTGGCTGGCCTCAGCCAGGTCATTCATGTGCTGCTTTCTGCTGCGGTTTCTGCAGAGAGGGTGGGTTGTCGGAGATCATGACATCAGAGGTGTCTGATCCTTGGTTGGCATGGCTGGACTGCTCAAGGGAACGGCTGAGCTTGTTTCCAGTCGGGTGGTCCAGCCTCTCACATGGTGGCTCAGGTCACTGAAAGAAAGAGGGGGAGTGAGGGGAGAAAGGAGATTCTAGGTCTCTGACAGTCTGGGCTGGGAACTGGCACAGGGTCTCTTCCCCACATTGCATTGGTCAAGGCCGGGTGCAAGGCCAGCCCACATCAAGGGGAGGGGAATATACACCACCCCTGATGAGCGCCCTCTGCAGGCAGAACAATGAAAGAGGTTTTAACAGTCGTGTTTGCATGATTTCCATCACCTGCATGTAGTTCTAAGTAAGCAAAAAGAAAGAAAAACAGATGTTTAGACAATAAGGTAGGATATACTGAGAAACAACCAGAAGGCATCAAAGCACATGGGACCTAATGATGTCTTTGACATTCATTAGTGGAGTGGTCTTGCAGGGACACATGATTTAATTTGGCTCTTTTGTTCCATTTATCTCTAAAACAGAAAAGGTTTGCTGTGTCTAGAAGCACAGAATTCAGTAGTGGTGAGAGCCACAGACTCTGGGCTTTCCAGGTTCAAATCCTACTTTCAACACTTCTCTGCTGTGTAGATTTAGAAAAGGTTTTTGATATGATTGATGGATGGATTGATTGATTTTTGGGTTCCTCACCTGCAAAGTGGGGCTGGTAAGAGGTACCTACCTTCTGGGTTTGTGTTAAGGATTGAATGAATTATGCAAGGAAATGCCTGGAACAGTGTCTGGCACAGAGTAAGTGCCTGGAGTAAGTGTCCCTGTTGTGCACACAATGGTTATCGGAGGGGCTCGCAGTTTTCCGAGGGAGACAGAGAAGTGTCCCACGAGTCCAGCAGAGGTGGACGGTGAGATGGGGTCCCAAGTGAGATCTGGAATTGGGAGCAGATGTTGGCTCAGCAGGCAAAGGTAGGAAAGGATGATCTGGGGAGGTGTAGCAAGATGACTGGGGCCTGAGCAGTGCAGGGGTGAGCACAGAAGTGGGGTGGCAGGGGGCGCCTGGGTAGCGCAGTCGTTAAAAGCGTCTGCCTTCGGCTCAGGGCGTGATCCCGGCGTTCCGGGATCGAGTCCCACATCAGGCTCCTCTGCTGGGAGCCTGCTTCTTCCTCTCTCACTCGCTTGCTGTGTTCCCTCTCTCGCTGGCTGTCTCTCTGTCACATAAATAAATAAAATCTTAAAAAAAAAAAAAAAAAAAAAGAAGTGGGGTGGCAGGGCCGACGGAGGAAGAGAAAGCACTGCGGGGGACGGGGATGGGGGGGCACGCCATGCGGACCAAGCACTCGGACTTCCTTGCCGCGGGTTGGCTGGATGAAATGAGAACACTCCAAAGACACAAACCCAATGCTGTTCAAACGCGACGTGTTGTCTCATAAATGAAGGGGCAGAATTAGACATTTTTGTTCTCTTCTTCAACATGTCCATCCCCTGGTGGCCACATCATGTAGAGATCGTTTCAGTTAGGCAGACGACTTCGATACTGCTTCTCGAGATGGGAAACAATTGCTCATTGAATTTTCTTAGCTTGATGTTTATGGTGAGATTCTGTAAATAAGAGAAAATTAATAATTTCCCGTGTGAGACGCAGCCCTTACCTGCACGCCACTGTGTTTCCTTTCATTGATTTGGGGAAGTTTTCTTCTTGTCTGAGTGAAATGCGTGTCTTATAGAATAGACTGTGATGGGCTCTGAACTCAGAAGGGACCGTCCCCCGGGCATTCTGGAAAGATCCCAGCATTACAGAACAGACATGTGTGCAGTCGGCTGACTGCCCAGCCAGGGTGACAGGTGTCCCATCTGCTCCTGGAACTGGGGGCAAGGCACAGAGGGGGCAAATTCTCCATGGCCATGGGAACAGTGGGGGGTGTTTGACCCTGGTGTCCAGTGGGAATTTAAAGTCCACGGCGTCTTGGTCATTACCAGAAATAGAAAAGTATAAATTACAGGCAATCCTGTCACGACCCACCAAGGCCAGGACATCTCCGGGCTGTCCCCAAACCTTTCAGATGCCTCTTATAAACCAAAGTACCGGGACCTGAGACATACAGAGATGAATTTTGGTCACTTAAAATGTGAGGCTTCCTGTGTAACAGGAAGAGAAACCAGAAGTAAGAAACTTTAAAATGTGATTTGCTCGCCTCACAGCCTTGCTTACCTTTCGTGGGTCTCTCAGAACGGTCACCTCGTCTTTCCTGAGGTCTGGGCTGCGAGTACTCGGCATGTCCGTGCCTGTGAATAGATATTAAGTCTACTTAATTGTGATGATTCCCTTCCACCCAGATGGTGCTATTTTAATAGATTTTGCCATCTCTTCCTCCCTGGAGATGTTAGAAAACATTCCCCTGTGGTGGGGGAGGGGTGACCACTGAAGTCAGAGAGGGCAACAGAAAAGGCATCCTCTCATCACGGCTCATCAAAGCCAGAGAGAAGATAGCACGGGAAATCGTGGAAATGTATAGAAATTACCACGATTAGTTTTAGTAATGCTTTGAGAGGTGATTTCCATTAAGTAGAAGCATTTAAGAATTTCACCATGTAGGGGACGGCGGGGGGGGGCATTTATTCTTTAAATGAATCAATATAATTTCTTTTCAGGGTCCATTAAAGTGCACCTAAATATCAAATATGCCTGTTTTCATGGAGAATACTAAGCAGGTATAACAGTCGCGCTCCCAGGCTCTGAGTACCCACCTGGGGTCAGAGAAGAGCGCTGCTCGGGGCTGTCAGAAGGATGTCTCTGGTGAAGCCCAGATTTGAGCCATGTTCTCTCACCTGTTTGGCTTCTGAGAGCAGCAGTCAGCTCAGAAACACTGAAGCCCAGGTCCCTCACTTTTGACCGCCTGGACAGGCAGGAGTCTTCTCTGCCAGGTGGCCCTGTAACCCAGCTGTTACTGGGCCAAGCCCGGTGTCGCCCCTCCTTTGTCCTTGAGATGGCATCTTTAAGCCTGCTTGACCAGCAGGGCTGTCCTTGGGAAGCTCTCTTCAATCTGCTCTGTCTCTGCCTCTGCTCTTGCTGTTCCTTCCACTCTGAATGCCTGTCCCTCCCTCCCTCCCCCTTGGGTCCAGGAGACTGACAGAAGGAACTGATGCAGCTTCTGGGAGGGAGAGGTCCCCCCGCATCGAAATTACCAGTTACCCATCTGAGCGTCCTTCTCACAACTGCACACACACACACACACACAAACACACACACACACGCGTACCTCCCCCATTGTTGTGCTTCTCCCACACCATTTCAGCGTGTTCTCATTCCCCACACCTGCAACTTGGCTTTGGAGGACTTCCCCAGGTTGCTGGAAGCACTTTGTTCAAGATTGGAACTTGCCCGAGCCTCTGAATCCCACTGCCCCTCACAGCCGTTCCAACCCCTGCCCGCACCCATGATTCTTAGTACAGGGACAGGGAAGCCCCGTGCCTTGTCTCACGATGGGACAAGCTGAGATGTTACTCATATTCCAGAGTCCCCTGCAGGATCAGGCCGGTCCCCTTCTTGGGGGACCTTTGCTGAAATGCACCCATGTCTGCCTCCCCCGCCTTTCCCTGCCCCGTGTTCCCCGTGCTGCTCTCACCGGAGCACATCCATAGTAAGTCACCAGCCCATGAGCCCTTGTCTCTAGGTCTGCTGCTTTATCAACTGTATCCAGAAACCATTAGAAATTGTACAACAGTTAGTTGTATTATAGAAAGTGGAGTGCGAAGTTAACCAGACCTGAGTTCACCTGGGTTCCTTGTGACCCTGTGCCAGGAGCCGCTGTGCGTAGCCCCCTCTGTAAACGGAGTAATAGTGATAGAAACAACCCCATAGGGCTGCTTTGGGGATCAGGGAACGTGCCTGGATACACCAGGAGCCCCCACGTGCACACACACCAGCTCACGGGCTCCTTGCTTCAGCTGCCCACCACGTGTGGCAGGAATAATCTCCCCGTCCACCCCGGAGTAGGTGTGCATTCTGTGGAGACACTCAGCCTCAAACCTGTTTCTGAAAGTCGGCCGTGTGAGGCTGTTGAAGCAGAGCCTGCTGGCAGACCCTGCTCTCTCGGGGCTCTGGCGTGGTGCTGGGGGGACCGAGGGGCTGAGTGACAATGACAGAGAGAATGATGCGGGCCTAGGAGGAGAGAGGCCTGGCTGCTCAGGGCTTGGGCAGCTTCCCCGCCAGGGCCTCTGTGCTCTCTTGCCAGGTCTGACTCCGTCAGGCACACCTGACCTCCAGGGGTCCTGGCTTCTGGCCTGGGGTCGTCGGGGCTAATCTCTTTGTGTTCAGAGAGCAAGGAAAGCCCCCCAGCAGGTCCTCAGGGCCTCAGCCCACCTGGCGTCAGCACAGCTGCACCTGCTGTTTCCCCCACACGGAGTGAGGCTCCTCCCCCAGGCAGCAGCGCCACCAGCCCGCACCTGCGTGTGTGGGGGCAGCTTGCCCCTGGCCAGCATGAGTTAGGGACGGGCACCGGAGAGAAAGGTGGGGGTAAGTGAGGGACCCCTGATGCACGTGGCAGAGACAATGGGACACAAGCTTCAGAGTAGCCTTCCCTGGGGGCCGGGGAGAGAACAGCGTCGGGCTAGGGCACTACACACACGTGCTGCGGACCAGCCGGCTGGGTCCGACTCACACCGGCTGACCTGGAACCTGCTGCTGCCCTCCCTGGGCCTCACCTTCCTCTTCTGTAAAATGGGAGCCATCCTCCTCATCCTTCTTCATGGAGTCCTGAGAATTGACAATGTGAATATTATGAAAGGGAGATTGACATCTTAAGCGCTCAATACATTCGGGATCTTTTTAATTTTATTGAAGAAGCCAGAGTCAGACACGGGTGAAATCTATATGGACTGAAACAGTAGCCCTGATGGGGTTTTGCTTATTCTGTAAATGCTCCTTGAGTGTTTCCTGCATGCCCTGTGCTGTCCCCAGAGCTCTCAGAACTCCCAGAGGCCACCCCCCCCCAACCATGTTGCCTTCCCGGGTGAACTTCCCATCACTGGAGGTAGGTTCCCAGCTGGGATTTCCATCATGGTTTGAGACCTTGGCAATGAAGACAATATTATAAGATAGTGTATGTTGATTCCTAGTCATTCTAGTCTTATGAAAATGAGGTCGCTTTTTACTGCATTTGTGTGTGGGAGGAGGATATTCAGGGATGTAAGCAAATCTTCCATGAAGAGGATGATGCTTAAAACCCTGGGACCATGTTGCTTTATTCTGTTCTAACTTCCTGGTGCCTATCACCATGCCTGGAACATAGTTGGTGTTCCCTGTACGTTTATTGAATTAATGAATGAAAGATCAGGGAATGGAATGTGGACCAAAGAAAGAAAGAAAAGAAGCTGAATTCCATGCAGTTAAAAAAAACATAGGGAGCTCTCGAAGGCTCAGCAATACAGGGAGGAAGCATCCCAATGGAGAAGACTGCTGTTTCTGTTCTCAATTAATAGTCATTAAGCTGTTGTTTTAAAAAAAAAATGATTATTTGGAAAACAGTGAAGTGTCCAAGAGGCAAGACAACCTCTTTCTGATTTGGCCACATGGTATCTGAGAGTCTAAGAATGAACCAAGTTGTGTGGAATTGGGAGTATCCATGAGGGAGATGTCTGGGAGGGGAGGGACCCCCTCAGGCCTCCAAGTGTGGGGACCGCACCCTGCGGGATCCCTGAGGGATCCAGTTTCTAGATGCCCCCTCTCACCCCTCCTAAGTCCACTCTAAAAGTGACATGAGATGGGAAGCAGAGAAAGTATCAGAGAGGAAATTGACATGGACACACAAGATGAACTTGGTACTCTGTGAGAACCTTGGAATTCTGTAATTGTAGCTAATAAGTTGATCCTAATGGCAGATAATTGGATGGTTTCATCTTCTCTGCTCAGTGAATTAGAGCTAGGTGAAGAAATGCTGAAGTCTTACCACCTTAACATAAGGGACCGGTTCCCTGAGGGTGGACCTGCTTGGCAGAGGGTCCTCATTCTTGACCTGCCCACAGGTGCATTTTCACCTGGTGCTGATGGAAAAGGTATAATCATCAAAGAAGTATTTGTTTCTGAGCTAGCCGCAGTGGTTGAGCACATGAAATCGTGACCACTATGAATAGCGGGGACCCTCACTCTCTGTGGTCCAGACTCGCCCGGACATGCGGCCCAGCTGGGCCCAGGGCTCTCTCTCCACCATGAAGAATGATCAAGTCTGTCCTGGCCAGTATTTCCACAGTGAAAATGAGGGAGTCTGTGCCCCGTGACATGTGGGTTTTTTTTTTTTTTTAATCCAAGGGATCATGGATACGTATATCAGAACCCCTGGCATAGAGGGAGGGGGAGCATTCTCAAGGCCAAATTCCTGCTGAGGGAGATTCTGCACCCCCCACATTGGGTCCTGAGAGCAACTTTAGAACCTCCGGCTGGTTGGCCCCAGGCGCTCTGACTTTTGGTGACCCCCTTCACTTCCTAGGAGATGTGGAAATGTACCAATTTCCCACGTTGAATACACATTGTGTTCTGTAAAATTTGTTTTTATTTTATTTATTATTTTTTATTTAGAGAAAAAGAGAGAGAGTGTGTGTACAACCTGGGGGGAGAGGGGCCGAGGGAGAGGGAGAGAGAATCCCAAGCAGGCTCCACACTCAGCGTGGACCCCGACATGGGGCTTGATCTCATGACCCTGAGATAATGACCTGAGCCGAAATCAAGAGTCAGACACTTAAATGAGCCACCAGGTGCCCCTAAATTTTGGTTTTAAAATTAATTCGTTCCAAATAACTATTTGTGAACTGTTGTGATTTTTCTTCATACTTAGATGAAATGTTGCAAAGTAAGACAGTCTCCCTTTAAGGTCTTTGCAAATGCACTGTAACATTTATAAAGACTAAATGTGCCCAATGTATTATTTCAAGGAAATTTAATGAACTGTTTATATGTCGAATCCCATTCTTTTGCTTTTTTTTTTTTTAAAGATTTTATTTATTTGTTTGACAGAGATAGAGACAGCTAGCGAGAGAGGGAACACAAGCAGGGGGAGTGGGAGAGGAAGAAGCAGGCTCATAGCGGAGGAGCCTGATGTGGGGCTCGATCCCATAACGTCGGGATCACGCCCTGAGCCGAAGGCAGACGCCCAACCGCTGTGCCACCCAGGTGCCCCCCATTTTTTTGCTTTAATCTCAACCATTAGGCCCTTGGGCAGCTTGGAGACTCCAGGCATCCTGACAATGGTGGCCAAGCCATAAGGCAGCCCCAGCTGATGGGCCGGTGTCCTACATACGGGGCACGGTCCAGATTCACTGGACAAGTTGAATCAGTGGCCATTTCAATAATAAAAAAGTGAAACTTTCTATTTCCACATTTATTTTAAGAACTAAGTTTCAACCATGCCAGTAGGACAAATTGGGCCTTGTGCCAGAGACCGAATAGTGGGGTTCTAAGGGCCTTTGAAGGCAGAGAAAGCTGGACTCACATCTCAGCTCAGTCTCTTATGGGCTTTGTGCCTCCGGGCAAGTCACTTGATCTTCCCGAATTTCAGGTCTTTTATCTGTAGGGTGAGGATCATAATTTGTACCTCACAGCACGCTTAAAGGCTGAAGTCGGCCTTCCCCGCAGTGTGGTGTTAACACGGATATTGGCTAGTAATCGTATGGGATTGTGAGTGACGCAGACATGGCACATCAGGTGTTAAGCCAGATGTAAGATGACTTTTCACTCGCATTAAACTCCAGATGCGGGCAGACCACACTGGCACGGTGTCGTCACGTGGCCGCCAGACCCTGAGCTCCGGCTGTCTCCTGCTTCCTCTTCCTGACAAGCAGCCTCCACTATCGAGACCCCCTTAGGGTCCAGGCTGACTCCTGAAATTCTGGCCGTGGCATGCGAGCCACAGGCTGGGGGGAGAGGAGAAGCGCAGGGAGGGTGTGCAGTCCCTTCCTTTTCCCGGGATCAGTGGTGGGGCTAGTGGGGTTCCTATATCTCGTTTACTAGGATTTATTTCTCAGGCCCCACCTGAGAAACAGAGACGCCGAGAAGAGCAGCCTTTGAGGTGGGCACCATTCTAGGTTTGTCTCTGGGAAAGAAGAGCCTTTGATTCGTCCTCTGTCACTAGCGGCCTTTGCCCTGAGACTGCCGGGAATCAAGATGAAGATGGCAGACCTGTGAGATAATGGTCCTGAGGCGTAATCCCTATGGAAAACTGTCTTCATTTTCCGTTTTCTTTCAAGGCTGTGTTTAATTCAAGAAAAAAAAATGTGTTTTAGGATAATAAACCTTTGCTAATTTTCCTTTTTTTGTAGCAAGGAGAGCAGGGGCAGAATCACCCCCATTGTCAGGAGTATCTGGCTAGACTTTAATGACACTGATTTGTTTTGCTAAAGGAGGAAAGACATGCTGCAAAATCACTGTATGCGTTTATTTGGGGTCTTAGGGATTGCAATCTGGGAGATGCAGAGACAGCCGAAGTCCGGCGTGCTCTGAGCTGTAGGCAGGAGGCAGGGTTTTGAAGGCAAAGAGACGCAAGCTTCCATAAAGTGTTTGAAAGACTCACGATTGGTTCTGACAGTATTAAAACTGTCACGTGATTGGCTGTTTAGTTAACAGCGTTGCATGATCTCTGTTTCAGTCCAAAGTGTGAGATGTTTTCTAGGATATGTTACCCTTATTGCTCAGTCCCGAGCACCAGGATGTTTTCCAGGATGGAGCTAAGCTGCAGTTGTCCAAAGTCAAAAGTCCATTTCCCAACTGGTGTGGACGTGCCTGGGTTCCATCCCCACTTCACTGTAAACGGAGTCCCTGAGCCATGCTTACTCCATTGTGACTCATACGTTCCACCAATCTCTCCTAGAAAGCAACAACGGCTTCGTTTTTATTTAAAAGAATGATGCCGATTCCCCTTTAAGTTAAATTTTAAAGCAGAACAAATTTTTGCAAACAAATGTTAAGTAATGCCAGTAGAGGTAGTCTGGGGATATAGTAAAAATCATCCATGTTTTATGTAAATAACTGAAGTTGGGTAATTGGCTACATTAAATCCATTGGTAGACATAAAGTTCCCAGCTCAGTGTCTGAACAGTTACATTGTACTGTGAGCCATTTTTATTTCCTGAAAGAGCAAGATTCAAAGGTACTCTCAGTTTTATAGAGTGCCTCTGATTCATTGCCCTATTTATATGTGCCCAGTAAAAAAATTAGGAAAATATTACTTGGGACAATGGTACAGAGCAAAATTCTCCCACAGAGGCAGGCAATTTGAACGAGATACATTTTAAAGCAGACCCGGGGTGTCCTGGAGAGTGGGGTTTACTAGATCAGGAATTCCCACAAATTGGCTTTCAGTGCGTCTGTCCAACATGTCCCTTCTTTCCAAAGACAGCCAGAGACAAGAGGATGGGATTCATGTTAAAAGTTTTCTCATGCAGGAAAATTAACAGAAAATGCTCCTCTTACTTTTTTTGTATTTATATTGTATTTGGGCCATTGCAGAAACCGCATTTCCCATTTCGTCTTGTTAGCTAATTGGGCCCATGTCAAGGGAGAAGCCAGGAGGAATGCACTGCCTCTCAAGTGTGCTTTTACTCAGAATGCTCTTGAAGGAAGAGCCCGAGAGTTTTGTTTTTCAACGTTGCATTCTTCTTTTACCTTTTTGGTAATAGTACATCCACTTTGGGTGGGCAGTAGGCTGTAAAGACTTGACTTACCTTGACCCAGCATGTACATATCCTCGGGGGAAGGTTGAAATCTCCACGCGCAGAACCGTCAGCCACAGCTTCCATCTCTGAGCAATGCAGTGTCCCTCTCCAGCACTCCCACGGGTCAGGTCACCACTGCCAAAGGCCGACCTTTATAACCTGCTCACAGAAGCCAGAGGACTAATTTTTACTTGTGGATAATTCAGATGGTGTTAGTTCCCTGCTCAGAATCCACAGATGATGATGACGAGGATGGTGGGGACAGTGGGGAGCAGCAGTGGCAGCTAATGTTTATATTAGCTATAAACTAATATTTATATTATCTATATATAATATAATATATATATTAATTATATATAATTAATGCTTGATAGGCTCCGGGCACTGCTCCCGCTCTTTGCAAATATTCACTTCTTCACAACAACTCTAGAGGGGAGGTGCTGTTGTCATCCCCATTTTCCAGGTGGAAATACTGACGGAAACCCCTGGGGAGCGGTGGGGTCAGGATCCCATCCCAGGCAGTCTGGCTCTTACCTACAACATTGTATCACTTCTTGTATACCTTGGAGCAAAATACAAACTCACTGGCAGGTGCTGGTTGGTGCCGTTTGATCTGATCCGGGACTTGCCCCTCCCACTCATCTGCTGCCCCTCCGCCCCAGCCCTCGTACTTTTCCCTGGATGCACCAAGCCCATTCCCAGCTCGAGCTCCTGGACTTGCGGTTCCCTCCACCTGGATTCTGGCTTGCTGTTTCGGTGTCAGCTCGATGGCACCTCCTCAGACAGGCCTCTTGCCTTAGGTTTCTGACTAGATTTCCCGTTGTCACTCAGTTCCCTATTCTGCTTTAGTTTTCTTCAGACAACTTCAGCTGATTTTATCATATCCTCATTTATTGTCGGTATCTTCTCTAAGATGTAACGGTAATGCCCACTTTTAGTAAATCATTACTGAGTGCCTTCTATGCGCCAGGAAATAGAATATTTTAAATATTTTGTGTATGGGAACGTACTTAACTCATTACACCCCTACAGGTGTGGCCCCTCCTCCCCCCTTAGTGCTGGAAACAGGACCTGTAACAAACAGCAGCTGAAGGAAAACATCAGCTATGTTGAGAAATGGCCCTGCCACCCAGCATGTCCAGCAAGAGGGTCTGCACTTCACCTTGAATCCCTCCCCCGCTGTCACCGCTACACTGAATCAGATTTCAAGTTCCATCAGTTGGGACTTTCTCCTTCTTGGCTCTCTTGGGGCCCCTCCACACCTCATGACATAGCTATGGCTCAGGTTCCCATTCTTCTTTCGTGGGCTCAGCCTCCTCACTGACCCTCCTCCCTGTGCACCCCCAGAATCCACCAGTCATGCACAGGAGCACTGTCAGAGTCGTGACAAACCAGGCCTGCAGGGCTGCCCGGCCCATGTTCCGTGGATGGGCTTAAAGGACATTGCATATGCCATCCCAATTCTACTACTTAAATATTTTAAACTTTCATAAAAGAGGCAGCGAATGAAATGTTTGTGTTATTATCTCAGTCTACTCCAGTCTATCTGGGTCTGAATTCTGGTTCCACCTCTTTGAAACAGTGAACCAAGTACCTGGTGCCTCAGTTTCTCTGTACGGAAATGAGAGCGGGGCAGAACCTCCCTCCCAGGGTCACGTCGAAGGTTCAGTTAGGTAACACGAGTCCCCAAGGGGGGGTCTCAGATGTCAGCTGCTGTCATCCTCGTCACCGTCATCAGCCCGTGCTGGACTTGCCTTTCTCTCCGGCCATCTTTCAGCTATGCGTCACTGTGGGAGGGACGCAGCAGGTGCACACGTCCGGTCACATGACCTGGTGCCAGCAGACACCCCCTCCGTGGCTCCCGCACGCGACGGGCACGGATGCCAGGCCCAGATGCCGCAGCTGCTCAGCACAGATTGGCGCCGTGATGTGACAACAGACGGCAGCCCAGGTCATGGTTATATTGTATCACATGCAATGTCAGCATTTACTTTGAGCTCCCCTTGCTTCCTATTTGACTTTAATATTCATGAGGAAGAGCATGAGCATTTGTTGGATATAATCAGAGAGAGAACTTTCCAACAGAAATCAATGACGAACCTTTGTCTTCCAATCAGTTTCAGGGCTCTTGAAATATCAAGGGAGATAGTGATCTTGGGAGTTAAAATGAAAAACAGAACCAAAGCCAGTGTTGGGGATAAAGGATAGGAGCAATCAGGCATTTATCACACCGACACTTATAAACAGTAATTATTGTAAATGTTAAATATACTGTATCTTATGCAATCAGGGGAAAAGCAAAGCTTGCCTGTGCCTCCTTAGCTGTTGATTCCAAACTTGCGTGTCAATCAGAATGGCTTCTTGATTTCATTGATTTTCTTTCACAAATGTTATACATTTGCAAAGTATGAACCAAATGACATTAATAAAACCATGCTTCCACGTTTTACAGATTCGACTTCCATATCAGATTGAGTTGGGAGGGAGGAGAGGGGACTCCATCGCCTAAAAATAATTCAGCGTGACAGCGTGCACGAATGCCTGAGTGCAGGGAAGTCGGAGCTGGCTCCAGGGAGGCTCTGAGCTGTGGTTAATCCACGCGGAGCCATCAGCGAGCAGCCAGAGGTTCGAGCCAGCGGTGCAGACACGCGAGTGCACGTGGAGGTTTCTGCGGCTGGTGGAACGTCCAAGGGTGGACAGATGGAAAGAGGCTCATGAAGAGGCTCAAGGAGGAGCTGAGAGAAAAAGACCAGGGAGGGATTGGATTTCAAAGAGGAGGTCCCAGTCTCAGGGCCAGAGTTCAGGTTTCTGATAGGAAGCGGGAAGCATCCAATAGCAGTAAATTTCTAAACTTTGGCTTCAAGGTCTTTGAAATCAAACTTTCCGAGTTATCCTGACATGTGTCCTGGCTTGGCCGGGACTGCTTCCTGTCCCCCTTCTCTTTCTGTGGTCCCCACCCATGGGCTTATGCCCCTTCCCTGGTGAAATCCTACTGGATCATCAAATTCCCCAGCTCTGTTTCCTCTTCCCATTTTCACAGAGCCTTTTATCCTCCAGGCAGGAGTAATCTCGCCTCTTATAATCTTTTCCTAATGTTTTATCTGAATATCCCGTAGGTTCTTACCGCTTCTGACCACGTGTGTGTGTGGCATATGGATTAGCACTCCCCCGAACGTGCTGGCACTAGAATATAGGACATTTGCGTGTATCTCCCTCTGTCTCCCCTGCCCTTCGCCCCTTTACTCCCAGTCTGCCTTCAGAACTTTGCCCACAGGCCGCTTGCCCTGGGAAGTCTCCCCTGGCCTGGCTGCGTGCCGGGTGCCTCTGCTCCGTGGCATGCATGACTGCCATCATGTACGTGTGTGCAAATACCGGGCTCTTCCCTTGGTCCCTGCAGTTTCAAGCTCGGTGAAGGCAGGAACCATGTGCTCCTGTGTATTCTCAGCACATGACCCACCACCCAATGGTCTCCATCAGGGCCAGCAGCCTTGTTCTATAGGTAAGAGGACTTGTGTCCTCTATAAAGTCGTAGCTCCCGAGACAAAGCCACCATGGGAACACGCATGCCAGGTTCTCAGCCTGGCATCCTTCTTAACAGGCTGGACTGTCCCTCTCACCTAGGAACACTGTCTGAGAAATCTGTCCCCTGGGAGCCTTTACCGCATTGGGTGCCAGTCCTCCTTGGGCTTCTGCATGGGAGGGACCCGAGCCAGGGGATTACTAACCAAAGGAATGGAGCAGCAATGGTGGAGTTTTAGAGTTGAATCAGGAGTGTGTGAGGACCTATCATGGTCTGACTCTTCTTTCTGGTTAGTTTACTTTCATTGAGAAAAGATTCTGAAGATCATTGCCTTGAAGTCTTTGAAATAGGAACCGGAAGAAATCAGAAATGGGAATTAAATGGGCAATTCAACACATGTTTAGGGCCAAAAGGGACTTTAAAAATGCAGTGGAAACCTTGCAGCCTCAGAGTCATTAAATGGATTGGCCAAGGTCACTGGTCAGTGGAAAAGCTGGTATTTTAAATTCAGGAACTTGAGATTTAATGGATATTTTCTCCGACAAAATTTTTGTTCCATTATGAGAAAGTCCCTCCCTTCGCCATTGGAATAGTGAGGAATTTGTTTAAGATTCCTGGGTTTTAATTTCCCCTGTGGAAGAAGAGGCCTCGTTTTGTCGTTCAACCAAATGGATCCAGCACCATGAAGCTCCCAGCATAGCACTTGGCATGGTCATGGCAGTTGACTCCTTGGATGCTGTCCCCCTTTTTCTACCAATGGAACCCTACTTTTCCTAGGAAAATGTACATCTCCTGTCTTCTCAGCCATGTGGCTTACTGATTTACTTCCCAGCTGTGGGCCTGGCTCTCATGAGCTTACACCAGTCAACATATCCCTTGGTCCTGGTCTGGGGAGGGACCTGTCTTCTCTCTCTATTCTTCTGGATATTGGGGTGCAGAGATAGTTTTGATTCTGCTGTGTCCATTTTTCTATGATAGAGTCTTGGACTGTCTACACAAGGATCAGAGGGAGTCAGAGTAAGGGAAAGCAGAAAGAACATCAGGGTTTCGGGTTTCACCCCTGAGCCAAGAATTGAGCCATCCTCAAAGCTAGAACTGCTGTTGGGTTATGATTTGAGTTTTCTTTCTTGTTGAAGACCGTGCGAGTTGAACTTTCTGGCCCTTGAAACAGCTTTCTCATGAACACAGATATTTAGTAAATACGAATTTTCTTAACTTCCCCTTAATTTTAAAGTAAGTGTCTTTGAAGACAGCAGAGGAGGCCGCGTGTCTCGGGGTCCACCATACTTTAAGGACTCTGATTGGAGTGTTAGAAAGACCTGCCTGACGTCCTTCAAGGTAAATTCATTTAAGAGGACTCTGAAGTTGCAGGTGTCACCTTAGGACTTTTTACCAAGCCAGCCTCTTCCCCCTCCCTGGAGGCCTGGCCAGGGGGCTTTTTAGGAGTCCTTGATCCACAGCCACATGGCCAAAACCCTCTTCCAGAGCTGAGTTACAACTGTGAGCGCCTGGGGCTTTCCACATCTCTGCTCCCCCTTCTCTCATGAGGCAGGTGGGTTCTTTGGGTAGGTTTCTCCTAATTGCAAAATGTGTGCGTGTTCATTGAGAATATATTTAAAACCCAAAGTGCAGCTACACAAAGAACCCCATAATGCCACCATCTAGGTATCACATAAGCAAAGTGTTCAGTGAGTTATCTGGTCACATTGTTTTCTTTCCTTCTCTTTTTCCCCCTCACCTCTTTCCCTTTCTCTGCTCTCTCCATGTCTCTTTCTAAACTCTTCTCTTTCCGATCTCTCTCTGTATATATGTAAACAGAACGAGATAATTCCACAGCTTGTACTTTAATTTCTGTTTATTACAAAGGTTGGCATTTCATTAGTTAGGCCAGGAGCCACATCTTTTTACTCCCTTCCTAACGTTCCATATATTGGGTCTCAGGCGACTTATTTAACCTCTCCATTAGGTTGCGTGGTCTGATTTCAGTGTCGTTTCTCGTGAATGATGACGTGATGAACATTCTATGCCTGAGTTCTGCCAGCGTCTTTGTTGGCTTAGAAATGTCTTACAAGAGTCAGTGCCTAGTTACCTTAATGAGCATGCATATAGATGACCTTTTGAGGTCCCAACCTTTCAGGAAGACTTGCTAGTCTCCCAGTCTAAATATAGCTACCTTGATCCAGCCACTTCTCAGCCCACTTGTTTGTTCCGTTTCAGGCTAATATCAGCTAGCTCTGCATGGGGCATTTTATGAAAATTCTATGTAACAAACAGCCGATAGTTGATACATTTTGCAGATCACAAGAGCACACAGCAGGGTACGGAGGTGCAGAGTCCCTGCCACCTGTCCTAGGCAGCCGTGCATAATGCCGACTGGGGATGGAGGCCGCAGAGTGAGTTTGCATCTTGACCCAAGCCCAGGAGTGGTGCACATTTGCTCCTCCTGCTTTGATTTTGGATTCCATGAGGACAAAGGCTGGCAGGGTCTTAGGTCACTTTCCCTCTGTCAGCCTCAACTTTCCCCACCATAAAATGGGAGCGCTAATAAGCAGTGTTCATGGTACTGATGAAAGAGTGAAGTGAGGGGTGGAAACAATGAGAGGAGAAGCGGCAGCCCGAAGGATGGCTCACGTCCTTCCACAATAAATGGCACTACGTATTTCCTGGTCTAGATCTTGCTGTAAGATGTTTTGATCAGTCATTCCTTAGCTCCGACTGAAGCAGAGCAGTTGCCAAAGAGGAGAGAGAGCCAGGTGGAGCGCCGGATGCTGGCTGAGAAGACACAGCCCCACCTTTCCCTATCAGGAACTGGTGTGACCGGTCCACAGTGGCCAAAGATGGGAAACAAATGAGAGTAACAGAAAGCACAATTTTAGAGTGCCTGGGTGGCTCAGTCGCTAAGCGTCTGCCTTTGGCCCAAGGCCTGATCTCAGGGTCCTGGGATTGAGCTCTGCATTGGGCTCCCCGCTCCACTGGGGAGCCTGCTTCTTCCTCTCCCACTCCCACTGCTTGTGTTCCCTCTCTCGCTGGCTGTGTCTCTCTCTGTCAACGGAATAAATAAAATCTTTAAAAAAAAAAAAGCACAATTTGGCAGTTTTGAATTTTGCAACCAGAGGAGCCTTGCCGGCCTCTCAAGTGCCGTTTCTGCGGCAGAGCAAAGATGGAGACTGGTACCCAGGACGGCATTCTACCTCCACTGTGTACCCCGTGACCTTGGTCATGTCATGCAGGCTCTCCCCGTCTCACCTGATGCTTCCATATGATGGTGCTCATGAACACACTTCACAGGGCTGTGAGGACGGTGTGAAATAGCAGGCACCCCAAAAAGTGCCTGGTGCACAGTACGTGTTCAGTAAGTGTGAAATCTCCAGAGCAGGGCGGATGGAGTGAAAAGGGTCTAAGCGGAGGCCCCAGGGGGAGGGGGTTAGTTGTGCCGCTGACCACATTCTCTAATACTCAAGGTACCTAGAAAGTGGAGGTAGCCAAGGGATGGCACCTTGCTCCACAAGCTTGGGCCGTTTGACTGAGAAATGTGGCTTTGCGTCCTCACCTTACCTGAGCCTGGGTCCTGATTAGAGCAGATGCACGGATGGACCCTGGGACGGGGGAAGGCAAGCCAGCTGTAGGGAAGAGATATCTAAGCTCCTCAGAGCATATAAATTGTAGCAAAGTTACTGCATTAAATTAAGGCAACAAATCTTGTGTAGAAAGGTAGATATTCCATAAATGCCTTCTGGTATAACACAAGATGATCATGGATCGACCATAGCAAACTTCTGCATAGAGTGTATTGCCTAGACCACACGTAAGTAAGAACCTTCCCTCCCCCTGCCAAAAAAGAGGGGGGGAGTGGAGGGAGGATGGGCAAGAGAGACACTGGCAACATAACAACAGAGCCACAAGCAGGTGCACCTCTGAGGGCGAATGCTGACGCCTGTTCAGACCAGGAGCCCCGGTTAGTGGAACCCCAGACACTCATCAGGCACAGATATAAATCTGTTCTGGAGGAGAGCATCCTCCATTCATGTCCCCAGGATGTTCACAGATCCCGCTCCACTAAATACAAACTCAGAAAAAAAATTCCAAAAGCGCAAATGCACCTGGTATTCCGGGCTCCATCCCTGTGTTTCCCTTCTGAGACCGCCTGTGTCTCCTGAACACCTGGACCAGCGGGCTCCCCTGAGCTTCTGTCCACAGAAGCCACTGGTGGAAAGCCGGAAGTCAGGAAGGAGGGAGAGCAGCACCTCCTTTCCCCAGCATCTCTGGTGGGGCCCCTGGCCGCTGGAGCAGCAGGGCAGGCAGAGCGGGCCCCAGAAGCCTAGCGGTGCCCGCGCAGCTTCCCTGCCTCCGCTCTGCAACAGCAGCGAGTTCCCGCAGCCCCGGTCACGCTGGCAGTGTTTCCAGGTGAGCAGCAGCAAGTTGGAGCTCCAGGGACAGCGGCAGCTCCTGGAATCCATGAGCACCGACACCCCCTCCCTGTGGCGTTGCCAGCCCGTCCAGTACCTCTGTGTCCGAATGCCTGCACTGGGTCCCTTTCTGCTCAAAAGGTGTGGAGCCCCTTCTGCTCTCCTGAGTGGACGCGGCTACAGTGCAGGAATAAGCTACTGGAAGTGAACATCAACAGACACAACAGACAGCTGGACCAAGCTGGATCTCCCGAGCCAAGTTTGTGTTTCTTAAGTGGGGCCTTTCCCCTTGAAATTAGGAGAAAAACTATGGTTTAAGGAAAAAAAAAACCAGCACATGTTAGAGATTAGAGTGTTGGCTATGTTGAGACCGTTGAGTTCTCTTGCAAAGGAAACAAAATGCAGGCATTGACTGCTCCCTGGAGACCGACAGGCATCCAGGGTTGGGTGCCACGTGAACCCTCCATGGGTTATTTCTCCGCAGATTTAAATCCCGCTCAACGCCGACCCCAATATCATTGCGCATTCCCCATGTTCAGAATAACACTTGTCGCTGCCCTGACACATGCCTTAGATGGGACCTTCATCTCCCTCACCAGGGGTGGACAGGTTCTGACTCCAGCACACCCCCTGCCTCACGAGGAGCTCAGCAGTGCTTCACGACGGGGACTCTGGTGGCGGGTTCCGGAGTGTTCTGTTGATCCTCCCTCCTGAGAAGCAGTGCAGCATTTAAAACCCTTGCTTCAAAGCTCTGGACACTCTGTATCTTCTTTATAAAGTGTCCCGGCTACACTTCTGGCCTGCTGTGTGTGACCTCGGACCATCTCAGCTTCCTCTGTGCGCAGTGCTACGGATGACCTCTCCCATCGCCAGCTGACCCCTCGGGCTGGTGGTGCCCTGCCACTTGAGTTAATTAGATGTTTCATGATCATGAAATTAAACGAAGAGAAAAACTTTGGCTGGCACTTGGAGAAGCTCCCAGGATGCTGGAGATGGAACACGATTTGCAAAGCAGGTGTGTGAACAGAGCTGCTGGGCTGACGGGCTGCAGGTGAGCCCAGTACCGAGGGGGCTAGTTGAAGTGTGCTGGGGATGACTCTGGAGAATGAGGTGTCCCGGTCCCTGCCCTGGGAAGACACGACAGAGGTGGGCACAGTCCAGGGGAGGGTCCAGAGCCAAGCCAACCTGAGCAGAGCTTGGGAACTATTTATTGAATGAGTGAAGGCATGATTCTCTCATTACTCCATGGACCCATTCATCTGCAGGTACATTCTTCAACGGCTCTGAGGGGAAAGTGCAAGGTAGAAAATGAGAAGAAAACCCTCCATTATCCAAGGCTTGTGATTCCCTTTAGGTGGGGGTTTCATGGTGATTATGAGCTGATTTCTCCTGATTGTGGAGGCTTGGAGAACAGTGTGCAGGAATCTGCCTCCTTTGAGATGTGATGCTCTGAGATTTGATTGACAGTTGAAAAGTCTCTAATGCTGCTGGCTGAGCTGAGAATGTATTTAAAGGGAGGGAGGGAGGAAGGAAGGAAGAAAAGGTTTTCATCCACAAAGAAACTGGACATGTGCCCAAGGAAATGAGGATTCAAGTTGACAGTGGGCAATAGAGGCTTAGCAGGACGGTGCATGGATGACAGAAGAGCAAATGCAGGGATCACTTTCCGGACAGCACCAGTGGGTCAGGAGGACCTCTGTTGCAGGTAGACTTCCAGCCTGCAGAGGCAAGCACCATGCCAGGAAGGAAACCCGTCTTTACTGCAGACCCGCAGTGTGACCGCACCTCTTCCAGGCTCCACAGGGTGGAGAATCTTGGACACATGTCCTAGAAAAGGTTTCCAGGAGACTTTGTCCTCTGGTGATTTGTTTTCGAAAAATTTCACGTTTTTGTTTGCTTCTGTTACAAAAATATTTTGTTTACCAACATGACCCTGGTCTTGAGACTTGCCAGCACCGGTCTTCCTTCCTGCGTGGTATCAGCTCCCCCCACAGCCTGTTTGCCTGCCAAGTTCCAGTCCCAAGGGCTTCTTGCACTCCCCCACAGCCCCTGCTGCGTCCCCTCTGCCTGCTTTACCAGGATCTCTCCCCTCCGTGTGGCTGCTTCTCCCTTGCCCTTCCGTCTGCTTCCCTTACCTTCTTTTACTCTAGATCCTTCTGGTGTTGTACCAACCTGCAGATTTACCCCCCCAACACCCCAGACATTGCCAGTGTCGCACCCACAACGTGCCTCCTTCCTCCCTTTCTCCACCCTTATACCGTGCAAATCACTCACCAGCTGATTATGAGCTCCCCCAGGCTGGGGAATTTGATGTCCATATTTTTGGCCGCCATACTCTCCTGCAGAACGAAGTGGGCACTCGGTAACAATGTATGTAATGCTTGCATGAGCGGACTGGATTGCTTCCCCTCAGGCCATGGTAGGAGGGAGCGTAATGGAGAAATCCGCATTGATTGGCCATTCCATTCATTTGCTGCATAATGAATACAACTATGTTACTTCAGTGTTTCGCACTGTTCATTTTGTTACATAAGTGACCTCCCTGAGCATATTACAAAGAAGGCTTAAGATCTCTTTGACTACTATCTAAAGGCAGGACCTCGCCCCTTCCCAAAGAAAGCATTACTCACTTGCTGTGTGTCCTCTGCCTTGTTTTTATTTCATGCTCTACTCACCATCAGGTACTATGTAGATGTTGGGTTTTCTTACCTTTACAAAATCTGTTCACATGCTCTGTTGGGCCCGCGGGGTCTTGCAGTCGGCTTGCACCAGCTCCCCAGAGCTGCTCCTCTCTTCCCGGGTTTAGAGACTTCACCTAGTAGCTTAAAACTGGCCATGGGTGGGACTGGTTGCAGCCGGAAATCCGCAAACACGAGAAGCCTGGTGTTTGGAAAGCCACTTGTTAACGCAAGTACCAGCATGCCAGTCTTTGGGGGGCTTTGGTAAATGGAGATGACTCCGTAAGCATTCGTGCACGCGTCCTTGTGCAAACATGTGGAGGGCTTCTCTAGGGGAGATTACAACAAGCCCCACCGCTAAGTCAGTCTCAGGGTGCGCAGATTTAATTTTTTTTAACAATGACTGCCAAAACTGCATCTCACCGGGCCAGTTTAAACTCCCATCCGTAGTGTATGAGACTCTTTCTCCCCGCACATCTAGAGGGGTGACGCCTAGTATCATGTTTTCGTTTGCATCTCCCTGAGGTTGACCCATCTTTTCACGTGGGTATTAGTCCTTTTTATTTCCCCTTCTGTGAATTTCCCATTTATAACTTTTGTTTCTTTTTCTTTGGGTCATTTGCTCCTTTGTGATGCAGTTTTGCTCCCTACCTCCAGCCAAATGCATCTTCCAGAGAGATTCTTTGATCTGGTGGAAAATCTCTTCTCCTGGGCTGTCGCTTGTCCTTTAACTTTGTTTGTAGGTAATTTCTGTCATAAAGTCCGACCTTTCAAGTCCAGTGTATCAAAGATTCTGCCTATTAGCATGTTCCAGATGAGTTCTCCTTTCACGCCATTAGGATTTATTCTTCCCAACAATCTGAGCCTGTAAGGACACTCCCACTTACAGGAGGAGAAACTGAGGCTTAGGGAGGTAAAGGGTGGGACAGGATCTATGCCTGGGTCTGTTTGGCCTCATTATCACTTTGCTTCCAGCCAAGGCTCCATGCTGCTACTTTGGGGCACCCTTGGAGCCCCTACCAGCCACTCCCAGCACCTCCTGCTGACTGCCTGCCCGGCATCTCTAACTCCTCACTGGGCATGTTTCAGTCACACAGATGTTCCCTGCTGGGGTCTTCTTGTCCTTCCAGATGGTCCCCTTGGGTCGGCCTTAAAATAGCACCAGGCCAGCTCTCCTTCCCACGTGTCTCAACTCTGGTCCGTAAGCAACGCCTCCTTTCAAATTCCAGATGTCTAAGCTTATCCTAATACATCAGTCTGTATCCTGTGGACCTTCACTTTCTGAGGCATGAAACGTGCACTGGCCCTCTGGTCCCCAGACTGTGGGGGTCTGCATCAAGCTGTCTGAGTAGGCACTCCATGTCTGGATGAAAGGAGGTGACACCTCTTTTCTCTCCTCCATTGGAGGAGGTACAGAGACTGACTTCCCAGCAAGGGCTCTTTCCAAACATCTACGTATATGCTCTTTCCAAAATCCTTTCTTGCTTCTCCACCTGATGCATGTGACCCCCCTGACCTAACCGAGGGTCAGGAGCCATGGTTCCCACCCTCTCCCTCCTGAGCCTTGCTTTTGAGTCTGGCCCTTCACGTTGGTTTGAGGGTTGGTCGTGGCCCGTCAAACTTCACTTTTAATAATCCATAAAATTGACGGTTTTTGTATGTTAACCAACTGGAATTTAAATAAAAACTTTAAAAAATGCAAAAAAAAAAAATCCAAATAAAAAAAAGAAAAGAAAAAACCCATCATGGAACTTTAAATCATTTTAAACAATTAATGATGTAAAAACGAGGCCCTTTGTTTCGTATGTGATAATTGAATGTTATAATCAAAGATTCGTAATGTCAAGTGTGTGAAAAGCTTTCATTAAAGAATCTTGCTGCTATTAAGAAAAACAGTTGTTTTCATCTTTAGACCGTGAGCTCCCCCACTCCAGATGAAGTGTGCCATATTTCCTTCAGTCTTGATTTTTGCAGCATGTAGGACGTTATAACTGAAGGATCACTTGCGTTTTTTGGGTTTTTCCCCATAATATAGCGTAAGTTCCAGGAAGACAGAAACTCTCGCTTCCTTGCTGCACACAAGAGCCAGGGACCCGTCTTCTCCCTCCCTTTAGGGCTTTGTGCTGAATTGGTGGACAGACGGCTGGATGGAGGCATGAGAGCGAACGACAAGCTCTCCCATCACTCCCAGGTGTCAGTGAAAGAGCCCTTCCTCTCACCTCTATCTGTTTGAGAGCTTCACCTGGACACACACTCCCCAGTATTGATTGCTTTGGTTTAGAGCAGTTCAGGTCGATATTGTTAAAGTTTAAAGCACAATAAAAGTCATGACTCCTGAAAATGAATGTTCTTGTTTATCTTCTTTGAGGTAAATGTACTTCACCTCAGTCTTCTGAAGTACGTACCAATGGCTGACCCACATTTTTATGGATCGGTACCAATGACACTAATAAATTTCTGTTGATTGTGCAGCTGAATATACCAGCCACTGTGCTTGGTATTTTGTAAATATTATAAATCCTCCGAACAATCTTTGGAGGAAAGTACCTCTGTTCCTATTTTCGAAGGAGGAAACAGGATCTCAGAGAGTTTATAAAGAGTGGAGTCAAGGAGTTGGGTGTTTCTGAGTCATTGCTCTAGTTGGGTTGTTCACTTTTTTTCTCAAGTGGATAACTAGACTTCTCTCTCTTTTTGTAATTTTTTGTAATGGTCAGGCGAGACGGAAATGAATTTTTTTAATTAAAAATGTTAATGAGTCAATAGCTTTTTGCTTTTGTCAAAACTAATAATACATATTTTTTAATTCCACATTCAACAAATATCTATCAAGCAGCTACTGAACTGCTCTGTAGGCTTTAGGTCTGTTTGAGCAGAAAGAACCTAGTGGGCACCCAGGACTTAGTCTAACATAGGAGGGGGCCATTTTTATGCCCGCTAATATCACGACCCTCAGAGAGGTGCATTGTGGAGTGAGAGCTTCTGTAATTATGGGTTTGACCCTGTGAGGGAGATTAGAAAACACTTCCTGGGAAAAGAGATGTCTGAACTGAGGGCAGAAGGGTGAGCAGAAGTCAGCTGGGTCCTCAGGGAAGGGAAGCCCCACTGCGGGTGGAGGGAACAGCATGGGCACCACTGATGGGGTGACAAGGAGGGACTGACTGGCCAGTGTGGGTGCAGGGCAGTGAGTAGGGGAGCCAGGGGTGAGACGAAGACAGAGAGAGGTGGGGAGGGCAAATGGGCTTTGAGGAGGTCATGAGAAATTGTTTCCTTTTACCCTGAGAGGTGTGGAAAGATTCTGAAGGCTATTTGCATATTGGAAACATTCTTCTCTGGAGACATGGTGGGGAGTCAGTCCACAGGAGGGCCAGGTGGAGTAGAATGAAGTCCCTCGATGGGCCAGGTGAGGGGTGGGGAGAGCATGGGTAAATCCACTGGTGGCTGAGATGGAGCGAAGTGGGAGCGTTTGCTGGGGGATTACATTAGGAAAGTGAGGGAGAATACAGCAAGGACGGCTCTTAGATTTCTGGCTTCCATGAGAGACCGGATCCTAGAACCACTTACTAAAATAAGGAATCTTGGAAGAGAAACCAGCTTTTTAGCTTTTTTTTCTTTTTTGTTCTAGTGTGAGACAGAAAAGTTTTTTTTTTTTTTCAAGATTTTATTTTTAAGTAATCGCTACACCCCACGTGGGGCTCAAACTCATAACCTGAGATCAAGAGTCGCAGCCAGGCACCCTGGAAAAGTTATTTTTGAACAGGTTAAATGTGTGATGCCTTCGAAAATCCAAGCGGGAAGTTGCAGGTATCATCTTACTGTACAGGTCCTGAACGTAGAGGAAAAGTACGGGTTAGGGACATACATTTCATTGAGTGCCTGTGTGTTACATTCCATTTTATGTACCCGACTCAGAATGCAAGCAGGCAACCTTACTGGTCTCCTAGGGCTTCCATTCTGGTTGGAGGAAGAGACCATCAGTAAGCCTCAGTGGTATTGTGCTTTGGAGCAAAACAAACCCCTGGAAGGGAGGTAGGAAGCGCCGTGGAGGAGTGTAGGCACCCCTGACTTTCAGAGAGGAGGAGCTGACCAACATGGCAGGGCCATGGGGGTGTTGAGCCTGACATGGGCTCACACTTCCCCTAGAATCTGAGCAGTGTGTTGGGTCCTCTCTTGGTGGTGATAAGGGGCCAGGAACCAGGTTTTTGTTGTTGTTTGTTTTGTTTTGTTTTTTTGTGGGAAGAAGGGAGACTCAGAGAGTGGGGTCATGAAGAGCAGAAGCCGCCAGTAGACATTGGTTGGCTGAGCTCCTTGCTCCGGCAAGGGAGGAGATAGGGTAGTGGCGTGGGGGAGCTTGGAGTGTTGACTTCTGTATGTATTTGAATTCTAATGAGAGAAAGTTGACGGTATTTAAAAGCCATTGGGAAGAAACTAGTTTAGGAGAAGCTGAATATGTAAATTAAGAAGAAAAAATAATTGAAATAGTCATTAGAAGTTTACTTTTTCTCTGGCCTGATGCCAAATGGCGTGACTGTTGAGATGAGCTGTAGCATGACCGAGCCCCAAGAAACTCACCCAGATGTGTAGACCAGCAATGCCAGGACACTGGGTGGTCCGGGGGCGCGGAGCCATGTGTTTGGCAGCCCGGCATTGGGTGGGGCTGGCTGCCCAGGACGTCCAGCTGTCCCCCTGTCCCCGGACCCCGACAGCTTACGCTGGCCAGGGGATAGCAGCCGTGGTGCATAAACTGCAGGCTGGCAGGATTGCCTCCTCGCCAAGGTGGAGATGGGAAGACAAACGAGCATGACTTAGCGGGCCATCTGGTGATTGAATCTAAAGCTGCAATAATTGATTCTGAGGACGTAGGCCTAGGTGTGCATTGATTTTTGGAGCCAACTGGCTAAGGTTGGCTGACACCCAGGCAGGTGCTGCTGTGACTTTCAGATGCTGGTTATGGAATTTGCTCGGATACAAAGGCATTGAGAGATCCTTGGCAAGAGCCCTTCAGTGCCCCAGCGAGCGTCAGGGCAGGGCGGGGAGGGGGCAGGAGGTGGGGCCCTCAACCGGGATGCCGGATTCTGGACTTCACTGCTGGTTCTGCCCTTGGGCTGGATTCTCCATCTCCCTAAGCCTCCTAGTTCCTATCTGTGAAATGGGTTTATAGAACTATGTGATTTTCTTTTAGCTGTCAGCCCCCATATTGAATGTGTGGATTCTGAGACTTAGGACAGCATCTCAGAGATGAAAAAGGAAAAGCTGCCTTCCCTCGTGAGGGCTCAGTCTTCCTCTGGGGTTGATCACGGTCCCCAGGCTAACCCTACCCTTATTTTGCTAGATTCCTATTGAGCATTTAGTTTATTCAAGTACTCACCTAGGTCACTGGGAAGACCCAGATGACTGGCCTATTGTCTGTGCCTTCACAAGGCTGGTAGAGGGTAGAGATGCTGGCAGTGGGTGGGTGGGGACAAGGGGATTCCAAGATGAATAAATAGAAGTTGAACCATATGGGACACAACAATGGTGTAGGACAGAAAGACAAAGTGGGGGTAGATGTGTGTTTTCAGTAACAATAACTACACCAGTCATTGTCTTATCTACCACAATGACCCTTTAGAAGAAGAGGGTTTCATGGTTACACATGAAGAACATTAGGCTCCCGAGAGTAAGTAATTTACAAGTGAGTGGAGAGTGTGAACTTGAATGCAGATCGGATTTCAGAGCCTGGCTGCTCTTAACTACACTGAATGGGAACATCTCCATGAAGAGGTGACATTAGAAAGGTCATTGAGACACGGGCAGGATTTTGAGATGAAGATGAGGCTTTCGATTCATTAAAGAATATTAATTGTGTGCCATTTATGCCAAGCGCCTTGTTAGACGCCAAGAGCACAGTGGTGAGCGACGTGCTCTGCAGGCTTCAAGGAACCTTCAATCTAGTTACAGAAAAACACAGAGAGCTGTCTGTCTGCACGACGGGTGTCCTTACAGGCTGATGCAAAATGTTCTGGGGACAGAGGAGGGGGCAACTATCCCTGCTGGGGCTCGGAGGGAAGAACTTCCGAAGAAGGGACAAAATGAGGAGGGCCTTGATGGATGAAAAGCAGAAAGCTAAGTGGGGAAAAATTCCAAAGAAAAAGAATATTCAAAAAAAAGATTTCTAGGAGGGGCCTGTGTGGCTCAGTCACTTAAGCGTCCAACTCTTGATTTAGGCTCAGATCATGATCTCAGGGTTGTGAGATCGAGCCCCATGTCAGGGTCCACGCTCAGCACAGAGTCTGCTTGAGATTCTCTCCCTCGCTTTTCCTCTGCCTCTGGCCCTGCTCACACACACTCTCTCAACACAAAAATAAAATCTTTAGATATACGTGTATAAATATATTTGTGTGTATGTATATACGTTTACAGATTACCCACTTGGGGCAAGCACTATGCGAGGACCTCTGAAAATTATCAGTAAACAAACAGGTGTAATCAGGAAGAACTTGTGTTTGGCGTGGTGGAAGTCACTCTGAGCTAATACCTCCTGACCAAAAAACATAATTAAGAAAGTGATTAGAACATTGAACAATAACGTTCATTTATAGTGAACTATAGACACTCGTTTCTATCGCCTGGCTCGATGTTCATGACCACTCTGTAATTAGAGATTACATCTCCATTTTACAGAAAGCAAAGGAATTCAAAGAACATTATGACCTTGTACTAAGGAAAAATGTAGACTCTAACCCAAGCTTTTCAGTGCCCCCTGCCAGGTCCCAGCAGCCTCTAAAGAAGCTCTTGAATGTTCTTCACACCTTCTTGACATATCTGTATAGTTGACCAAGCATACTGTATTGATCATCTGTGATAGGTTAGGAGTGCAAGATTCAACAGGTGATTCCATGGAGGAAACACAATGATGATGGTCTTTGTTAAGAACGGGGGCTGTCTTGAGTCTAAGTCCTGCTCGGGTCCTGGATTCTCACTATTTTTGATGAGTGGTGTGTGTGTGTCTGGGGGAGCAATGGATAGGACGAGAGCATCTTCTGAACGCTAAGTGGTATTGAAGAGTAAATGTATGGGATCCAGGGGTGAGGCCATTGCTCGCAGCGAAAGCATTTGAAATAGGTCAGAAAGATGGAAAGGGATCAGTTCCTGCATCAGGCCCTCGGCTCCTAGTCCCTGAAGTGCCGACACCAAATAAGCGGGTGTTTGCTGTATACGCTCCTGCTGTGCCTGAGACTGGCCCAGCTGTGGGTGGGAGCTGGCGGGGGCAAGGGCAGACGTGCAGATGAAGAAGGATCCCAGAGCTTGTTCAGGACGTGTGGTAGCAACCCTTCTGTCCCGCACTTGCTGCATGTGGAGTTGAAGGTCAATTGCCAGGCTTGGCTGGGCCAGGCGTGAGTCAGGGAGACCCATCGGAATCCAGATCACCGGTCGAGCTGGGACTCTAAGGCATGCAGGCCAGCGGGAGAGCCTGGGGGCCTTGAGAGACGGAGGAGGTCTGAGTCGGAGAGGGGAGCACAGGCCCTGGAGTAATTCCCAAGTCCACACATGGACAGACTGCACTTCTGTGGCATTTGGCACAGATGTCCTGCAGCAGGACAAGAAGCTGATGGAGGGAAGGGGAATGTGCAGGACCATCCGTGTCCCGGAGGACCAGCTCAGGCCACTCTGGGCCACCCCGGGGTTTAGAGGGAGGAGGTGACGGATGAAAGATGGGGGCTGAGAACGCAAAGCCTGGCTGCAGGAGCAGGTCTCAGCCAGGATGGCCGGGCTGACCTGCACGTGCGGGGAAGGTGCCTTGCTCGCTTGAACCAGGGGCGGTATTCTGCCAGTGCTTCTGGCGCATACAGTTGTCCTTGCAGCCCCTGCCCTAAACTTTCCGAGTGCCCCACCCCCTTGGCTCGTGGGCCTGGCCCCTCCCCCAGATCCTCACATTCCCTCCAACCCATAAATCGAGGAGGTATGCCCAGCACAGCAGATGGCCGGCAGGACCCCGCTCATCACTCTTCCTGGCATTTCTTCTGATCGTTGGGCATCTGCACTAGCCAGCTCAGAGTAGCCTGCCCCCTCGCCCAGCTGCAGGCGCGGCCAGGTGTTTGCCCTGATGAGCGGGATGCAGGAGTGCAGTAGGGAAAAGTGAGGCAGAGGAGGACAAGGTCCAGGTGAGAGTGCCCTGGGACAGGAAAGAGCTCCACTCATTCACGGCTCAAGGAGGGGCAGGCTTGGAGGCAGGAGGGGGCTGAGGCTGCTGATCTTTCTGGACAGGTCAGACCTGGCTCAGGCCCAGGCAGCAGGGCTGGCTCTCCCTCTGGAGGGGCCGTCCATCTCTGTGGAAGAAGGCAGAGTGACCACCTGCTCTCAGCTACTCGGCAGTGACCCTGGGGGGTCCCTGGTGTTGTGGTAGCAAGTCACAGCTGCCTCCTACGTCCTGTGGCTTCCCATCAAGGCTGAGGTCACCGTGGGCTGGGGAATGGCTCTGTGCTCCTTGGAACATATTGGCTACCGTGACTGGGCCTGGGCGTGGTCGTTGCAGCTCCCACAAATACTCAATTAGCTGCAATTGTGGTTGGTCTTCGTCGTCCTTGGGAAGCATATGGCTGAGGCAGATAGGTGGCTCAGGAAAGTCGGAATCACATAAACAGGGCTCTTTGTCTCCCATTTGCTGTCTCCTAATGACTTACTAACAGAATGGGTTTCAGGATTAGAAGACAGGGCCTTAACCCATCTCAGAAAACCCCATGTTGTGCCTTTCAGGCGTGCTTGGCGCCTGTTGTTTGCAGGGGAACGTGGGTCAGCGTGGGTGCCGGGCCATTGCGAGGACGTAGCAGGAAACAGAGCCAGCTTCTGCAGCCGGCTGCTCGAGCTGACGTTCAGCTCACTTCCACAAGGTTTATTAAACGCCGCTGCCAGATTCTCAGGGATTAGGTCACTTGGAGCTTTGGGCAGCCGTGCATTCTATAAATATTTGCCAGGCCTGGACACCGCGTGGAGACCAGCTCTGTGCTCAGCCCTTGCCTTGACTGCAGCGTCCACGCCGATCATTTAGGACCTAGATGTTATTCCGAGGGCCACGAAGGGTGACGGCGTCCGGTTTATATTTTATATTAACAGACACAAGCGTGGTAATAGAAGCATGTTCGATATTGAAAGAAAATCCTAAAATGACAGAGAAAGCATTAGGTTAATCAGAACCACATTTTGAATGTGAATTTGCAGGATTCGCAGATGATTGGCTAAGGGGGTGGGAGGAAAAGGAATCAGAGATGACCAGGAAGCACTGCAGTATTATGGGTAAGAGAGTGGGGGAGAAGCACATTTGGGACACAAAAGCAGAGGTTCTGTCGCGGGTATTTAAGTTTAGGGTGTGTATCCAACATCAAAGGAATGTCTGGGGGCTGAGGGATCGTGCCCACCCCCGCAGCAGAGAGATGGGACTAGCGTCACACGGGTGAGCACTCTCAGCTTCTAAGTGGTATATAAAGTGTTGGAAGTGGCTAGGGTCCCCTGGGGAGGGAGAAGAGCCCATAAAGGAGAAAAGATGCGGGTCCAAGACCCTGATGGGGGTCTATAATGCGGGGAGGTGGGAGACACAAGAGGAGACATCCTATGGCATTGAGGGGGAAGCAGGATGGCCAGCAATAAAAAGCCATAGTTATTGTTATTTTTTCCTCGAAACTGAGGCTGGGGGAGTTAAAGTTCACCCCAAATCTCTCAACGAGGAAATAGAGATTCTCCATGCTCCTCCATCCTTGCAAACAATTCACTCCTGACTTGGTCCAAGCCTGCTCTCTCTCCAGAGCTGAGGGCACTTGAGGATTCACCTTGCACGTCCCCTGAGAGTTTTACGAGAAGCTGGTGGAATTCTGTTGTGAGTCCTTTTTACAGTCACATCCGCGACACACTGCTGTCCACGTAGCCGCACCTGTTACATGTTACCCCCATGCCCCCTGTGCTCTCACGGGTTGTCTTTTTCGATCTCTCCAGCCCTGGAACGGGAGTTCTCTCCCATCCCCAGTTCACAGGGGAGGAAACTGAGGCTCACACCTGTGAGCAAGTTCATTGTTCACAGGAACACAGAGGACAAATGGCAGAGCCCAGGGCAAATGCAAGGCATTTCACTCAGCTCCATTTCTTGGTCTTGCAAAAGCAGGAGGCTGTGTACTGGACTCTGCCATTGAAAGGCACAGGGAAGCCCCCGAGTTGGCTGGACGGTTAGGACAGATCGGAAGGAAGCCAGGTGGGTCACTGGAATCTGTTAGAGGTGACCTGCTGGCCTTTTACATTTGAGATTATAGAGCTGTGCATGTTACTGGCTAACAGAGTATTATCGAGTGCTGGCCTTACCGGGCTCCCTCTAATAGGTAGGTCGCCATGGTTATAATTAAGTAATTAAGCCCGCTCCGTGTAGATGGGAGAAGCTCACTGCTGAATTGCTGCGGCAGCCCCTGTTCATTTTTGGTAGGTTAAATAGTGTTTTTTTCTGCGTTCTTAGGTTTAGTTTCTGTACACACGAATTTCTGCCAGGCCGTGGTATCTGCTGCGTAACTTGATTCTTCACGCAGAGTAGGCTAGGAGTCCGATATCCTAGGTGCTGGAACTATTGCTGGCATTCAGAGACTTCTGGGCGCCCCCCACCTTACCCCTCACTCATTAATAATGATGTCATGCATGGGATCCGTGCCTGTCCGTGTCCCTGTAGGCCACTGTTCCATCTTTCTAGGACATCACTTCTTCTGCAAAACACAAGTGATGGAGTAGTGTGAGTCCAGCGAGGAGAGAACGAAGTTGGGAAATGTTGGAGAATATTCCTTGTCGTTGTGGTACCATCACCAGTGACTGGCATCATGTCCACCATATGGCCTGTGTGGTTGTTTAGTTAAATAACGCACGAGTGAATAAACAAACTTACGGATGAAAAGACGCAACAAAAGCATCTGATTTGCAGTCCTCGATGGACCATCTGCTGTATTTGTTGCTGAGCATGTGACTTCACCTCTGTGGTCCTGAGCCGCCTCGTGAGTAAAATGAAGACTCCCATACCCAAGGTCAAGTGAGATAAGGGATATAAAGTACCTAGAACACAGACCGATCCCAGGCTAGCTTCTGTGGAGCAATTCGCAACGGGGGAACAATTTCGTATTTATTAATAGCTTACAGAGAAGTGATGTTTCCAAACCATGTAGCTAATAACTAAGTGTCCGTGCTCCAACGCGGTTGATTGCACACAACTTCCCGCCTCAGTTGAAATGGTTAAGTAGGCCATGTAGGTGTTGCAAATAACGCAGTGTATCTGGAGAGATGAGAAATGCATTCAGACAAGGAGAAGTCTGTGGAAATGAGCAACAAATTACCCGTTCCCTGCTCCCGGGACGGATGTGCGAGATGGATACACCCCAAAAGGAACTCTGATTGTCCATTTCTGAATCCCACTGTCTTGCACGGGACCTGACACATAGCAGGTGATTAATAAGGATTTAAGGAATACGTGAATATGTTTTATAGCAAAAAAACACAGAAACATATTAATCTGGGATTATGGGTAAGGCATAAACTCATATCCTTGCTCGTTAAAGCAAAGTATTCACTATTCCGTGGGCATCCCATATTTTAAGTACAAAGGAAGAAAAATGTTTCTATTTTTTCAAAAGGCAATACAAATGACAACTAAAATGTAGCCTTTTATTGATGTCACCAATATGATGTGCTTCAAAAATTGAAGGTACAAGTACATTCACGTCTCTTCAGATATTCCACAGAAGTGCTTTTGTATCTGAATGTTCTGTTAGCAGAAATGCTAGCCTGCTTCCCCCGTCTCACATTGGCTGAGGAGCTCCAGGCTTACAATAAAATGGAATCCTGTTTTGAAAGCCAGGCTAGGAAGGAACTGGGTCTGATCTGTCTCTTGCTAAGGGGGCTTCTCATGGGATACGGGTGTTCTGTTGAAGGGGGTTCTTTAGAGTTTCAAGGGGCTTGTGGACTCAATGGGGAGCTCCTTGCTGGTCCAGGCATCTGCATAGGGCTTGGGGGCCCTGCCTCAGGACTTCCAATGATCACTTTTTAGGTGATACTTACGTGTTCAGCCATTGCTATTCAAAGCCCAACCTTTATGCCAAGTTAGATGGATCTACAGAACTTTCCAGCTCATAATGTAACCAGACCAACCCTTCTACTCATGGACCCTTGGCCATTGTGAACATCCAGAGTCATCATCCTCGGGTCCAGCTTTGCTCAAGCTACCTTTATTTCCAGGAAACGGTAGTGCCTTATCCATACACTGTGTTAACACCTCTTTGTTTGGGTAAAGTTTATCCCAGTCCAATGGGTCTCCCCGGTTCCAAACTCCAGAAAGAGTCATCAGCGCCTTGGCTGTTTGCTCCCAGGGGTTATACTCTCCCTGCGTAGATTGTTTTACTTGTACTCTTGTGACAAGGGTCTCCAAGGAAAGTAGCACTTTGGAGGAATCACAAAAGGTCATGTCATACCTCTCTAGCTTGACAATGAGTGTTCCCTGGTCCTACCAGCCAGAAAACACTTAAGCGATACAGGAAGTCCCTCTGGTCATTCTCTAGAGAAACAGGGAACATCTGCTTCAAGGTGTTTTTCTTTTCTGCCTATTCTTTAAAACTGTTAGAAAACATAATAGTTTGGCTTCAAGGTGACTTTCTGTCCTCCCTAGAAGTAGCCAGAAAACCACCTGGCATAAAGAATCATTATCATCTTCATCGTAGGAAGGAATGAATCGGCTTGGGTTTCGAGAATTTTACAGTTAAATGTACTCCTTTACTCCTCATCGCATCTGAGTCTCAGATTCATTACAGAAATTAGGCAGGGCAGGGTTCTTGCCTTATCTAAGCTCAGATTTAATGGGTTGCCCAAGGCCATACAGTGAGGAAGTGTGGAGTGGGGGAGTTTAGAAAGTAATTTTGCTTTACTGAAAGAGGTCCTGTTTTATTTTTTTTAAAGATTTTATTTATGATTTGACAGTGAGTGAGAGAGAAAGCACAAGCAGGGGGAACGGGAGAGGGAGAAGCAGACTCCCCACTAAGCAGGGAGCCAAATGTGGGGCTCGATCCCAGGACTCTGGGATCATGACCTAGACAAAAGCAGATGCTTAACCCACTGAGCCACCCAGGCGTCCATCTATCCTTTTTTAAAAGATTTTACTTATTTATTTATTAGAGAGAGAGAGAGAGAGAAGAGGTCCTGTTTTAGATAAGGAAGCCAAGGTCCTGACATTGAGTTGCTCTTAATCTAGCTCGGCTTTTCCATCTCCATGAGCTCTGACATGTTGGGATTCTCACACTGGAATATGGCCTGGGTTTGAAAAAATTCAGGGATAGTTCAGCATCTTCTTTGGTCAATAGTCCACATCTCACCCAGTTGTCTCCAGGCCTGGAGGGTTGGAAGGAGCCTCCCAGAGTTTTGACTGTGGAGCACAAGCCTGATTCTCTGGGGAGCTCCTACGTGCAGGCAGAGCCATGGCCACATTCTTGGAATTAGTGGAGTCAATGCTCACGAGAGGGGCACAGGCTTGCACTCAGGGGCAGACGGCCCATTATCAGATAAACAGCACCCACAGTCTGTAATCTGCACTCACAGAGGCCCCTGGGGCTGGTGGGGAGCCCAGAAGAGGGAAGGTCATCCTCCAGGTTGTAGACATTTAGAGATAACGTAGATACGCAGATTGTTGCTGTCACTTGTTGGGGGGGGGGGACTCAACAGAACCTAAAAGTCTTTTTACTCTTGCCTTCTGGCCTGGAATTCCAGATTAAGCTGTTTGAAACCCACTCTTTGATTGGTGGGGGCCGTGAAGGGGTCCCTCTGCCTCTGCCCTATTCTCTTTCCCCTGCTCCCCCCTCTCCTTTTCCTTTCCTTTCCTTTTTCTTCCTTCTCCTACCTTCTTTCCACTACCCTGTTTGCCCTTAACATTCCAGCTGTCCTTCCAGATACTCATGCGTCGTACCAACTCTGACACACGCAGAAGCAGACAGGTATTTGGGGAAACTCTAGGCTACGCCTTCTCATTGGAGCACTTGAGTAGAAATCCAGTTACCAAACAAGTAAAAGCATTCTAAAGAGAGGTGTGGCTCTTTACCCCACAGCTAAGAAAGGGCAGCATCCAGAATTTCCCCAGGGTCTTTAAGATTGGAGAGAGCATGCGTGTTCCTCATCTCTCGGTGCCCAGTGCTGGGGCATACAAGGAGGCTGAGCTGGAGTAAGCGCCTTCTGTTTACCAAGGAGGGCTCCCTAAGATGAGCTGGAGAGCCAGTACAGGGAATTCCAGGGAGAGGCCTTGCAAGGAGAAGAAAGTCCCATTTCCTTCAGAATGTCAGGACGAGGGAGCCAAGATAACGGGCAAGGTATCAGAGTGTGCATTGTCCTTGTTGAGGGAGGAAACCCAGTGGGAACGAAGCAGGCAGGCACCATCTCAGCAATGCCCACAACCCCAGAGAGTGTCCATGATCAGTGAGCCCTCCCTCGTAAGAAGACACCTGTTTTATGCCCTACTTAACAGTGATAAGAAAATGACCCAGGAAGTCCCAGAGACCCTAAGAAATGCCTCATCCTGGGCCTAAGGGGGGCACTTTGGGATTTGCTGATCTGTAAATACCATTGAGTCCTGTGGTCTCATTTGTCAACCTGCTCAAAGTCAGAGGAGTTTAATCTCCCATGGAAATGTGGCCACTGACTCTTGATGTCGGCTCAAGTCATGACCTCGGGATCATGAGATTGAACCCCACGTCAGGCTACATGGTCAGTGGGGAGTGTGTTCAAGATTCTCTCCCTTTCTCCGCCCCTCCCCCTGCTCACAAGCATACCACCCCAAAATAAATTTTTAAAATCTTAAAAAAGGGATGCCTGGGTGGCTCAGTCAGTGAAGCATCTGCCTTCGGCTCAGGTCATGATCCCAGGGTCCTGGGATCAAGTCCCGCATCGGGCTCCCTGCTCAGCGGGGAGCCTGCTTCTCTCTCTCCCTCTGCTGCTCCCCCTACTTGTGCTCTCTCGCTCTCTGTCCAATAAGTAAATAAAATCTTTAAAAAAATATCTTAGGAAAATATGTGACCAGTGGAACTGTATTCAACAGAGAATTCGCAGACCTTTTTCTAAGCACAAAGGGTCATCCTACTGCAGACTGCACACCCGGTATGTGCTCGGTCTTGGGATCTTGATTTATTTTATGCTCTTTATGTCTCTGTGGATCCCAGGAGGTCAGGGTGGATATGCCCATTTTTCACATGGAAAGCTGTGGTTACAAGGGGTGATGTCACTTGCCCAAAAAGACCAGTGATTGAACTGTTTTGCTGGCTGTCCCTCCTGGTGCTAGACGGCTCAGTGCTGCTCTGACCTTCAGAGTCTTTGCCCCATCCGTCCTCTGCCATGGTGTCGGGCTGGCTGATAGATCAGCTGGGCCTTGACAGTGATAGAGAAAGGGCCGGTGCGGCAAATAAAAACAGAAAGACATTTGTGCGCAAGGATCACTTCTATTTAAAAGCCACATCAATTTGAATCCGGCGGGTCTAAATAGGTCTGCATTAGCCTGGTAATTCCATTGCCTTCATGACGAAGTGCAAATTAGAGCAGGCACATTGGAGCAGCCTTGGTAATGACCTGAGATTTTACATGTTTTTCTTCCCTCCTCCGAAGCTCAAGGCAGGTGTCAGCTCGGGTGTCACTGCACTGGGGGGTGAGAGTGACCCTTTGTTCCTGCTTCCCGGGGATTCTTCAAGCCATCTGAGGACGATGCACACGGCACTTGAGCTGTTTTTCTTTGCCGGTTGCACTGATTTTTCCTGTTATTTCCTGGGCTTTCTTGGCAAACATGCTATTTCATTCTTTCTGTAGTGATTTATAGAGGAACTGCCTTTTGCTAGGAGATGGATGCATTTTATTCTTCTTGGCTGTTAAATAGAGAGACGGGAGGATGAATGCACATGGAGCCCCTCACATCGCAAACACCAAGACTCCTGCCTCTGTCCCTTTGAGCCGTGGTCTCTTCGTCTGTAGTGAAATCTTCCCTAGTAATTTCCTGGAAGGATTGAGGAAAAGTAACGTACGTGAAAGCATGTTGGAAGCTGTCCAGTCTCACACTATTGTATGTCTAGGTACTGTTTGTGTAAAAAGTACTATTTTATGAATAGGTAATCATTGCCTTCTATTATAGAAATATTAGCGTTATTTATTTGAAAGTATTTTTATATTTTCCTTAGGGTGCAGTTTATGTGTTAGGTGGTCCTGAGAAATTCACCTGTTTGCTTTCCATCACTCTGGTCAGCAGATGTGGGCAAGTCTCTGGTCATCATCAGATAGAAGTGTCTTCCTGAGGTTGGACTCAACTTGCAGACAATGTTTAGGGATGAGGGTATACTTACAATGCTTTGGAAGCCACCGAGTCGAACAAGTTCTTTTGAAAACTTGATGTCTAATGCCATTAGAATACACTTACCTGAAACTCAAGACAGAGTGTTTTCCACATCATACGTGCTATGTGAACAATATTTTCAGGAGAGAGATTCTGTGAGCGCTAGGAAGTCCTTGGAGAAGGAAAAGACGTTTCTGTTCTTGTTTCTCTGTTCTTCTCTTCCTCCCTGATTTCCGGAGAGGAGGATTACGGAAGGCCTCACAGAGGAGGAGACATGTGAGCAGGTGGGAAATTTAGCAGGCACCGGTTTCCAGCCGAGGAGTGCTGCGTGACAAGGTCATGTGGTTTGTAAGGGGTTGGTCAGATTCTTCTGAGATGCCAGCCCGGTTCACTCAACAGAAATCTTTGTAGGATGGGACGTCGTTCTTCTATGGTTTTAATCTTTGGACAGCACCATGCATTTGGGGGCCATTACCTTCCTTGAGCTGGACTGACGTGGAGGGGGCTGCAGGTACAGGACAGGCCTGGGGTTCATGGGCTCCTACTCGTTCTTGTTTTGCAGACAGCAGCAGCCTGCAGTCAGCCTGCGCCCATGAGAACGCCATGCATAGCCGGGTCTTTCAGATCTTATACAGGAATGAAGAGGTCCCCATAAATGACGCCGTCATCTTCCGCGCTCATTTGCTCTTAGACGGAGAAAGGGTAAGTCCTGCAATCCACCGCCAGCCACAAGCGCTTTGGTAGCCATTGCTGGGTAAATGGTAAGTGAAGGAGAAGCCGTAGATTTGCTGTAAAGCCCAATGGGGATTTATGACTTTAGAGAACCCATGCACTTACTTATTCTTTTTTGGACTTGCTCTTCCATTCATATGCTTCCTCCTGCCATGTTCCGAGCAGTTTCCTTTAGCTCACTGACTGACACTTTGATTCATTCTTCACGTGTCTGTTTGCTCATCGGTTCTGGGGCTCCATCAAGGAGTCAGTCAGCAGGCACCTGCTAAGTATATGGTTTGTGCAGGGCTCTGTGTTGGGCCCTTGGACGGGAGACAAAGCTGCAGAAGGTGGCAGGAACTCTGCCCTCCAGGGACTGGGAATTTCGTAGGGAAACAGGTGTAGAAAGCACCACCCTGCTGGGTGACGTGCACGACGCCGGCTGTGTGTACAAATAAACAAAGGGCCCCAGGATGGAGAGGTGAGCTCTGTGGGAGGCATCGATGGTTCCATCAGGGAGCTGGCTCCGAGACGCACAAACTAAGAGTTCCTCAGACGGAGAGAAGTAGAAACGGCACCTCATGCATGAGAAAAGCCCAGACACCTTGGGGATCTCATTCCATTTGTGGGAAACTTGATTGAAAATTCTCTATTCCTCAGGTGAACACATTTCAAAGGAGTATCTGAAGTCTAAGCCGTTGCTCCCACTTCCCCAGTCCCACCTCCGAGCCCCATCGCCACGTCCCAGCTGCTCATTTCCTGCTAGAATATCTTCAACGATGTGGAAGTGTATTCCCATTTTAGGGAAGTCAGATTAGACACACGTCCCCCACTCACATTCCTGAAGTGGTGTGTGGAACAGCTCCTGCTGGCCGGGTGATACCTTCCTCCTCTCATGCCCCATGGCTTTCCATCCACATCTTCTGTGGTCTAGGTGGTGACCAGGCTCCACTGTGTGGCTAGAGGTGAAAAACTGTCACTCATTCTTCATTCATTCATCCATCCACCCATCAATCCATTGGAGATTTATTGAGTTACTGACTCGTACCTACTATGGGCTAAAGATAGAACAGTGAACAAGAAAATATCCCTGGTGTCTTGGGGCCTATATTTTACTGTTAGATCAGTACGTTACAGTGAAGAAAAATAAATAAATCACGTACGTCCTATCCCTGAGCCTCCCACTGCTGCGGGCTCAGTTACTCATCTGTAAGACGCACCCACAAGGGCAGACGAATGGGGGTTGGCACCCCTGTTGGAGGTCCTGTGAGGCTATCACTGGACCCAATGTGGACGAGAATGCATGGCGGGCTCACCCTGCAAGGCCTCTGCCCAGAGCTCAGCTCCTACACGCCCTTCACACGAGATGGAGCTGATTCCCTGGAGGACAAGGGACAGGCAGGGGAGGCCTCCCTGAGAAGTCAACATTGAGCTGAGATCCCAAGGCCGAGGAGCCAGGCGTGCTGGGAGCTCAGGGAGACGGCATCCCTGGGAGAGGGCATGGCAAGGACAAGGGCCCTGGGGTGGGAAAGAGGTTGATATGTCCCAGCAAAAGCGATAAGCCAAGGTGACTTGCACAGCAAGTGGAGGGAAGGAGCAGGAGGCGAATTTGGAGAGCTAGGTGCGGCCAGACTTGGTGTTGTGGGCCATGCGAGGGAACGCGGAGCTTATTCTTGGGTGATAGGGAGCCGTTGATTTCATCAGAAAGGTGGAAGGGCACGGTGTTTATCTTAGGTTTTGCCCCTCATCCCCCACCCCATCAGTGAGCTTCTCAGGGCTGGCGTCCCTCTCTTTGTCTTCACAACACCGGTGCCTGCCATAGGATTCTGTTGGAGACGTCCGGCAAGTGTGAGCAGATGACTTAGTTGGTGAACGAATGACCTGAATTTGGAATCCCTCTTTCTAGGGGCTTTGTAATCCCCTTCTTTCCAAACAGAAACGAATATCCCCAGGGTGCCCTGTGAACCTTCAGTTACCCTGAGCCCCATCTTTCTTGTGCCATCGCAGTGACTACAAACACTTCATCTGTAATTAAAATCGAAGAGACCCAAACTAGCTCCTGTGAGCTGGCTGGCGCATCGTCCCCCTCTCTACCTTCCCCACCTGCTGTGGACCCTGGAGCTGATTGCCTTCTCTGCTCAGTAGTAGCTTTACCTTCTGTTTTCTGTTTGGGTTCAGAGGCCTGGAAGTGATTGGAGGAAGGGAGGTGAGTGGGGCCAGAGTCTTCATTCCTCAGGCTCCTTCCCGCTGGGTCAGAGAGGGCTGCTTGTGCAGTGTGCTGGAGCCTGGCTGTGCGAGCCAAAGGTACACGTCTCTTTCCACCTCCCCATTCAGCCATGTCACACGGGGAGCTGGAAACGAGTTGTGGTGGAAATATTTGCACCAGAGAAATCGGCAATGCTGTAAATCAGGGTTTTTAATTTTCTTCCTGAGAGCCTGTTGTTAAACCTTTAACCAAGGTCTCCGCTTAGGTCAGAGGGCTCCATCCACGTAGCTTTCTCTCCAGTTCTGATCACCACTCCCTCAGCCTGTATCTCCTGGTCCAGGGCGGCACGGACGTCCTGCGGTGACCAGCCCTGACGCACGGGCCCTCATCTGTGGCTTTCCATAAACCCTCCCCATCCCCTTGTGAATCATCTCTTTCCTGAACTGCACAAATTCTTTATTTTGACCTCATCATCTGCTTCCTTCCTGGGCCCAGTTTAGGAAGAGAGCGCAGAGGTTATTTTGAGTGTTAAGGAATTCCAAATTAGGCTGTGTGCTCACACTGGGCTCATCCGGATTCTGGCAAGAGAACATCGCTTTACCTCTTGTGGACCATCATCCTCCGGCATGTTGACCTCAGAGCCCCTCCGGCCCTGGGTTGGGTGTGGGAGGCTGGGTTTGCACGTTGCTCAGGTGTCTTGGTCACCTTTCCTCTGAAGTTACCACGTGCTCCCGCCCCAGCAGCTGGGGGCCTTTCCCAACACCCAAGTTCAACTCGCGTGAGGTTGTAACAAGCCTCGGTTTTGAGGTTGAACAGGGAGTCTCTGTGACGGTACATAGTGCTTCCTTCCTCTACCAAGTCAGTCATCTCTGCAAGCCAGCAATTTGTTACAGTGTTGGGGTAACCCAGACACCAGCAAACAATGCTACAGTTCATCACTGTACCCAAGGCAGTGACAATTAAAGGTAGTTAGATATGTCCATAAACATTGTATATTGAGAATGGATGCATTAGCCCTTTTCCAGTGAATATCTGCTGTGTTGGACAACCCCAAACACTGCCTACAGCCACTTGGCCAGAGTTCGTGTTCCCGTATGCACACAGCCCGTCATTGTGAACAGACACATGACGGCTACGCATCAAGCACACTGTTGCACGTGCTGTGGGAAACGCAGGCATGAAGATTGTGTCCACACTGCGGGGGCACGGGTCAGTGTGAGACATGAGCATGGACAGAAGCCATCCCAGTCTAAGGCATAAGACAGGCTGTTTTCATGACGGTTGCAAAGAGTGAGTGTGAAGGTAGGATGACTGTTTTATTTATATACACTCTGTGTAATCACTCAGAGGATTTGGGAAGGCTGACAAAATGCATAGAATAGTAAAAGGAAAAAAAAACAACAACAGAGTTAGCCAGAGTAGAGGAAAAGCACAAGAAGGGGGTGGAAAAGCCAGGAAGCCCGGGATGAATGTCATAGACCAAAATACACAGCCATGGCGCTGGACGTTGCTAATGACAGCCGACACACTGAGCACTCAGCTCCCCGGCAGCCAAGGCAAAGAGGGCAGTTCTGAACAGCAAGATGCTCAGTGCCCTGAGGAGGGAGAGGGGCAGATTACATCAAATGGTCTTTATCAGCAAGGTTGCAGTTTTATAGGCTTAAGAAAGAATAGCATTTCTCAAAGTGGGATTCCTTGTACCCACACCACAGAACCCTGGAAAACTTGTTCAAAATGCAGATTCTTGAGCCCGTCCCAGACCTAGGGAGCCGGGCAGAGGGAGTTGATTCAGAGTTTTGAATTTTTACAGAATGCATGGAATTCCCACAGGAGGCTGTGAAGAGCTTTCGAGACCGAGGGTAGCGTATTGAGGGCAGGGAAAAGCAGCAAAGAAGACGGCAGATCTGGGGAAGAAAACATCGTTCTCCGTGGGGTAGGAAGCAGCGCAGGGGTGAGGCCGGACAGGAGAGCTGAAGACTCCACATGCTGCCCCGTGCATGCCCTGCTGAACCCCGAATGCTTACCTGTTCTAAAAACATAGGTGCCCTCAGGAATCAGGAGGAGGAGAGCTGGGGTTTGGAAAGGTCCATCTGGCGGGAATGTGCAAAGTGGGGCCCAAGCTCCAGGGCGGGAGGCAGTGCTCTGGTCCACGCGAGTGTTCTCGAGCACCACGCGGAGGTGGCGACAGCGGGGACTGGTGGAAAGCGTGAGCTATATTTCAGCCGAGAATATAGCACATCCTGTGCTCAGGAACATTCACGGGGAGTTGATGGTATGGTTTGGGCATGAAGTGGGCTTGGGGTCCGCTGACAGCCCAGGGTACTTGGGAGAAGACACATGTGTTTTGGGGAGTGATAGGAATTCAGGTCGAGTGATGATAACACCCATATGACCTTAACATGAGCAGACCTTGTGTTTATTAGGCTGTGTTGTGTGGCAGGCACTGTGCTGAGTGCTTTGCTTGGGCGATCTCATCGAATCCTCACTGCAGGGCTGTGGTGTGTCACAGATGACGATACAGAGACGTGGAGAAAGTAAGGAATCTGTGCCAAGTCATGCCGCTAGGAAGTGGTAGAGCTGAGATTTGAACCCAGGCAGTCTTACCAGGACGTCTGTGTTTACAAGCAGTATGCAGGCCCGCCCTGTGGGGTGGGTGTAGGGAGGGTCCTGTGGCGGAGGGGGGGGGGCACAGTAATTTAGAAATAACAACAATAACTAATATTTGTTGAGAATGGTCTTTGTTCATATTCTGTGCTCAGCCCTTTGTGTGCAGTGCTGTCTAAGGAATAAGGGTAATATTTTACCCTCGTCTTCCAGATGAGAAAACCAAGTTAGAGAGGTTGATTGGCCCAGCGTAGAGCCAAGAAGGGCACCCATTATAGCTTGATTTCTGAGGTCTCCTTCTTTCCCACCCGGCTGTGTGGCAGCTTAAGAGAGAAGCTAAGGGGGCGCCTGCGTGGCACAGCGGTTGAGCATCTGCCTTCGGCTCAGGGCGTGATCCCGGCGTTATGGGATCGAGCCCCACGTCAGGCTCCTCTGCTATGAGCCTGCTTCTTCCTCTCCCACTCCCCCTGCTTGTGTTCCCTCTCTCGCTGGCTGTCTCTATCTCTGTCGAATAAATAAATAAAATCTTTATTAAAAAAAAAAAGAGAGAGAAGCTAAGAATGGAGGGGAAGACGTGAGAGTCATCGTTATGAGGGTGTCGAAACCAACCAGGGAGAGAACGTGAACCCCAACAACACAGATGAGAGAAATCACACAAAAAGGCCAAAGAATCAGACGAAGCCTTGACCGAATCTGGGCTGTGGGATTCACTCACCAGCTGACCTTGGGAAAGTTGAATTGGGAACTCGCTACTACACTGAGCCTCAATGTCCTCATTTGTGAATGGGGACAATATTTCTGAATTCACAGTTTTCTCCACATTGAACAAGATAGACTGGGCTGTGGACTGCTCCCCAGGAGCTCCTCTGCAAATACTAGCTCCTGTTACTATGCCCAGTGCCGCACTACGTGGCTTCCTGGCACTAAACATTGACTCTGAAAGGGAGGTGAGGTCTTTAACCAAGTAGGACAGAGCAGTGGAAGGGCATGAGGACAAGTGCGTTTGCACACGTGCATGTGCAAATGTGTGTGTGTGTGTGTGTGTGCACCTTTCTGCATGTGCCCATGTACGAGTGTGTGTGTTTGGAGGGAGGGGAAGGCAGCCAACAGCCTATGATGAAATCAGTGGTGAGAGTAGCCAATGACTTCATTCTGGAGCGTCTTGGAATTAAATTATTGAGACATCAGCGAGGTCATAGCCAGGCTCAATCTAGCCACAGCTCATCCCGGCCCAGGATTCCTCTCCTGGTTCCAAAGGAATTGCAGCAAGTTTAAAACTGGAGTGTACGGTGAATTTTTGCTAGCCAGCATGCTCAGGAGGTGGTTAGGGAGGCTTACTTTGACAGTCTCACTTCCTAGGAACGGGTGGCAAGAGGCTCCGTTGCTTGGGTTGTGTGTACGAAGCAAGGTTTGTGATTATGCAAAACAAAGCTAGAAACGGAAGTTATTCATAGCACTTGGGTCCAGCAAAATGTTAACTTTTATATGCTTTTTTTTTCTGAACAAATTTTAAAACCCTGGGGACCTAAAGATAAATTCCAGCCATATGTCTCTGCCTGAGTTATGCTTAACCGGGAACGTGCTTCCAGAGAAGCCTTTGGGTAAGAGATTTCCACCCTTGTGGGATGAGGACATTTTGCGAAGAAACAAAACCCGAAAGGAGTGGGGGTGGAGAAGAGCTTTATTTATTCCTCAGGATACATGAATACTTTCTATGTGGCAGGCTCTATTCTGGGAGCTGGGGATCCAGAATGAATTAAGACTACTCTCTCCCTTAATGGTGACTGATTACTGTGGACACGAGGCAAGAAAATGGCCAGGGGGGTTTAGCCACAGGCCAGACGGGGATTGTCAGTTAATGCAGGGAGCCTGACCCAGATGAAGCTTCTAGATGCCAGCCCTGCATTGCCAGATCCAGGGATTTTTTTGTTGTTTTAATAGAAGCTGGAAACTCACAATAGAAATGTGAAGTTGCCTGATTTTTGGATGTTTGCAATTTGTGAGTTGCAACTTGCAGCTTTGTGCAGACTGAACAAATTGTGTCTGCAGATACAGTTTGGATCACAGGCTTCCAGGTTAGGAACCTGAAACAGTTGTAATAGGAAGCATTGAATGCTGCAATGGCAATTAGAAACCAGGGTTTTGTGGGTTGCAGGGGGGAAGGGCTCCGGCCAGCCTGGGCGTGGGGAGGAGCCCGAGTCCTGGCCCAGGAGCACAGTGCTTTCCCGGGTTTCTCCACTGAGCAGGGGCAGCTTTGGGATCTGGCATTCGGCAAGCAACCTTCCTAGAGGTGGGGTGGTGGTGGTCAGTGTGGGAAAAGAAGTACGGGGGAAGCTGGCAGGTAGAACAAATAGATCCCTTTGCAAAATGATGAAAATAGGAAAGTTACGAAGGAAAGCAGGTCGGATAGGACCCGAAATGCCAAAGTGTCTCGAAGTGTAAATGGTTGAATGTAATGGACCTCAAGATGGAAATGAAAGGTCTGCTTTCTTAGGAAGCTGAGCCACCTGGGAGAGCAGCTTCACTTTCCTGAGTGTCAGCGTCCTCCTCTGGGCACCTGGATGGTGGTGCCCATCAGACGGGCTTGCCTGAGGGCAGAGATGCTGCCCCCTCCAACACCACCCCATCACTAGCCAAACGGGTGTCCCCTGGTCAAGTTCACAGCTCCCCCCTTCCCAGAGCAGGTGCCATGGAACATTTCCCTCCTGCCTAAAAGGATTCCAGATCAAATCTGTTGGGGAAATAAGGTTCTCAGAAGTCCTGAGATACAGCAAACTCGTTTAATATTTTTTTGCACATTTGCTTTTTCCTACATTTGACTACATAAATCCCTTCCTTCTGTTTTCCTGGTAATCCTCGCAGATCTCCCCTTCCACCAGAATTCCATGGAACATGCATAGCGAATTCCGCTTTACGAACAAATGACATTAACCTTGTGGCGAGATGCTTCTCCTAAACTTTGAGAAATACACCAGCCGCAGTTTTGGTTTGGGCCAGATCTGACCCCTAAGTCCCTCGGCTGTGTTTCTCTTGCAGGTGGAAGAGGCACTAAGTGAAGTGGATTTTCAGCTCAAGGTGGATCTGCACTTCACCGACAGCGAACAGCAGTGAGTGTCCCTGACTTCTCCGAGTCGCGGTCCTATGGCTTCCTTCCTGCGACCCTTCCCGCCTCTGGGGCACTCCATGGCCAGGAACCTCAGAACACGGCTCAGAAACCCGGTTCCTGAGCAGCTGCACAGCCCGCCCAGCCCCGGGGCTGGAGTGTCCACGTGGTCATGCCAATGGCACGCATTTTAGGCCGGTCGCTCACGTGCTGCGTGCACAGGAAACAGCCTGCCGGCCTGCCTTCCTTATCTGGCACCTTCTCATCTCTGACACCTCCATTCATTTCAGTGCAGTATTATTTTCATTGGGTCTTTAAATTAATGACCCTACGATGCGGCAAGTCTCAAGGCTCCTTCTGAATCCGAGGAGATTGGGCTGGGATTCTGCATCTTTGAACTGAATGTCCGCTATTATGTTTCAACTCTCTGAAAATTGAAAATCCGTTTATGTGTAACCTGCTGATTAAACAAGCAGGAGACGACCGCTCTTCTTTCCCATACTGCTTCCTGTCAGCCTGTTCTGGGGCCTCTCCTCCTCCTCCTCCTCCGGGTGAGCTGTCAGCCCCAGGTTCTATCAGGTCAGGAAAGGATGGTCCCTGTTTCAAGGATCATAAGTCTGGTCAAGGATATTAGCAAAACTGCAACCTCTCATCCAGTTTATGACCTCTTCATTGCCCCCTTCCCTGCCTGCACCCACCACCCCCAGCTCCAGGCTAGCTCAGGTCAGGAAGCTCCCAGTGCAGGGGCGGGGTGGGGCGGTGGGCGGCTTCCTACTTGCTCCTGCCTCCTTCCCCGCTGGGGAGCGTGGGCCTTGCAGGGTCAGGCACGGTAAGGAGGGAGGAGATTGCAGAGGGGGCAGGGGTCATGAAGGACGGGCTCAGCTGCAAGCAGCATCATGCAGTAGAGGCTGAATCACTGGGTCTTTTGCTCTTGGGGTATCCCTCTGCATTTCTCGGGGTCTACCCATTACTTAGGCAAGCTTCCTTACTCCCCCCGCCCCACAGCCCTGCAGTTCTTTGATATTAGCGATGCTTCCTGTGGCTGGCTCATCCACTCCTTGCAGGAAGCTCTTCTGGCATATTCTTCTCCAAAGAACCCACATCTGGTCCTTGGGAAATGAACAAAGGCACTTGCGTCCCTCACTGGGGGGGCCTCCCTCCCCCTGCAGTCCCGCTTACTCCTCCTTTGGCCGATGCAGCCACCCTCAGCTTCTCTCCTGAGGCCTTCTGCAGGATGAGTCAGGCACAAGGACCTACGTTCTCCCAATTCTAAGGGACCCAGGTCAAGCTCACTTGAAGATCCCTCTCACGAGGCTGACAGTTATGGAGGAGACACTCCTTTCCCCCCTATTCTGTTAGCAGACTCTCAGAGAATGATTCTGACCACACTCCACAGATAATTCTCACTTCTGGTGTCTCCAGTCCCTCAGCAGATGTTTCAGGCTCTGCTGTGGATAATGGAGAACCAGGTGGCCAATGGTCTAATGCTGGCAGAACAATCCTCCAATCCCCCGATCCCTTCATCCCTTCAAAGTTCAGACTCCCTGTTGGAACTTTCTCCCCTTTCTCAAGGACTGTCTCATCCCTGAGATGGGTCTGGTGGTTATGGGAGTTTCCATAACATGAGGAGTTGAAGCAGATGGGATTCTCTGAGATGTCGGTGACCTGATGTGTCTGCACCTTGAGAATGGACATCTGCTAATGTGCACATGGTCATGTCTTGCGCCTGGGCCATCAGGAATATCTGTCCATGGTCCTGCCATGGGCTCTGGGCTCAACATCACAGATTTCTCTTTCTTGTCTGGACCCAAGCCCCTCTGGCCACCTGCTTCCCTCATCCCTGCTACTTATTCCTTCGTGGGATGGTAGTTGCTTGGGAAATCTTACTCTCACACCATCTGCACGATATGTTGCACTAGCACCATATTGAACTCAGAGCCCCTGCAGGAGGCTGGCTTTCTTCCTAACTTAGAAACTCAGAAGTGAAGCCCCTGCCTCTGGTCTCACATGCCCCCTCAACCATCTGTGATTTCTATCATTCACCCATCTCATTAACCCACCCGCCTTCTTGTCCTGGGCCTGCTTCCTTCAGAGACATTCATCCATTACTCCATGGTAGACATTTCTAAGTTATCAGAGAACCCTACACCTCAGCCTAGAAGTCTTCCATCCATTCCCCTGGGCAGCCTGAATGACAGTCAAGGTAGACCCAGGAAAGGGGACCATCTTGCCGTCAAAACAGTAGTTAACGGAGATGGGCCCAAAGTGAGTGAAGTTCAGCAGCTCAGGCTTTGTGCTCATCAACCATGAGATGCTGGCCAAGTCCCAGAATGTTCCTACATCTCAGCAACCTCATATATAAAATGGACAATATTATATAATCGTGGCCTCATAGATCTGTTATGAAGATGAACAGAGACAATATCTCCAGTGTGTGGCCTACCGAATCGATGTTTTCTTCCTCTTTGTGGCTTCCTAGATGCCCATGGGGACAGGCTTCTCTGTGTCCCTTCCTCTCTATAACACAGAGCACTTAATCACAATCAGAGCAGGGGGCTTCATGGAGTATAAGATTAGCTAAGAGGAGCAGGAAGCCAGAGTCTGGGGAAGAATTTTTAATGCCATATTTTTTCATTTTCATAAATTGGGTTTAAGATGATACAGTGTCTACAGCACATCCTGGGGATGTGCATTAGGCTTTGAAACATGACCCCGGCAGAGGCTTCTTAGATCCATGTAGGCCACAGTGGAGACCAACCAGAGAAGCACAGTGGAGACCATCAGGGGTTTAGAAGATCTCTTGACACCCGTCTCCTCCAATGGTTCTCACTGTGGGCAGGGCAGTTCTGTCCCCCAGGGACATTTGGGCCACGTCTGGAGACATTTTTGATTGTTACTTGAGGGTCCTGCTACTCGCATGTAATGGGTCGAGTCCCCGAGAAGCATCCTACAGTGCACAGGACAGCACCCCCTCCTGACAAAGCGTCATCCCATCCTCAGAGGCAAGATCACCCCCTCGAGCCTACCATCTCGCTTGCACCTGCTACATTGCAAAGGCTCACGAGCACATGCTTGCACAGGGACAGAGAGCTCACCCCTTCCCATCAGATACTGTTCTGTCCCTGGGCAGCTCTGCCTAGAGGAAATTCTTCTTTACTTAAGGAGCGAGTCCTTTCTGTGTGCCTTCTCTCGGTTGCCCTGAATTTTGGCCCTTGCAACCACTTAGAAACATTCTCAGTCAGGATGACCCTTTAAGATCAGATAAACAAGACTCTTCAATAAAGTCATCTCTTCATCTCCAATTAAATATCAAGGTTCTTTCTCTGTGTTTTGTGGGGGTTTTTGTTTGATTTTTTTTTTTTTTTTGAGTTCCTTTATAGAAACGCAGACATTCTCCTCTCACTGCTCTCAGGTTTACCTCCATCCTTTCTAAATTGAGACCCGCATGAACTGAGTTTTTTCCCCATTGATTGGCTCTATCCATTTTAGAGTACAAAAGAGCTTAACAGCTATCACCACCTTTATTCTGAGGTCTTTACTCCTGTTGATGTGGCTTAAATTCTTCTTCACATTTTGGACACCTTCACTACCCTGACATGTACTTCACCTCCTGTGGTTCTAGCCTAAGCATATTTCTGTGATTCCTACAAGCCTGTGTCCGAGTGGAATCCAGTACAGTCCAGCACAGCAGAATGGACCGTGGTCAGATGAACGTGGGTCTAGCATTTCAGTTTTGTCTTGGGACTTTGAACAAGTCCGTTAGCTCGTGCCGGCTTTACCTCCTCGTCTGTAAGTGGAATGATAGTAGGAAAGGCCTCATATGGTTGTCATATGGATTAACTGAAGAAGCACTGGATTCCGTTCATAGTAAGGCCTCGGTAAACTGTCAGAGTTAAAGTGACTATAAATGTTCATGACTTCCTGAGGCTCAGGAGGTCTACTCCTAGCCCCTTCGCCATCAGGCTTCTCCCGGGAGAGAGAGGAGGCCCTGTTTGTGCTCTGGTTATGGAGTCACACTGGGCTGTTGTGATTTATATGCATGGCGTTCATTTGCACACAGGCCTTAAGCAACAGGATTCCAGGAAGCAGAGCCCTTGGGCTTGGGACGTGGGAGTTTGCTCCCCTTCCCCTCTCTGTGTCTCATTTCTCCATCTACGGAGGAAGGAGAAGTTTGTCCTCTGTTTTCTGAGCTCTCTGCTCTACTCAGGGAAGATGCCCCACCCAGGCTTCCCCAGTACTCTGGTTGAGAGAAACTTGGAGAACCTGAGTGACTGGTTTCCAGAGCTTGAGATGCGCTGGAGGAGTTTTATTTAGAGAAGAAGCAACTCTATTTTTATCACCAGAGGCTCTCTTGGACCCTGCCTACCAGCCAGTTCATCTCTTGGGAATCAGACAGGCACCCATGACAAAAGGCTAGAACAAAGGTAGGGAATCCTTAATGAAAGTGGTCAGACTGTTTAACCTTTATGCTTCTGGGCTCATTTAGTCATTTGGTCAGACAGTTATTCTTTTTCATAAGCAAACATTGGGCAGCTTCTGTAGTATGTGAGAGATGATGCTGGGTGTTGGGGATAGAAAGGCAGATCAGTCACATTTCCTGGCCTTGGGAGGTAGAGATCTAGTAGAGAGCGCAGACTTACAGAGGAAGTGCTGTCCTGCATGTGGGGGGGAGAGGAGCAGTGGGGGAGGGAGAGGAGCAGTGGGGGGAGGGAGAGGAGCAGTGGGGGGAGGGAGAAGAGCAGTGGGGGGAGGGAGAGGAGCAGTGGGGGGAGGGAGAGGAGCAGTGGGGGAGGGAGAGGAGCAGTGGGGGAGGGAGAGGAGCAGTGGGGGGAGGGAGAGGAGCAGTGGGGGGAGGGAGAGGAGCAGTGGGGGAGGGAGAGGAGCAGTGGGGGGAGGGAGAGGAGCAGTGGGGGAGGGAGAGGAGCAGTGGGGGAGGGAGCCCAGGAGGGCTTCCATGTTGAGATGAGCCCTGAAAAGGGTCCGAGTGTGTCTCCATCACTGGCCTGACGGGGGCTTGGTGTCCATGGCCGCAGAGCATGAGCCTGGGCAGCCGAGAAGTAGCTGTGAGATGCCACCTGACTTCTTAGTCTTCTTGGACGCAGAGTTTCTTCATCTGCCAATCACGGGAGAATGATTTCTACCAGACAGGGTGATTGCAGGGATTGAATAGGATGATGTGTGCGTGGTGGTTGGCCCGGGGTGAGGCTGTCACACAGACCTGCCCGGGTGACAGCGGGGATGGCCCGCCATCACTCACGGGCGCTCGCTCACTTGCCTTGCAGGCTGAGGGACGTGGCGGGGGCCCCCCTGATTAGTAGCCGCACGCTCGGCCTACACTTCCACCCCCGGAGAGGTCTGCACCACCAGGTTCCTGTCATGTTCGACTATTTCCACCTGTCCGTCATCTCAGTGACCATCCACGCTGCCCTGGTGGCTCTGCAGCAGCCCTTGATCAGGTAGGAAGGGACTATGATCCCGGAGGGGCGGGGCGCCGCTCTGGGTTCCGCGTTACACTCCGTTTCCAGCACGGCCGAGGGGCACGGGGCTGGCCGGGACTGCTGCGTGCAGACCAGAGTAGCGTCTCCCAGGCTGACAGTTGAGGCTGGGCCTCCCTCAGGAGCAGGGGAGAGGTGGGCGGGGGGCATGGAGAGGGCATCAGGAGTCAGGGGTGCACGGGCAGGGAGCTGGGGGCTGCAAACTTGCCAACAGTGTGTCAGACCTGGCTACACTAGAGACGTCTGACCCGGGCCCCGTGCCAGGCTTTGCTTTCCTAAAGGTGCCTTATCTGAGAAGTCCCTGCATGTCCCTGAGACACACAGTCTTCCTCTCTAAACCAGGAGCACTCATGTGGCCCATGCACGAAAGATTTTAGTGACTCTCAGATGAGGATGGGGCCAGGCCTGGGGCAGGGGCTCTGTCTTCTGCCCCATCCCCTGCTTGCTCTTTGTTCCCAAGTAGGACCCCACGTGTGGCCCTGTGCTCCCCGCATCAGTGAAACCCTGCAAAGTGCTGAGGTTTTATGAATACCACAAATGGGTATGTTGAGCTGGTATGTTGAGTTGTGTGCCTGGCATGGCCAGAAATGTTCGCCAGGTCGCCTCGAGGCCTTGCCCATGCACGTGGGATGAGTTGCTCAAGTGTGCAAAGGGACATTCAGGGAGAGAATCTTGCAGCCTAGAGTCTCGGGAAGGAGCTAACTTTCCAGTGTCCCTTTTCAGGACAGCTTCTCAGTGCTGGGAGTTAAAAATGCATGTGGGAGAGACTCTGGTCCCCACTGATGGTTGGGTAAGGCCCAGGCTCTGATGGCCTTCTGGGGTCAGAGAGTAGGGAAGGAGGAACCTGGATCCTGGCCAGGTGACATGGCCAAGAGTTGCTGCTCCTGGAGGCCTTCACCAGTCCCTGGGTCCCTTGGCCGAGCTCCATCCGGGCTGTGCTTGCTGATGGGGCTAATTCAGACACTGGCCTTGAATGCTAGACAGGGTGTATTAAATCAGCCATAATCCCCAAACCAAAAAGTGTCGCCCAGAGATAAAGTCTCAATGGGCTAAAAGAGCATGGCTTCTGAGAGAAAAGGGGGCACTGCATAGGGCGGGCCTGGAGCCGTGTTGGGTTTTGACCTGGGGAGAGCCTATGGGGTGGCGGTTAGCTCAGGGGTCATGAATGGAGCCAAGAGCACTGGAGGTGGAGAGAGCTGGGGTCATGGGCGGTGCGTGCAGAGTCCCTGGCCCCCGGCACACGGCGGGCTAGTGTGGAAGTTCTCCTGCCCATCGAGGATTGAGCTCCTCCATGGAAACTGGACCTCCGTAAGGGAGACTGTGGGACTAGTGATCATTCTTTCTCAAAAGCTATATGGAGGGCCTGCTGTGCCCCAGGAATGGTGTTAGGGCACACACAGTAGACTAGGGAGACATCGCCATAGACTTCTCCCTCAAGGAGTGCAGAGTCGAGCGGAGGGAGCCCGTCTGCACGGATGGCGTTATCACATAGCAGATGCTGCGCAGAGTTTGACAGAAAACGTTACAGAATCCAAGGGAAGCAGACCTGAATTTGGGACATTGCAGGAGACCTAGAGTCCAGGACGCAGCAGAGGGTATGATGATCCTGGAGAGGCTCCCCCTGGCTGTGCGCTCGCTCTGAGGCTTGGCGAAGAGTGGCCTTGGCGCAGACGTGAGGACACAGTCTGTCTGCTGTCAGGCACACAGGGCTGATGGCCAGAGGTGGTGTCCTGTGTGTGGCTGGCTCTCTACCACCGAGGTGAGCCAATAGCCTGGCTGGGAAAAGATAGCTCCCTGCAGGCGGTTCCGGGCCCCCGAGACGGAACTCTTGTGCCTGGGTGACATCAGGCCCATCCTGATGTCTAGCACCGCCAGCCAATTTCTGGGGCTCCTTGGAGAGGTGTCTAACTTCTCTAGATACCTGTTTCAACATTGAAATAGGGAGGGAAGGGAAGGGAGGGGAGGGGAGGGGAGGGACGGAAGGAAGGAATTTAAGATGTGAGCAGTGACACTAACCCACAGAGATGACAGGGGTACAATGAGATGTGTCACACATGGTGAACACGAGCTCGGTTAGTGGTGGGTGTCCTAAGCTTTAGTTATTTCTGGAAACCAGGAAGCTCTGGGATGAACAGATCAGATCTGGGACCCTAAAAGGCTTGGAGCCTGGCAGGGCAGAGACATACTTAAGTATCTAACTCTAGTTCGGCGTGCAAACCATCCTGGGAGCATGATGTAGGATGGGGTTAAAAGTGTTGGCTCTGCGGTGGAGGGGTCCAGGTTCTATTCTGAGCCTCCCACTGGTTAAGCGTGTTAGCCCAAGCACGTGACTTCAGCTCCCTGAGCTCCCGCATCCGTGCATGCCGGAGGGTGTTAGGAGGATTAAATGACATAGTGCACATAGAGCCCTTGGCCATGCATTCAGTGGATTAATATCTATGCGGTACCTACAACGTCACAGGCCTGGTTCGGCCTCCCGGCTAGCACCTCACAGGCACCTACTGACTGAGGAAGCCTGAAGCGTGGGGAAGAAGTAGTTCTGCTTGGGGGGGAAACCGGGACGGGCTTTAGAGACCTGGAGGAGCCAGACCCAGGGGATAAGAGATTGCGACAGTGAGAAATACATCGGGGAGGGTAAAGGTCACATTTAACAGTATAACTAATGACGTGTTACAGAATCGAGAATCCGTTTGCTGTCTAAGAAGGAGGCATGGGAGGTTTTGAGCAGGAGCCCCACTTGAATAGTGTTTTGTGGAGATGCCTTTGGTGGCCAGAATGGGTTGGGCTGGAAGTGACATCAGGGGAGCGTCAGGAGGACCAGCTAGCGTCCCGCCGAGAGATTAAGTGTTCACATTGACCGAAATGGCCATGAAAAGCAGGTGTCACTCCTCTTGCTGCTGGGAGCCCTGATACTATCTAACGAGGATTTGGGATCTGGAAACTCCTCTTAGAAAATGTAAACTTCTGGGGCACCTGGGTGGCGCAGTCGTTAAGCGTCTGCCTTCGGCTCAGAGCGTGATCCCGGCGTTCTGGGATCGAGCCCCACATCAGGCTCCTCTGCTAGGAGCCTGCTTCTTCCTCTCCCACTCCCCCTGCTTGTGTTCCCTCTCTCGCTGGCTGTCTCTCTCTGTCAAATAAATAAATAAAATCTTTAAAAAAAAAAAAAAAGAAAAGAAAATGTAAACTTCTGACTGAAAGAGCTCCTTGCAAATCAGACGCAGCAGAGAAGAGCGCACATAGACGTCCAGCGTCAGAGCCTGGCTTCTCCCGAGATCGGGGTAAAAATAGAACTGTCTTCTGTTCTCTGGAGTTTACAGGAAGGATTTCTCTTAGTTAGCTCCCAGTGGCTGGGAACAGAGGGAACCCTTTAAAATGATGGGAAATACCTGTCAAATAGGGCGAGCTCTAGTTCTTCCAGAAAAGTGAGTTTCACAGCATCAATTAAATTCAGTCAGGAGGAAGCAGGTGTGAAATTAAAATTTAACCTCAAAAGACCTTCTGTCTTTCCTGAAACACCCCAAAGAAGAGATCTGATTTTTAATCCTTAAATGGGGAGAGCTGGATTTCGCGTGATGGGTTTTCCAAAAGCCAATCAAGCCCACCGTTAAGAAAAATAACCATTCATTCCGGTTATGAATTGGCAGTCTGTCCCCCAGTGCTCGTGCTCACACACACATTCTCTGTTTTCCTGCAATGGTCCTTTTATCCCTTTATAGCTGAACTGTACACTTGCTTTAAATCGCAGTTCCGAACAAATCAGAGTAACAGTTACATGACACTCGATTATATTTGTGGTGTTATCAACAGGAGAGATATAAAGACAGTAATGCTTGCGTGAGATTTTATTGTATTCGTGGTATTACGGACAACAGCTGAAGCATTTATGGAATCATTACTTTTTGCCTGACACTGTATTTATTTTTTTTTAAAGATTTTTTATTTATTTGACAAAGATAGAGATAGCCAGCGAGAGAGGGAACACAAGCAGGGGGAGTGGGAGAGGAAGAAGCAGGCTCCCAGCGGAGAAGCCTGATGTGGGGTTCGATCCCAGAACATCAGGATCACGCCCTGAGCCGAAGGCAGACGCTTCACGACTGAGCCACCCAGGCGCCCCCTGACACTGTATTTAAAGTCGCGTTGGGCTGATCTCAAAGAATCCCCAGAGCCCCTGGGGAATGTGCTGGGGCCCCTCCTTCCCACATGTCAGCCCTACGGAGGCACCCAGAGGCTAAAAACGTACCCGTGTCACAGAGCTTATGGGTGCCGTCGCTGGGCTCGGAGCCCGGGCTGACCGGCCTCACTGGCAGCCTCTAACCGGAGGCCCTTCTCCATGAGGATCACCTCTAACTCGTCCTCCTTCACCTAGCTGGCTTTATAAACTGCTCTTCCGTGCTCACTGTTCTGAGTTCGCCTTCATCCTATTACATCTGCCTCCCTCCCTAGACCAAAATGTCTTAGCAGAGAGGGCCAGGCCCGCGTCCTCTGGCCACCCGGCCACCTGACGCGCTGCCCGCTGTGTGGCAGGCACCTCGTACATATTTGCATAAATGAATTAAACAGAAATATACTAGGAGCTTTATTTCCCTGTCGGGATTTTAAGCAGGAATGCAGGTTGCTTGGACTAACTCCTGCCGGGATGATTTCTGGAGCACCTGTGCTGGAGGGGGCTAGGGTTGAGCCGCCTTCTACGGAAGAACGAATGGAGGCTCAGGGAGGGGCAGGGTTGAAGGAGCTCACCCCGGACCGTGCCCCAAAGGGAGTAGAAGCAGGACCCAGACTATAACGGATGGAGTCCCCGTCCTGCTGGCCCGGAGCCCATCCCATCTGTCCCTCCAGTCCCGTGGCCTTGGAGCTCTGCCTCAGTGACTCTCGGCAGGCACGTGGTTGACCTTTAGGGGCATTTCTTTGTCCACGGAGTAGGAGGTGTGGCATTTTGCCTTTCAGGATCTCATGCCAGTTGCACAGCCTTGTGGGGCAGGCGTCCTGGGGGTGGGGGGCAAACTACTTCTAAATAACTTATCTCGCAGCACCCTGCTCACAGCCCCGAGGGACTGAGCTCATGGCTCCATCCCTTCCTTCACACTGTTTGTCTCCCTCTTCAATCCCCCTGCCTTTCAGTTTTACTCGTCCGGGAAGAGGCTCCTGGCTTGGTAAAGGCGGGCCGGACACGGGACCAGAACAGTCCAGCCTCTCTCTGGAAAACCTGGTCTTCGGAGCTGGGTACTGCAAGCCAACTTCCTCGGAGGTAAGGTCCGCACAGGACGTGGCCCCAAGGCCACCCTCGGTTTTGCGGGGGGACAGGGGGGTGTTGGTGTGTGTGTGTCCCTTCCCCTCAGCTGTCCATCCATTCCTGCTTTTTTGTAAAACATGTTCCTGATCCCAGGCCCTGGGGTAGACACTGGCCCCAGCGTCCTCACGCGCGTCTCTTCTGGGTGGTCCCCTGTGAGGCCGTGTTGGGAGGGGCTTCCCTCGGAGAACCTGGAAAACCCCTTGGCCTTGAACTGTTTTCAAACCCTGGCTCCGTCTCTCACTTGCTCACTGTTCTGAGCCTCAGTTTGCCCCCGAAGGGTGAGGTCATGAAAATGTAGTCATCTTCTGGGGCGGCGTGTGTGGTCCTTGCTGTCGTGAATGTGAAGTTCCTAGCCCAGGGCTGGTACTCAGTAGGTGCTCGATAAATATGCATACCCTGACCTTTCCCTCGTTCTTTCTTCTCCATCAACACCCGTCCTTACCCCTCTGGGAGGCGCATGTCTTTGGCCACACTCAGCATCACTCCGCCCATATCTCTCCTGAGCCGACACAGGATTAATCAGCGACCTGCTCAGAAATAACCAGCCCGCATTAGTCTGGCTTCTCCAGAGAAACAGAACCAACAAGAGATAGACGGAGGAACAGATTATAGTATTTCCAACGAGCATTGAAATGTTTATGTATATGCAATATATATATAAAGAGATCTGTTGAAAAGGGTTGTCTCACATGTTTAGGGCGAGGCTGAGAAGTCCCTAGATCTGTCCCCTGCAGGCAGGGGCCCCGGGAGAGCCGAGCCGGTGGTGGGGTTCCAGCCTGAGCTCGAGCGTGCAGACAGGAGAACACTGGGGTCCCAGCTGGAAGGCGGGCAGAGAGAGGACATTCTGTCACTCAGAGTCCTAGCTGGTTGGGTGATGCCCACCCACATCAGAAAGGCCACTCCACGCTCAGCCTGCCCAGCCCCTGCCCCCAAAGAGGCACCACCCTGTCCTGTGCAGCCCCGCTCCCTGCTCACGGCATCCGGCATAGCGGGTTCTGCATTCTGCTGGCTCTCCGGTGACGTCAGCTCTCCCGGCCTGCGCCCCAGCCAGGAGGCCCGGCTGCAGAAGCTGCCCTCAGTCACGTGCCCATCTGGTCCGAGCCTCCGTGTCCCTGATCTCCCATGAGGAGCTGAGGAGAGAGCTGCCGTGACCCTTCTGCGGGACAGGCAACCCAGACCCAGGACAGGGCTCTGTGCCCAGAAGGAGCAGACTTTAAAGCCAAATAGAACTGCCTTGAACCTGTAGATGCAGGACCTCGGGCAGCCACTGAGCCTCTAGGAACCCATGTCTTCAGTATTGATACGGACCCAGCAGAGAGCAACAAGGGAGTAGAAGGGGGAGGACCGGCCAGCCCGGGGGGGGATGTGTCTGCATTACTTCATGCACATGGATGGCTTCAGGGCCTGGGCATGAGTGGAAGGCAGGGACTGCCAGCTCCCTCTGCCTCCCCACGGCCACACACTGACCCTTCATAATTAGTGGCTGCTGCGTGCTGTCCTGGATCAGCCCTGACTCCCTGCTGCAGGCCATGCCTGGCTCCAGACTCCTGTGGGTGGCCTGAAAGCTCCCTTGTGACCTCATCACAGCACCACTACTCCCTCAGCTGGGTCCTCATCACTCCCCACATATGCTGGCCCCAGAGCCTCCCCAGGAGATCTCCTGCAAAATCTCCAGCTCAGCCCATTTTCCAGGTAATGCGGCATAGGACATGAGGGAATATCAGAGGCCCTAGATCAATTCAAAGCATTTTGGATGCATATTCCAAAACAGGGCTTTTGCTCGGTGCACTGGAGCCTATGAGGACGGTTATGATCAGTGTATCCCAGAAGGAAGTCTTACGCACATCCTCTGATGCCTCGTTCTGACGCCACCACCTCTGAGAAGTACTCGCTGATTTCCTAGGAGGAAATTCTCTCTCTCAGATGGTTCCTCCACGTGCAACTCTAGGCATCTCTGTCCGTCCTCCACTGGGGTCCGAGCGGCTGGGGATAGAGGCCGGCTCACTCAGCATCACGTGCCCAGGCCAGCACCATGCAAGGCTGCCCTTGGAGAATGTTCAGAGCCCTGGAACTGGGGCATGCTGGGGCAGGGCACACTGACTCCGTGGCATCTGAGAGGCTGAGCGTGACCCAGCCGGATCCCTGCCCTGAGACGGTGTGACATGGGAGAGAGAAGATTATGGTCTCAGACGCCTGCCATGCTCCTTAGCCCCATGTGACTTGGCGGAGTTTGACTCACCCTTGGAAACTCAAGTTCTCAACCCGAGAATGGGATCATACCTGTTTTTAGAGAGGATCTCAGGAGTTAATATGTATAAAGACAGTACAAAAATAGACCCATAGCAGGCACATGATACAGTATAGTTTTTTTCCCCCCTTCTATTGCTTTTCTTGGCTATTTTTGGGGATGTGTGTCAAAGAAGACATCCCTGGCTTTTACAAGAGTCAGATAAAATGGCTTATTTGTGGGTGCTCAGCAGTGAACTTGCTCATGGAGCTTAGCTCAATGGGTTATTTTCAGGACCTGATTCTTTTCCTGTGTATTTTCAATTTGGGTCCCATCCAATTATGCGGGCTCAGTGCTGCACACCCAGCCCGTGCCTTCCCACCAGGCAAGGGCTGCCAAGCAGAGAATAAAATCCACTCCCCCTTCCTCCCCTAAGGAGCCGTGCATCCAAATCCCCAAGAAGCCCAGTGCATTAGCAAATAACATGGGGATCCACGCAGACGGCAGCATCCGCTGGATTAGACACCAGGTGTTCCCTTCAAAATAAGCCTTTCTGTGCAAAGACTTTTGCAGAAACTAGAGTTCCAGAGCCAAAGGAGCTGACCTGTGAAAAATCACGGGAGGCCAGGGTCCCTTTCCCATTAGCCGAGCCCCCCCCCCCACCGTCCCTGCATGCAGCCCCACTCTTTCCTGAGGCACCCAGGAGGCTGGAGCCCGCATCCCCTCCCCATCCCTAGCCAGCAGCTTTGCCCTACGGGAATTATTTCCCCTCTCTGATTCGCGGCTTATCTGTCAAAAAGGGACACTAATGCCTGCCTTGCAGGGTTGCTGAGAAGATTAAATGAAATAAGCATATTAAAAAGCCTGGAGCGTAGAGCCTGGCACAAAGTGCTTGGTAAAACCCTCTGTTGGATTATTTTTCTTTTAGTTTATCCACATAATTAAATTGAGTGTTACTCCAGAAGCCCCCATGTGGTCTTGTGGGTCGGACACTGAAGGAAGGGTCTTAGGTGTGGTTTTGTTCTTGGGTTCAGCACTAACCTGCTATGTGACCTCGAGTCAGACTCTTGCCCTCTCTGGGTCTCAGTTTTCCCATGTGCATAAAGAGGATTGGATGAGCTCCTGCGGGGCCCCACCCCCTCAGTCCTTTCTCTGTTGTTTTCCCTGTGATATCCCTGTCACCGCCTGGTGCAACTGGGGCATCTGATACGTGCTTGATTTATTAGTCCGGATTCTTCAGAGAAACAGAACCAGAAGGATGTGTGTGCATGTGTACACAGTCACACACACACACACAGATTTATTCTAAGGGATTGTTTCATGCGATTATGGAGGCTGGCAAGTCCGAAATCATCAGGTTAGTCCCGTGGGCTAGAGACCCACACACGAGTTGCAGTTTGAGCCCAAAGGCAGTAGTGACCAGATGCTTTCTTCTTGGTGGTGGTGGGGCAGGGGGTGGTCAGTCTTTCTATGAAGATCTTCAGCTGATTGGATAAGGCCCACCCACGTCATGGAGGATAATCTGCTTTCCTCAGTCAGATGATTTAAATGCCGATCTCTAAAACGTAACTCCAGAAACACCTAGAACAGCTGGACCAAGGAGCTGGCTACTGTGGCCTGGCAAAATGGACACATGAAATCTGCTATCACTTAGTAAATTGTTCAGGCTCTGGCTAGCTCTCAGTGAAAATCAGGAATCCAAATCCGAATAATCCCCTTTTTCCCTCCAGCCACCCCCCCCATCCCAGCATCACTGAAATCCTACGGTTGTTCCACTCCCTGGGGGCAGGATGGCAGCGCCTGGTGGAGAGGCACAGGCTTTAGGACTCTCTTTGTCCTCAGAGCTCGGCCTCTGTGGGCAGGGACGTGAGTGTGTCATGTGCTCATCTGTTGGTCACGTATTTAGCTCTACTGTGTGAGGCAGGGCTAGTGTGAACGCACCTGGGTCTCTCCCACAGTGGGTCGTGGGGCCGGGTGCATGAGACAAAGCAGTGATTGAAGGTTTAAAAGTCTGCACTAGTGTGTAATGTGCGATGCCAGTCATTTCACATCGAATGTTCGAACACCTGCTCTGTTAAGCCATGGACGCACAAGGGCTCCGTCCGTCTCCTCGACCGCTGTGTCCTATTTCCTTTTACAGATGAGGAACCTGGGACGGAGGTGAAGTTCTAGCCCTGCAGTCACATAGCCAGGCAGCCTCTTGCCCTCTCTCTACCCAGTCTTTAGCCCCGAGGAGGTTAATGGTTAAGCAAAGAAGGGGCACGGACTCCCACACTGCAAGGCTGGGCATGATTCCATTTTGTCTGCCTCCGTGTGTCTCTCGCAGCACATGTGCACGGGAGGCCTTTGTTGAATGAACAGGTGTCAGAAGCCGTGGAATCCGAGAACTTCTGAACGAAAGAGAATGGAAGCTCTTGCAAGTAGACTGTGAGGCATTTCATTTTCCAACAGATGTGTTCTAGCTGGTATTTTGGGCCTCCCGGGTCCTTGCCTCAGCCGTGGAAATCACAGGAGCCGTGCGGAGCAGATGAATGTGTCTGAGATGAATGTATTGGCCACCAAAGTGAAACCCCTCCATCCTCAGCGTGTCTTAAAACATGCTTTCCAGACCCAGGAGCATGTCATTGAGAGAATATTCTAGAATACAGCTCTGGACTCATTTCCCTTTTAAGTCGGATTGTGGAGAATGACAGAACAGCAGGCACGGATCTGGTGGGGTTGGATGGGGATGGAAACTGAGGCACAGAGCTGACTTCCAGACAGACATCTCCACCTCCTAGGCATGCTTCTCTTTTTATCTCTTTGCCTCCATGTTTCTTGGGTTCTTTGTACTTGACCCTTGGTTTCAATTTACCCTCGCTCGTGATTGTAAACATCCTCATATTCCTTGCACGAGAATCCAGAGTCCCATAGCTAAGGCCCAGACATTCATTATTGCTGTGAACACGTCGTTAGATCACCTCTGGCGTGTGACGTCTCCTTGAGCAGAGATGCTACCATTGGTCTATTCACTCATCAGATACCCATCGAGCACCTACTGTGTCTCAGGGACGGGACAAGGAGTTGGTGACACAGCACGCATGGGAATGGCAGCCTCAGCCCCCACCTGGTGGGCATCCTCATTCTGTGGCCCTCGGTGGCCGTCTGGGTTGCTGGCACACTGCAGCTGCTCCTTAGTGTTGGAGGTGTGGATGAAGAGAGATGGTGTAGCGTTAGGCTCTCGATCACATATGAGGAGTGACCACTGCCGACTTAGCCTCAGACACCGTAGACCCAGGACGCACTATACTTTGGGGACCGATGGAATGTTTTAACGTCTTGTAAAATCAAAATGAAGTGTGTGAATAGCTACCGAGCTAGATGATAGGTAATTATACCGATGCAGTCATGAAAATAGAATTTTAAATATATTTTCTAACAGATGAAAAGTGTCTGGGGCCCACAAAAGACATAATTCGGCTCTGGGAACAATTACGATTAGTCGCCATTTTTACTTCCTGATGACAGACATGCAGAAGAGAGCCCAGTACACCCAGATAATTTCCCCGCGGTGGGCAGGTGCACACCTAGAACTCAGCTCTCTATCTGTTCCCATGCTTTGCTACAGCTCATTTCCCCAGCGTGACGCCTGCCCGGGGAGGGAGCGTGCGGCACAGGCTTCGACGTGGGGGGGAGAGAGTTGGGTGCAGAGGAACAACTGTTTGAAATCTGTGAGCAGCACACTCTTTAAGGTTAAATACCTGGGGAACACTCAGAAGTCACCAGGAAAACACAATAGTTACTTAAAGAAAAACCTGTGTTATGGTTTAAAAAACGTGTTTGATGATGTCTGCTGTTTCAGGAATTAAGATGTCAAGCCCTATTGTACTTACTCTCTCCACCAGAATTAAATAGTTTAAAGCTTTCTCATTTAAACGATTATCTGATTTACTAAAATCTTGCAAAACAACTAGCAAGTCGCTCTCTGGCACAGGCTGTGATGGGCTTTGACTCTCTGGGGCGTTGCATTCATGTGCGTATGAATCCGGCGAAATGCCACGGGTCATTTCCTCAAAAGAATATAAACCCCTGAAAATGGACTTTTCGTGCAAAAGTCTGCAGTATTGCTTATATATGCACAATCCTGTTCATTAGTAAAAACTGCCTTTATTCCGCATCGCCTGCCTTCGGAGGCCTTCTTCCTCTCTGGAGTTTCTAGGCGCGATGCGATGTCAGGTTGGGGCCAGGATGGGGCAGAGCATCCCTTCCCAGACTGCCCTGTGTTTTCGCCCTGTCCTCAGTGCAGCGGACACCCTGTCGACACAGGCTGAGTGATCACCGGGCGAGTGGGCAGCAAGGTGCACAGGCAAGCACACTGGGTTTGAGTACAGAAACCTGGCAGGGCTAAGGTCAGGTTCTGCCGCAGATGATCTGTGAGAGCTTGGCAAGTCACGTGACCACTCTGAGCCTCTGTTTCTTCTTCTTTTCTTAAAGGGGAGAATGAAACGTGTTCACCCTGTAAGGTTTGCCTGGGACTCAGGAGGGGAAAAATATTTCCCCTCCTGAGAGCATCTCTTTCTCCCCACTCCCTCTCCCCTCCTCTTCTCCCCCCGCCCCCGCCCCACCTGCCCCAGGGATGGTGTGATAATGTCACCACACATCACGTTCACCATTTAACATAATTATGTCAGCTAAGTGACATGTGTTAGGCTCTGTGCTGACCGTTTTTACTGTGCTTCCTCATGGCTCCTGGAATAGATTCACATCATAGAGGTATTCTAGTAACTTCGGAGAGTTGTCAGTAGTAGGGCAGCTGGTCCCTGGTCCCTGGTGGGGCCTGGATACGTGCTCAGGTCCCACTGCGTCAGGCACTCACCTTGTGTCGCCTTTGAATCGCTTTCACCTGCTCTGTTCTGGAACCTTCCCAGTAAGTGGGCGGCCGCCTGCACATTCACCGCCGAGCGCACGGGTGGTGATAGGTGTCTCTGTTGGCGTCAGCTCCCTTTTGCGGTTGAGGAACCTGAGCCCAAGCCATGCTTTGTGCTCTCATTGAGACAGTGGTTATATTTAACTCAGGTGGACGAGGAGTGGACCGTCAACAAGTCAGCCCCAGACCTACCCTCGTGGAGTTTGCAATTTAGCCAGAAAAAAGAAAGAGATTGAAAAAGTAATTTGACAGGAGATAAACATTAAGAAAGAATTCGTCTCCGGTGTTGTAGTTGGCTGGAGCACTGAAGAAAAGGGCTTACTACTCGGGGTGATTGATGGAGAGCTTCCTGGAGGGAGGGACTTGAAGCAGGGGACACGGTGTAGGACTCTAAATCTGTATCGTCTCTTGCCGTGGACTAGTGGTTTCTTAAGTCCTTTGTCTTCCAAAGCCAGACACTAATAGGGGTCTTCCAAATCCTTTGGCTCCTTTTTGTTTTGTTCTGTTTTTTTTTTTTCTTTTTTAGAGAGAGAGGGAGAGAGAAAGGTGGGGCCGGGCAGAGGGAGAGAGAGAGAAAAAAATTAAGCAGGCTCCATGCCCAGCACAGAGCCTGATGCAGGGCTCGATCTCACCAGCCTGAGATCATGACCTGACCCAAAATCAAGAGTCAGATGCTTAACCGACTGAGCCACCCAGGTGCCCCTGGCCCACCATTTTTAAAAGAGAGAATGTCCTTTCCTTGAAACTTCATTTATTGCTTTACTTAACATGTTTCTACAGAGCACGTAATTCGATCGCCCTCGTGCTGGAGTGGGCACGCGCAGCCCAGAGAGACATGCAGACTCCAGACCGGGACTAGCGCTGCAGGAATCAGCCGTTTGCTGGTGGTGCCGGTGGTGCCGGTGGTCCACTAGTGAAGCGCTGAGCAGGGCTAGGTTCCCGACACTGGGGTGCAGTCCAGAAACACTCCCCGGAGGGAAGGAGCTCTAATCTGAATCCAAAGGAATGAATCGTCAGTGTGGGAGGGGTGAGGAAGAGTAGCATTGGGGGGACAGAGGGCAGTGAGGGAAAGGGCGTGCCACGTTGGGGGACTCCAGGGAGGTCAGTGCGGCCAGACACGGGGCTGGGAAGGTCACCAGTGTCCCGATCCTCGGGAACCCTGTAAACCTGCTTACCACGGCAATGTCGCGTGCAGGGGATCTGCGCAATCGGAGGTGTCCTCCTTCCTGCTGTTCTGGCCAGGACTGATTGGCAGAGGTAGGGCTGGGGCAGAGAGGGAAGGTCGCAGTCTGTTGCAGTGGTCTGCTGGTGAGTGCAGTAGAGGCCTGGGCAAAGTGGAGGTGAGGCAGGCGGAGGAGAGAGAGAATGGATGTCTTGGCTGTGACTAAAGTAGAATGGAGGGAACTTGAACAATAAGCACACATGGGGGCTGTGTGTCATGGGGCGTCAGGGCTCCACGGTGAGCTAGCTCCTCATAAGAAGAACTGGCAAATGTGATTCACGCTAAAGTGTGAATGGCTGAGGTCATCCATTTTGGATGACCCCACTTTAGGCATTTACATTTTTTAAATGAGCATTTAACTCAAAGAAGGGGACATTGGCTGTTCTCTCTGCCTACAATATCCTTCTTTCACTTCTTTCATCACTCTTTCCCCGGAAGAACTCCTATTTATCCTTCAAAATCCACTCTAGCAGTCACCACTGCTGTGAAGCCTTCTTTGACTACTCAGATACCCTAACCCACTATTTTGTCTCTCCTACATTTGCACTTTGGACAGGCCTCTGCTGTCTTGTCTGAATGTAATAATTGCTTCACAAGTCACTTTGCTCCACTTAAAAGCATTCCATGAGGGCACAGTCGTTCATCTGAATGCTCCCAACTAAATTAACTCTCCAAGGGGATTTTACCCTTCTTTCCTAGGATGAATCACAGTTGTCGCCTTGAGGAAGGAGACAGATGACAGGTTTGCTCAGGAACCAGAGTTTTAAGCGGAAACAGGATTGGGGACTCTGGGAGTGGGCTCCCAGTCTCCAGAGCTCCTTGCCCTTTTCCTGGGTGTGCCCTCCTTAGGGATGTCACAGCATGTCCCGTGGAAGTCTAAGTCGGGAGGATTAGGGGCTGAGAGGTCAGGGCTCCATGCGCTATCCAGACACCGGACAGAGGTGGCCTCTTGGGCAGATGCCGTCGCTGTTCGATGTTGTCCAGCTTGCCAGCAGCCTGCCAGGTACTCACATGACAATCGCCTCCGTTGCTCACGTGCTCAGAAGCCAGCAACAGGTACCATTGCCACGTGGAGGAGGTCATGGGAGAAAATGAGTAAGCTTGAGAGCCAGACACTGGCATTCAGGCTGATGTGCGTCCCAAATCTGTATTTGATCCTTCCCTTTGTAAACGTCATATTGCATATCTAACCTTCAATGCAGCCAAGACTCTGGGAGTTGAGCTAGGAACAAGGTATACATTCAAGAAAACACACCAATCATTACTTAATAATATTGTCATGAATGTCAAGGAGCTGCTGTTATGCAGAACCTGGCCTAGTCTTCCTACAGAGGAGCTTCCCTGAGCAAGACAAATTTAGGCTGTGATGTGAAAGGATGAAACACAGCCAGAGGTGAGGGGGGACATAAGGCTGCCCTGTACAGTTGTGCAAGTAGCACACTACACAAAGACACCTGGCAGAGCAGATGAGTTGGGGCTGAAATCCCACCCACTCTCCACTTGCCAAGCCGGGCATCCATCCATAGGGCTGTGTCCATCCAGAAAAGGGACCTTCCCTCTCTCCCATTCATCCACCGAAGAGGCAACCTATGGACTAACATGGTCCTGGAAGAGGAAGAATGTTTGAGCTCTGTGTGCTGTGGCAAAGGCCCTGGGGTGGGAAAAAGTGATGTGATGAAGATGCTGCAGCCCCGGGCTGGGACCTGGTGACTGAGAGACGGATGGATATCCTCGGGTGGGGAGGGAAGCTGCCCCCTGCAGGAACCTGCAAACTGTGCGCTAAGGGTAGCAGGCTGAGCTCCCAGGTGACTGTGATGAGCAAGCAGGGCATGGATGTGAAGCACCCCGATGGCGCGTGGCGGGGAGTTTGGGGCTCCACACGGCACAGCTGGGGTAGCCGCTGTCCGGCACTCCCTCAACCTCCCCCACAGGGTGGCTGGGCTCCAGCCAGCACCCCACACGCTGCCGTGCTCTCAAGGTGGTGGTTAAGAGAGGAAGCAGAGTTCGAGTCTCAACGGCCCTTGGCAGGTGTTAATCTGACTCTTGCAAAGATACGTCCAGCGTTGTGTGAATTTGAAAACCAGGTCTGAGCATGAAATGTTTCACTCCAAACATGAGTCCAAAATCTCTGAACCACTTCTTGCTCAACGGTGAGAGCCGGTAGCTGACTTTACCCAGAATACTAAGAATTCATGTTGGTCTTTCTTGCCACCTAGCTGGGCAGATATTAGCCAGTGGGTGTAGAACAGGCCTTTTCTATTTAATGTGGTCTCCGCGGAAGGGGCACCGTCACGGGAGCCAGGATTTCAAGCCTCTAAGAACAGGTTTCCGCCAGAGAAGGTGCTGTGCCCCCCGGCAGAGATGGTCCAGGCAGATGGGCTAAATCCGGAGATGCAGAACCTCGGTGTGTGTGTGGGGAGGGTGTGGAGGGATCTGGGAGTGGCTCCCACATACCCCGTGTTCTTCCAGCCACACCTGAGGACCACATTTCCCAGCCACACCTGCAATTCGCTGGAGGCTGTGAGACCTGGCTCCAGTCAATGAAATGGGGACAGAAGAGATACAAGCCTCTTTCCTCCTTACTCTCCAAGCATCTTGCTTGATCCTCTGGGCTTCCTTTCTTCCATGGTGATTTCAGGAGTCACGTGTTTGGGACTACGGTGGCACAAAATAAAAGAACCGGGACGAGGAGACACCGTTTGGAGGAGAGCTACACAGGAGACCCACTGACCAGTATCAGACTTTGGGAAAACAAAAAACAAACAAACAAAAAAAATGATGTGCGGTAACCGAGATTTATGGCTTGCTTATCACAGCAGTTATTTAAAGAAAAACACTGTTGCTTTCTATGGTCTGGGCTTAGCAAAAACCTAAAAGCGTGGCGTGAAGCGGAGAGGTCAGGAATCCCGAAGTGGAGACTTCGCGGTTGGCAGACACGCACGAGGACCCGCGTGACACGGGGGCAGAGCGCTTGTAAACCGTCAGCTCTGAGAACGCGGAAGGCCGACCGTCCTCAGCCTCGGCAGCACTGATATTTGGGATTTGGGGGTAATTCTCTGCTGGGGGCTGCCCCGCGTGCTTCAGGGTGACTTAGCACCCCTGGCTTCTGCCGCGTAGATGTCAATGGCACCCACTCCTCCATTGTGACAGCCCCCAACGTCTCTAGACGCTGACACGCGTCCCCTGCCTGGGAACCGCTGGCCTCGTGAAAGAGGATGGGAAACAGAACGTCAGCCGTGCGTCTGCGTTCCCTGTAGCTGCGTTTGGTGAGGGCTCACGGAGACGGCGGGCTCGGGGAAGGGTCAGCTGTCCTTCACACAGTTCTAGAAGGGGACGGAGAAACCCGTGTGGACACCTGGGGACCGGCAGAGGTGGAAAAGCCTCTTCTTTTTGAACAAACACATTAAGGTTATTTTAAAAACAAAAAACTGAACACAAACTTTGACAGACCCCAAGAACACTTCTTAGTTGAATAAAGTGACAGTGGCTCGAGGCAAAAACCAGATTAATGCCTCAGCTCTCCTAATAGCGACCCAGAAAGGTTCAAGTCAGCTTCTACTTGGTTTCTATAGAGACCTGGGGGCAAAAACCAAACAAACAACCAAATAACAACAAAGAAATGCAGCAGCCTTAAGAGCACAAGGAAGACTGGAAACAAATAGATTGACAACCCACTGAATTTTCAAGAAAATTGTGTTGCTGGAGAAACCACAAGCTTGGACTACAAGACTGTTGGGCTATGCAGGGCTCATCTGAGCCCGTGGGCCTCCCTCCCAGCATGCGTCCCCCAGGGACCACACTTCCCCTGCCACCGCAGCCTCCCAGAAGGCAGACCCAGGGACCAGGGGTTGCATGGGTCCAGGGGGATGGGCCGGAGAGGCCCACCATGGAATTTGTGCCTCGCCTAGAAACCTACAGACCTCCGTCTACCGTGCGTCCCCCACTCTTCTCCATCCCTTGTGGGAGTGTCCGTGTCAGTTACTGCTTCCTGTTTCCACCACTGCCTGTTGTGAAGGCCAGTTAATTTATATCCGTACGTCTTCGGTCGTTGGAATAATAAGAGTCATATCTGATCCAGGGTCAACAGTACCTTCCACCACCCAGAAACCCTACAGCCGGAATACGAGGCAGTGAATGCCTGTGACCAGGGCCGCCCCCTCACGTGAGGGTGGTGTAGGTGCAGGGAGAAGAGTGAAGCAGGGGTGGTGATCAGGACGGCAGAGGTGGCCAACTGGCTGTGTCCTCACCAACGCCATTTCTCTTAATGTGCACACGTGCAGATGTTTGCCAAGCCTCCCTGGCAGTTCGTTGAGGACCATATGCCTGGGTTCAAGCCCGTGGAATACCTGAGAATTGTCCCTTAAAAATATTCTGCGTGATGCCCCGGGCTATCCGTTCATTCTGCGGTGCCTTTGAAGAGAGCATGGCAAAGGTTGGGAGTGTCCCGAGATGAGATGCCCCTGGAACCCTGAGTCCCTGCTTACAGGAAAACAGCCCACAACACTGCTAACCCACAGTGGCCTTCGTGTGGGTGATGACTGAGCTCCCGCAGGGTTGTGCACTGAGAGCTCAGGGCTAGTTGTTACTGTAGCACTGTCAGACCTACCCTGACTGTAACTGCGGTTCTCCGGAGAAAGGCGCCCATGTATACCAAAGACCAGAAGTCTGAGCACAAAACCCATCTAGTGTGGTCATGAGATGCAGGGTGCACGGTGGGGTTTAGTGGAAGAGGAGCCAGATCCCAGAAGGTCTCCAGTGCTTGGTCCAGACATCCTTGGTGGTGATTCGTTTAGACTCATTCTCACAGGCTCTGTGCCGAGGGTACCCAAGGGGGGACACAGAGCAGGTGTAATGCAGAGAGAGAGAGCACACAGGATATGAACTCAGTGACCCTCTTAAATGATTACCTCCAGTAATGAAAACACACAGCAACTGAGAGCCTGTTGGGCAACAGTGTTGTGGACGGCCGTGTGAGAGTGGTGTGCACACTCATGCACATGGGAATGCCTACACGGGCACGTGCAGCTATATTTGCAGGAGAAATGAAGCAATTTCCACACAAGTAGCCATGTTCTGTTTTGAACCCAGTGAACAGAGGAGCAGGACAGCGCACCCTCATTTCCCCGAGGCCCCTGCTTCTCGCGCCTTGGTCTGAGATGTTAGGTAGCCCAGGCAGGGCAGACACTGCAGGCAGATGGCTGGAGAGAGTCCTGGGAACCAGGGGGTCATCACAGCCTCTCCCCGCCATGCAGGCAGCACTGGAAGGCCTAACTGCCCTCTGCCCTCCTTCCTCCTTTTCCCGGTCTTGCCCGGGACTAAAGATCAGCTTGCAGTTTGAGAGGAAGAGAGAGAAATTGAGACAGCCTCAAGGCTGGCCTGTGTGCCACACCCCCTAATAAGCTGGCTCAGGAGAGTCTGTCGTTCAGCTCAGCCTATCAAACCTACCTTGTCAAACCAGGTCTACCCACTGCCAACATATGTCTGTCAAGCTTCACAGCTTCCCTGCTGTCAGTGTATATGTTAACATACATATAGACATCACAAGTCCAACAAATTTGTACCTCTTAGTAGCTCGGTGATGGTAAACAACCTTGCACATGGTGCCAGGCCATCGGCAGAGACAGCCTCTCAGGGACTGCCCCCTGCAGTTGGGGAAGGAGCAATAGTTATAAACCAGGAGTGCACAGCAGAATTTCCTGGGGAGCCTTTTAAAAATATGGCAATCTGAGCTCTACTGCCAGGGATTTTGATTCAGCACCATTAGGTTGAGGTTTAGACCACAATATTTAAAAAATCTTCCCAAGCGATTGTGATGCATCCTTTGGTTGAGGTCTCCTAGAATGGACCAACAGGTACAGACTTCGGAGTCGGACACACTTGGGTTCCAACCCAGGATCTGTCACTCTAGTCCTTGAGCTCATCCCCTCTGAGCTAGAGAGAATGCACACTTAGAGCGCTTGACGTGGAGTCAGAGCTCCAGAACATTCCTGGCTGGACCAGGGATTGGCGTTGTGTCTGTGAAGAAGGCAGTGGAAGCTCCACCATATACACTTCTGCATATTCTCCTAGGCATCCTTTCCTCCAGAAGCCTCCCAATGCCTCTCCTTTCCCCTGGCCCTTCTTTGAGCCCCAGATAACTCTTGCTTACTCTTACCATTGCAACCTTTGTGTGTCCTTGGCATTGCCTGTTTGCTAGCCAATCCCTCGTTAGACTTTGAGCTGTGAGACCACAGGTGCTGGGAGCTATTCCTTCCGAACAACAGCTGTCCCACAAACAGACCCTACGTGAGTAGCCATTGTTACAGGACAGTTGGTGCTCCCTCCACGCTTCATCCTATTTAATGCCCATGATAACCCTCTGAGCTAAAACCTCATCACCTGCCTTTTGTTCACGAGGAAACTGAGGCTCCAGAGAGAGGAACTTACTTGCCTCAGGTCACACAAATAGAAAGGGGCAGAGGAGAACCCTATGTGGCAGACTCTGTGTAACACCTGTGTGCTAGGTGCAGAACCTTGAAATCCGTGTATGGAAGGACCTAGTCCACAGTGTAAAGAACCTCCTCTCTCTCTCTCTTTTTAAAGATTTTATTTATTTATTTGAGAGAGAGAGAGAGAGAGAGAGAGAGAAAGAGGGCATGAGCCAGGGTGTGGTGGCAGAGAGAGAAGGAGAAGCAGACTCCCCACTGAGCAGGGAGCCCAATGCAGGGCTCAATCCCAGGACCCCCGGGATCATGACCTGAGCCTAAGGCAGACGCTTCACTGACTGAGCCATCTAGGTGCCCCCAGAACCTCCTCTTTTTGACAGCAGCCTCCCATGCTGCCCTGCACTGTCCCTCGGTGGCCTTGCCCTCACCTCCAGCTTGTACAGAACATTTCTTTCTCCTAAATGTAGTAGTAATGCTCCCTGAGCCTGTTTGTGCCCATAACTGTTCCATCTGAGAAAATACAAATTATAATTTGAGCATAACTATTCACTGAGGAATTGAAGACTTGGCATGAGTTACCAAAAAAAATAATTTTATTTTCTGGCTCGAAGGAATCCCTGGACTGGGAGCAAAGAAATCCATATTTAAATTGGACTCTGCCATGACTAGATTTGTCCTTGAGTAATTCAGCAAACCTTCAAGATTCAGTCTCCCCTGGTCAGTAAAGTACCAGTAAAGGCCCTCTTCTTCTTTAACATATTCAAGAACTTGGCCACCTCAGTATGTTCTGGGACTGTGTTCATCTTCAGTAGACCTGCAGTGAGGAAGACACATGCTGTTCTGGCCTCACAGACAAGCAGGGCATTGGTGTGGCCTCTCGGAGGGATATATTAAATACCTAATTATATCAATAAGTCCTAAGTTATCATTGTGATCAGAGTTCTAAAGGAGTAGAGCAGGCAATGCTCTTCCACCCTTTCCATCATCACGTTTATGGCCTTTCTTGTCACTTCCTGGTCCTGCCCCTAACTCTGTCCTGTCTTCTTGCCAGGCATCTCTCCCCTCTCTCTGCCCTCATTGCTCCCCCTGCTTAGTTGGTTTGCTCCTCTGACCCCCTTTTCTTTCTGCTTCTGCCTCCTCCTCCACTCCCTCCCCAACTCCTCCTTCTTCTCCCCACATCTCCACCTCCCATCGCGACCTCACCTCCTTTTCCTCGCTGTAACTCCCTTTGCTGAGAGCTTCCCTTTCATCTGTGTCACTTTTGCTTTAGTTTCTACTCTTTGGCTTTTCTCCTCATTACGTCTTGTATTTTCCTGGCTCTTTGTATGCCTGGTAATTTTTGATTCAATGTCAGGCATTGTGTTTACCATTTCATTTTCATTTTCATTATATAAATAAAATAAAAATATAAAAAAATACGTATATATCAAGATATATACACAGAGAGCTTTGTTATGGGACGCGTTTAAGTTATTTGGAATTAGTTTGATCCTTACCACTCTTCCTTTTAAGGTTTTCTAGGAGGGACCAGAGAATTCTTTCCTCTAGGGCTAATTTTATTCAGCTGCTGAAACGGTGCCCCTCTGAGCTCTGCCCATCGTCCCATGAATCGTGAGGTCTCCCGCTCTGGTCTGTGGACGCGCCCATCATTCCCAGCTGTGTGCAAGCTCTGGGAATTCTGTCCCGTGCTCTCATCCCTAGCGCTCCGTCTTGTGATCTCTGGGCCGTTGGTCTCCTGAATGCTCAGCCCCATCTCCTTGACTCAAGGAGGCTTCCTGGATTTGCATAAGTTCCACCTTCTGGCATCATGTCCTGGAAAATTCCTGCTGGTAGTATGTTAGGAAGGTAGTAGGACTCACTTCAGTTGTAGTCTATGCAGTCTCATGGCCAATGTCTGAAAACTGTTACTTCATGTTTTTATGTGGATTTTTAATTTTACAAATGAGAATGTACCTTGGTCTCTGTTACTCATTGTTGGCTCAAGCAATTGCCCCACCTTCCAGCCCCCCTCTTGGCAGAACCTTTAAACATGGATGTTGGTGCAGATCATGTTGTTGCTGTTATTCTCTTTCCTGTTTCCTTGTAAACCGGGAGCTGAAATCTACGCGAACTATTTGCATAGAGAGCTAGATTAATTTTCTTGGAAGTCTTTTGTGGGTTAGAGGTATATACACATAGTTTCCTTTTATCCTCACCACGATCACCACCACCACCACCATCATTATTGTCATTGATGTGCCAGATACACTTCCAAGCTCTGTACATCGATTTACTCATTTAATTATAATGACAGCCTCTGAACCAGGTTATCATTCATGTCACTTTTAGGATGAGGAAAGGAAAGTGCAGAAAGCTCATGGAACCAGCTAGCGGCAGCATCTAGAATATGAACATAGGCTCCAGAATCTCCAGGCTCCACAGTGAGGCTACTTGCTTCTTACTAGCAGCTGAACCCAGCAGGGCCTTTCCAGGCTGCCCCGGAGGGAGGAACGGCCCTGCAGCTGCTGACAAGAGTCATGTTTGAACTGTATTTAGAAGGAACCCGGGTCTAAAGGTAATGGCGGGTTGTCTCTAGAGTCCGCTAGAATGATGATCCAGCCATGAGCCCCAGGAGGTTCTTGACATCTGTGGGTAACCCAGACATTTATAACCCAAGTTATATACCCACCACGGACTCTGGGGCCACGTGGCTACGTTCCATTCTGAACTCGGCTGCTGCTTGTGTGTGATTCTAGGCAAGTTGCTTATTCTTACTATATCTGAGGCAAAGTCATCTGTAAGATACAAAAAATATCACTGTGGAAAACTCACAGGTTTGGGGTGAGAAGTAAATGAGTTAATATATTAAAACACATAAGATAGTGTGAGGCACAGGCCAGCCTCCCATGAGCTGTTACACCGTTCGTGGTTTCTGGTAACTGCTAATCCCCAGCACAAGGGTACCCACACCTGTCACCCAGGTCGCTCCTAGAGGAAGGGAGCAGAACAGGCAGGAGGCCCTTGCACAATCCAGGCAGGGACCTAACCCAGGGAATAAAAGCAGGAAGTGGGGGAGGCATTTTAGTGGGAGAATAAATAAGTCTAGATGAAGGAGAAAATCCAAGGGTGACTCCTTCTGTTTTTGATGAATTAGGGAATGTATGGCCTTTCCTGTGTTAACTTAAACTGCTCTTTCGATATTTTCTTAGTCTCCATCTCAAATATTTAACCAGATTTGATATGCTTTACTACGTGATTGCTGAGTGCTCTCCGTGAGTTGACTAGGGCTCTGGGCATTCATTGGTCCTCGGTGGGTGTTTATAAAATGACCGAAGTCAGGAAGTCTGTCCTCTGGGATGAAAGCTTCCAGAGGCAGGTTCTGGGCTTGGCAATTCTAGGAATCACAGGAGGACTGGATATTGTGATCCCTTCTCCAAAGTAGCAGCCTATTCTCCCCATCGATGTCCTCTTTTCTTCCTAAAAAATGAGCAGGACCAAAGGAATATTCCAGACCCCACACTTTGTGTCTCCAACATTATGCATAATTGAATGTGTTTGATAGTTTCTATCATCTTGAAAAATCACTTTCCAAATACTGAAATAATAAAAGATCCATCAAAGAACAGTGGTGTAATATTACCTTCTGTTCCCATGGAGACCACATTGCTGGTGTTCAGCTGTGTGATTATTAATGGCGTTTGCCTGTGTAACGTGTGTTAGGTCTGCCTGGTAAGTGGCACATGATACCTATCGTCACCTGCAATGTGTTCAACTCATTTCAACTGAGGTTTATTGTTGGGATCTTAGAAATGGTTTTATTTGCTAGTTTGGTTCAATTTAATTTTCTTGAAGGGCCTATTGCCAATGCCAGGTGAGCTGTTTCTGTGTTGCTTAAGCTGATGCGGAACCATTCTCTTCATACATGGTGTGTGTGCGCACGCGCAGGGGAGACGGGTCATTGAACAGGGTCTCTCGAGTGTAGAGTCAGTGACTGTCGCACACGTTGGGAGGTCTGCATTATACACAGTGTTCAGTCTGGGCAAACATCATCTCTTCTGAGTCTTCCACCATCCGCCAACATTTCTAAGCCTGAGGCCCATTCTCCAGGTGGAGAAACTGAGGATCTGAGAGGCTAGGTGTCTTTCCTGAGGGCAGTTATTTGAACGGAAATTCTGGCCCGCCTCCATATAATTCGGAAGTGACTGCCCCGTGTGTTTTGTGTGTTGCACGAACGTACTTACTAGTTACAGCAGAACGTCATGCTCGCCCCACGCGCTGTTCTCACGGTCAGTGTATTTGCAGTGACCAGCACGTGGTGCGTATTGAATAAGGGATAGCGCTTGTCTCTTGTTTTCTCTCCCTTGTTTTTAGTTTTTCCCTATTTTTAACCCAGCTACAATTAGAAGTCATAGAAGTAGAATTATTACTGGTTTCGCTCCTGTGCACAAACGGTTTTTGGTTAACTCGACAGCTACATGTGCTTGAATTCGGTTTTTGTTTTCTGCCAAAGGCTCATTGCTCACATCTTTGGAAGTAATCTCAGTTATCATGTTTCCATAAACACTAAATTTGCATCCATTAGAGTCTATCGATTACCCTCGGTATGAAGGGATGTAGGTTAAATGTGCCTTCCACCGATAGTCCCACTGTTGCTTAGAAGAGAGGGAGTGTCTCGTTATAGAAATGAGAATTCTCTCAACTTAAAAGCCTGCCCAGGAGAAACCCTTACATTTCCTGTCTTCTTCTCATGGGTCTTTCACAGTAACATTCTACATCTTATCTTGTCCTCAATCTGTCCCCATAGCCACCAAAGTTCCGAGGAAGAGACCGTGTCTTTTCTGAACACTGCATAGCCAGGGCCTTGGACGTGGGAGGACGCTCACTCCGTTTTCCTGTGGAAAGCAGTGAGGAGGGAACAGATGAGTAACCCGGTGAGGAAGGACAGCAGCAAGGCTGATTTTTTCCCATCGTATGGAGAAGGTTATTGAGATTCCAAAATCAGTTCTTCCAACACTTAAGCTAAGAGCTCTTTCAACTGTACCATGTTGTTGTCTAGATAAGAGCATCCAGAGGTATATGGGTAACTGTAGCCGGAAAGCACATGTTCCATATAGTTATCACTTGTTTAAATGTAGATTGCAGGAACGCTTTGCAAACTCGATGTGACATGCTTGCCGGGTGCCAGGAGGCGATGGCAATTCTGATGACGATGTTCGTGACAGCCAACACTTGCGTCGATGATCTCATGAACCCTGACAGACAAGGCTATGGTGTCCTCAGCAAACAGGCACTGAGAGGTGGTGTTATTTGCCCAAATTCACACTGCTAGTAAGTGAAGAAGTTTGGTTGACTCCATAGCCGAGGTAAACTCTGCAACCCACTAGTTATGGGGTCTCAGACCTCAGTTTCCCCCCTTACAAAACCATGAGCCTTGCGGTTCTCTTCCAAAGACACGGTTTCTGCTGTGTGAACACACTTCTCGCAGTGCCCGCCAGGACAAAGGTTGCTGTGGGTACATGAGACTTCGGGGAGCTGATTCCTACCCTCCGGCGTCTCTTCCATCACCAGCTGCTCAGCTCAGTATAGAAGCAGTGCCAGCTTCCACGTGCCATCTTGTTCACAAACATAAGCAGTGGAATGACCACATCCTTTCCTCCAGTGAGTGAGAAAGGCAGAGCATGAGAGATTTTTCTTCTTTTCCAGTTTTCCCCTGGCCCATCTTTCAGGATCCAGAATGAATGCTCCTTTCCCAAGGAGGCTCTGCCTGACCGCCCAGACTGGCTCGCTGCTCTCACGCTGCCCGCGCGGTGCACTGCCCACCCCATTGGAGACCGTTGTCTGCCTTCCCTGCTAGACCGAAGCCCCCGGGGCAGACTGTGGCTTCCTTCACGCCGTGGCCGTCCTCATGTGGGTGAGCACCTGCGCTCGGCAAATACCAGATGCGTGAGTGCTCGTGTAGTCTAATCAGAGTCCGATCCCAGAGTGCGGTAGATACGCCCTCTTTTATTGAACCCCGCTCCCCCCCCCCAGTTGCTGTAAATAGTGTTGATAGTGGCTTCATAGCCAGTTTTGTTGGAGTCACTTATAATTTTATTGGTGACCAGCAACCCCCGACCAGCACTCACCCCGGACCTCCCATTCTTAAAGTAGACACAACAGTGCAGCCCTCCTGGAATCTTGTCTGCAGACCGCTGCGGGTATAGACGGGCTTTGTGTCTGCAGGCCCGGGGCTCTGCCAGCTGTCCCTTTCCTGTGGCAATCGTCTGCTCCAGGATTTATTACTGGAGATAAATCTCATGCCTCACTGACTTCTGCCATTCTTTCTGTCTCACTGGCTGCTTTCTCTGGGTAGAAAAGAATCCTGTTCCATATTGATCTCATTCACTTTCCCAGGAGAACTTTCGACGAAACCGTTGCTTGCTCGTGGCTGCCAGAAAGTCTGCTGGTGGCTTCAGGGAATACTCTAGCCTTTGCTCAGCCTCACCCCTGGATTGTGAGCCTTCAAGGGTGGAGGCAGGGTGGGGAGCGTGCCCAGCCCGTGCACCCCTCCCAGGATGCCTGACCTGCACTTTTTGAGAGTCAGGACTGCTGTGGCGAGTAATGGGAACACGATCCCTGAGTTCCACTGTGCTCTCTGCCCAAAGACCTTTGGCCCTGGTATGCCATTGAATATCATCACAGCCCCGGGTGGGTTAACCCCTCTTGTGGAAGGGGAGCCTGAGGCCCCAAGGGTGGGTGTAACCTGCCGAGGCTTGTCGCTGTGGTCATCTTCAACTGCTGGATTGACGCCTCCCGATGCAAGTGTTCCGTGTGCTACTTGCCAGCTGGCTGCAGTGATCACGGCAGTGAATTCGCAGACATAAGGGATGTGGTTCCGTGGCTCATAATCAGGCCATACCCCATGCTTGCACTTCGTAGAACAATATTAGCTAAACTTTGCACAGTTCTTACTCTTTTCCAGCCTGTCTTCGGCTGCGCACGCGTTCTCGGATTTACTCTTCACTCGCCCCCTGTGAAGAAGCTATTAGTATTTCCCTCATTTTACAGATGGGAAGACTGAGGCATGCGGAGATCAGTAACTGGCCCTAGGTCAGGAAGGCTGTGAATGAGGGCGCTGGGATTCCAACCCCAGGGGCGGGGCTCCGGACGTCTCATCTCAGACTCTGCGTCTCCTCAGCCGGGGCCCTGCTCCTGGGACCCAGGCCTGTGCTCCGTGTTGCTCATTCGAGCCAGTCTCCAGGAACCTCAGAATCGTCCCGGGCCCCTTCTTCTCTCACACGCCGATGTCAGAGACGGGCTCCTGCGGACTCTGTCCGTAATGTGTCTTTGTATGTTCGTTTCCACGCCTCTCCTCGGCCCCTTCCACCGCATGCTTCCACTGCACAACACACAGCTTCTGGACGTACCCACTTTCTTTTGATTCTTTTCCCTCCTCGCTGTCTCCCCTTGGCTCCCGTGAGCTGCTGAACCTGAAAATCATCCTCGTGACAAAGCAGAGGGGCCCTGGTGCTGCCTCCGGCCTCAAGACCTAACCCGTCTTCATGGGTTGTCCCCGCACGTTCACTCTGCTGACATCATCTCGATTTTATTTTTACTTCTGCGAAACGTCGCCCTTCACATATGGAACGTTCCCCCTCCTACTTTTACCTGCTGATTTCTTTTAAATAATAAGATGGCATTTCCCCGCCCGGCCTGGGACGGATGCCGATGCCTTACTGTGGGCCACGTGGCCTTGTGTGTAACTTGATCCTAGCGCTGACGGAGCTGTACCCAAACCATCCGTCTCTATGCTGCCGCACACACCCAGCCACGCGGGCCTCGAACCCAGAAATCACGTGCCAATAATCCTCTTCATTCCCCAGCCTCGCCCGGAAACAACAGCCACTAAATGACTCTTGAGCAAATGCAGACATGAGTGACTTGGGCACCATGTTAGCACTTCCTGCATTCTCCTGAATTCTGGAATATTGCTGTTTGTAGTGGCACTCACCACACTCAGGCTCAAACACATCCCGAACGCTTCTCGAAAGAGGTTCCCTGCCTCGCAGTTGAAGCATGACTAGCAGCAACATTTGAGTCGAGGAGATGACAGAGTAGCTCCCGAGAGGGAGGGAGTCTTGCTGACCAGGAGTGTCGGTGTGGGGCTCTGGCCGGCCCTCTGGGACACGGGTGGGGGGACGTGAAGGCGCCGAGCCTGGAGGCGGGCAGCCTGGGATGGGAGGCCAGTGTCAGGGTCAGAGCAGGCTGGTGTTGGGCAGTGAAAGCCAGGCCAGGTGAAGCCACAGGGAGAGTGGCCGGCTTTGGTCTCTGAAGCAGAGGCTTCTGTAAGGGAGCGGGGGCCACAAGCACAGTCTCCAGGTCGGGTTGGGGGCTCACTTCCGGCTGCAGCGTCCAGGGTGGATGGGGTGCTCACGTCCATCGGCGCCTCCTGTTCTTTGTGGTGCCTGCTTGGTGCTGACCTCTAAGTGGGCCCCAGCGCAGTGGGGCTTGCTGCCTTCTCTCTGCTCCTCGGTGAGCCCGTGGCCCTTACGGTTTTGGACAGCCTGCCACTGTGCTCCCGTTTCTTTTCCCTTCTATACCTGCCCTTCTCTTGCTTAAATCCACAAGCAGCAGCTTGCCAGGGACATAAACTCCCTCAGTGTTGGATCCTTAGCAAGCTAAAAGCCTATCCCCAAAAGATAGTTCTGCCAGATTCTAAAGCCAAATCTTCAAGATGTGAAGCCATCACTTAAACCACAAGTGAATTACACGAAATTGAAAGCAACGCACAGAACGTAAACGCCCCCTTGCGTTGCTCCACCTGCCCGCCTCCGATAATCCGGGAGTGCGATCCGCTGATGAGGAAAACCGAGATGACGCTCTGGAACACTATAATGGGATCAATAAAAGTAATAGAATTAACCGTGATGATAATAATGTTACATTATTCATTGTATCTACTATTTAGGAAGCAACCAAATAACGCACTTAATCTCTACCAGGCATTTGATTTGTTATAGAACCGATCCTGTCAACAATCTTACATTATTGATGGCATCGCATTCCAAAATTGTTTTTAACAGAGAGACTCGGCGTGTCCACGGGTGCAGCTCTGACAAGGTTACGGTTTGCAGAGCTAGCTTCGAGTTTGGTTTGACCCCGATGATGGACCAGACACTCATTTCACACCGTCTCTCGGTTTTATAACATCATACGTAGTGACTGGTGGTTTTGAAGAGAAACAAATAGGGCTGATAGAGTTGGAGAAGGGTATTTTTTTTTCCTTTAAAACAGAGCCTTCCTCCAGCTAGACTGTAAAAATACATTCGTCAGAAAGGTGTTTGGGGTTTTATGATGATCGGACAACTAAATTGCTTGTTCAGTGTGAGTTGTGTAATGTTCTCAATTAGATTAAATATTAAGAATCCCATTTGCCAACTGCTCACAAAATTGCTGAACATTACACACGGTTTGGGGAATTGCTTTTAATGAAGAACAAATGGAAGTAAAATACCAGATACTGGAAGTGCCAGCGCTGGAGATGTTTTGAGAGAGGGATCCAGCACTTTCCCACGTGGAGTGTTCAGTATTTTCTGTGCTGGAATGACGTAGGACTGTAGTCACCTCAGTTAAGGAATCTGCTGTCTGCGGGTCCTTGTTAAGAAACACAGCGGTGACGTGGCCTCTTCACTGCGTTTGGAGGCTCTGTGTACAATACTGAGCAGAGAAAGGCCGGAGGGTCCCCTGTGTCGGGAAGACTGCAGGGAAGTGGGCTCCAGTCCCCTCTTACTTCCTCTTTCTATGCCTCGATCGCCTCGGCTCAGAGAACAGCGAGGCAGCGTGTGCATAGGATGGTGGCTGGTATCAGGGCCGGCGTCCTCACTCTGCCCTTCAGGACTCTGTCGTCTCTCCTGCCACCCCTGCAGCCTGGCGGGCCCGCACCTCTTGTGTGTTCCCAGAATGCAGTGATCTGTTCTTTGCCAGGTGCCTGTTCTTCATCAGGGGCTCTTCTGAGCACCCTGCTTCCGTGACCTGTCTTAGCTGGTCCTCACCACAGTGCTTGGCAGTAATTGCCTTTTTTATAGAAGAGTCAGGAAAGGATCACAAATACCCAGTGGGTCTCTACCCCATAGAAGGTGCTCCCCTTACCTGACAGAGGGCCACCAAGTAACAAGCCTTCGATAGATGCAGACCAGCGTGGACGACAAGTCAGATGCCCCAGCCTCGATTAAGACATGTCGCAATGCAGTGTCACTGCGGTCGTGTTGTTGGCCTTACGTTGAATAGCTTCGTCTTGAACCCGAGGCAAATGCAAGCAGTAGAGCCGCACAGCACTGCTAGCTTGCAACATGGCCAGAGATGTGATCCAAGTTTCACTTAAACTGTGTTCAGATTATTTTTGGTCTCTTAATTTTGACAATTTCTTTTTTTTTCATTTTATAATTTTTTATTATGTTATGTTAGTCACCATACAGTATATCCTTAGTTTTTGATGTAATGTTTTCCATGATTCATTATTTGCGTATAACACCCAGTGCACCATGCAATATGTGCCCTCCTTACTACCCATCACCGGCCTATCCCGATCCCCCACCCCCTCCCCTCTGAAGCCCTTAGTTTGTTTTTCATAGGAAACTGCATTCCTGACCCTATGTCCGACAGATCCACCAGTGTGCCTCCTCATCCCTAGACCGAGGCTTCTGTTGCACTGTACCTTACAGGGTTGATTTAAAAGCCCTAGATAAACTACAATATCTTATGCAAATACTCTTGTTCTGGTTCCTACTATTGCCATGATCGTTCCCGTGAAAGCCATACTTGCTTTGAGCTGGTTTCCTATAGACATAAACATTCTAATATGGTAATATTGATACAGTGGTCTCCCATTTGCCTTAAAAATCTCTCAGAACAGACTTATCTGTTTCAGCAGGGACCAAGAGAAGGCCCTTCTATAGGGAGGCAGGAGTTGGCAGTGGTTAGGAGTGTGGGCTCGCGGATCAGACTCACCCCATTCAAGCGATAGCCATGCCCTGTACCGAACATCCAACTTTGAGACAGACAACTCACTGTTGCTTCCCCCACCTCACTCCTGGACACGAGTCTGGGTGCTCTGTGCGCCCCAGATAAGGAGGCTTGTGAGGAGACACATGGGCGTTTGTATGTTTGCTATCAGATCCCAGAATCCACGTTCCGTGCTGGTTTGTCTGGTCTACTTTCCAGGCTCCCTACAGAATGAGCCACATAGAAAGAGCTCGCCAGATGTACCAGGAAGAGAGACAAGGACCAAATCCACAGGAGAGACCTCATAGCTCCCTGTAGGAGAGTAATTACAGATGCTGAGTCTGTGTCTGTCCCGGTGTTAGTGGAAGGATTTTAATACCTTTCATAATTAAAATCACAAAAGCATAGAATTTTACACCTTGAAGAGAACATAGTGAACCACTCCAACTCCAGCTTCCAAAGTAGAAACAGTTACAATAGTTGTCATGTCCCACTGAGACTGACAGCTCGCTGATCCTGCAGATATGTTGGAGTTTATGGTCTTGGAACTGGCCTCTTGGGGATGGGAGTAAAAACCAGTCGACCCTCCACACACATGCATAATTAATCCAGCAGTTCTGATGGCCGTTACCCCTGTTCTCACTGTCTTGCCCTCAGTTGGGAAGACTTTGATTCTGGTGAATTCGTAATAGTGCCCTGTGGTCTAAGAGAGCACGGCTATGCTGTTTTGGAACCCTGGATTTGTCTCTTAGTAATTATGGGGTCATGGGCTATTTACTTAATCTCTCTGGGCTCATTCCACTTTTATAAGTTTACATTCTGATTTCAACTTCCCTGAAGGTTTGGAGGACCAGAAGCAGCAGCTAGGGAGAAGCCAGCATCCTGGAAGAGAGCCCCAGCACATGCCTTCCCCTTCCCCTTTGATGAGCGCACTGGCACACATATTGCACCTTTCTTATGCGTCTCTGGGTTCCTGAGAATTGTGTTTTGATGGACATGGTATGCCTGACCCTGCATGACCAGATCCCAACTGTCCATCTCCCACCATGTCCTGCTTTTCTATCTTGGACTTATGTGCCTTAACAGCATAGCACAAAATCTAGCTCCCTGCACTTTATTTGTTCACTCTGTATCTTTGTTTATGGTGGTTCCCAAGTTTGACATGCCCTCTCTCATCCCTTTTCTGCTTGCCTAACCCTTCAAGATTCAGCTGCAGCAACACCTGTTCTAGGAAGCCTTCTCTGCTCACATCTGCCCACACAATGAGTATCCTGCGGTTTCTCCTGGTGTGACACCTACTTGCAATGATGTGTCTGTGTCCCTGGTCCCTCTGACTGGAGGATGTGTTCCCCAAGGTGGGGCAGTGCATGCTAATCTCTGGAGCTCAAATGTTTGTTTTTTTAAATGTATTTGTTTTCAAAGATTTTATTTATTTATTTGACAGAGACAGAGAGTGAGTAGAAGCAGGGGAGGGGCAGAGGGAGAGGGAGAAGCAGACTCCCTGCTGAGCGGGCAGCCTGACATAGGGCTTGATCTCAGGAATCTGGGATCATGACCCAAGCTGAAGGCAGACACTTAACCGACTGAGGCACCCAGGCGTCCCTGGAGCTCAAATGTTTATAGCACAGGGACGGGCACCCAGGAAGCACCAAATACAGAGTAACTGGGATGATGATGATACATGGAGTTGGGCTGACCCCACTGACTAGGTGAAGAATATAAAGAAAACCAATGAGACTCTCAATCATAATACTTATCATGTGAAAATGTAGTTCTCTGAAGTCAAATGAATCAATAGCAGCAATATATATTCATTCATCCGAAACACATCATAGGCGTTAAGGTAACTTAGAAGACGGTAATGACTTATTCCGGGTCAATATATCAACTTATTTAATTACTAATGAATTATTACCTTTTAAAGTTCTGAACAGTTCTAAAATCTCTTGGTAATACAGGAATTGACCAGTTTACCAAAGGAAATGCCATGAGATACATCAGCAGAAGGATTCTTAGGAAATTCTTACCTGTAATAACCGTCAGACTAAGGCTGCATGTCTGTTGTGCTCTGTGGAAGGTCGAGAACTACCCCCCTTCACCCTCACTCTTGCCCCGTGAGGACAGCTAAGTCCCTGCACAAGGTGTTAGAGCTGGGGGAGTAACAAAGGTCAGACATGACCCCGGGGCCCCAGGTCATTCCTGTAATTCCAAGTCTACCGAATGTGTATGGGATTCTGTTGCTTTGCCCCCACAAATTACAAGTAAAAGGAAATATACATCAAGGTGATGTTGGCACAAGCTGAATCAAAATGGTATCTTTTAAAAATTGCTGTTTAAACACAAGAGAGAAGATAATATTTAGGAATCGGGAATGAAAACAATGGCCACTGGCCTTCTGAAGCCCTGTGCCCAACACCGAGCAGCTCTCCTTGTGGGCTCGCTCCGGTCCCGAGCACCAGGCGGTATGATGTCCACAGCGGGACAGGGCGAGCTCCAGGGACCCCATCCTCGGAGATCAGATCTGCCGTCGGGGGTGAGGGGGACGGAAACGTGATGCCTTCTCTCCACCTGAGCACTGAACCAATCGGAAAGTAAGACAATTGGACAAACTGGAGATCAAACTAAGAGGAGATCGCTTAGCTTACATCTTTGATCACGGGGGCTCCCGGATCTTGAACTCTGGAGGGAACTACTTACCTGGTCAGTGCTGGATAGATGCGGGCCTCCCTGCTGAGCGCCTCTGCCAGGCCTCCCCCAGGGCCAAGGGGACGGAGACAGGTGCCTCCCAGGGAGGACTTGCTATCAAGAGAAAGGACAAGAAACAGCCCAGTTTTTTATCCCCGACTCACCAGGTGCCCAGCAAATGGGCAGAGAGGAGCTGGGGTGTCATGCTAATGGGAGTCCCTGCACGTTGAAAAGATAGCAAGAGGGGAGCAACAGTGTTGTCACGCACACACACGTCTCTAGACCCCCTCGCTGGGACCCTGGGCGACTGCTCCCCATGATGGCCCTTCAGAGAGCTCTGGCAGCTACTCAGCCTCACGATGGGGGTGCTTCCTCTCTTCTAACTGTTGTTTCAGTCCCCCGCATGGATACATTGCCCCCTATGTGAAGGTAGCTGGGCGTAGATGAATTCTATTCTGTCCCCGATTCCCAGGAGGGGAGCAGTGGGGACAGCAAACTTACGGAGGGAAAGAAACAGCAAGCCAGAGCCGCACAGAGCTCTTTCTGTGGTCACTCGGTGGTCACTTGTGGACCCTTTGGTGCTGGCACGACCCGTGGGTAGAGGGCAGGCAGCAGGCACGTGAAGTAGAATGGAGACGTGGCCGGATGGGAACGTAACCTAGACCAGGGAATGTAGCCTCCACCCCCTCGCCAACCCCCATGCCCACCTGCTCCCTTCTCTCCTGCTCCAGGAACCGTGCAGGCTGCCAGGAAGAGGACAGTTGGGGCAACTTAGATCAAGTCGTATTGATGTGAAATCATCTGTGATTTCTATAGTTCAGCTATTTTTGGGAAGAGACACTTGGTGTCCCGCCCACAGCTGGCCACCGCAGCCCCGTGTGTGCGGGCACAAAATCAGGCGCTGTCCCCGGGATGGCAGCGGGCTGGGGTCAACCAGATGAAAGAAAAGAAAGATGAAACTGTTTTCCCGGATCCCAGCTAGCTAGTTGCAAAGTGAAGGCTCGCCCAAGGGGGTTTCAGTTCCCTTTGGAATGTACAGAGTGGGGTTCCTTTGTTAACCTGGGCCCTAACTGGGGTTAGAGGCTTCACTCTTCTGCATCCTGGACGTGGAAACACAGGCTAATACTATGTAAAGCCCCTCCAGCTCCGTCCGCAGAGTAAGCTCAGTGCTGTGAGGATTCCTGCCCAGCCTGTGTCTAAACTGCTGATCCGCTGTTTGCCATCAGACCTGCAGACCAGTCACCACTCTGGGGTTCAGTCTCCCAGGCTACAAGATGGGGGGGCACAATTGTACTTATTTTATAGGGTTGGCATAAGAATTAAATGATTAACATACGTAGAGCACTGAAACAATGCCTGGCGTGGAAAAGGGTCAGATAATAACGTCAGCTGCTTATTAAAGCTATCGTAGTTTCCTCATTGATTAAAAATAAGATAGTAATGAAAACCCCCCTGAACTACCGAGAGGAGGGATCCAGGCACACAGCAGGCATGTACTGAACAGTGGCTACTATTAATAGGAGTCTAGATGGCGAGGTCTGATAGAGCTCGCATTCTTATTTCAAATAAACATCCAGAATATTAAAACCCAATTCCATTTATGCGTTCTCCCACAATTGTAACGCCGAAGATGTACTGATATTTCTGTATGAAAATGTGTCTTAACTTTCACGGGGGTGTTTGTATTAAATGAAAAGTTATCAGTGCTTATCATGTGCCAGATAAATATCAGATTGTGTGTGTATCTCACATAAAACATAAATGTGTTTATATAGAGCGTAACGTTCCGTAGCACAATTTTGTGGCATGGAGCAAATCCCAGTCCCAATCCCAGTGCCCACAATGTATGAAAACCCGCGGTTCTAAGAAGGGGGAGGTGACAGTGATTTGGATCTTCAATCCAGGCCCGTGTTGTCTTGTGTCCGAAAGACCTCCCCCCCCCCCAGGGGATGCTACAGCTCATTCATTCATTGATTCTTTCTTCAATCGTAGAATTTCTATGTGCTGTTTCAGTTCAAGGAGAAATGACAGATTGCTTCTATTCTAGCCTCAGGGTGTTCAGGGAGGTTGGAGCGATCATGGTGGTCTGAGGAGGTGCGTGCAGGACATAGGAGGAGGGAGAGGATGGAGCAGCTTCACAGAGGAGAGGAGGTCTTGATGGTGAGTTTCAGGCAGCCAGGGACAGGTCCTTTAATGGAGAAAAGCAGCTGGAATTCATTTGTGGAGCGAGAGGGAGCTGAGGACTGGAAATGTGGGGACGCCAGGCTTTGAATGCCATGCTCAGGAATTCGAACTTTATCTTGTAGACAGCGGGCAATGCTATAAACTAACTTGCACATGCTAGGTCTACGCATGGAAGGTAAGACCAGCCTGGTGAGACCCTTTAGAAGGATGCTTTAATAATTAAAGTAAGCAATGCGACTCAAACTAGGGCAGAAGCAAGAGCATGCTGGAGGCAGAGCCTTCAAGACTTTCTTAGAGATTCTGAGGTGAGAAAGAGATCTGGAGTCTGGGAGAGTGTCACAGCTGTCATGGATGTGGGGCCAAATGGGTCCACTAGGGATGACCAGAGGGAAGAGAAGGATTGGGTCAGGGCGACAGCAGTTAGCTCCTTTTAAGATGCCTCTTGGACAACGGGCAGCCTGCCAGCCAGCACTCCGGAGTAGAGATCTACAGCCCCGGGCGGGGGTTAGATCTGCAGATGTAGATGCGACCCGATGTGACCTTCATTCACAGGAAGGTCAGAGTTGAGGGCAAGCTTGCGTTCTCTGTTAGGTAATGAATGGAGTAAAAAGCAAACCTTCCTAACACCTAGTAAGGACTGACTATAACCCAGACACTCCCGTGGGCACTTTGGCTTTATTACTCTCCCCACTTCCCGTCGGAAACGGACACTCCAGAGGATGGGGGGCTAGCCCAGGCACACTGTTAGTGAGTGGCTGATCCTATTAGCCTCCGGATTCTGGGTTCTCATCCAACCATGTCCCAGCAGAGCTCCCTAGGAGCTTCAAGCGGCGTTACAATCCATTTTGTTCAGGTTTCTAAGTGGATCACTGTTGATGTTTGAGCCGCATAATCCGTAGACACGATCCTGGAGGCCACGATGGGTGTATCTGGTCGTGCCCACTGACCTTACCCTGGGCTGTCGCCCAAGTCTGCCTTCTACCAGAATAGTCGTGCTTGGTTAGCAGGCACCCTCCTTACATCCCCTGTGTGCCTGTGGTGGGCTGGGCCTGGCCTGGGGCCTCGTACTGTGAGTTCAAGAGCATGTGTGAGGCCTGGGTGTCATTGAGGGCTGCCGTTCCAGCCTGGGCCTCCTTTCTTGGTGCGGGGAGATTGTGCTTTTCGGTCCATTCCATGCAAGGCCCGTGGAGGTGTGTGGGCTCTTCCACGCCGGCTCCGCAGGCCCTGGGTCGGGGAAAGGGGGAGGCTAAGGGGATTCTGCAGCAGCTGGCTCACTTTCAGAAACTTAACACTGTCAACGCTTTTATAGGGAACAAGATTTGTTTTGTTGATAATGATCTCAAGCCATGCATCTTTTTTCAGGATTTCTCTGTGGGTTACCATTTTGACTTCCTATGATCTCAGTAGGCATATTGAATCAGATTTATGAAGATTCCCCCGAGATTACTTATGTGTCTCTTGACAAAAATCCATAGGATATTGGTATCTAGTTTTATTTTTTTATTGTTTTATTTAAGTTCAGCTAGCCAGCTAAGAGTATATCATAAGTTTCAGATGCAGTGTTCAATAATTTCTCAGTCGCGTGTAACACCCAGGGCTCATCACATCTGGTTTTAAAAAGTCAAAGTTCATATTAGACTTCAGAGATCCCTTGCCTGCAATAGGTCCTGAAGCATTTTCCATTGGAGGCATTGGTGACAAGAAAATTCAGTTGCGAGCAGGTGGCAGGGCCAGGAAACGGGACGCTCAGGGCTGCTCGAAGCAATCAGATTGTGGGCTCCGAGCTCCTGGATCTGATGCCTGTGTTAATCCCCTGTCTGCTTTCATTTCTGCTTAGTCACGGCTATGGGAGGCATTGCACGATTCAGATTAATGCATCAGTCAAAGCAGGCCGGCCTGCTGCAACATCTGTCCTCCGCCAGGCACGGTCTCCAGGGCCCCTGTGCACACTGGGAGGGACTGCCCCCACTTAGCACCTGAACTGGAGAATCACTTCTTCTGCGGGCAAAGCAGGGTGACCTTGTACAAGTCATTTGATTCTTTGACCCACAGCCTTTGATCTATGAAACAGAAATTGGAGTTCCTGCCACATATTATTTGATCTAATCAGAAGGAACTTTTGAGGTATGATTAAGTGATAAAAGCAGGGAACAAAGAACCGTCCAAAGCGTTTTCCAACTTGTGCGTGTGTCTGTGTGTGTGTCCAGGACACGTATTCATATATTAAATGCACATAAAACATGTATGCACACATGCATATGGCCGTATTCTAGAAGGATCCACAAGAAATTATTGGACCTGGGGAATGAGGCACTTTGTATTGTGTTTCCTTTGGTAATACTGAGATTTTTACCGTATGCCTATTCTCATTTTGAAAGTCGGAATTAGAGCATCTGCTCCCGGTGACGTCAAGGTATGGGAGCACGTAGATGCTTCGTGAACAGTGGGTTCCTTCTCGCTCCGTAGCTCGGGGAGTCCCCCACACACCCTGCAATGCACAAGCCCTGCTCGTCTTTCTACAACTGTGCTGACTTCTGTTCCTAACATATGAGGAAGGATAAGAAATGGGAATAAATGGATTACCTTGAGTGCCTAGCTGACTGAATTTTCTGCTTATGGAATGGAAAAGTCTTTGATTGCAGACCTCACTGAATGTCTCTCATAAGTTCAAATCAAAAGGGACCTGGTGGCCTCGGAATGCAGGTTTCGGTGGCGTCCCCGGGGAGCAGAGGGTCTGATGAGGGTCTCTCCAGGGGATGCGGTGGTGCATGGCCCTTATCCCCTTCTCTGGCCCGAGTCAGTCATTTCCTCACACTGCCGAGGATGTTGGTACCAACAGCAATCGGCTAAGCCTCTTTCTGGAGATTGCTCTGAGAGTGCTGCTGGCCCAGGTTACCTCCTCCAGGGGTAACGCACCCTCAGTAATGGTCAGTACTTGGGTGCAGAGACCTGGCCTCGCCTGCAAGGCCACCCGGCCCTGTGGCTCCGGAGCTCCCCGTGGGACGGACCAGGGTCTCTGTTGGGCTGCAGGACCGTGCAGTGTCACTCCTCCCTCTGCCCATCCGACTCTCCCACAGACTTGCTCCCGACAGCACACCCACCGTCTCCTGCAGGCACGGCTCTGTCTCCGAGGCTTCTTCCTAGGGACCTGACTCATGACCGTCTCAGAGCTAGGTGACACCCTCATCCTGCTTTCCCGATGTGTAGCACCCTGGGTGACCCACCCATCATGACGCCGTGATTAGCTCAAGTACAACACACCCATGATCGTCCACCTTTATGGCACCGCTGGGACTGCAGATGACGTGCAGATGGCCATTGACCCCGATCAGACCTGTCCTGCCCCCGTGGACCAACTCAGCCCTCTCCGATGGCAACAAGCAAGGACACCAGTGAGGCAGGAGACTGCCACATCACCAGCTCACGAGACCCACGGCAGGGAATTCTACCAGCTCCCCGTGTGGCGTTTCCTACAGCCGGACAGGCAGAGCAGTGCGGGATCATGAAGAGCCAGTTGCTTCCTCCCCTCACGGCTGCACGAGCAGTAGATGGACAGGCAGGTCTCGCGTCCATGGAATTCTCCAGCCCGGCACCAACACCCTCCTCTGCTGCCCAGGCAGAGGAGGTTTCCTTTCTCTGCCCCCTGGGGGTTTCCTTTCTCTGCCCCCAAAACCAGTCCCTCCTGAAATTCACCCCAAGACATTGTATCTTCCTCCCACCATGTCTAGGTCTCCAGGTACACGGTGGGCTTGGCCACCTTTTCCTCATTGCCAAACCACGTTTGGGTCATCGTACCCACTTAACGCGCCCGACGTCTGCAAGCAAATGACAGCATACAGAGCACCTGATGCTGTACCCTCGTGTCCAGTCTCTCGCCAAAGGCACTGCCGGCCCTGAGTATCTAACCTCACATCTTCCAGCAGCACATCCTCCCTCCTCTCGGCATTACGTCCCACTCACCCACCTCCCACGAGCGTCTCTACAAACTCCTCCTCTCCCTGCGAAAGGAGACCCTCCTGCGTGTCCCCATCTTCTATGGTGCGCCGTGCAGCGGCCAGGGAACGAGGGCTTGTGAGTGGGTCCCCTGGGGTTGTCCCAGACCTTCCAGGTCAGTGCCATCCTCCTCCTCCTCGTTGTTATTATTACTCCAATATTGCTATTGTTATTATTTTAACGTGAACACATAAGATAGAGGCTCGGCAGGTTGCAGTGTTTTTCCCACACAGAGAGGTGGGGGAAGGACTGAAACTCTTCCCCGGGATTGCGAACCCCTGCGCAGCTCTTCCCTGAGCCGGCCGTGGGGTGGCCCTTAGCATCTGTGTCTGTCCCACCTGCAGGGGAGCTTCTACGTGCCGTCCGAGACCTGCATGCAGCACGCACACCGGTGGCACCGGGAGCTGTGTTTCCTGCTCCTACACGCCTACCGGGGACTCCGCGCCTACTTCCTGGGCATCCTGACGGACATCCCGGAGCTGCCGCACATGGAGCTGGGTAAGGGGCTGGGCCCGGGGTAACGCCTCAAGCCAGCGGCCCAACTGCCCCATTGGGGGCCAGGCTTGAGAAAGCTTGCGATTCCGTCAGCGTCACAGTGACAGGTGCCATCCAGGTATGTTTTCTGTGCGTTACCTCGTTCTAGCACGAGAGAGTTTCGGGTATGCTTATACAGCAAGAAAAGGCAGGAGCACCCCGAGGCCCATACACTCATGCGTTCATTCACCCAGCAGGCATTTACTGAACACCTGCTACGCGTCTGCCACTGTCGTACACAATGTCAAGTTGCTTGGAAGGGAAAGTAGTTACAGGATTGCAACTGACAAGAGTGGAAAACAACCCCCAAAAGAATATGTATATACACATATATACATAAATATATACTTGTATATATCTTTTATACATATTATAGATAGGTAGGTAGGTAGGTAGGTAGATTTTAATCTGCATGATTATAGAAACCTCTCTACAGCCATCATCTCTGGTTTTCTGGGGATGAATTGCTTTGTATACATCATCAGACATCATGGAGATCATTGGGCCTGAATCCCTCTTTGCTGACAGGTGTTGGAACTGAAGCTCAGAGAGGGCAGTGACTGCTCAGGGCCGCACAGCAATGCATGGCAGAACCAAGACAAGAGCACAGAGCTCTGCACTGACTCTTGGGGCAGCGTCCCTTATGTCACCCCACAATTTACAGCAGGCGACACGGTGTTACTCTGCTCACAGCCTTCTACAGGGGCCCCTTTGCTTCCAGAACCGAGGCCAGGTCCTTAGCCTGGTTCAGGCTTAAGCACAGTCCTGCTGGGGTACCTCAGCTTCCCCACCCACACCCCCAGACCTCACCTACTGGGACAGCCATGGCTTTGACAGGATTTAGGGCCTCGTACGATGTCCATTCCTGTGCTGGACACACCACATGACAATGATTTATTTGCGTGTTTCTCTTCCCCGCTCGATGTGGGGTGTTTGTGAGCAGAGCCCCCTCAGGTCCCTCGTGCACAGCGCCTGGCAGGTAGGGTGAAGGAGTAGGTGCAATGCTGTTGATGAATTGTCCTGCCGTCTTCCCATCTGGCCTCAGCAGCTCTAACACCCGGACAAGTCAGGCACTACTCTTTGAATCATGCAATAGTGAAGCTGCATTTTTTTTCAGGTTCCAATGTTATGCACACAATAAAGACACGCACGGAATCTGAGCCCGCTTACATTGCTCGGGGAAAATGGAGACTGTGCAGTGTTAGTTGACTTCTGGCTTTAGCTTGTTTCACCCAAAGACACTGAATGTATTTGCTCATTCGTTTATGATCGTACTTTTACGGAGCATCTGTTATGTGCCAGAAGCCACGAACAGAGCCACGATCAGTATGACAGAAGTCCACTGTGGCTGGTGGGACTCAGAGAGCTGACGAAGGTGCTGGGGGGCCGTCACGGGCTCCTCAGGCCATCGGTGCGGATCCAGAGACGCTGAGGGACTGCTCCCACTCACGTGGGCAGCAACGTTTTAAGTAGAACTGTGCCACGGCCAAGTGCAAACCACGGGCCGTACTACCATGGGACTGGGGGAGAGTTCAAAGATAGGCAGAACTGCGAACATTGAATCCCAGGTGGCCAGAGGCCGGAGGTTCCTGCTGGTAAGAGCCGAGAGCACGGGCTCCTCTGTGGGTTGGGATGGTGGTGAGTGTTGCAGTCAGTGGGGCTGAGCTCAGCTCTGCCACTCCGCTTCTCTCTGCTCCCCTGCGTTCACCTGCATGATGGAGCTTCAAATCCATGTCCCACACGTGTCACACACGTATGTGCAGGTGTGTGCACGCCCACGTACACATACCTGCAAAAGCCTAAAAGAATATGGGACCCCTTTGAACCACACAAAGTGCTGTGTGAACGTGGAGGCCTTCTGCCCCTCAGAAAAGCACCCATGAGATGATATGGACCTTTGTCTAGTGTGGGGTCACATGGTTCCAGATGAGGCTTACCTTTTTTTATAAATATGACCCCCTTAGGAAGTTAGAATAGAAAGGAGAGTCCTCGGGAGTTGTGTTTCTTTCTGTGACTTTAATGCCAACTTAAACATACGTTTTATGCACTTCACAACCACAACATTTCAGCGTGTGTCCATTTTACCGTGCATCTTTTTTTTCTTCCTAGAGTCCCTTGCTGTTGAGGAAACGCTCTCTCAGCTGTGCTCAGAGCTACAGGTAATTAGAAAACCAGCCCTGCGGGCCCAAAAGGCAGTTGTGTGATACAGGACCAACACAGGTCCTGGCTGGATGTAGAAATCAGAGATGAAAGCACAGCGTGTATAAGCTAGACCTGAAACTGAAGAGATACTCTGCCATTCTTTGTTATTCTCTGTTATTAAGTGTCCACTAGACCCCTTTTGTATGTCTAGCTCTCTGCGAGATGTTTTGAAAAAAATAAACAGGTTCACAGGTCTCTGTCCCTGGAGCTGATGCTATGTTTGTCTATTACTCCTCCATTTAACAAAATGTATTGACTACCAGCCATGTGCTTCTCCTGGAGGGCGATGGAGACCTTGCACCTGTGCCCAGATGGCCTCCGCCAGGGCAGGGGGCTAGCAGGGTGATGATGCTGATGATGGGAAGAGTAGTGTGCATCTTCCAGAAATTCATCGAGCATCTATGAAGCAAACGTGCTTAGTAGACACTAGGCGAATGCATGCTGCTGTTACCTGCAGTGTCTGGAACACTTTCCCCTCCCATTGTGTGGATGGTCTGGGTGGGTACTGCACGTCGTCTGTTTATAGTGAGAGGCAAATCAAGATGGAAACCGGTTGGCAGCTCATCAGTGCTGGACTGGTCTCAGCTGGACTCAGAGGACTGTCGAATTGCGAAGTGACATCGCCGTCTCTCACACCAGTGTTTTCAACTCCTGCTGCACAGGGGAAACACATTTGGGACTTCTAAGATGTACCTTTGCCTGGGTCTCATCTAAACCAGGTGAGACAGAGTATTGGGGAGTGGAGCTCAGCCATTTGTGTTCCGAAAAACTCCCCAGCTTGATCAAAACCGCAGGGAGATACCACCTCACACCTGTTAGAGTGCCTGTTATCGGAAAGACGGGAGATGTCAGGTGCTGGCGAGGATGTGGGGGAAAGGGAATTCTTGGGCACCGTTGGCGGGAATGGAAACCAGAGCAGTCACTGCAGAAGACAGGACGGAGGCTCCCCAGACATTTCAAAATACGACCACCCTGTGCTCCAACGATTTCACTACTGAGTATGTATCAAGGACATGGGACCACTATCTCGAAGAGATGTCTGCATCCCTGTGTTCACTGTGGCGTTATTCACAATTGCCAAGGCTTGGGAACAACCTGGATGTCCACTTACGGACGAGTGGATAAAGAAAACATGGTGTCTCTGTATAGTGGAATACTATTTAGCCGTAAGAAGAAGGAAATCCTGCCATTTGCAACAACGTGAATGAATCTTGAGGGCATTGTGCTGCTTGTAATAAAGACAAGTTAACAGATGATCTCACTTACATGTGAATGTAAAACAAACAAAAACCTAACTCATAGGCACTGAGGGCAGATTGGTGGTTGCCAGAGGACGGGGAGATGGGTGAAGGTGGTCAAAAGGTACGAACTTCCAGTTATAAGTTGAGTAAGTTCTGGGAATAGACCATGCAGTGTGGGGACTAAAGTTAACAACACTGTGCTATTTGAAAGTGACTAAGTATAGATCTTAACAGTCCTCATCACAAGGAAAACATTTTAAGTTTAAGGGGCATGATGGGTGTGTTAATGAATGTTATTGCGGTGATCATTCACAATAGATACATTTATCAAATCATTATGTTGTGCCCCTTAAACGTACATAATGTTATATGTCAGTAATATTATATCTCAATAAAACTGGAAGAAAAAAACGTAGAAAGAAGAAGGTCCCCAGATGAGCATACTGTGCAGCCAGGGCTGAGAACCCCTGCTTTAGAGCAGGTTATAAAATCAGTGAAACTCAGCGTTACCGTGGACAGACGGCAGCCCGCTGGGAAGGTGGAGTGCAGAGCACGTGCTGGGCGCTGGGGTGGGGGCGAGTCTGGGGCGGAGGGGCCCTTTGAGTGAGCCCTGAAGAAAGGGTGGGATCATCAAGGAGTCACATCACAGGCTCTGCTCCTGATAAAGGTGGGAACACGGGAGGGGCACAAGAAGTCCGTTTAGAGAGTTTAGAGAGCGTGGAAGGGAAACAGGAGGCTGACAGAGGGCTTGGATGCCAGGGCTTGGAGCGTCCACTCCCCAAACCCGGAGGCGGTGAAGGCAGTGCACCAGGGGGCTGGCTAAGCTGACCAGGAGGCCGAAGACTCCAGGGACCACAGCTCCCCCTTCTGCCCAGGAAGGCACCCAGGGCAGCGACGCCTTGGAAAAGCCCGCAGGCTTTGCAGGTCCAAGTCCGGGCTCCAGCCCTCTGCACATCAGCTGCGTGATCCCGGATGTGCGATTCAGCATCTTGATGGGCCTCGGATTTCTCACCTGTGTGTCGTGGCTGTTGTGAGGGGACCAGGAGAGAGCTCACGAGAGGACCCTGTGAGTGCCCGGCTCAGGGCTCCCGGGTCTGCGGTGCAGAGCTGGCCTGCCCTCCGGGGCTGGCCCGCCAGGCCCCATCCCTCCCAGCCTGGACACCGCCCAGCATCCCAACGAGACACTGTTGCCATCTGTAAGTTATGGAAAACTGAGTTTTAGCAGTTTCAAGAACGCCAGCTGTTAGTAGCTGTTACTCACCACACCCACCATCTTTCCGCCGCTCCCAGGGTGATGAACAGCCAGAGATGGGGTGCCCTGTGGGTTCTCTGCTGGTGCTGTGCCGCTTTCTCTCAGATTCCCAGAAGCTTCTCGTCTGAAGCCCAGGAAGACGAGCTAGCCCGCGGTGCTTCTGCCGGAGCACCCCACCTCCACGAGCAAGGACAGCCAGCATGGATCCGGCCCGCGCTCTGGGCCAGCCGCAGAGTAAGGGCTTGTCGGGTAGACTCTTCTGGCCTCCCCACAACCACTGAGACTTTGGCTTCCTGGACCCGCTTGGCCGGGGCACCCAGTGAGCGGTGGAGGGAGACGGGGCGCACACTGCCAGACTGCACAGCGCCCAGCCCACTGCCTCGGTGTCCTGCTGTGCTCACTCCTCAGGGCCGGGCAGGGGCTGCTCCCTGTTTCTTCTTAGACCTCACTCGGTGGTGGGTGGGTTGGGGGACCACGGAAGTGATGGGGAATCAAGACATGTTCCAAAAGCGGTCCCATCAGAACCAAGGAGATGTGGCTTTGAATTGCTTACCTACTCACCATGCAACTTTAGACAAGTTGCTTAAACTTTATGGACCTTGGTGTTCTTATCGGTAAAGTGGGGTAAAATGGCTCATTTTTTATTAAGCTCTTTTTCTCTGAGCCAGTAGGTCGCACCCTGGCTAGCTGCTGGCTGTTATTTCTCTGTGCCTGCTGTGCATTTCCTCATGTAACGTATACAGCCGTTCTACGGAGGGAGAGATCCTCTTGCTCTCAGCGGATGAAGAATCAGGGCTCAGCTCACAAAGGGTGGGTTGTTTGCTCAGAGTCACAGCACTGGCCGAACAGGGTCGGGCGCTGGGCGCTGCAACGCCGGGGTCCTCTCTCCCCACCAGGATCCATCCGGGGAAGCAGAGTCATCCTTTGCAGAGAACACAGGTGGAATCTGTGAAGTCTCTGCATCCAGCCCTGCAGGGCAGTGAACGGAGAAAATGCTACCTGCCGTGTTTGGTACAATTATCACTGCCTTCTGGCTTGTCACTTCCCTGGCCATAAAGCAGTTTCCGGTGCCACATGTGCCCTGCGGGGAATATGGTTAAAAGGCCGTGTTGCTCTTGTCTTCACGACCACGAATGGTCAGTGTTTCCGTGGGAACTACCTTAGAGATTTGATTCATTTCGGCAAACATTTTGTGAGTCCCCACGCCTCACCAGGCTCTGTGTTAGGCCCCGGGGACTCACTAGAGACCCCCTTCCCATGGGGGCACACAGCCGAAGGGGGTGACTCGTTCACTCTCGACCCTCCAGTGCCTAGAAGGGTTCGTTCCTGGAATGAACGAATGCACTAATGAATCACAAGAACGCTACGTGGTACCCAAGGTGAGGAAGCCAGTGACCCCAGAGCAGCTGTCATCACCCCAAGGCTGCTGGCTGATCTGCAGGAGGAGGCGGGAGTTGGCGTGCTCGTTCACCGACCCAACCAAGCCCTGGGCGTTGCTGTGCCATTGTGCGTCGAGGAGGAGCAATGGTCAGAGTCCGCTGCTGTGTGGGCCGTGCAGTGCCATCCGGAGGGTGCGGGCTGGCTGTCCACTTTGGACAGGCCATGTCCCGTCTGCGTGGCTGGTTTCCCACGTGTGGAGGGTCGTTCTGAGGGTGAAGTGAGCTCACACGTGCACACAGTACCACTGTCCCTCGTTGACCCTGTCCCAGTGCGCCCCACAGGCCGGTGGGGGCTGCAGATGTGGACACAGACGCGCGCGTGGCTGTGGGACCCCAGGAGAATGTGTCACTATCTGTGGGGAGGCAGGAGCTAGTGGATCCCAGAGGGGAGGCTGTGTGGGAGAAAGCCTCACAGCTTCCGGTAAGAGCACAGTCCAGGCAATGGAGGCGAGGCTGGGGGAGTGCCCGGGGCAAGGCAGTGCACGTGCATCAGTGAGCGGGGCTCCTGGAAGGGGAGGCTGGGGGGCACTGAGGCTCTGAGGGGGAGCCTGCGTGCCCTGCACGGTGCAGAGCTTGGACTAACCCCCAGGTGACAGGGAGCCATGCAGGAGACTGATGAGCTTGCTGGGGGCTGTGTGGAGGGGGACTGTGCGTCTTAAGGCAGGAAAGGGTGGCTAATTGGGTTTACAGCCAAAGCAGTGACAATGCCAGCTTCCGCGTGCTGGATTCTGGCTCCCACGTTTGAGACACCGGGCACTGCCTCCAGCAGCCCTGAAAACACAGGGGGACACATAGATATGTCCCCATTCATTTTGCCACAGTAGACTCTGAAGGGTGGCTTCCTTAAAGCCTCTGAACCACTGAGGGACACTGGGGGGGGGGCAGCTGTTTTGATGCATCTGGTCCCTGCAGTGGCTCAGGTGAGAACTCAGGGGGCGGTGAGTCTATCTGATACATCTCATGAAAAGCCAAGGAGCGGGTCGCCTTCCTCCTCTGGCACTGGCCCCAGGCTGCAGGGATACTGCCCCTGGTTTTGAGTGATTGCGTTGCTGCAAGCTTAATTTTGTACCCAGCAATTAAGTTAGCCCACCTATGCAGGGATACCCCCGGGTGATGAGGAAGGAACCAGGAGTGGGGGTGGGCTTCAGCCCACTCTTTTGTTTGCTAAAGAGCTGCCCTAATGCCCACAGTGAACGAAACAGAGTCCCCTCCCCAACACCCCCAAAGGGCACTCAATGCCCACCAAGCATTGAGAGGCAGGACATCGCCACCTAGTGGCCAGCCACGCCAGGTAGGGAACCTCCATCAAAGGGGATGGACGGGGAGGGGCGGGGGGTAGGCCTGGAAGCATTTCCGTGATTTAAAAGAACTTGAAAACATAGAGTTCTGTAGTCATGGGGCAATATGCATGTACCTTTATTCCAAGTGAATCCTATAAACATGCATTAAGCACCTACTGTATGCTGGCCACTGTGCTCTCTTTTGGGAATACAATAGAGACACGTTCCCAGGACTAGCAGCCTCAGGAGGAAGGGGCTTGTTCAGAAGATGCCAGTAGGGTCAGGGCTTGACCAGGGGTTGTAAGACGAGAGGCGCCCGGCCCTCCGGGAGGCAGGCCATGAAGGGGTCCAAGTGTGTCAGGTGGCAGGGAAGGCGCAGCCACTCATTTGCAGAGTGAGAATGCACAGAGCAGAAGCACCAGGGCCAAGTGCATGGAGCACAGGAAGCACGTGGTGGGGGCTGGGCTGGAAAGGGGAGTGGGAGTACAGGAAAAGGTCCCCGCTGTGCAGTCTGATCAGGGAAGGAACTTGGTGCACTCTACTTGGACAGGAGGGTTCCAGTGGAGCTCAGCCACGTGCTTTGGTACCAGAGACAGGCTCAACACACGCTGATTATCTCCCTGAAAGCAACTGCCAATTTGCTTTCAAAATTCAGCAAGACTGGGTTTCCTGTCGTAGAAAAGATGCTGTCTGGGTTGCCCCCATACACTGCTAGGAGATCCTAAATTGCTGAATGGTCTTTCCTCCAGCTGTACCTTCCTAGCAAGAAATGCTAAAAATTAGTTATCAGGCATAAATGGACAGCTACCAGTAGGGGTGGTGGGGTTTTGCTTGTTTTGTTTACTTAATTGTGTGAAATTTTTTTTTTGTCAATTGCCTTGCCTGAGCGTTTTTAAAATTATTTTGCTGAAGCCTGAAAACATCTTGTGATGTGGCTCAGCACAATGATCCCGCTGATAAGGATGTTACATGACTTCTCCGTGAATCCTTGCTTGCTGTGTACGTTTGGGCATGTGGGTTTCTTTAGCCTCCGTAGCAGAGGAAACTAAAAGTGTAGAGCGTTCTTATCCCCTGTGATCACAGTGACTTCGTCCCTGGCCAGCCACAGTCCCCTGTGGACAGAACCCTGGAGGGAACTCACAGCTCTGATCGTTTCGAGTAGCCAGGAAGTGCCAGAGCTCGCTAGAGGCAACGCTTTTGAGTGACACCCATATCTCTGTCTAATTTTAGAATCTGTCAGACTTGAATATGCATACGAAATACCTGGCAATCTTGTTAAAATACAGGTTCTGATTCCATCTGGGCCGGGGCAGGAGATTCTGCTCCTCGAACACTTTCCCAGGGGATGTCCGTGCAGCTGGTACGCCCTGCTCTGCCATGCCGTGAGGCTGAGCCCAGAGTCTGACTCTCCTCAGCCTGGCTTCCCTTCCCCAGTGAGCCCCCCCCAAGCTGCACGGCCCGCTGAGCATCCCCAATGCCCAGTGTGCCCTCAAGGCCCCCTCCCCTCGAATGTGGAGGTCCACGGACCCAGAGGGACCTGGCCTTGTTACAGAGGTTTATCTTCTGTAACTGCAAGGCTCTGGGGGTTAGGGAACGTGGTTAGTTCAGCGAATGTATAGAGGTTTTTCTTTACCTTGAGAGCACAGTACAGGTATCGCCTCCTCCAGGAAGCCCCCGTGATCCTTTGACAGCACTCAGTATGTATCTTTCATAGCACATTGTAGGTGTATTATGAGTCTCTAAATAAATGGCTATCACTGAGCCGTCTGTGTCTTCCAGGACTGGCTGTATTTATCTGTGGCTCCCCAGAAATCAGCACACCCCTCGCATATAACAGTCACTTGATAAACGGGGGGGGGGGGGGGCAGGCAGGAGTGAACAAAGGAGCACGGTTAGAGCCCGGATGAGAAGCGTGGCAAGGGTGGCAGAGGCGAGCGGCTGAGCACCTCCAGGCAGCTTCATTTGAAAGAGCATCAGGCCGGTTGTGTCCTGGTTCGTGTGAAGGGCCTCTCCTTGGTCCTGCGTGCGAAGCCCCTCCATGCCTATCATCTGTAATTACACAGGCCCAGGCGTCTGTGAGAGGCAAGGAGTCCTCTTGTGGCCTAATTAGAAGCTTCCTTAACCTTATCTGGAGCCATTTCTGTAATCAACCAGGGGAAAAAAATCGTTCTCCCAAAGACACATTCAACGAGTACCTTTGCTTTTTCTCCTTTTCACTCCAGCGGCTGAGCTCAGAATTCATGCTGTGTTTGCTGGTCCCCCTGCGGGGGTGGTGGGAGAGCTGTGGGGGCCAGAGTAGGCAGCCCAGTAAGGGAAGTCCAGTTACTGAGGCCCAGGGGGCCTCTCACTGATGCAGAGTCACCGGATTTTTCACTAAAGAGTTACCCAATCCCCACAACTCGTCCAGCACCGTGTGGTCACTGGGAATACAGAGAAGCCTATCGCTCAGGGTGCAGGCAGAGGAGGGTTGTAGGAACAGTGTCTGGCCAGCGGTGCATTGAGAGTGATGTGTGCAAGGTCAAGTCAACTTCAAGGACAGGGAGGTTAGACTTACCCTTGGAGCAGAGTAGACATTTCTAAAGTATCATCAGAAGTAAGGAGGACTGCCTTGGCTCTTTATGCTGTGCCCTGGTGGAGAGCAGACATGTCCCAGGTGGTGAAGAGAGGGGGAGGGGAGGCTGGGGGATGAAAGGAGAGGGCCTTCTAAGGGGCCTGGCGCTTGGAAGGAGCTGGGGCGTCCGGGCCACGGCGAGCAGGTGCTGTGGCTGGGGCAGGGCGTGCGCTGGGCAGGAGGGAAGGCACCAGACGTAAGACAGGCCATGGCATCAGGGGTAACATGGTGCCAAGTGCTGAGGCAGGTGTTTGGTGCTCATTAGCAAGGGTAACTGGCAAAGAGGAGGTCCTGGTCCACCCCAAAAACCTCTTTCCTGCCTAGAGGTGTTCCAGGGGCTGGCTGTGTCCCCCACGCTCCTCAACCCATTGCTCAGTTTTCTGCCTCTGAACACCTTTGGCCACAGATTGTGGGGCTGAACCAAGAGTGGACAGGCCCAGGTTGACCCCTGACACCCGACAGAGCCAGGGCAGCAGGTGAGCCTTCCATCAGAAGAACGTAGGGCCATTCTCCCACTTTGGGGCTTTGGAGCTGGTGTATTCATCCAAAGACTGACCTGCCCTCTTGGAAGAAGCAGCTCGGAGATGCCCCACTTGGTTGATGCCCTATATCTGGCAACCAGTCCTTAATCATAAAATACCAATACCCAAGAACTAAAGAACCTTGCTGAGTGCCACGTTCCTCCTTCCTCCTCCTTCTTCCTCTTAGATCAAGGCCTCGTTCAGCCCACCTGCCTTCTCTAGCATCAGCCTTGAGTCCAAGAATAGCAAGACGAATTTGTACTGTTGTAAGCAAGGCTTTGAACTTATTTTTCCTGTTGTGATTACATCCAGTAAGTGGCCATTTGCTTTGCATACCCATTTTACAGATGAAGAAACTGAGGCACCGGGCAGAGAAGGAGAGCAGAGATGGGCTTGAAATGGCTATTGTTGTCTGTCCCTGATGCATCTTCCATGACAGAGCGATCCCCGCTACTCCCAATTGTTAACTCACTTTCCTATCACCTCTGCTCCGTGAGGCTCCCTGCCTGCAGACACCCTCCTTTATTCATCTTTGTATCCCTGTTTATTCAAAACATGCCTGGGACAGGGAAGACGCACCTTGAGGGCTTGTTGAGTAAATGGTGGGGCCTACCCCTCAGTGTCAGGCTTTGACACCTGGCTCCCTGCCTCTCCTTCGAGACCTGATCTCCCCTCTCCCCTCTCCAGAACCTAAGTCTGCCCAGCGAATGGCCTCCCAGTTCTAAACTAAAGCTATCCAAAGTTCTTCTAAAGGCTCTAAGCCCTCTCTAGGCTGCCATCTTCAAGTTGTAGGTAAGGCAACCCAAGATCCCCCCTTCAGCTATTTGGGATGATGGCGGGAAGATGGTGGTAGGGCTGTTGAGCACACACCCTGTGCAGATCTCCTAACTAGTTGGGTGCTCTGAGGTTATAAAGATGTTAGCATCTCTTGGGAAGCGTGTTCAACACCTACTATGGAAAAGTGGTGTGGTGCTGTGGGTCTGTGGTTAGACAGCCGTGTCACTGAATCCCAGCTCCGTGTGGCCTTGGCTGAGCTGCTGAATTCCTCTGATTCTCCTTGCATTTTTCCTGTGAAATGATGCACAGTAACTCTGCTAAGGGGTAATGGTGGGCACGAAATGGGGAGCACACACAAAATGCCTACTGTTCTACCTGCCAAATAGTAGCCTGAAGAAGTAGAAACTGTCACGATTGTAGAGGACTCAGCTCAGAGTATAATGCGGTACAGAGTCCACAGGAAGGAGGGGTTCGCTAACAGCAGGGAAGTCAGCGGAGGTCAGGAGGAAGCCCGCAGTGGCTTCACAGGGAAGAGGTCCTTCACCACCGCCATTTTGCCTCTGCAGATGTTGAACAATCCCGAGAAGATAGCTGAGCAGATAAGTAAGGACCTCGCCTGGCTCACCTCCCACCTGATGGCTCTGTGGACCCAGTTCCTAGACACGGTGACTCTGCACTCCCAGGTGACCTCTTATCTCACCCAGGAGCATCACACCTTGAGGGTAAGGTGTCAAGTGGTGGAAAATCTTTAATCACACACCAGTGGTCCCTTGAGGGAGCTTTCCAGCAGTTAGTTCGTTGGGCAGAACAGGAATTGGGGTTGACTTCCGTCGCTCCGCCGAGAGCTCTCAGTGCCTCTATGAACGGGTTCGGCCTCTGAAACTTTGGCCTCCGCCATGCGTAAAATACCTGCGTGGGCTACCAGAGGACAGCAGGGGGCATGTCCCAAGTGCTCTGCAAGTGTGTTGGAGAGGTGTTTTCAAATGTGCGACACTGTTCTTGGTGTATTTATCTGCCACCAGCGTGGGTGCCTATGGACAGGTCCTAACGCGGAGAGAAGATGTCGGGCTCCTCATTTACAGGGAGAAGACCTAACATCTGGGTCTGCAAAGGGCTTGGTGTATGCATGTCCGTGCCTGGCTTTGCAAATTCTGTTTCCTCTGCATTTACCTACGGTCAAGGTTTTCAAGTGTCTTCTAGTAGAAGAAATAAGACCTACGTAACCAAATTGTAGAAAGCAGTGTAAGAACAGGTTCATGAATATGCATTAAGCTGTGTCCATAAAGCAGCTTGGGGCTAAGAGAGGGCCCCTGTGGAAGTACTGGTTTCAGACCCTCAGCTCGCCTTTGTCAGGTTCCCCTTGGAAAATCAAGGTAATGCCCACCCCGTGAATTAAACTGTTTGCGCGATCTTATTCCTCAGGTCCGGCGCTTTTCTGAGGCCTTCTTTTATATGGAGCACCAAAAGCTCGCAGTCCTGACCTTTCAAGAGAATCTGTAAGTAACCAATCGCATGCCCACGTCACACTGTCAAAGTGGCCACCCAAGACATTCTCGTTCAAAGGCCCTTCCTCTCTCCGTCTCTGACTGTGAAGGAGAGAAATGTGCCCACCTCTGCACACTCGAGCTGCATTTTCTCTGCAGGCAAGAGAGTCAGACAAATTGCCGAGGCGGGAGCTGGCAGGTGGCAGAGAAGGTCAATAGCCAAAGTTTTCTTTTGTTGAATGTTATGGTTCTATAGACAGAATCAAGACTTCCTAGGTCCCTGAAGACATCTGCGCTGAGTCTTCTTTGTGAAATGAATTAGAAGCAGGTGGTGTGGCCACAAGCTATGTCAGAAAAAACACAGAACTCGCTGGAGACTTTGCAGTAGTTTCGAAACACATTTAGCATAAGAATGAAGACGGAACTACCTAATTAGGCGGACTGATGAATTTCTAAGTCTGCCTTCCTCCAAAATTAAAGAAAAAACGGAAACATACTAAAAAAGTCAGAGGGTTAACAAAAAATGAGGTCATTCTCTCGTAGATCTCCCCGGTGGGCAGGAACCGATGGGTCCCTCCAAGACAGGGTGGCCTTTGCTACCCAAGTTCAAGGGGTCCTTTTTGGTTCTGAATGATACACTCACCTCAGAGAACACATGTGGATGGAGTAATGTCCAGTAAGTCCAGCAGGACAAACATTTCAGGCTCATCTGTCACGCAAGACAGACCTGAAGACCTTTCCGCCCTCTGCTTTATAACCTCTCCCTTCTCTCCACACTTCGCCCGGTTGGAAAACGAGGCTGCATTTACAGTTTGCCTCGTGGAATCTGACAGTGAGGGGTGGAAGGACATCTATGGTGAAAATAGCTTGTCTGGAACCAAGTAGTCCTTCACTCACTCACTTCTTCATTCCTTCCGCCCAGCGACTAAAATCAGAAGCGTTAGGGTGACAAACGTGAGCAGAACTGTGAGGGCCGCTGAGCAAGATGCTATAAACCAGGACTGTTGCAGGAACCTTCCTGCGTCCCCACAACAGGCGAACCCTCGGTTGCCGGGCATGCTGTGCCCCCCAGGAGCATGGGCACGTGTGGAGGGACAGACATGTAGGCAGCTCCTCTTCTAGAGAAGTTTCGTGGAGATGCTGACCACCCGAGTACAGAGGATATGGTACTTGGCCGACCTGGGTTCAAAACCCTACTCCTCCATTGGCCTTCAGCAGGTCCTTGAGAAAGTGCTGTTCGGTTGCTGTTTTGTTTTTCTTATCCTCCCCTAGTCTTAGTTTCCCTAAAATGGGCAGGGTAAGAGCTGTGAGGACCCAATGAGACATCCGTGCCCACGGAACACACCGTCCGAGCCACAGACGCTGTTCACAAAATGTGAGGTGATGACTCAGACGTTACACGTTGTCGATGGTGTGCGTAGACACTGCGACACCGCGGGGAACAAATTAAAGATGCTGTCCTTGCGGGGCTCTCGTTCTAGGGCAGAAACAGGCATGACGTAAATTGAATTATCTCAGGTAGTGACAAGTAAAGAAAACCCAATCAAGGTGAGGACACAGGACATGATGAGAAGGGAGATGGCCAGTGTCCTCATAAATGTTGAAGGACGAGCTCTCGGGAAAACGGAAACAACATCTCGGGTCTGTAGAGTTTGCTGATTTCCATTGTGTGAAGCCTCCCCCAGTGGTCGCTTTCCTGCTGCCAGGATGTGATCTCTGGACACGGGGCCGGGGAGAGATGCTCACAGTTGGCTTGTGCAAGCCGGTGGGACTGCCTCCAACTCAACACTGGGTGTGGAAGAAGGACTGCTTTAGCCACAGTGCTGGGAGACAGTCTTCCTGAGGATGGGATATTTGGGTAGAGCCTGGGGTTAGATCCAGCCAGACCTTGATATGAAAGAAGACCAGTCAGAGGGAAAAGCTGGTGTCAAGGCTCCTATAAGGGAACAGGGAGCATGAGGAGTAGCAGGTAGGCAGGTGTAGCTGGAGAATGGAGCGAGCAGGAACGAGAGGGGAGGGAGGCAGGACCAGCGAGGTGGGTAGGGACCAGCCCACGTGGGACCTTATGGACCAGGACAAAGAATTCAGACTTCGTACCACAATAATTACGATTAAGGCCTTTCTTAAAGGCTGGCAAATAGTATGGGGGACAGACCTTATCTCAAACTTACATACATGGTTTGAAATCTTGGTCCTGGAACTTATAAGATTTGTGACACCAGACCAGTTACTGAGCCTCTCTTAGGTTTCTGCTTAGAGGTAAAAAGGAGAGTCCATCCTTCAACAGATATCCACTTTGTGCGGACTATGGGCCTGGCACTCTTGTGGGCATTGAATAGTCAGCAGTGACCAAAACAGACAAATCCCCCCTCTCATGGGGCTTGTATTTTAATGGCGGAAAGCATATGAATGAATACAGTATGCAAGCGCAGTAAGTGCCAGTGAGAAAGCTATCAGTGTGGCGAGAACGGAGGGTGCTTTTCCTTTGAGTTGCCCCCGAAGGGTCCCTGAGAAGACGACATTGGGCCAGAGGTACGGACCGAGCCCTGCAAACACCCAGGAGACCAGAGTATCTGTCTCATAGAGCAGTTGTAGAGGAACGGAGTACTAGTCACTAGTACTACTCACACTATTAACCTGTGAGTTAAGGCCTATACAAGGCTAGAAGCAATATTATTCAGGAAGAAGTAAACTTTTTATTAGGTCATTGAGGATAAGAGGTATGGAACCGAAAGGGGCATTTTATGCCAGATTGAGAAAGTTACTGGAGGAAAGGTACAGAGTGCTATGAACAGAGTTTCATCTCAGATTGAGGCAGCGGGCAGATATGAGGCCGGGCCGGCAAGCGTGGGCCCGCATGGGTGTACCCTCCTGGGAGGTCCGAGCTGGAGAGGGCGGGTGTGCATAGGAGACAGGACCATCCCCCCAAGTCAGCATGGACAAGTGGACAGATAAAGTGGCCCTGGTGACACTCATCTGTCAGGACCCATCCAGTTCAAGCCCCATCTTGTCCAAGCTCAAACTACATTGTTTCTCAAACTGAGGGGGACAGTCATTTAGTATGCTGTGACATCCACATTGTGGGTTTGGGACAGCACTTTTACCTGAAATAGGATAGGATAGGCCAAGATGGAGTAGGGAGTACCAGTAAGACGTATTTCTGAAACTTTTGCTTCAGTGCGTGTTTCCAGGAGCGTGCGATTATACTGGGTCACCCTGTGAAATGGAGACTGCTTCTTGCCATGGGTTGCAGTGTTTGAAAGTGCAATGTTGCAGTGTTTGAAAATGGTTTAGAACGGGCTCGTAGCAAGCATGTGTTTTATTGTTTCTCTCTCCTGCTTTACCGGTGTCTGGCCTGTGCTTTTTTTTTTTTTTTTTTTTTTTTTTTTAAAGATTTTTTATTTATTTATCCGACAGAGATAGAGACAGCCAGCGAGAGAGGGAACACAAGCAGGCGGAGTGGGAGAGGAAGAAGCAGGCTCATAGCAGAGGAGCCTGATGTGGGGCTCGATCCCAGAACGCCGGGATCACGCCCTGAGCCGAAGGCAGGCGCTTAACCGCTGTGCCACCCAGGCGCCCCTGGCCTGTGCTTTTTACACAGTGAGGAGGGGCTCAGTTGAGAGCTTCTTGAATGAATGAATGAATGAATGAATGAATGAATGAATGCAGAAGTGTTGATGGGAAGGAAGACCCGTCCTGGGGATTTAACCCCTATAACAAGGACAACTGATTGATCACTCTGCCTTCTAGGTTTTTCTGTAGTAATAACTATAATGCTAATTTTACGAACTCATTCATTTACAAGATGCTGTGTCTATAGTGTTGAACACAAGAGGCTCTCTCCCTTCCTGGTGCTTTGTCTATGAGATGCCTCGGGTAAGAAGCCCAGCTAAGTGCTCTCCCTGCGTTAGCTCATTGAATGCCCGCGCTAACACTATGAGCTAGGAACTGTCTGTATCCTTACTTCACCGAAGAAGAAACTGGGAACACCTGGGCTCAGAGAGGTTAGTTAACTTGTCTTAGACCACACAGCAAGCATGTGATACACACACAGATCTGCTGGAATCCAGATCGCACACTCCTAGCGTCTTTGCTATGGCTCCACTATAGAGTGGAGAGCCGTTGTCCTAAGGAGCTGAATGTGGATTCCTCAGCATCCAAAATAAAGCATCTGTGTGCTGTTGGCTATACTCCTGGAGTCAGGGAGACGCAGGTGATGAACTGGGCCCCGGATGCGGCAGAGAGCAGGTCTCTCGAACTTGTCTTCCTCCCTTGGAACTTCATGCCCGTTGACTAGCATCTCCCCATTTCCCACCCAGCTCCTGGCCACCACTCCTTTATTTCTTTGACTCTGAATCTGACTATTTTCAATTCCTCCTGTAAGTGGAATCACACAGCATTTGTCCTCGTGAGGCTGACTTCTTTCACTTGCACAGTGTCCCCAAGGCTTGTCCACGTTGTCACATAGGACAAGGTTTCCTGCTTTTTTAAGGCTGAATAATATGCCATCGTCCTGCGTTTTCTTTATCCTTTTTCCGTGCACGGGCACTCAGCTCGTCCATAGCCGGGCTGCTGTGACTAGTGCTGCTTTGCCCGTGGGAGTGCACGGAACTCTTGGGGACCCTGATTTCCATGCTTTGGGATAAGTACCCAGAAGCAGGATTGCCAGATCATATGGCGCTTCTATTTTTAATTTTCTGAAGAAATTCCATACTGTTTGCCGCAGCAGCTGTGACGTTTCACGTCCTCACCAACAGGGTCCGGGGCCTCCAGCGTCCCCACATCCTCTCCAGCGCTTGCTTTTTTGTTGGTGTTAAGAATAGCCATCCTAGGTGCGAGGTGACAGAATTGTGCGTGTGCTGTAGAACTTTTAGTCATTTGTTTAAACACATGCTCACATGTGTTTAAAGTACTCGGTCACATTCCCAAAGTTACAAAGTCAAAAAGCCACCTTCCGGCAGGAGGAAATTGCCTGCATAAGGTAACGCAGACCCACCTCTCCAGGACCTCTCCTGCTGTGTGATGGCCACTTGATTAGTCACCTGATTCATTCATGGCTGTGAGCTCTGTAGGTCCAGAATCAGGTTTCCATCCTGGAGATATACGCCCTTGTCTGGGGACTCGGTCCTCCGCACATGTGTCCGATCAGGGTACTTTTTTAATAAACTAAAAACTGGACCAGAAGTTCTGGGTTCAGATGATAACTAAAAAGTGCAGGATTGATTGCAATAAAATTCCACTTAAATATTCAGAGAAAAGTTCACAATATTAGGAAGTTGCTGCAGGCTTCATGCCTTTGAGGAAGAGAAGAAATGCATTGCTTATCCTTTTTTTTTTTTTTTTTTTAGAGACAGGGAGGGGGGAAGGTAAGGGGGAGGGGGAGAGGGAGAGAGAATCCCAAGCAGACTCCTCACTGACCACAGAGCCCAGCTTGCAGCTAGCCCTCCGCACCTGAGATTATGATCTGAGCCAAAACTAAGAGTTGGACACTTAACTGACTGAGCCACCCAGATGCCCCACATTGCTTTTCCTTTTTGATCATAGGTTAAAATCCAATTGAGAAATAAGAAAGAAATAAAAATTCATATTTCCTATGTGTATTAAAAATACAAGTATAAAATATCCTATATGCATATACATTCAGTATATTTGTTCCCGGGAGTGGAGAATGAGAGAATGTTCCCTGGGCTTGTGTGGAGTTCTGCCGCTATGAGCTGTTCTGTGGGAGCAGGTGACCTTTCTGTATGGCTGAGGATGACATGGGGGCTTCCAGAGGTCAGGCTGCTCTGAAAAAAGCAACAGTCAGGCAGACAGAAGCTGGCTATGTGTGTGTTAATTCTTCTCCCAGAATCACCAGCCCGATAAGGCCCTCTCCTCCCCTGGTGTAAGAGTGACTGAGGGGGCATGGGGAATGATGGAATGTTAATACTCTTCCTTCGTGGGAGGAAACAAACTCACTCCTTTCTGCAAGGACTTGAGAAGGGAATAAACATTTCCTACCATCCCATCTTTTGAATGAGGAGTATCGATGATTTCAAACTCTGAAATCTAACTCCTGCTGGTGGAAGGGTGTTTGGTTCACAGACAAAGAATACGGGGCGTTTTTTATCCTACATGAAGGAACCAAAACTCATGGCTCCTGAGCGAGGGGCACCTATGTGCAAATCCAGGTTGCTGGTGTCCACAGAGTAAGCAATAAGACAGGAAAAATAAGTAGCAATCTGAGATGGTTCTTAATACAAATGCCACAACCTAAGATTCAGACCCTAAGTACTACAGGAGGTTAGAAAAGCAAGAGTAAAGGATACAGAGCTTGAAGTTGTTCTTCCAAAGTACTAATTTAAGATTCCTAGCCATTTAGAAGCTCAGCTCCTGCTCCGCTGGGATGATATTCATAATATCCCACTAAAATAGAACATGACACATGCCCCGATCATACGACTCACGACCTCTAAGCTCAGTGCCCAGACTAGTGGGGCTGGGTAGGTGGCTGGGAGAAAGGAAGAGAGGATGGACAGACAGATGGTGTATTGTCAGAGCCTGCTGGACGTTTTCTGTATGTTTTCTTGGGACCAGGGGATGGGGCAATGATTCTTACCTTTAAAACGCTCTGATACTCACCCAGTGCGTGTGTCCCCAGGATACAGACGCACAGCCAGCTGTCTCTGGACATCCGAAACTCGGAGTACCTCACCACCATGCCCCCGCTGCCCGCGGAGTGCCTGGACATCGATGGCGACTGGAACACCTTGCCAGTTATCTTTGAGGACAGATACGTGGACTGCCCTGCAACAGGTTGGTCTTTGTTCTAGAAAGACTCAAGACTGAGACGTATCGGTGAGTCCCGGTCAGTTGCCCTACTTATGTTCCAACAGCAGTGGAACCAGATCAAGGAAGTAATTTGGCAGCTCACGGAGGAGACGCAAAACCTCCAGCTAAGCTAGTTATTTGAGGTGACCTGTGTCAGTGCAATCGACAAATCAACGTAACAGAAGGGCAGCAATGTAGGGATCCCCTTCCTGACTCCTTCTGGGGTAAAGTCCTACCAAGTGCCTCCGTGTTTTCACCTACGAAATGGGAACCAGATTCTCCCCTTACCATGAGCAGAGGATGGTCACCCTTTCTTACCTTAATGCACAACTCGAATACAAAGTCATTTCTCACTGAACTTCGGTGGCATCCCGTTCGGACTCCTGTGGAGCACTTACTTCATGCCTCGCACCAGGCAAGGTACTGGAGAAAGTGCGTTACGTCCGTGATGGGATTCGTGCCTGAGCAGCTTAGCGTGGGGAGAAAAGACAGCACGCTTGTGCCTATCTGTGTGTTTGTATTCACATCGCGGTCTGTCTTGCTGGGCTGCACAGTGTGGTCAGCTGGAGAGAGCCTGGTGCCCGCGGGGCATTCTGTACACGTTAGTCCTCTGTCCCTCCCACAGCCCCGCTCATGGAAACCCAGAAGCTATCAAAGAGCCAGAAAAGAGCCGGCGGGAAGTGTGACGTGTTTTATCTTTTGAACCTTACTAAAAACAAAACAAAACACCTCATAAGCCCTATTTCACAGAGAGAAACTGAGGCACAGTGAGCAGAAGTCCATATTAAAGAGCACGCAGCTTATGAAAGCCAACGTTCAAAGCAGGTCCCTCCAGCTCCAAGGCCCAAGTCTGCCCTGCCGTCTCTTTGTGCGGCGTTTCAAGCCGTGATGCTGGGATGGCCATCATTTAAATCATGGGCCACTGAAATTGCAGAATTTCCGCAGCAGAGATTTGTAGGATCTTTTGAAAGTCAAGGCGACTTCCAAGGACAGCACAACTTTGTGATGGAGGAGTGCTGCTGGAGTCTCAGCTGTGCCCTGACATCTAGTGTCAACACTGAGTATGACAGCGACAGGGACGAGCACCAGAGATGGCTGCCCACCCAGCTGGTCAAAAAAAGCTTAATACTTTGCACTGAGGCTGCGCGCATGCGTGTGGACATCTTTATTATAGTTATATACTGTAGCTACAGAACACTTGAACAGGTGGGGAAGAAATTTACAATAAGCACCCGAGATCAGACCCTAGGATGTTACTACTAGGCTGCCTTGTGCGTCTTTTTTCCTTTCCATATGAATAGACACCCTAATGGATGCAAATTTCAGTTGTACAACTCGTGCATACAATCGTATTGCATATCTTTACTTTTTATAAATCTTCATATCTGCTCAGCCCATCCATTCTGCCACACCTGCTGGGAAGTCAGCCTTGGGCTTTCACGTTCTTCCCAGCTGGCCCTACTCTGCTGCCCTCCAAGTCAGTGCTCTGGACTTAGACATGGCTGGTGGCCATCTTTCTGGGGCCATCTTCCCCTGCAGGGTCCTCGAAGCCATGTTTTGTCCATCTCTGCTTGTGTTTCAGAAGCAGCATCTCTTTGCAGCTTCTGGAAGGTGCTTGGGACAGGGAACTTGACTGAGTCTGTGCCCCCTGCACAAAGGATCCCATCTTCCCAGAAGGACCTCAAGGCAGTTGCTCTCAGAGGGTTGGCTGTCTCCCCAAGGCTTCTCTCTACAGACCTCTCACCCATCCCTTCCCTTTTCCCAAGACTACTTCCCCACTCAAAACTTTTCTTGACCTTTTTGTTCCTTCACAATGTGCTCTGATGATTCTTTAATCCCAGAGCAAAAGCATCAGCAAATAAAGAACTATTTCCTTTTCCCCCAGGAGTTAGTGACCTTAATGTAATTTGCAATGAGGTCATCAGATTTGCATTCCCTTGTTTTAGCGTAGTGAAGAAAGGGAAAGAAAAGAGTCCCATTTCCATATTAAAATAGTAATATTTATTCATGGTCTGCTACATTACACGGCTAGATAACTATTGTGTGCCAGACCCTTGCAAATTCTGTCTGTATTGTCTGCGATCCCTCCTCCCAGGTACCCCTCACTCCTCTGTCCCAAGGCAATTGAACCTTTTACCGAAGAGCTTTAGCAGTTGGCCCGACTGCCTCAGTTGGAATCTTTGCTCCAGCCGTTAGTGACCATGAAATCGGGCAAAAGGAATTGTAATTTATATTCCATAGACCTCCTGTGAGCAGTGGATGGTTCCATCCACAGAACACGTAGGAATGAACAGCACAAAGGAAGTTATGAATTTATGTCAGCTGATACCAGTCATTAGGACTAAATCCATTCTCTCAGAATTAGATCTTCTGCTACTCTCATTTTTCCGTAGCTGTGGTAGTGAAGCTAGCGTTGCTATTTTGACAGTCTACCTCCTCCCTGGGCTTTCTGTGTCCTGTCTTAAGCTGTCCATGATAAATCAGAGGCATCTTTCATTTTTGTTCCAAGAACCTGCCAATCCCCCTGTTGCCTGTAATATAAAGACCAGACTCCGCATTCATACAGGGCGTTCAGGTCCACCCATATTGTGGCTTCCCTCTGCCTGTCTAACCCCATGCCAGCCTCACACCCCCGGTTCACCGTTGCTCCATCTCCTCGGGATCTAACTGATACCTGGCCAGACTGTGCACCCCAGGCTTCTGGGCCTTGGCCCTTGCTGTTCTCTTGGCCTCATATGACTTGTTATCTCCATCTCTGAAGAACCCAGTCCATATTCCCCAGCATACAGCCCACATGCTTTAGGTAGGAGAGCCAACTGTACTGGACTTTGTATGCTTCCCAATATTTTGGAAATCCCTTAGAGACAGAGACTAGTTCATTATTATAACTGATCCCCACTTCCCCTCTCCCTAACCCGTGGCCTAGTGCAGGGCTTTGGGCCCAGGCTCTGCCAATGCATTATTCATGGATTAAAGAACATTGATGTTGTGTTTTTTTCCAACCAATATAAACAGTTCGTGAGAGTAAGTCTTTGTTCTGCTGTGTTTCTGTTCTATTCTCAATTCATTTTATAAACACAATTCCCTATGCGGCCGCTGTGGTATTAGCCGTGGGCACACTGGGATACTCACACAGCACAACTCTTCTCTCCACTGGGGATGGGAAAAGCACAGGTGGATTGTTGTATGGTGGTGGTGGTGTTAGAGTATGTGTGTGTAGAGGGGACACTGGGAATTTGCTCAGAGAACATCTAACCTGCTGTTGGCTATGGGAAAATTCCCCCAGAGGGAGGGACATTTGCTCAGTCTCTCAAGATCCAAAGAACATATCCACGTAAGGAAGAGACCCATTCTTTCCTGATCTTTGTTCTAATCTTTGACCCAGTCGTGAATTTCACCCCAAGGTGTGAGCTGGTGATGTGGTTTGTAAGTGTCTCGGTGGCTCACTTCATAACCTCCAATAGTGCTTATATTCCTTTAACTTCTATGAAAGCCATTTGAAGGATTTAAAAGTTGTAAATAAAATAAAAGCCCAGTCCCCTCTTTCTTTGCCTGGTGTATGTAGAAATTGAATAATGTATCAGATGGCTTTTCTAAGAGAGCTGTGGTACAGACAGACATGGGAGACAGGTGTTTTCTTCCATTTATGCTTTATTAGAAGGGAGAGAAAGAAAGAGAAAGGGATAGGGAGGAGGGACAGGAGCAGGAGGAAGAGAGAAGAGAAGACAAAAGAAAAGAGAGAACAGACAGAGACATAGGATGAGAGAGAGAATAGTTTACCCTGAAGAAAAATAAGAGAAAGAAGGTCATGCTTTGACCCCGCCATCCTGCCGGGAAGAGCAGAGTGACCTGGGAACCTCTGTGGTCTGAATGCCATGCAGGATAATTGCCCTGGTGACAGAGCTCAAGCTTGGAGGGTCTCTCTGCTGAAGGCAGGAATCCGTCCTCCCCACGTGTGACAGTTCATATCATGACTGTCCTGTGAGCTGTGTCTATGAGGCCTGCTGGTTTTGCTATGAATCTGCCCACACTAGAGTTGAGGAAAGTGAGCTTGAATGGGAAAAAAACCAACTTATAAGTTCTTTCATTGTCCAAGGCCTCATTGCTGGTGGCTGCTGGTGTCAGGACCGGAAAGAAGGTCTCCTGGCTCCAAAGCTCGCTCTGCAGTGTAAATACAATACATGATATAGAGAAATGCTTTAGTATTTATAAGTAGTAATTGTTAAAACTGTTTTGATAAGTAAAAGGCAAATCATGAATTATAATATTTGACAGTTTTGCATTAGTGCAAGTTGATTCTGACATGAATTACCTGGTGTTAGGTCAAACAGGTTAAGGGCACAGCCTCTGATAAGACTGCCCTCATGTCAGACACAAGCTTCGGGGTTCCTAGGCCACCTCCCCTCCCGACCAACTGGCTACCAATTTGGGTTCCTACCACCCCCTCCAGTTTGATGATTTGCTGGAACAATTCACAGAACTCAGGAAAGTGCTATGCCTGTTATTACCATTTTAATATAAAGGATATAAATAAAGACCAGCCAAAAGAAGACACCTGTAGAGCAAGGTCTGGAAGGGTCCCAAACATGAAGCTCCCATGCCCCCAGGACTGGTCATCCTGGCAAATCAATGTGTATTGCCCACCAGGGAAGATTACTCAAGCCCCAGGGTCCACAGGTTTTACTGGAGTTTCATTATCTAGGCATGGTTGGTTGAATCATTGGCCACATGATTGAACAACTCTCTACAGAGTTCACACTGGTACTACGTGGCTCAAAGTCCCGACCAAACAGTTGGTCTTTCTGGCATGGCCAACCCCCATCGTGAGTCATCGCCTTAGCATAAACTATTAAAGGACTCATCATGAGTCACCTGGGTAGTACAAGCTTTCAAGGCCCACCACCAATAACAAAAGACCATTCCATCACTTGGGAAATTCCATGAATTCAGAGGTTGTTCCCCAGGAACCAGGAACAAAGTTCAGCCACTTCTTTTATTTATTATACAGTCAGGCTTTTGGATAGTTTGTGGACATAAGTTCTTAAAGTACAATACATTTTTCTTTCTTCTTTTCATAGGGCACAATTTGAGCGTTTACCCTAATTTTGATGTTCCAATGACAAATCCTGCAATAATGGATCTAAAAGACAGAGAAGAGAACCCTATTGTAAATAGAAAATCACCTTTTAGGGAAGACCTTGCATTGCCCACCATGAAACCACCCCAAGTGGACTCTGATGAGGATGTTATTAGCTGTCGAGAGCCAGATGACAACATAACCACACCAAAACATGCAGACATGTGCTCCGAATCTCAGGTGTACCTGACAATTGGTGAATCCCAGAACAAAGCAGGTTTGCCTGAAGAGGAATGTTGGACTGGCCAGAGGCCTGATGTTGGAACACATCCATCGGCAGATGAGGACCTGCCCCGAAGGAGTCCAGTTCCAGAGGATGGCCAGGCCCTGGCACTCACCTACATTGATGTGAAATCTAGCAATAAGAGGCCTTGCAGTGCTGAACCCACAGTGGTCATTAGTGCTCAGCAGGAGAGTGGGCACTCTCCGGATAACTATGACTTAGACAGAGCTGTGCCAGGCCAAGCAGGTGGAGGTCGTCAAAATACCATCCTTTCAGAGAAAACAATGCTGCATGATTTAAGTACTCTAGGAAAGGTTGCAGACCAGGAGGGCAAGGTAGTGCTGCTAAGTCTGAAGCTCATCCCCTCGGAGCCCTGCGATCCACTGAACTTGACTTTGAGGGATCCCTTGGATGTTAGGGCTTCCCCAAAGGACCCTCACACCGAGGAGCAGGAGGAAGTGTCGGTGCTCTCTGGGGTCATCAAGAGATCTTCTTCCATCATCTCTGATTCAGGCATTGAGAGCGAGCCAAGCTCTGTTGCCTGGTCCGAGGCGCGAAGCAGGGCCCTGGAGTTACCCAGTGACCGGGAAGTCTTGCACCATCTGGTTCGAAGACATGCCCTGCACAGGAACTCCTTAGAGGGTGGACACACAGAGAGCAATACGAGTTTGCCGAGTGGGATCCAGGCGTCTCTCACCTCCATTAGCTCATTGCCTTTTGAGGAGGAAGAACGGGAGTTGGCACTCACCAAGTTGACCAAGTCTGTGTCTGCACCCCAAATCAGTAGCCCAGAGGAGTCTGCTGAAGACACGGACACCATGCAGCAAGGTGGAGGTCTTGCTGAAAGTCCAGCCGTACCCATGGAGAGCCTAGACTCCCCGGGATCCAGAATCCAGGATGCTGGGGAAGACCATTCCCTTACGCAGGTGGTTTCGGGTGCCGACAGCCAGCAGGGCCCTGGTTACATAGACATCCCCAAAGGTACAGAGAGTCAGTTTGATCCTCAAGGACCTTGTCTTGATGGCAGGACTGAGAACCCTCTGGGTGTTGAAACCAAAGGTCTTAATTTAAAAATACCACGTATCATAGCACTTGAAAACCCTAGGCATGGATCTTGTCCTAGAGTACTAATGGAGACCCCAGAGGGCGTGCCTGAAGACTTGAATGTGGGGAAAGATGCTCTTTCTGACAGCAGCATCTCAGATGATGAGACGATCGCCCACCATAAGGTGCCTGAATGGAGCTGTAGGGCAGCTGCTGATGCCAGCGAGCTGGGTTCAGTGAGCGAGCAGAGAAGCTCACCGTGCATCATTGATGATGCAACATTTAGCAAAGGAGCTCATGCTCCTCTGGAGGCTGGATGCGAAGCAGGCACCGTGTGCTCCACTGTGACTCACTCCATTCACTCCCAGGTTTTAGGAAACCAAGAGCCAAGGACAGGCACTTCCGTCATGGCGTCCCACCTGAGCCCTGCGGAGAACTTCACTCTGGACAGTCTGAAAGCCGTGGAGGTTGTCAACCTGTCTGTGTCTTGCACTGCCACGTGTCTCCCTTTCTCGTCTGTGCCCAAGGAGACCCCTGCCCGGGCTGGATTCTCTGCTAAGCAGACCCCATTGCCCATCACTCATCAGCCCTTGGGTTCCTTTGGAGTTGTCTCCACCCATTCCAGCAAGTTGGAGGAAGAAGTCAGTGAAAGGATGTACAGGTAAGCTGACCGCTGGCTTACCCACCCCAGCATGGTCTTAGATTCCCCACATACTGCTCAGGGTCATGCATACTATTTCAACATTGAGATAAGAGTTATTTCCCGATTGTGATAAAGTTATTACATTTATGTCCTACAAGTCAGAGATACAGAATAGTAGAAGTAAAAACTATCAGCAAGCCCATCTCTCAAATGCAGCCACTGCATAAGTTCTTCTGCAGTCTTTTTGTACGCATCTCTATTCTATTTTTCTTTTGCAAAAATAGGATAATTCTGTACAAACTAAGGTTTTTTTCAACGTAATATATTGGGAATGTTTCTATACTTTTTAATTTATTTTTGCATTATTATTTTGAAGTTTAAACCATATTCCATTGTATAGGTGTACCATGATTTATGAACAAACTCCTTTAGAGAGGGACATTTGAGATTTCTTTGAGCTTGTATTATGATCAACAACTCTGTTATGAATGTCGCTATACCTCTGTCTTTGCCTGTTTTGAGAGGGCGGTTCTTTAAGGGCCTTTGCAAGGAATCTTCATCAGATTTGCCTCCTCAGTCCCTTAGTGTGGTTCTTACGCCCTGTCATTCTGTCTGCAATGCAGGAATCCATCCCTTCATCCTTGTGTTAGGTTTGTATTCAGATTGCTCCCTCATCTATAAACTGTATGTTTGGTTAAGTGTATTACAGAATCCTTTCATTACTCTTCTGCAAGATGCTGAAGTTACATATTAATGACACCCACGAAAGAGATTCACAGGCAGGCCAACCTTGGACCCCTCGCTTTATAAAGAACATTAAGTACCTAGTAAGCTCATGGCATCAGTTTAATAAATAGACACGCACTGTCCAATGCCTGGCTGTGATGTCTTGGCTGTTATGGTCCTTACAGCCTAATAGGGAGACGGAAAGATGAGAGGAGTGAACAAGGGTAGTTGGGTAAACAGGAGGGTTCCTGTGTGCGCACAGCCGAATCAGGAGGACCCGATCTGACTGGGGGTAGCGAGCCTACATAGAGACGGGGGCCCCGGGGAAACCTTTTAGATGTGACTGCAGAGCAAATATGAGACACAGTGGTGATGGAGATGATGGGGATGGTAACGGTGGTGATGATGGTGATGATGATGGTGGTGATGATGGTGATAAAGCTGGTAATAGATCATGTTTTTTACTATTTAATCAGTTTTGAGTACTGTTCTAAGCATTTTGCGTAGACTATGTCACTTAACACGTAAAATAACTTTATGAATTAGATAATGGTGTATTCCCCTTTTACAATTGAGGACCCCATGCAGAGAGGTTAAGTGGTTGGCCCACAGCTAGTAAGTGTCAAAGCTGAGATTCTGACATTAGCAGTCAGACTCCTGAGTCCATGCTCTTAATCACCACCTTGTCTGATAATCGGGCAAAGATTGTGATAACCCGGTGGGAAGCGCATTTCAGACAGACCTGAATGCATCAAGGCACAGAAGTAAGCAAACTTCCTTGGTAGGGGAATCCTGAGAACTGTGTTCTCTCTGGAAGGAAGCAGGTGAAGGCCAAGTCTTGGTAGCCCTGTGGGCCACTCTAAGCAGCTTTCATTCTGGGGAGATCTTTTCTAGGATGGCACGGATCTTTGGAGCTGATGGGCATCTTCGAAGTCCGATTGCACGCAGGAAGCACATAGCAATCTGCAGAACCTAAACCACACAAAACTTTTGCTTTTTCTCAACCAGGAGGTTGAGAAAAATCTTCCCTCGCCAGCATCTCCTGAGGCCTCGTATTCTGCCTTTGCTGCTCGCCAGTACTTCCCTGTTAGATGTTCATCACTCCCACGTCCCAACCAGCTCAGCTCATCTCCTGCTCAACGCAGCATGCGCGGTGTGGCTTCTGATTAATTAGTGTATTCTCCAGTTTTTATCAGGCCAAAGAAAAATTTAAAAAAGAACTGAAGATTGATGGATTTCTGTACAGTGACTTATCTGTACTAGCTTCTGATATACCGTATTTCCCACCAGAGGAAGAGGAAGAAAATTTGGAAGATGGGATTCACCTGGTAGTCTGTGTCCATGGCCTAGACGGTGAGTCCCAAAAAGGTTTCGTCCTCAAAGTTCTGTACTATAGACAATTTATAACACTTATGAATGAATTTAAGTCAGGTAGTTGTTCAACAGTGTTATTAGCAGCCAGGGGATGGCGGCGTGCTGGGTCTAGGGAAATGGTCTGGCCATGGTCCCAAGGAAGAGATCTCTCTGGCATAGAAATCTGTCGAGTAAATGGCATTCATAAATGAATGCAATAATGCAGTGAAGGAATAAATGGAATAAATAAATAATGGAATGAATGAAGAAATGGAGGGAATAATTAATAAAACTAACAAGCAGAAATGAAAGAATGGAGCAAATGGGTGGGTGGATGGGGGGGTGGATTATTGGAGTGAAAATGTCAAGGGACGCATGAATAATTAGAATATATGGGCTAACGGAAGCCATGAGCCACAAGCACAAGGGAAGAGATGGAGTGGAATGAGTGTGTGGATTGATTTGGGACGGGCTCAGGCTAGTGGCCCAAACTGTTTTGTTGCTTATTTTTATTCATTCCTCACTTATGGGGCAATTTTTGTATATCAGATACTGTACCAAATTCTGGGATTGCAGACACCCAACATGGTTCCTGACTTTAAAAATTTCTTAATTTCATGAGATCAGCAAATATGGACCAAGAGCGGAATGCTACCAAAGAACTCTCTACCAGTGCACCAGAGATCCAGGGGAAGAGAGAGGGGAGTGGGAAGGGTTCCTTCTCCCCACCCTGCCTCCCAAATGTCCTAGGCCTCAGTGTCAGCTTTCTTTGGGTTTCTCAGTCAGTCCAAAGGCTCTGTAAGATACAGAACTTACCAGCTCTGCTGGAAGATCTTGAGGTCTCAGTTCAGCCTGGACCAAAGGCGAGCACTTGGTCCTGCTTGCCCTTGTGAATTCCAGCCCCTCCCTCACCGGCTGAAGGAAGCGATAGATCAGCCGCAGGTGCAGGGCGTCGGAGTTCTCCTCAAACTCAAGTTTACATCATAATTGATCTGAAAACTGGAATGTGGAACATGATTTCTGGGAGAATCTTGACATCCACTTTATATGGACTCCAGTGTGTAACTAACGTCACAGAAGAGAAAGGACCTCTCTAGGGCTTCACAGGTGACGAGTGGCAAGCCTGTGCTCACCGTCTTCTGGTGATCACGTAATAGGGAGCGGTGGTGTGCCATGCTTCTGGGACACGCCATTCTTTATACCTTAATTCCCAATCCAGGGGCCCGTGCATTTAAATGTCTGGTTGTATGCCGTGGATACCGGGACACTCGGTCAACAGGTCTGTTTGGTGAAGTGTCCCATAATGCAGTGGTAAATGATACATTCTAGATGAGGAGGAAGGGGAGGAGGGGGAGAAGCAGCAGCATTGGTCTGTCACTCACTAGGGGCCGGGCACCCTTCTAAATGCTTAACATCTATTAATGTCCTTCATTGATGCTCACAATAGCCCTGCAGACTAGGTGGTGTCATTTTCCCTTTATAACCGGGGAAACTGAGTAAGAGGCCAGCTAAGCAACTCGTGCAAGTTCCCACAGTTAATGCACTTGAGCCAAGGTTAAAACCCAGCTGTCAGGCTCCAGAGCCCATGGTTTCATCCTGGCGTATGCCACTCTTCCCCCATCCAAACTGCCGTCCCCATCGCTGTTAGAGTCCTCTTTTAAAAATCTTACCAGATCTGGTCGTGCCAGTCCATTACCAAAAATCTTTCTTTGTAGCTCTCAGAAAATAAAACAACTTCTGTCTTAGAAAGCTCCTGTGTTCTGACCCTCCTAACTATCACGTCCCACCCTTTCCCTCCTGCGATTGCGTCAACGCCACGCCTTTCCCAGGGATGCGTGCCTTCCCACACTGCTGTGTCTCGTCACCCTGGGCTCGCGCTCTGGTGAGCTGTCCCTGCACGGCGTCAATGTCCGTGCTCCCCAGGTCCCAGCGGTTCACATACCTTTCCCAATTTTACTCCACCCAGGTACCTTGTACTGGGATTTCAAAATTTATATTGAAATTGGCATACTTTTTGAATATATAGACTTAAAAAAAAAGAAACTTCAAATCAGCACCACAAGTAAAATATGAGAATCAGCTTCCACACATAAAGAGTAATACTAAAAATAATCACAATGATACAAAAATAATCTTACTGAAGTTTGGCCCCACTGTCAGAAGACTGGGCCAGAGACTTACTTTTCTCTCTTAAAAAGTAAGAAGCTACTGAAGACATACTTGAGGGTTTTTGTTTGTTTTTTTTTTTATTTATTTTGTTTTAGATTTATTTATTTATGAGAGAGAGAGAGCACAGGGGGAGGGGCAGAGGGAAAGAATCTCAAGCAGATTCCGTGCTAAGCGTGAAGCCCGATGTGGAGTGCCGTCTCACGACCTTGAGATCATGACCTGAGCTGAAATCAAGAGTTGGACGCTCAACCGACTGAGCCCCCCAGGCGCCCCTGAAAACATCCTTGTTTTTAACTGGGACTTCCAATAGGAAGGCCTGCAAGGAAGACAAAGAATGACTTTCTGACTCCTCAAAATGATGCCCTCTTAACACAGTTGCTAGGGAAAACTTAGCATCATATCATGCATGACCAGCGTGCCCCTCTTACATACCTGATATTAAATTAAATGAGAAAGACTCTCAGTGACTTCGTTAAGATGAGAAATCTCGTCAGGCCACAGACTTCTATTTTTGTCCACCATGCATGTTGGACGAGGAGGTCATGAAGACAGAGTAGCTTCATCGGTGTCTGGACTACATCAGACGGCGGAGCTGTCAGTTACAGCGTTATCACCTGGGCACACAGTCACCAAAAACACAGCCAACCCCTCGCACAGGTTTCTCTTGAAGGTTACTTCTCCGGTTCAAGGTATTGATGTCCAGACGCTCCAGGGTTATACAGGACCCATTTGTTCAAATTTCAGTTACAAGGATAAATTTATATTAACAGAGAACTGAAGAAGTTGATAAGAGTTACGAATATTCACACAACTCTTCCTGATGAGCCGAAGGCCCAAGATTTGTATCCTTGCAAATGTTCCCAGTGTTACACCCTATCCAATCATATTTTCTGAGAAAGTTTCAAGTTGCAGAGAGTTCTCTCTCACTCTCTCTCTCAGTAGCTGAAGGACAGGCCCTTACTTAGATTCGTTATGCTAAATATAAACAGTTGCTGCTTTTCTTTTAGGGCCAGGTCCTGGAAGATCAGTAGGTCCATTTAAATACGAACCACAACAGGACCAAAGAGCCTGGTCTGATCCCCAGAAATGAACAGAAAGAATAAACTTTAACTTAATAACACAAACTAGATACCTTTCCTAAAAGAGCATTTTGTGATGGTGACCCCGCCATCATGGGTGGCGTGTGGGGATTTCGGGTCATCCTTAATGGTTAGGGACACCCTTGCACACCTGTAGTTTTCCCCAGTTCCATGTGGCACTCCCACCATCCTTTGAGTCAGTAGGTGGTTTCATGAAGAAGGATATATGTTGTTTGGAAACTATATCACTCACGGTTCACAAACTACTTTGAAATTCTGGTAGTATGGGAAAGTTCCCCTGTCTATCCTCTGACTAGCTTCTAACTTTCAACTCTACAGGGATCCATTCGAGGAATAGGTCAAAAATTCAGTACAGTGCAGCGACCCCCAGAGCCTGCATGAAATCCACACTTAACAGTCCTTGACTCTGAAGCTCGGTGGGTCACAGCAGACCCTCCCTCCACGTGGTCTTTTTTTTTTTTTAATGATTTTTTATTATATTATGTTAGTCACCATACAGTACATCCCCGGTTTCCGATGCAAGGCTCGATGATTCATTAGTTGCGTATAACACCCAGTGCACCATGCAATACGTGCACTCCTTACTACCCATCACCGGTCTATCCCATTCCCCCACCCCCCTCCCCTCTGAGGCCTTCAGTTTGTTTCTCAGAGTCCATAGTCTCTCATGTTTCATTCCCCCTTCTGATTACCCCCCCTTTCTTTATCCCTTTCTTCCCCTACTGATTATCCTAGTTCTTATGTTCCATAGATGAGAGAAATCATATGATAGTTGTCTTTCTCTGCTTGACTTATTTCACTTAGCATTATCTCCTCCAGTGCCGTCCATGTTGTAGCAAATGTTGAGAATTCGTTCTTTCTGATAGCTGAGTAATATTCCATTGTATATATGGACCACAACTTCTTAATCCAGTCATCTGTTGAAGGGCATCTTGGCTCCTTCCACGATTTAGCTATTGTGGACAATGCTGCTATGAACATTGGGGTGCATATGGCCCTTCTCTTTACTACGTCTGTATCTTTGGGGTAAACACCCAGTAGTGCAATGGCTGGATCACAGGGTAGCTCAATTTTTAACTTTTTAAGGGACCTCCACACTGTTTTCCAGAGTGGCTGTACCAACTTGCATTCCCACCAACAATGTAGGAGGGATCCCCTTTCTCCACATCCTCTCCAACAATTGTTGTTTCTTGCCTTGTCTATTTTTGCCATTCTAACTGGTGTAAGGTGGCATCTCAGTGTGGTTTTGATTTGAATTTCCTTGATGGCTAATGATTTTGAACATTTTTTCATGTGTCTGTTAGCCATTTGTATGTCTTCATTAGAAAAGTGTCTGTTCATATCTTCTGCCCATTTTTTGATTTGTTTATTTGTTTCTCGTGTATTGAGTTTGAGAAGTTCTTTGTAGATCTTGGATACCAGTCCTTTATCTGTAGTGTCATTTGCAAATATCTTCTCCCATTCCGTGGGCTGCCTCTTAGTTTTTCTGACTGTTTCCTTGGCTGTGCAGAAACTTTTAATCTTGATGAAGTCCCATAAATTCATTTTATCTTTTGTTTCTCTTGCCTTTGGGGATGTGTCATGAAAAAGGTTGCTTTGGCCGATGTCATAGAGGTTGCTGCCTATGTTCTCCTCTAGAATTTTGATGGATTCCTGTCTCACATTGAGGTCTTTCATCCGTTTGGAGTTTATTTTTGTGTATGGTGTGAGATAGTGGTCAAGTTTCATTCTTTTGCATGTAGCTGTCCAATTTTCCCAGCACCATTTATTGAAGAGACTGTCTTTTTCCCACCGGATGTTTTTTCCTGCTTTATCAAATATTAGTTGCCCAAAGAGCCGAGGGTCCATTTCTGGGTTCTCTATTCTGTTCCATTGGTCTATGTGTCTGTTTTTGTGCCAGTACCATGCTGTCTTTGTGATCACAGCTTTGTAGTACAGCTCGAAATCCGGCATTGTGATGCCCCCAGCTTTGTTTTTCCTTTTCAACTGTTCCTTGGAGATTCGGGGCCTTTTCTGTTTCCATACAAATTTAAGGACTATTTGTTCCAGTTCTTTGAAAAATGTCCTCAGTATTTTGATCGGGATGGCATTGAACTCCCTCCGCGTGGTCTTGACTGCAGGTGCGACAAGGATGATCTGCCGTTAGCAGTGGCCTCAGAGTCCTTAGCTGTCACGGCTCTGTCCTGTGGCCACGGTGGGGCAGATGGCATCCATGGAGCTGGCACCATCATGCCTCCTGTTCCCAGGGGTGATCCTTATTCTATTGCACATAACTGTGCCCTGCCCGGCCCAGCCGGGGGCCTCGCTGGCTGCCTGTGGATGGCACAGCTGGTCTCCGTATGAGGCGGGAACTTGAAGAGGGGACGTGAAGATTGTGGGACATCAGCCATCATGTGGCCCCCCATGCAGAGTGTCCCCACTAAACATCATTGGCTGTGGAAGAGGAGGCGGCGGTGTGCTTGCAGCTGTGCTGTGCATGGAATGTTCAAGAGCCACATGTTTGTAGATCAGGGTGGAAGTCCACCGAGGTCGCACTGCTAGAAAGGTCCTGACCTGGTGTTGGGGAGGCGGGGGGAGCCTAGGACCACTAGGATGGGCTCACTTTCATTGTTTTTATTACCTGCTTAACAAAAAAAAAAAAAAAAAAAAAAAGGAAATTGGGGGAATGGAAGAAGAGGGGGACCTAAATCCCTTGTGTGTCCATTTCGATATGAGTGACCGTGGGTCTGGGGTGGGGTTATCTGTCGTTTTTAGGGAACAGTGCGGACCTCCGCCTGGTAAAGACATTCATAGAATTGGGGCTTCCTGGAGGAAAACTGGACTTCCTAATGTCCGAAAAGAATCAGGTATGAAACCAGAAACATCAGGACTGAGAGAACCTCTGAGGTGTGTCTGGAAGAGCCTCGTAAAGTCACCCTGGTAGTCTGTGGACACTCCCATAGAAGGGGACCCTGCCAAGCCTGGAAGGTCTGGAAAGAAAAGACTCATTATTTCCTTTTGGGAGGGTCAAGAAAGAGTAAGAAGTGGGGACATGTGGGTCAGGTGACCAGGGCACGAGGGTGGGTGACAGCTTGGAGCGTAAATGGTTCGGGTGTCCATGGGTTGCTCCTGGGTGAAGTGGATGTCACAGGCCAAAGGCAGCCCCTGTGAGGCAGCCACCTGGCAGAGGGATTTGCCTGGAACACCCCGGGGACTACTGGACCGGGTCTAGACAGAAGTAAGGAGCTGGTGTGGGGGGCAGTGGTCACTCAGGAAGGATTATGTCCCACCACCTATTATCATTACTGCTTGAAAGTTGTAAATTTCATAAGCATGTGGATTTCCAGCACATCCCTTTAAAAGCACCCTGCCTGGTGAGCTCCTGGTACCATTTTTTAAACCTGCGGTGTCTTCCAGAACATTTCTCATCAAGGTCAACTCAGGCCTTATAATTACTACCATTGATTCAATAAGTTCACGTTAAATTCAGTGTGTAGCTGAGGAGACAGGGTCTGAGACGCTGGAGCATAAGGAACAGAGTCGCTATCTGTCCTCGCTGTGTTGTAAATGGTTTATTACCTAAGCCTGACACTGGTGTGAGGAGTAGGCGGCCTTACCCCCTGCAGGACTCAGGAGGAGACAGGCTCGCCCTGGGAAGAGCAGCCCCAGGCGCAGGAGGACAGGAGAGCCTGCTGGCCAGCAAGCACGGCTCTCTCTTACTCCTCTAGGGCCGTTGAGTGGCAGGTGACCTGAGCCACAGGCCTCCTCCTCACCCTTCTTCCCCACCCTGATGAACGCTCACAAGACCCCTTGTCCATCTGTGTAGCTTGGTGGTCAGAGCAGTTCCAGGGAGCCCACGACGCTGGAGGACAACTCCACTTACGACAAAGTACTTTTTAGATTGTCCCCAAATCTCTCTGCCTGTGGTTCCCATCGGTTTCCACAAGTTCATCCTTGAAGGATAGCCAACAATCTAGTACGTCTTCCTCACGTCTGCCCTTTCGGACTCTCAAAGTCAGGTCTGACGTTTCTCCTCTTCCTTATCTGTGCATATCCTCTGACCATCCCCGCTTTGTCACGGATGGCGTCAGACCCTGCTCTGGACATGGCCAAGGCTGTGCTGGGAAGAGAGCAGAGTTTCAGGGCCGGGGGGCTTGGGTGTGAGTCCTGGGGGCATGGGCTCACCCTTAGAGCCTGGCTTCTCCTGGTACCGTGGGGCCAGCAGGCAGCAGGCGGGTGCGGCCCCTGGTGCCTGAGGACGTGTCCGTGGGTGCCACATGCCTGCTGCTCTTGCCCACCAGCTTCTCCCATCGGTCTCCCGCAAGCTTCCTGACTGAGGATTCTCCAGCGCCCCGAGTCTCCTCCTGAGAGCCCCAGTGTATGAGCCCCTTTCCTTGGTGCTGAACCCCCCACCTGTTACCCCAAGGTCAGACTCAGGCACACTCCCAGAATGCGCCCCCATGGAAGATGGCGGGCTTGTGCACAGAGCCTGGCCTTGCTGCGACCCCACCCAATGCCTAACGCCCGTCCCCTCACTCTCCTTCCAGATGGACACATTTGCAGATTTTGATACCATGACGGATCGGCTGTTGGATGAAATCATTCAGCACATCCAGTTGTACAACCTCTCCATATCCCGAATTAGGTAAAGGAAACCACAGGTAGTTAATGCTGGGGGAAGAGGGGAGACGTTTCTGGGTGTTGGCTGTGGACAAGTTCAGCATCCTGCCCTCTCTCTACCACCTTCAGAAGCTAACTGGTGCCTTACCGGCGTCAGAGCAGAAGTGAGTGGGGAAGAAGGAGCATTTCATAGCTCGGTAGAAAGGGAACTGGACTTCAACACTAACCCCCAGGTTGGAATTGCCGTCCTAACACTCCCGTGTCCGAGGACCGACCCTACCATGCAGCACATCTCAGGCTTTCCAAACATCGGAGCCTCCACTTTCCCACCTGCTAGGTGGGACGAGCACCGACATCAGTGGGGAACAGCGGAATGTATGGCCCGCCCCGTGAGAGGACGGCAGTCCACGCTCATTTGGTCCTTCCACTCCGACATGAGCTTGGCCGAAATGTTTCCTCACTGAGGCGAGGGTCAATGGCTTGTGTGTTTTGTGTGCTTGCAGTATGTGGACAGAGTGGTGAGTCCACATGCATCAGTCATCTGAGGCCCCAGAGATAAAATATCAGTTCTTTCTTTCACAGAGGAGAAGGCAGAAGTCTATGGAGATGAGGTGAAGGGCTAGGTAAAGCCATTTCATAGGCAAACGTTCATTTCCTTTCTTGGCCTGTTTTGTGCTCACCATGAGCAGAGCCAGGGACCCCTCCTGTGACAGGGTTTCCATAAACAGGTGTTCAATTTGGAAATAACGCTGCGCTGGGTCGTCAGACGTGTGAGTCGCAGTGTGACTGGAGCAGAGCACGCAGCGGGGGTGTCCGACGGCGCGGGCCGCCAGCGGGCGACTCCTTACATTTGTAATGACGATGGGCAGGGAATAAAATCGCAGAGGGAGTCAGAAGTCAGGTCGGGAGCGGCCTCATCAGCCAGGCCAAGGCAGTGGGGTCTCATCCTGTGAATGGCCAGGACCCCCCGGCAGCCAGAGACGAGACAGAGCACAGGCGGGGCTGCTCTCAAGAGGCACCAGCCACACGTCTGCGCTTGTCTTCGGGCCGCACTGGGCGGCAGAGGCCTCGTGCCCAAGGTCTCCGTCTCAAGCTCACTGTGGCCAGAGTCTGGAAAGCCAGGGAGGGTGGGATGGCAGCCCCCATTCTCTTTGCCAGATGCCCTGAGTTGGAGTGGGGGACGGGGGCCCCCTCGGTGCTCCCGGCACAGCTGCTGTCCTCCCCCCCCAACACTCACATGCGGTTCTGTCCTGACAGCTTCATCGGCCATTCCCTTGGCAACATCATCATCCGGTCGGTCCTCACGCGGCCCCGGTTTCGCTATTACCTCAGCAAACTGCACACGTTCCTGTCGCTGTCCGGGCCGCACCTGGGGACACTGTACAACAACAGCGCGCTGGTCAGTACAGGTAAGTCCTCCCGGTCCGCTCGGGGCAGAGGGACGGGCAGAGCCCGCCGCCGCTCTTCCTGATGGAGCCAGTGTGTGTGTGTCTGCTCGTGTGTGTGTACGGACACATTTATGATCTTTATGTATGTGTGTGCATATGCCCGTCTCCAGGTGTGTGTCTTATCTGTGTGTGTGTGTGTGCGTGTGTGTATCAGAATTGCTGACGACTAAGCAGGAAGGATGGAAGACGTTGACTAAAACGTACAGGAGGTCAGCCATAGCCAGATTCTACACTTCTTGCTGGAATGGAATGACACGGCCTGCAGCTTTGAGGTTCTCAAAATTTCCTCTGTCAGGTTAGGGACACTATGGAGAGTAAAGAAGCAAGGCTCAATGAATCTTGGACAATGAGCAGATTTTCCAAGGCAGTGAATGGTGGGACAAGTTTTCTGTGCAGAAGAAAGTAGTATGTATAATAACATAGAAGCAGACGACAGGTGGCTCTTTGTGACAGGAATACAGGGTGAGCTAGAGGGGCAGGAGAAGACGTGACGCTCTTAGCCAAAGCCTGATGATGAAGGACCTCCCATGTCATGCTGGTGTCTGTGGGAGCACCACGGCTGGCAGATGGCATACCGAGGAGGGCATCGGGTCTCATGTAATAATAACTAGTTTATTGAATTATACTCCTGACAAAGACTTCAGTGGTCCCCAATTGCCCCCAATCCATTAAGTGGCATCTGGGCCATCCCAGTAAGCTCCCACTCCCTGCCCATCTCCCAGCCCCCTGCCACTGCTGCCCTGAACCTTGCCTGACACTCAGGGCAGACTGGGCTGCTTGCCTTCCTCACTGACGTGGGTCAGATCTGTGTGTCCACCTTTATGTTATTTTAAGGACATTATTTGAAACGTTGATCATTTGCCATTCTCTCTGTCTCCACAAACCAGGGAAGTCATCATTGGACAGAAACAATGATCGAAATCACCTTTAACTTTTTTCACACTTAAAATCTAGTGACATGACAAAAAGAACTGTATCGTATTCATTTCCTTGCATTTTTATCACTCTCACTTTTGTCGTGGGGACGCAATACTCGTCAGCGTCAAGACTGGCATAACCAGGGTCAGGGACGGACCCTGACGTGGGAGGCTGCTTTCAGATTTCTGTGTGCTACGTGGATCTGTAAGGAGCACTCATATATATGGCTTTGTATTTGGGATGGTTTCCTTGGGCTAGATTCATGAGAGGAGGTCGAATGGGTCAAAGGGCGCAGAAGTGTCAGGACTCCAGACACCAGTCGCTGTATCGTTTTGCAGGATGATTTTATATCCCTGCCACAAGTGCATAAGAAGAATTTTCCTCTAACTTCCCAAGAATTTGTCGAAGTGCCTACTACTCTCTTATTTGAAAATTTAAAAAATCACAGTTTCATAGTCATCTCTCCCCAATTATTTTTGCTCTCTTTATAGTATATTTTTGATTTTTGTTTTGTTTCATTTTGGTCTTTCTAGGCTTGTGGCTCATGCAGAAATTAAAGAAATCCGGGTCCCTTCTGCAGCTGACCTTCAGGGATAATGCTGACCTGCGCAAATGTTTCCTCTACCAACTAAGCCAGAAAACAGGTGAGCACCTTGCTCCGCGGCTGCTGTTGTGGCCACGAGTGAGAGCTGGCGGTCCAGCCCTGAGGCCCAGAATTGCTCCAGCACTGAGTGGACGCACTCAGGGAAGGGTATAGCCAGGAGGGACAGCCTGCACAGGCTCTCCCGCAAACAGGGGGGCCGCCAGCTGCCCACGGACTCCGCTGCTCCCGAGAAGCGCGTCCCAGATGCACCAAAGTGTGTGTGTCGAGGTCGTCTTGACACACAGAAGCTGGAGCCTCTCGTTCCTGCCCAGCTTTCACTGCCCTGATCGCAAGCCCTGGGTCTGCGTGCCCACTCCCTGCTCCTTCCCAGGCACAGATCCACCCACAAAAAGGCAGGTGAGCACCATCCATCTAGGTTGATCGTGCAGGGGGAGACAGGGGTCCTTACCAAGCAGGGCTGAAGTCACACCTTCACCCACACTGTGATGGGAAGTGCACAGGAGTGTTGGAAGACCCTGCCTGTGTTGTGGGAACGAGCAGAGGGCAGCTGTGGCTTGTGTGTCCAGCCTCTGTCCCATGTCACCCTGTGAACACCGCCCCTGGTGACGTCTCTGCACCTCTCTGAACGTGACACCCCAGGCAAGTCCTTCCCCAGTGGGTCTCTGTGCCAAGTTGAGCTTTCAGGATTCCCCCCAGGAGGAAAGGAGGGAGGAGGATTGGGCAGAGGGGAAGCTGGAGGGCAGCGTGGTCACCACAGAGAGCTCGGGAGCTGGGGCGACCCCGCAGAGGAGGGCGAGGGGCTGGTCTTCATAGCCCGGCCCTGCATCCGCCAGTCACCAAGGCAGGCTGGCTCCTAGCAGGTGGTCTTGGGATGCCAGAGGTCCCACTGCGGTGCAGGGGCACTGGGCTGAGGGCTGTGCAGGCAGAGGGCCTGGGGGGCACCTGCAGTGTCTGTCTGCAGGCCTGTGCTGGGGCGAGGACGCAGGAACACGCCGTGTTATCCAGCCCCTCTGTCTCCAGCTGCGGGCAGGAAGGCAGGTCCAGAGTCCTTTTCCCTCCAGCGGCGACACAATGAGCACCGCAGTGGGAGCTGTCCCCGTTGTTGAGAAGGAGGAGCAGAGTCCTTGCTTTGTTCCTTTTGGACTCCGTAGCGCTGGCCACCCAGAAAGCCCCCTTTGTCACCTGCTTGCTGCTCCCCTCCCCCAGTCGGGAGAAGCTTGCTCTTGTCTCTTTAGCTTCGGGCGGAGGAGGACAGGCGGCACCCTCTGTCTGAGGCACAGAAGCTAGAGTGAGGCGGCAACAATGTCGCAGCTAGCCCGGCTTCCCGCCGTCCCCCTCTCTGTGCTCCGTGTGCAGAGCAGGGGCTGCCCTCGTTAGGACCGGTAACAAGCACCCTCCTGGCTCCTTGCAGGTCTGCAGTATTTCAAAAACGTCGTGCTGGTGGCTTCGCCCCAAGACCGCTACGTGCCATTTCATTCCGCCAGGATCGAAATGTGTAAAACTGCCCTCAAAGACAGACACACAGGTAAGCCACGTTTAGTGTTTTGGGTGTTTTTTTTTTTTTAACCGACCTTCTGATTTAAAAAGCACAAGTAAATTCGTGAAATTGCCAATGCCAAGAGGGCACATGGGCTGGTCCGCCCCGCACAGCCCATGCCTTTCTCTGGCTCCCGCTGCTGGCCCCCTTCCGCCCCGCCTTCACCGCCGCTCCCCTCCCCCCAGGGCCCGTGTACGCGGAGATGATCGACAACCTTCTGCGCCCCCTGGTGGACGCCAAGGACTGCACGTTAATCCGGCACAACGTGTTCCACGCCCTGCCCAACACTGCCAACGCCCTGATCGGCCGCGCCGCGCACATCGCCGTGCTGGACTCCGAGCTCTTCCTCGAGAAGTTCTTCCTGGTGGCCGGGCTCAACTACTTCAAGTAGCGGCCGGGGGCCCGCCCGAGGCTTTGCGACCCGTGAGCGCTTTCGCTGAGACATCCTTCGCAGCCCTCTGCCCCTCGGGGCGGAGCGCGGGGAGGACCGCGCCGAGGCCAGGAGGGTGGGGTGGGAGCGGCCATTCCAGGTGCTTCGATTTCGGAGATGGGGGAAAAGCTGAACCAGTCCACCGTCGTGTCACCTGACAAGACGTTGCCCGAACCTGTCCAGCCACCTGGAGCCTCTTTCAAGATGCTTTCTAGGAGAAATATGAGAAAATAAAGAAACAGAACACTTGGAGTTGGTGAGCCCACCTTTTTACCCACCGCTGGCTCACAGAGTCCGCTCCAGTTTCCCTAGATCTGTCCGGTATGTTCCTAGCTCATAGCTTTATCATCCTGATTAAATTCAGTGCACACAAGCATTTCAGAACTCAGGTGAACCTCTGTGTGGACGTGGTACCTATTGGTGTAAATATAACCCTGGATAGATTCAAATGGACCGCTTGTTCCAAGACAGCGCGATGCCCACACGATCATTCTCTCTCATGTTTTCTCCACAAGGGGCAAAGGAAGGCTTTATAAGCTCCAGTCCTATTTCACGAACAGCCGCGGGTGGGGTGATTTAAGGTATGGGGGGAAAAGGCGATGCTCTTGGTAAATGCAGGTTTGTTACAAAGAAAAACAACTAGAGGGAACGTGGGGAGCTCCGTGGCTTCACCTCGTCCTGCAGACTGTCCATGCAGAGCCCTGGCCCACAAATTATGTTTGTGAATGCTTAAATCTCTGTCTGTAGTCGGGGAACACGAACTTGGATTAAGCCTAGCAGAAGGGGCACTGAGATGGTCGCACAGGCGTGAAGCTCCTGGTGATACTGTTCCAAAGAAATGCTATGTTAGCATTTGATGCAGTTGCAAAAAATAAAAATAAATAAAAAAACAAAAAACCATTAACATGGCCAGCTGCTTCTCCTCTCCGTGGAAGGAGAAACATCTAAGCGGAGGAGTGCTGGATCAAACCTCAGGGGAGCTCCAAGAAGGTGCTGGCTATCTTTCAATAGAAATGTCTTCTTGCCTTAGGAAAATAAAGGGCTAGGAGAGGTCACCATTGATACAAACCAATAAACAGCAGGGACAACAGTGAGATCAGAGATGAGGACAGCAGCCAGATCGAGGACCCAGCTTAAACTGTTACTGGTAAGTCACTTAAGGGAAGTTTTGAAAATTGCCAGGATGTTTGATAGGGTCCCAAAGACTGAGCCCACTCTTGGCCTAAAGGCAGCCTGGAGAATCCCCTAGTCACACTGAAGGAAGGCGCAAGCCAGGACCGTAGGGATGGCTAAACAGGAGACCCACCTTCAGGAGACAGAAGCCCTCGTTTCTGCAAAATCCCCTTCTCACGTGTTTCGTGCGGCCAGGTTCTTGGTCCCAGCGCCTGGACCGTGACCTTCGCTCCCCAGGGCCGTGGTCATAAAACCAAGTAAATCTTGGCTCATCTGAGAACTGTAGTCCTCAATGTTAACAGTGTGGCTTGGCGAAACAAATGCAGACCGCGAGAAACCAGGCCGGGAAGGCGGCTTTGCAGGACGGGAGACCCGTGGGTTCCTCGTGAAAGAAGGTGGGGGTGGAGTTGAATGAGCCGCAAGGGCCGACTCCCCCACAGTGCAGTTAGGGTTTCTCTGTGGGTCTCCCGTGAACTTTCCTTATATCCTAGGCTTCACCCGTATGGGATCAAGGAGTCCTGTGGGTATTTTTCCAAGTTCCCGCTGTACGGAGACGGGCTCCTCGTGAGCAGCACGGATCCGCAGTGTAACCCGGAGGAACCGGTTCCTGCGGTGGAGCCCACGATGTGTTTCCCGGTCTAGACGCGTGCTCATGCTCCGTGTAGGACCATACGTTAGTAGCAACTTCTCCTTTTTGGCCAAATGAGGAGCCCTGCCCCTCCAATGAGAGCATTTCATTTTGTGTTTCCTACCCATCAGCAAAGTTTGTCATTCCCTGGTCACTTGCAAGACCGTGCAGCCAGCGGTTGTGGAGCAAGGTGAATCCAATGACCATCGTCTTTTCCAAAAACCAGATGCCATGTTTAACTTCAATATGCTGTCTGGACATAGTGAGAACTCATGGCAATAAAAGTCCAGCTGCATGCACCCCTTGTTTATAGGGGTGATGTGCTGTCTTTGTACCCTCTCTGGCCTCTGAGCATCTATTCTATTGTGTAGAAAGTATATCTCTATATTGTAAATAAGAGGGTCCAGTGTTACGTGTCATGCCTCATTTGAAAAGGCTTTTTTATGTCTCTTTCTAATGGAGTATAGATATCTAATATATATATATACACATAAATATATATATAATGTAAAACAGGGACATTATATTATTTATTATAAAAATCATAAACAAAATGCCTGCCAAGATAATGGTCTAGTATGTTTTCATTCTTAGCATCATTTCTGTTCTTTGTTTTTACGGTTGGTTAAGTTTCTCAGAAGTAGTTAGAAATAAAGATTGCTACTCCTGGGATTCATTGGAATCCGTTGTTCACAAGCCAAATGTAGCCAAGAAGTAGATGGGAACCAAAAGTCCCCTGGGGGCCAAACTCCTGCCTGGATGGCAGGTTGAAGGCACTGGAGTGCTCTGAGCCCAGGGAGAGGTGGGAGAGAGGAGAGGCTCCTGCTGGCACCCACAGGGCACAGGAGTTTGCTGAGCGACTTCCCTCCATGCCTGATGGGAGCACGGGGACCCGAGGCGCAGACCCCGCCCTCAAAGAGCACAAGGGAGAGGCAACCTTGTATGAAGGAGGGCTTCGGCGAGGCAGTTCATTCGTTCATTCATTCATTCACTCATTCAGCAAATCCGTATGGAGGGCCTGCTGTTGCAAGAATGTACAGGTCAGATTGAGCAGCTCGAAGTCTGGTCAAATGGGAAGGTGAAGGAGGTCGGCAGCCACCCAGGGGTAGGGATCAAAGTGTGCTCAGAGGAGGGACACCCAGCCTGCCCTGGAGATGTGCGGGGTCAGGAGAGGGCCTCGGCCAGAGAGGATGTCTACGCCCAGACACCAGGCCAAGTCAGTGTTGGCATGAAGGTGGGTGGCAGGGAACCCCCGGACAGGAAACAGAATGTCTGAGAGGCTCAAGGAGGGACATCCGGGACCTCCAGCACACTGGACAGGCTGATGGAGATCGTGCTGGGGTCCAGAGCGACAGGGCAGGGGTGTGAGAGGTCAGCCGCCGCGCGGGACTCTCTTCCCTTTCAGGAGGAGATTCCCATCATTCACACTAGTAGGAGAATGTCCTCTCAGCAGCAGGGGCTCTGCCAACCCCTTGTGTTCACATCCTTCTTCCGGGTTAGCTTATAGGACAGACCCAGCCCTTCGTCTGGTGGGAAGCCCAGGGCCACTCATGCCACCCCCACTCACCTTTGACGACACCGTAGACATGTCTTCCCGGCTTCTCACGGAGAAAAGCTGGAGCAAACGGCATCCCCTTCTGTGCGCGGAAGTCATCAGGTGAGATGCCGGCAGGGGTGTTTGGGGGGTGACCACACCAGCTGCTCTTGATCATGTGTGTATGTGGGTGAGAACCCTCTCTTCTGTAGACAGCTGGGCAGTCTGCAGCCCCAGCAGGTTGAAGTCACGTGCTCAAAGCTACAGTCCCTCATTCAGTCACGGACATTCCCTCACAGCCCGCCACGAGCCACGGGTGGGACACGAGGCAAAAGCAAAGGGGCAGACAGAAACACAGCAGCCCGCCCTGATGGAGAACGCAGAAGAGGGGAGGGGAGCTCTCAGAAAGTCACAGGCCCGGTGAGATGGCAAAGGCCAGTTTCGGAAGGAGCCCTGAGAGGAGCCCATGGGATTCGGGGGGACCCCAATACAGTGTGCAAATGGGAAGGAACAAACTAGAAATGGTAGCATGTGACCCAGGTTTTCCCGTGAAGCATAAAAACACTTAAAAGTGCGGGGACAGGACAGAGTCGTCAGTGAGCCCTCATTTGTGTGAGATGGTGGCACTTCTCCAAGACACACCCATTGAGTTGAAAGCCTGCCCTTAGGTATTTGCAGACGTAATTGTCACTTCTCTTTTGCTGTGCGGCTTGTTTGGGTTTCGTAGAGTATCCTTCGGAGCATTGGCAATAACCAGGGAGGGCGTACAGTTGCACAGGTTGTATAAAAAAGCATGGCGATGGCACGTAGAGGAAGAGTTGTGCTTGCTTCCGTTGTTATTGCAAGGTATCCATTCCAACACCCTTAGGGAGGATGTGTGTCAGTCTTTCACGGATAGAGCCAAGCACCATACGCTCGCATCTGGACCAGTTTCATGTCTTTGTTTCCTATTTTTTTCTTTGCTTATTCTTCCCATGCTTTATTGAGCGCCTATTTTGTGCTTGGTACTAGACTAAAGAACTATTAACATAAATCACATAATCCTAAACACTAAAAGGATCGGAAGGATAATAGCATTTAATGTTTTATTTTTAACTGTTCGTTGTGAAATGAAAGCCATGGGACCTCAGCATCTAAGAGGAACAGCGTATGTTTAATCCAGACTCTGAGGGTTAGCAGTTGAGCTTTGCCCTTCCACCTCTGCTTGTCCACGCAGGGCTCCATTATCGCAAAGCAGGAGTGCACTGCAGTGACCTTCCAAGCCTTTCTGCGTCCCTTCCTCCTTTCCTTTTTTCTTTTCTTTCTTTTTCTTAAATTTATTTTTTAATTTTTATTTTTTTACTTCCATTACTTTTTCTTTACCCGTTTTTGGCTTTTTCCATGGTACCTCAGCATTACGCATAATGCTAGCGATGTCTCAGTAGAGAGCACCATTGAAAACCTCTGTAAGCAGAGCTGAGCCCTTCCCACGTCTTTTCACATGGAATGGTGGTGATCGTTCTCCTTTCCAGTGCGCTCAACTCCGTGTACCAATTTCAGTTTGAGGGTCGAGGGCCCCAGTGCCTTCTGTCACACAAGAGAACGTCCCCCAGTACGTAGAGCTGGACTTCTGGACCAGATGGGAATGTGTGGATGTGCTGGGTCATGCTTTATTAATCTCTTTAAAACAGGTCGTTTCCCATATTTGCAGAGCGCAGAATGTGATTTGTTTTCGTGGTTATGATTATAGGGCTCTGAAACAGTGCTCAGACTCAAGCTTTTATGGTTCATCACAGACTCAGAGATTTTGGAGGTAAAACAAACCTCGGCTCTCGCTTGCCTCCTTTTTAACAAATGAAGGAGCAAAGGGATAGAAACAGCACACAGTGCTCAGTCTCGGTTGGCGAGGTCTTCATGTACGATTTCATTTTGTAAAAGCCGCACAGCAGGGGCGCCTGGGTGGCTCAGTTGGTTAAGAGTCGGACTCTTGGTTTCGGCTCAGGTCGTGATCTCAGGGTTGTGAGATCTAGCCCTGCATCGGGCTCCTCGCTCAGCAGTCTGCTTAACATTCTCTCTCGCCCTCTGCCCCTCCCCCCACTCGCACATACCCGCTCTCTCTCCCTCTCTCTTTCAAATAAATAAATAAATCTTGAAAACAAAGAAGCCACACAACCTACAAACGATGCTGGTACAAGGCAAGTAACTTGAGGAAGGTCACACGGTTCCGCAAGGTGGAGTCCAAGTTCGATCCCCGAGCCTTCACTTTATCTGTTAGACTCTGATTCCTCCAACCTAGAGAAGTTCGTAAATTGTGAAAGTCACACATCTTGCTCAAATCCATGCCAGGTTATCGTCATCATCTAAACCACAATCTCGTGCACTTTCTAGTTGAACGTATTGCTGTACCAGAGACACCTTCATAAGCAGCAATCAGATGGCAGACAACATAATTCCATGACAAAGGTGGTTTCATTCAGAGCAGTGCTTGGGGGGCTCCGTCAGTGAAGCGTCTGCCTTCAGCTCAGGTCACGATCTCAGGGTCCCGGGATCGAGCCCCATGTCAGGCTCCATGCTCAGTGGGGAGTCTACTTCTCCCTCTCCCTCTGCCCCTCCCCCATTGCTTCTGCTCTCTTTCTTTCTCTCTCTCTCTTTCTTTCAAATCAAAATAAAAAAAAATAAAAGGTGGTTTTGGAAACCATGGTCAAGAAGCACGGTCTGGCGATTGGCTGGCAGTCTGTGCTCCTCAATCATTGTGTCTAACAGTCTCTTAGTCCTCCTGGCCTGAAGCCACTTTCCCCAACCACGATGCCTCCCCATCCACAGCTGTCCTAGACTACTTCCATGCACACCTCCTGCCTCTGTCTGCTCCTCCCGTGTTGGAAAATCCATGCAGGAAGCAATCCCCGGTGCTGTGGGCTCTGAGCATGCACTAAATGCCTGTGGACCATTCATTCTGACTTCGGGATGAGTCTGGGCTCCTTGTCCTGCCATCAGAGACAAGTCTTCTTAGGGTTCTGGGAACCAGTCCTTTCTCACTGTAACAATGTTGGGTGTGTCCTCGTAGGTCTCCCACATGCGTACGTGTAGTTTTTGAAAGCAGGAACCATGTGTACATGATCAGGGTTCCCTGCTGCTCTCCCCAGGGCCTGGCACAGAGTTGGGGCTCAGGAAGTATTTTCTGGGAGGGTCAGTTCCTCTTTGAGAGCTCGCATTTTCTTCCCCATTGTAGCCGATTCTGATGCGGGAAGGGTTTGACCTCAGTCCATGTTTCCTCTATAACTTTCTGAATCTGCCAGAGGAAAGTAGTTTCATGAGATCAGAGATCATACTGGTAGGTTTTTAAATGGGAAGAGCCATGATATCTCCGGGGTGTGCTTTGAAACCAGTGGGGTTAGGGTCAAGTTTCATTAGCTGTAAAATAGACTTGAAAGTACTTTGAGAGGTTGTTGGGGGTATGTACAGATAAAAGAGGGGAAAACAGAGGGTCTGGAGCAGTGCTTTTGTACAGTAGGTGTTTCAAAATTTGGGGGGTGTGTAGCCTAGGAATACTTTATAGCAAAAATTTGGCTGTAGGGAATTTTCTTTGTAATAAACTGAGAAATTATCTACATGGCCTCAAAGAGATTCGTACATGATGGCTTGAGGGGGATCACCTTGTATGAAACTTCAGGCTTAAGCCTCCAGCATTCAGAACAGTCCGTGGTGATTCCAGGATCCACCAAACTGGAGTTTTTCAGCTCAATTCAGTGCATATTTGGATGATCTATGGAGTAAAGCTGTTTTCTTGCTCAGGATATAGTTGTTAAGTTGAGAGTTAAGAAAAGGCAGGGACTTGACACACAGCTGAGAACAACATTACATCTCACTTAAGGAGTTTGGAAGTTTGAATTCTGTAAATGTCATTCAGAATTATTTTATTGCATGGAACCGAAAAGACATCGTGAAATGTCTTTCAGCCCAAGGTTGAACTTACTGCATATGGGAAAAATACCCTGCTTCATGCTTCTTGTTCCAGAAAGTTTAGTAATCATCCAGGTATGTCCAATAACCTAAGCATATGTCTTTCCTTTTTTTTTCTTTTAACGAGAGAACCTCACTTTGTCCCACCTACTGTCTTGTCTATATGTAACTTAATATGAAAGTCTGTGATTTTAGCATCATTCACCAATTCCTGTAACTTACTCTTGAATGCATTCCTTTTTAAACAGTGTTTAGGCTCTGCCCGTTCTATGTGAAGCACAGGTGGCCACAGAAATGTATCACACCAGATCCTGCCCTTCAAGAATGTATAATCTAGTAGGGGGAGAGGAGACCCACATAACTAGAAGGATGTTCACATAAATAGAATAGTGAGTCAAGAGAACAGGCAGGAAACATGGAGAATATCATCATCCCAGTGCCCCTGAAAACAAAGCACCCCTGGCATCAGGGCGTAGACATCCCTTCAGGGTCTGGAAGCAGAAAACCAGCCAGGGGAGAGCCCACAGTGATGTCAGCCCAGACAGGACCTCAAATTTTCTCTGGGGCTACCCTCCCCAGATCAGTGTCAGGTTAGGAAAGTTACAAAAGGAGAAGCCTAATGGTGCCTATTACAGCCCAATCCATCAAGAAACACCACCACCTGAGGGGCATAGTACTTGCCTGTAGCCCGCAGCCTTCGGATGCTCCGTGACTAGTCTTAACTACTCCTTTTCAAATTGATAGACCAACGTAGAGGATCAAATAAATAAAAGGCACGGCGGTAGGTGTCGGTAAGCATTGCCACGCTCAGATCCGACCCCGAGAGCTAGCCTGTGGCTTGCGTCCATTATCAGACAGCACAGGGTTCTGGAATTTATTTTATTTTATCCCAGTTGTCTTTGGTTTTCAAATGTGACCTTCTACACTGTAGAAGGGGAAGAGAGGCAGGGTCTTTCGCATGGTCCCTTTCTCTGAAAAAGAACTTGAATGTACAGCTTGATGCCACTGTGAATTCCTCATGTGTATCTCTTCTGGTGACGATATCTGTATACAATGGTCACCACCTCCCGCACAGCCTTGCACACTGTCTGCGAAGCAACACTAGTAATAACCAAGTCGATAGTGCCAATAGAATTCTACTATTTTTCTACATCTGCTCTTTGGTTGGCATTTTGTGTAGCTTGTGATGTGTATAAATGATCGACAACAACAATAATAAAATCCTTTGACTTTCTTTTGCCAGGACCTTGTGTTTATGGGCTGCACGCCACTCCCCAGGAATGTACTGAGGGCTGAAGGCATTATTTCTACGCGTGTTGAGAGGGCTTTGGAGCATGATGGTTATTTCTGGGATCCACCCTGTAGCGAGGGCCTGGGATATCCTGGGTGGCTGAACAGAGCAGGGAGGGAACTCCAAATGGAACCCTGGGAGGATGGGGTCGGGGAATGGGAGGGTCATTCTGTGACCCAGGTCTTCATCCCTATATTCAAGGCACCCCAATTACTTGGACTTTCTAACAGAACTGCTCATTCAGAATGCCTCTGGAGGGACATATCCTCAGTCTCTGCACACGGCTTGGTTGAGCCGTCTGGAGGACCAGAGGCACACGCCATGGGAGGGAGGACCCATTGTTTCCTGCGGTACTAAAGGGTTGGCCATGATGAGTGTCACGCCCCAGACCCGGTTCCCGTAGAGAGCAGCCCTGACTACAGCTCCTGCCAGAAAAGGGGCCCCTGGCGGTTCTATGGTTGGTGCAGCCCAGTGTCCACACCACTTGACCCTACCCCACTGGCCACAGCTCGTAGGACCAGGAATGGAAGATGGAGCAAGGATGGAGCTTCCGTAGACCAGCAGACAGGCAGAATAGGGGTGGAGAAAATGAGCCAGACCAATAAGGATATCTCTGGAACCTGAACTGGAGGATGGTGTGAGCATCAGGCTTTTGCAGCAGGAGAGGAAAGCCACCTGCTCGGGCTGAGTGACCGCACAGCAGGGCATGAACGGGAGGCAGCAAATCGCGGAGAGCGCGGCAAGGTGACCAGCCCCTGCACCTGCCTGGATCCATAACTCCAGTTTCTGTGGGGTCAGGAGAAGAACCCAGGGTCCTGGGATTCCCATGCGGCACGGAGGATTCTACATCCAAGCAAAGGTCAGGACCCCCGGAGGAGTGGAGTTCAAACACATGTGAGTGAAGGTAAAAATGGTCTCAGCTTAAACACTTTTCCCAAGTTTATGTTCTGTGTGTTTTTACAGGTTCTTTACATCGTGGTTCCAGTCAAGCCCATGCAATAGGGAGAGCAGATAGGATTGGCCCCAAATTAGGCAGAAAGAAACTGAGATGCCAGAAGGCTGATGAAATTAACCCTCAGTTTTTAATTAACCATCAGTGCTGATGGTAAGACTTCCATCCAGCTCTGATTTGATGCAAACATTTTAAGAGTCTCTGGAACCCGAACATGTCGGGAAAGGGTTATTACAGGTTCCAGTGTTGCTCACGTGATCCTAGAGGACCCTCACCAGGCTCTGGAAGGCAGGGCTGGGAGGGTGCAGATTCCATGGCACAGAGAGTTCAAGTGTTTGACCAAAACTATGTCACTAATAAATGCAAAGCACAGCACTCCGTCCCCATCTCCCCTCCCAGGTCTGCTCGTGCTTTCCATCACATTTCAGTAGAGATGCAGCTGAAGACCATTTCGGTGGTGGCTGCTGTCTGGGAAGAGCCCCTCGTGGGGGGCCGGGGGGCAGTGAGTCTCAAAGGGGAGGCAGGAGGGCACACGGATGCAGGATGAACGAGACGCAGGAGCGGAGGACAGTTTGAACCAATTTCTCCACCTGCTCCAGGCTTTGATTTCAGAGATCCTAAGTCACTGTACAAGTGTGATTATAGGGGAACATGCATGGGCAGCCAGGGACAGGAGCGTCCACTGGTGTCAGACAGCAGGCTGGGCACTTTCTTAACCCTCCGAGCCAGCGTTACTGTCCGTGTCTCACGGCTGGGGAGACTGGTTGAGCGACCTGCTTGGGTTCACACTGGGAATTGGAATTGGTCTCTGAGGGGCTTCGTCTCCTCCTCGTAGTAACCTACAAGACCTCGCTACATCTGGCCCCTGGTGCTTCTCCTGCCTCATCTGCTTCCCGCCTCTGCGCACCTCCTTCTTCGAGGCTTGTTTTCTCCTGCCCAGGCTCTCGGGCCGCTTTGCTGTTGCTTCAGGACACCAGCAGACACACTGCTGGAGGCTCGGCCCTGGCTGCTCATCCTTCCCTTCCCTCTGGCCTTTAGGGCAAAGTCACTGTTAGTGACGCTTTCCCTGTTCACCTGCTCGGCAGTCTCCTGTCTCCCCACGTGGACCCAGACCCTTCACAGTCCACTTCCAGCCCCACATTTTCTCCTGGGCACTTAACCACCATCAAAGGTGCTCCCCATCCTACTTACTCATCTTATTTATTGTCTTTCCTCACTGGAATGTGAGCTCCATGAAGGAGGGATTCGTTTTTGCTTTCTGCCCTGCTTCCAACGTCTGATCCCAGTACCCTGGCACACGGTGCGGCTTTAATAAAAAAATGTGATGAATGAATGGATGAATGAATGAGCATTTGAACACCTAACCTTGGGCTAACCAAGGCCTAAGCTGCAGCCCTTTCTGCTACAGCCGGTTGCCTCCCTGGGCACCTTTCACCAGCTGTGTCCCCCAGCACCTGGGTCCTCTCCAGCGTTTCCTCATTATTTCCCTCTCCTCCACTGGGGAAATAGCCTGAGGCTGCAGGGCTGGGCTGTGGGGAGACCCCCACCTGGCTCGCACACCTGAGGCTGGCCGGTGGCACGGCCTGCAGAGGGCACCCAATGACCAGCAAATGGGGCGCCCACGGAGGCTTGGAGGGTCTGCTCCTGGTTGAGCAAGCTGGCTTGGAAAAGGAAGAATGGAATTTATTTTGGGGCACAAGAGAGGCGCATGGAAGTCAGGAAGCTAGAATCAGGGAGAGCAGCATGACTTTTTAGGATTTTTGGCTAGGATTAATATGGTGAATGAATTTATCCCAGTCCAATCCACAAGTAATAGAGATGTTGGGGTGCAGGCCGGGGCGCCAGGCAAAGACATCCATGTGAGGACAGGCTGCTCCCCTAGTGGACCCAGCTAGCTGCAATGAGGCAGAAAGTCGCCTTCTCAGGGGGCACCCCAAATGCCCCCTGAAACATGGTGTTTGCTACTTTCATTTCGAAGGAGCCCCCTGCCTCCTGCAGGGCAAAAGCAATCCTTAGGGGAATGGCAGGAGCCAGTCACGCTCTGATTTCGCAAATATTTATTGACACCAACCATGGTCTAGGCTGTTGAAGCACCTGAGAGAATCATGTCCCAAAGCCGGCGAGACGCCTGCCTTCCTGACGCTTACGTCCTACCGAGGAAGCTAACGATGACAGGGGACAGAATAGACGAGGAAAGATAGTATTCATATTACTGCTTTCTTCAGAAACTTTTCCCCGCGTCCCAGAGATAGAATTATTTTTCCTCTCCTTTCCTTTTTTTTTTTTTTTTTTTTTTGGCCTCTCTCTGAGTGCACATCATGTCATAGAATAATATTATTGATCATTTATAAATATTATAGCTAATAATAGTTAATAATATTATTAAAGCCTGCTTATATTATTGGGAGTTTGGCTCCCCTTCCCCTGTCAGATTGGAAACTTCTAGAAGGAATGGCCATTGGACATATCAATGAGAAGTAAAGCATGGATGGACCTTTCTAGGTTTCGAGCACCTCATCTGTAAAACAGTAGCAGTAACCTGCCTTTGCCACATACGTCCAAAGTTTGCAGGGAAACCAGGTCACCACTTCTTGGCCCTATGTCCTTCAGTTTTCTCTCTAGGGCCCCATGAAAGCCCAGATAAGGAGTCAAGGCTGCCCAGTCCTGCTGCTCCCAAGATGCCAGAGCAGGGGTGGGACAGAGGGGGGAGCCTTCTCCCCAGGCACTGAGCTGGGCTCAGGGGACAAATGCCCTGCCTGAAGCAGCTCCCTCCTGTCTCCTTCCTGGACCTTAGCTCCTACGAGCAACTGGCACCATTTTCTTTTCCATTGAAACAAGCATTTAATTTAAAGCAAATTCATCCCCCTAAATCTAACCACTTTACACCTCTATTTTCTCTCCTATTAAAAATACTAAACAAAATATCATTTAAATTTCAGACACAACTTCAGGCCAACCTGGCTGAATAAGAGCTGAGCAAGACCTCTTGGCTCAACATTCTCTCTCTGCCAAGGCAGAAGGGGCACCGGCTCTATGCTCGTGCAACGCTGTAAAAGAAAGACATATGGTAATCCCTTCCCTGACCCCATCCCCATGTGTCCTACCCCAGGTAAATCAGGCTCCATCTGCAGGGCTAGGACTGCTTTGCAAGGACACTTCCTAAACTCCGTCCACTGCCATCCCCTACTCATGCACATTTCTAGAATCTTTGCACATGTAAAGTACTGCTGACATTCTTGCCTCTTGAGGGAGTCTGTAAATATTAGTGCTTCCGCCTTACTGTCCCATGATTCACGTAGAGGGATGAACTTAGACCCAAAGATAATCTAAGGTGATATGATGTGCAAAGTGCTCTAGGGACACAGAGGCAAAAACGATCAATGATGCCAAGGGCAGCAAGGGTGAGGTATGTCTGGGTCGTGAACGAAGATGCAGAGTTCTGCAGATGGGGGATGTGGAGGACGGTGTGTAGTCACAGAAAATGGTCTGTGCAAAGGCACAGGTGTGTGGGGACCCATGTCCGGGGATTGATGAGGGCCGCTGTGCAACAAGAAGAGGGGACGGCTTGGGGCAGGTGCTGGCTGGACGTGAGACCTGAAGAGCACTGGAATACAGTGTTCCGAACTGGAATGTGGGAGTGCATGCGTACAATGCTCAACAGAGGAACCGAGCTTGTGGGAAAAAAATGCTTGATATCTGGACGCCTGGGTGGTTCATTCAGTTAAGCTTCTGCCTTTGGCTCAGGTCATGATCCCAGGGTCCTGGAATCGAGTTCCGCAATGGGCTCCCTGCTCAGCAGGAAGTCTGCTTCTCCCTCTACCCCTCCTCCCTGCTTATGTTCTCTCTCTTTAATGCTCTCTCTCTCTCTCAAAAATAAATAAATCTTTTAAAAAAATGCTTGATATTCAATTATGCTCTAAGTAGCCCAGCAAAGAGAAGCAGAAAGTTGAACACAAGCTACACGATATAGACCAGTGCTCCCCAAAGAGAGCAATCCAGCAAGCTGACAGGTGTTGGATCAGTGCTGGTGGCCCCCGGGGCAGGTGGATTGCCAGAAAACTTGGCATGTCTCTAAGAACAGCTGTAATCTAGTTTGTAGTATTTTTCTTACATGCGTATTTTTAAGTGATATTAATTGTACTAATGGATAGCATTATAAGCCAAGAATTCTGCCAAATACCTTGCATGGGATGCAGTACGGTTCACTGCACATCTGGCTGGCTGACAATGGCCTTAGGCTGACTGGCCAGGCAAAGGCAGCTGGATGCCACTGTCCCAAGAGGGAAGCTCGTTGCCTGCAATTGCTGGCCGAGCGCCTCCTGGCCAGTCGGCCCCCATACTCTTTTAAAGGCAAAGACTCAGGCACTATCAGTTAAAGGGACACAGGTAGTACGCGAGGTCATTGGTTTTCAAGGACCTACCCCACTTCTCCCCCGCTGACCCTCATACCACAGACCTTTGCTTCTGTGCTCGGCAGGTCCCTGTGGGCAGTAGAACTTTCTGTGGCACCTGCTTGCTGCTCTCTTTGTCTTTTTTTTTTTTTTAAACTAAACGCAGGCATTATGCCATTTAATCCTCAAAACTCCATGAAATATGAATAGATATTATTCCCATTTTATTGATGATGAAACATAAACTCAGAGTGTAACTTGCCAGCAACACACAGCTGGTCAGCGGAGCGAGGGCACCAGGAATCCACCTCAGGGTGTCTGGGAGCAGAGTCTATGCTCTTAAAAACCTCACTGCTGGAATCATTTCAACCTCTCTTTTTCTTGTCCCTCTTTTATGCTAAACGAATAAGCTTACTCCAGAGACTTTATTAAAGGCTCTGACACCTGTCAGATGGTGGGTAGGGATGGAAGGACTGTCGGCTGCAGCACCTGCTGGCTAGTGTCTCCGCGAGTGGTAAGAATCAGCTAAGGTGCTCCCGGAGCTCTTGGCCACACTGAACCCAGTTCCTCTTTCCTTATGATACAGACACATCAGTGTCTTTAGAACCAAGAGTTTCCCTTAAAAGCATCTGTTCAGTTACCTTATTTTACAGCCAAGAACATTGAGACACCAAAAGAGCACCTCATTTGCTCCAGGCCACACAGTGGGTCCTCTTGGCCTGGGTGCCAGTGGCCAGGAGGCCTGTACCCCAGCCCCATGCTGGCCCCACGGCCACCCAAGTTCCTGCGTGTCTGTGGGGGGTACGTACCAACCCTACCAAGGCTGAAGGCATGCTCACTTCAGTTGCTTCTCCGTTGGTGGACGATGCTGAGGTTGGACAGAGGGTTGCATCTGCAAAGCTTCCTGGTCCCAAATGCCCTTGCCTCTACCCTGTCCCTTAAAAAATGTTCATATGGTTGAAAAACGAAGAGTGGTTTTGCTCATTTCAATCACGAGGGTGCTCTGAGCCCCTTTACTGTGCGACTGGTTGTTGGACGAGTTTTCATTAAGTCCTGGGCTTGTAGGTTGAACATCAATATTTGCTTTCTGGTTTCATATTATCTTAAATCCTTCCAATAATATATTTTTCAATAAATTAATTGGAACTTTCCAATAAATTAAATGGAAAAGGCTTTGGGCCATGTTCTCTTCTTCACGCCTTTTTCCAGTCACCGTGGCGACAGGGCCCATAGTGGCCTGTCCTCTTGGATGAAGGGATGATAATTAGAAATGAATCAGAGTAATTGAAAATGGATATTGGACTCAGAGCACCGTAGGAAAAAAAAGAATCAGCCCTTGCATTTGTAAAAAGCTCATTTCACAGATTCATCTTTTAAAAATACAAATGTGATATGTCTAACACCTTTCGGTGGTTCCCCACTGCTCTTAGGGCAAAAGCTAAATTTCTTACAAGACCTGACCTGATCCAGCCTGCTCTGAACTCCGCCTCCTTTACTCATCATTCAGTCTCCAGAACCCAGCTCAGGGCCCAGAATCTCGAGCTTCGTAGCAGCTCCCTACCCTTCACTCATCCGCCGTGTTCAGAGAACCTGCTTTGGGGTGGGCCCCAAGGATGTAGGCGGGGCATCGGACCTGGGCCTTGCCTCGGTCTACTGTACACCTTGTGGATGAGGGGTTGAGACTTCTAGAAGGGAGCTCAGTGGACACTCTTCCCAGCACGACAACACTGTAACTGGTAAAAATAAGACAGAAAACAATCATTCAAAGTGTCAAAGCCAAATCTGCCCTGGGTCAAGTGAAACAGGCAAGTTAGCCTTCCTTCCTACTGCAAAGGGGAGAGAGACCAGAGCTCAGCTGAGCTGATGCTAGGACAGAGGACGTTGGGCCGTCTGTGTTTGCTGACTGGTTTTGTCCAAAGGAAAGTAAGGCTTCCCCTATGTTAGGACAGGAGGAAGTTTTAGAGCTTGGAGCCAGGTGTTCACAGAGTTAGGCTCCTAAACTCTGGTCACTATCTCCTCTGATGATTACATTCCAAGGGGAAATTCCCAGGTCCCAAGAAAGACTTTCTTGGGCTATGAAACTGGCAAAAGTCTTTTAAGAAGATGTGCATCTCAAAGGGGCAGAGACAGAATCTATAATTGCATGTTTAAAAAAAAAATGATCTAAGAAAAGGCAGGTCAGGGGCCCAGAGCTGGGAAGTCTGTCTCAAGTTCGGCCAAGCTGAGGGGAATGTGAAGGTCTTCTTGGGTTTCTGGAAATTGTTCTCAGGGCAAACAGAAATGGAGAAGCACTGGTTCAAGAAAATGTCCTGCATCTCAGGAAGAACAGAGGACATCTGTAGCCTTTGAGACACGGTCTGATCTGCTGCCTCCCCCCAGCTCCATGTTACAGAAGCTCTGTCCTGGGCACATGCGGCCAGGAATACGGGGACTCCTTCTGCCCCAGCTCCCAGCCTGGGGCTAAGCTGGGGTGCGGGACAGGCTGCTGGCCTTTTTTGTCTCTACCCCTTCGGCTCCATGATGCAGAAACTCTATCCCAGGCAGACACGGCTGGGGGGACTGGGTGTCTCTTCTCCCACCCAGCCCCCACTTGTGTGTGGAAGCTCTACTCGGTGCGGAAGCCCACGGAGGCTGGTGTCAGCTTGCTCCCAGCTCGCTGTGTGAAGGCGGTATGCTAGGAAGGGCGAGTCAAGAAGACCAGGGGCCGCCACGATAACTGCCCCACACACGCATACTGCCCACTCATACAGGACATGTGTCCTCGTCCCCACCTCTGGTGCTTTGGTGCAGGGGATCTTCTCAGAAGGAAAGCAGGTCAGATGAAGAAAGAGCCCTGTTGCTCTGGTGGCCCAAAGGACTGGCTGTGTTTGGAACACAGAGCAGAGCTCGCCACATTCAGGGATGTTGGACACGGTGCAGGTCTTGGGGATCCCGGTAGTTGCTGGTGACCATCAAGAGAACAGGGACCTCAGTCCTGCAACCACAAAAAGCTGAGTTCTGCCAGTAATACGTGAGCTTGGAAGAGGGTTAGGAGGCTCCGAAGAAGAACACAGACCACGCAGCACCGTGATTGCAGCCCGAGCTGTGAAGCCTCACCCAGCTGCTGATCATAGAAACCATGAAAAACCAAACGTGAGTTGGTTTAAGTCCCTAAGTTTGTGGCAATTTGTTCTGCAGTGTGGGAAACTAATACACACGCAGAAGGAACCCTTAGGATGTTGTGGCACATGTATACCATGTTCTAGAGAGAGACAGAGAGAGCGCACTCAGGAGCAGGGGGAGGGGCAGCGGGCGGGGCAGAGGAGCCCGAGGCGGGGCTCGATCCCAGGACCTGAGCCGAAGGCAGACACTTCATGGACCGAACCACCCAGGCGCCCCTATACCACATTCTCTTGTATGTCCATTTATAGGTCAAGAATCTGCCACGCAGAGAGGGAACTTGCCAGAGTCACACAGCTCAGAAGGGCCGCCAAGACGGAAGAGTGAGTGTTCTTTCTCCTCCGGCTTAGGGATTTCCCGATGGACCCAGCTGCCCCCCAGCTGAGTGCTTTCTTCCTCGGATTCCTGTAGAAATGTCACCGGTGGCAGAGCGGGAGTGGCTGCTCCCATTCAGTAGCTGGAGGAAGTAAGACCCCAGAGGTTTGGGGACTTGTCTGAGGCCATGTAGCTGGATCCCGTATCATCGCCCATCGCTGGCTTCCATGCCACAGTTCTTTGCTTGGGATTTGAGAGGCCAGGCCCAGATTGAGCATAAGAAACCAGGCTTGGGAATGTGTCAAGTCTTGACTCTCTTGAAGCCATGGGCATCACCACTGTGGGCAATGATGGCCTAAACCAATTTGGGATAGGAAGATAATAGATTTCTACATCTGGAATATTAAAGAAAAAATTCCTCCTTAATCTCTTATACAAATGCTGTCAATGCCTCCTTGATTACTCTTAAAAAAAGAAGCTGAAGAAGAAAAATAAAATGCTCACAATATGGGGCGCCTGGGTAGCGCAGTCGTTAAGCGTCTGCCTTCGGCTCAGGGCGTGATCCCGGTGTTCTGGGATCGATTCCCACATCGGGCTCCTCCACTGGGAGCCTGCTTCTCCCTCTCCCACTCCCCCTGCTGTGTTCCCTCTCTCGCTGGCTGTCTATCTCTGTCAAAAATAAAAAATAAAATGCTCACGATAATTAAGGCACGTACTTAATTTAGATTTTCTGAGCTACTGATTTGTCCTGCGTGTGGTCTGAGGAACTATGGTGTGTTCCTCTGCTCCTGCCAGTGCTTGCAGCAAAAGGAATTCAAAAAGGCAAAGAGATGTTGCACCTCGCTGACTGGATACACTTGCAGAGACGGAGGTGACGGAACCCCAAGGACACAAAGAGAGAGGCTGGTGTAAGCTCTGCGTGCTCCCTCTCTGATTCCTGAGTCCGCCCAGGGAGAGGAAAGCGGTCCAGCTCTGTAAGAAGAGAGACCCCGGGGGCACACCACACGCTGGCCCCAACACTGCGGGAAGTGGCCTCGGCCAGAAAATGAGACCAGGATCCACGACAGGGGACAGGCAGAGAAGTTCCCACGAGATGCTTGCTACCCAGTAAATGTTATTGGGTGGAACTAAATACTCCTTTATCTAGCACAGTAGTTAGTAAACTGATGTTCCTGGTCAGCATTCATTTTGTTCCTTCTATACCTTCTTCTACCAATCAGAATTTGGGGTCTCCGTGCTCAGAGTTGCTTCCCCAACAAGGACTCACCGCTGCAGGAGAGGAAGCACCACAGACTTCACACTCAAGTCCCAATCAGGCATCACATCGCCCTCTGTACCTTCTCCTTCCTCCCTGGGCAGCGCTCATCCCCTTATTAATTCCTGTAGACGCTTTCTGAACAAGGCTCATCTCCAAGATTTGTGTTTTGTGTGTAAGTCTCTGCAACTAAACTCTTCTCCACTAGAGGGCAGAGTTCACTGCTTTTTAAAGATTTGTCCTTCACAAAAGGGCCTGCCATACTGTCTGTCGCAAACAGTTTCAGGACGGGTTTTTGGTCTGTAAGCAATAATACATAAAGGGCTCTCAATACCCACAGAGCCAACTGCTTAATATAATTTGGAGTCTTGTCTGCCAAAGTTGGAAGTCAAAGCGATTGAAAACAAAAATCAAAATGAAAACTTACATTTTCTACTAAGTGATTTTTCTTCTTACCAAACGCTGTCACAGCAATGAAATGTTCAAACCAAATAAACACATTGTTATGCCTACATTTTGCATTAATTGCAAATCAGTCACTCCAAGCCCTTATTAAATAAATGTTAAACAAATATTTAGAGACCGTCAGTTTGAAGGGTGAGGCATTATTGGCTTCCTTGGGGCATCTGCTCTACTCCAGCCAGCTGACTCCCTCCTGCCCGAGTAGGTGGGGCCCTGGGGTCTTCTCTCCCCTCCCCCCCTTGCAGAATCAGGCCCATTGTCCCGCCCAGGCGTCTTTCTAATGCTAGGGCGGGAGATACTTAACCAGCTGCTTCACCTTTACTGCAGTGGTGTCCAAACTTGCTGGGAGGTGGGAATCACCAGTCGTGGTTGGTACAGACACACATTCTTGGCCTCTGTAAATATCCCGCATGAGCCCAGAGCTTTAATCCCATCATCCAGCAGTTAGGTCCAATGAAGACTGCCCTTCTCCCTAACTAAGTGGCTCTTAAAGTGATTGTCCCTTAGTATCACCTGGGAGCTTTTAAAAATCCTAATGCCCGCTCCCCCCTGGAGTTCAGTCAGAGTCTCTGGGGCTGAGCATAGGGATGGATGTTTTTACGTATCTACAGTCACATGAGTGTGCAGCCTGGGCTGAGAATCACTATGTTTGACCCTGATGTGATGGCCAAGCCTGGTAACTCGGTGTTTCACACATTCTTTCACTCCGTCGCTATTTTTTTTTTTTTTTTTTTTTTTTTGAGAGAGAGAGCAGAGGAGGAGAGAGAGAGAATCTTAAGCAGGCTCCACGCTCAGGGCAGAGCCTGACATGGTGGGGCGAGGAGAGGTGGGGGTGCATGATCAAGAATTGGATGCTTCACCGACTGAGACACCCAGGCACACCTTTCATTTATTTATTTTTATTTATTTATTTTTTGAAAGTGATCTTAGCTCTTGAACTTGAGGTGTCTCCTGTGTGCTCTGAGACAGAGGCACTTACCTACATCGATAGATTGTTGCGAGGCTTAATTGAGATAATACATGAGAAGCCGTCAGTAAATAGTAGGTGTTCAGTAAATTGTGGGTGTTAGATTATTCATTTATTCTATAAAACGTATATTGCCAGGTGCTGGGATAAGTTCTGTGGTGATGGTCAACCCGACATTCACAGGGAGAATGTCCCACGATGTGCTCAAATTTGCTGATATCAAGACAGCATACCATGCGCCCCAGACAATACCATAAAGTACAACTGAGAAAGAGTGATCTATTCAAACCCTCTGATGATCCTATTAATTAAGGGGTATTGGGGTCTGGAGACACCTCCTGAATGGGTTGGAGATGCTTTTGGCTCTGTGAATGGGGACCATGGTGGGGCTTAACTGGGCCAAGAGGCCATTGCAAGAGTGTGACCTGGGGAAGCCAGACTCAATCCAAGTATGAAGCCCTCCCAAGTCATCCATTAAAGACAGTGATAAAGCCAAGAGGTAGCAGTCAGAGGCCTCAAGACTCCCAAAGAAAGATCCGCTGCGGAGAGCAAGGTGGAAATGCCAAGTGTTGCCATGAGGAAAAGAAAATCCAATGTAGCCACATCTTCAGATTTTTGCTTTGAAGAATTGAAAAACATGGATTTCTTCGTGAAATCTTCCATTTTCCAACAATTGGTACAGATTTTTGAAAATTAAATATACTACAGCAACAATACTTCGGGCCAGTGGATCACCATTCTGTATACTTACTCTTTGGTCTGTGGGACTGCTAAACCCTATGAAGGGCTCAGAACTAGTTTGGAAAATCAGAATAAACGTTGTCACTAAGTTAGCCAAACGCAACATTGCATCCTTATAGAAATGACCAAAACTGTTTGTTTTGGCTTCCAACACTCTCCTTGATGAGCTCCCTGGACCCACAGGAAGGGCTCTCCACCCAACGTGGACAGTGTCCTAGTATTCGAGAACACCCCTTCTCCTTTGGTCCACGGAAATGTCCTGACTTCCTCACAAATCTCTCCCCGTAGACACTGAAGGGCCGTCTGTGTATGGTGGGGCACATCTCAGGTTAACCGCTTTCTGGATTTTGTCACTTAAGAAACTGTTTTTTTCTCTGTCTGAAATGTTTACTTGAAGAGTTTCACAAACCGTATTTGTGGATTTATTCCGCAGGGGAGTGCAGACAGCTGCCAAATTTGTTTTGTTCTTTAGTGAACGGTTTCCTGTAACTTCCCCGGGCCCCGGTCTTCCCCGTTCTCTAGACGCATGCCAAGGCTGACAGGTGGAAGGCCACTCTGCGGAGGCAGCTCTGCTGGCCTCCACTGTGGAGTCTGGCTCAGGGCAGAGGGCTTCGCACGGCTGCTGCTCCCAAGGGGCTCAAGACGAGGAGCCTTTTCCCCTGCTAACTGTGTACCCTGCCAGGGTCTAGCTCCCCACCCTTGCTCCTCCCTCCTTTTTCCACAGCCCCTCCCAGCCCCCAGCCCACCTGGGCCTGCGTGGACTCGGCCTCCCTTGTCCCCAAGAGCAGTGGAAGTGTGACGCCTGCCCAGTCCTTGAGTATCTGCCTAAAACATCAATTCCTCTCCTGTCTCTCTGCTGACTTCTCTACGAAACATGAAGAAATGGCCTAGAATGTCCGACTTATACCCCACATCTTTCTCATCTTGCCCGGTTTCTCTTATTCTTATGCATCTACATAATAGCCCATTTCTGTTCTCACAAACCCCAGCTCCCATGCATGACAGCTCCAAGGACACAGCAGGTGTGCCCCACAAGAGTTCTGCACCCCCTCCTGGGGGGAAGGAGGGCACCCAGGGCCAGGCGGTGCGCGTGAAGGAGCAAGAGTGACTGTCCCCCATGTCCTGGCTTCCTGCTGGCTACGTGGCCCGCCCCACAGAGACAATGGACTCATTTTTATTTCGTTCATTAATTCAGAACATCTTTCCTAAGAACCTCTTCCGTGCCAGGCGTGCTGGGGATACTCAAACAATTAAGCCATAGGCCTGCCTTGGAGGCTCTTGGGGTCCTGGCAGGAAGACACAGGTGGGGGAGGACAGATTCCAGCAGGGGTGTCAGGAACAAAGCAGAGAGGATCAAAGGCAAGAGAGGGCACAGGAGGAGGGAGGGCTTTGGGCCGAAGGGCATCATCTTGGAGAGGAGATGCTTGAGCGCTCAGTGATAACAGGGGTTCGGCCAACTCAGACGGGAGAGCGGAGACACTGTAGCAGCAGGGGTCCTTCCTGCACGCCTTGCAGGCACACGCTGCACTCTGTTCTCTGCTCACTCACCCAGGAGTCACTCCCTGAGCCCCTGCGGGCGCGGCGGTGACAATAGAATTCACACAGCCTCCTGTTTCAGACATTACAGATGGAGAGCCTCGAAGGGCATGTGAGGGGACAGGGAGTGGCTGGCGAGAGCCTGTCAAGGGCCAGACCGCAGAAGGGGCTGAAGGACAGGCTTCCTCGGACTCAGCACTACTGACGTAGGTACCCAGATAACCTTGGTCGCGAGCTGCGTCCCGTGACTGCAGGGTGCTTGGCAACATCCCAGGCCTCTACCCAAGAGGGACATCATCTCCCTCGGCTGTGACAACCAGAACATCTCCGGACATTGCTAAAGGTCGTCTGGGGAACAGCATTGCTCCCAGGTGGGAACAGCCGCTTCGGGGTAAATCAGTGAGACGTTCTAATATCGAAGGAGCAGCTCTGTGCTTATGCACGTGGGCTTAGTGATACCGCTGCATGCACACATCCGTGCCTTTACTTGGAAACAGACGAGTGTGTGACATGGAGACTTCCAAACCTTCCATGCACACCTTTGAGCAGGCTAACATGCATGCTAGGAGTCCCACACTGGCCACAGCAAAAATGCCAGCTCTCACAGGCAAATGTCTTCAGGCCCAGGACTTGCTTTTCCTTTGAAAGTCATACCATTTGTTTTTGTTGTTGTTGTTGTTTTTAAAGATTTTATTTATTTATTTGACACAGAGAGAGAGACAGCCAGGGAGAGAGGGAGCACAAGCAGGGAGAGTGGGAGAGGAAGAAGCAGGCTCCCAGTGGAGCAGGGAGCCCAATGCAGGTCTGGATCCCAGGACCCTGGGATCACGCCCTAAGCGGAAGGCAGACGCTTAACGACTGAGGCACCCAGGTGCCCCTTTGAAAGTCATACCATTTATTGAGATACGACCAAGACACCCACATCCTCTGCCCCAAGTAAAAGCGAAAGATACAAGTTTGGGCCCCAGGCCAGAGACCAGTGCTCCTCATTGCCCTTCTGGATGGCCTTTCACCGGTGAAGCAGAAAATTTAAGAGAAAAATGGAAAGCAGAGACACTTTGCAGACTCATTCGTGGGATTTCAAAGCCTCAATTCCACCATGATGCTTTCAAAGGTCCATAAAAGCTACAGTGTCACTCATCATAGGGCTTTCTCTTCACAAAAGGCCAAATATAGCATCAGTCTGAAGGGCTAAAAGGTAGATGTTTAAAATGGTTCAAAATGACCCCTGGCTTTCAAGTTCTCCTAATGACATGGCGAGGGATGGGCGAGACGTTCCTTAGGCCCCTTCTTCCTCTGAGGTCAGCGAATGCCAATCAGCCTCATTGTTGCATCGAGCACCCTGCCCGCTTTGTTGGTAGCCCCAGAGTCTACAGCTCCTTAATAACCTGGGCCGGCGAATCTCCTCGGAAAAGAGGCAACTGGAGCTCACCCAAGCCTCCTGCTTCCACCAAAACTTTAGTTATCCCGCCTAGAGCCCCTTTCCTTCTTGGGAACTCACTAGTCACAGTAGAGAAGGTTGCACAGGAAACTGCTCTGGGAAAGGAGGTGGGGGTGGGGCGAAACGCAGTCTCTGGTTAAATCTCAGCCAACGGATCCAGACCGGGCTTCTCGACCTCAGCACAACTGACGTTTTGGGCTGGATCATTCTTGCCGTGTGGGACTGCCCTACATGCTATCGGATGCTAGCACAGACGCTGGCCTTTATCCACAAGGTAATACGTCCCAGTAGTGACAATCAGACATGTCCCCAGACCTTGCTAAATGGCCCTGGAGCAGGCGGGGAGTCATCCCAGCTGAGAAACGCTGGACTCAGATGAGATTAATTCTAACTGGGATAAAAAGCTTGCCCTAGAAAGTGGTGTTTTGTTCCCAGGGGCACAACAGGAAGGAAAGAGCACATGGGGTGTGTGGAGGGGGGTCGTTTATTGAGCAAAGACCCGGAGAGTTGATTTGGGGAAGTATCTTGGCGTCTGGTGTGGCTGGATGGGGCAATGTTCTGGCTGAGGAAATCCCTCGGGTCCAAATGTGACGAAGTTGAAAGGCAAAGTTGCCGATGGACTCTAGGTTTCGTTCAAAGCTGGCCAGATAACAGTTTTTATTTTCCCAATTCCAGGACAGTAAACCAAAGTATGCAGAGTGGCTATCCCAAGGCCATGAAGGTAGGAGTGAATTCCCTTATGTCTCTTCCTTCCAGGAACAAAATGGTGGCATTCACTGGAGCAATTGTGGTCTTGGATCAGCCAGATGTCTGGTCAGGTGGCAAGAAAGCGAGGAGACTCCGTAAGAGCTAAATAATTTAGGACATGATAAAATGGCAACCATCTCTCCTGGTTTTGGCTCACACGTAAATTGAGGGAGAGGAATTACACGGGATGGTGGAGGTGTGGGATGGCTCTGTCCCAAGCACCCTTTGGTGTCCCCAGCATCTGCAGAACAGACACTCGCAGAGTGGAAAAGGTTGGGAGGGAGAAGGAGGACCCCTTTTTACAAAGCTTATTTTCCAAATGTCTTGGCAGGATGCGCATGTTGCTAACTGTCTAATGAGGCACAGACTGAAAACGGCTGAAGACTTGTAGTGAAACCAGGGCGATGGTACCCAGAGGCACCGTGAGGAAGTTCCTCTAATTGCAACTTTTAGTTATTACCGACACGGTCCCCATACTTCAGGGATAAGTGCCAGAGAGCTGTTCTCACTTTTTCTACTCCGTCTCCAGGAGACCTAGGTGATCTGGCACAGTCTCCGGCTTCAAGACCAAGGAGAAGCCAGCCTGCTTGCCTTCGGAATGCTAGTGTCGCTCCTGAATATTCATATAGAAACTCTTTAGGGAGCCCATAATATGTGATGGGCATTGGGCTAAAATGACGCCTGTGTTAGTTCTGTTAATACTATTAATGTCATGACGGCTGTTAGCATGGAGTGCTTCCTACGTGCCAGATGCTGTCATAACGAGCTCATACACATTGACAAGTGCACTGAACATTTTGGGGGTATACTTGGTGTCAGGCACTATGTTAAATGTTGTGCACATTAAATCTATCCCTTAATTTCATCCTGATAATGATTCTATGATGTGAATATTATTTGCACACCCTCTGTACCAATGAGATACAGGTTTGGAGACTAAATGACTTATCCAAAGTCACAACAATAAAGACGAAGGGTAAAAATTCAAGGTCTGGCCTTTTGGCTGCAAACTGGTTGCTCACCTTGGGAAGCTCGCTGGGGGTGACTGTGTGTGGAAGCAGTATACTTTAACTTATACTAAGGTAAACATATGTACAAAACGGTGCACAAGTCAAGAGTGGATGGTTCAATCAATTTTACAATTTTGTTTTATATATATATATTTTATAAAGATTTATTTATTTATTTATGAGACAGAGAGAGACAGCCAGCGAGAGAGGGAACACAAGCAGGGGGAGTGAGAGAGGAAGCAGCAGGCTCATAGTGGAGGAGCCTGATGTGGGGCTCGAACCCAGAACGCTGGGATCACGCCCTGAGCCGAAGGCAGACGCTTAATGACTGCGCCACCCAGGCGCCCCTGTTTTATATTTTTTAAAATAATTTTTACACTCATAGACTCAACACAGATCTTTAAATACAACAGAAACTCTTACTCTTTTTGTAACTATATACTCCCAAGGCAATCACGGTCCCGAAGCCTGCCACCATGAACGAGCTTTGCTTGATATTATACTTTACATAAATGGAGTCAGACTTCATTACTCCCTTGTCTCTGGCTTCCTTCGCTCCGCGTTATGTATGTGAATTTCATTTTTATGGCGTTTTGGAACACAGTCATCGTCACTCTATTCCACCACATGATTATATGGCAATTTTACTTATCCATTTAATTTTAGATGGACCTTGAGATTTTTTTCCATTTTTGAGCATTAAAAGTATTATTGAATACGAAAAATATCATATTTTGAATATGAAGACTGTGCAGTTGCCCGTGTGTTTTGTGCACCTATGCCCATGTTTCTGTAGGGACGTACTAGGGGTGGGGTGGCTGGGGAAAAGGGAGGCATGTTTTAGGTTCCATAGATACTGCCAACAGTTTTGCAAAGTGGTTGTATGATTCTCACTCTTTCTACTAGTATAGATAGTGTCCAGTTACTATGTTAAATCACCGATGCTTGAGATTGTCATTATTTGGCAATTTTAGACATTAGGCGACTGGGTAATGAAATCTCATTATGGTTTGAATTTTTATTTCTCAGCTGGCTAACAGTGGTGAGCATCCTTCCATGTACGTACAGGTTATTCTGATAGTCTCACGTGTATTTCTGCCTTTAATACTTGTGTTAACATATTTTTCTCATTGATTTCGCAGAGCATTATATTTGCTGTGTATACTCTTGGTAGGATGATTTGTATCCACCCCAAGGTTTGTCTTTTCATTGTCTTAGCTGTGTGCTTTGATTAAGGATGGTTTGCCAGAGTTCTGTTTTATGGCTTGAGCTTATTGCGCCCTATGTGTACTGTGTTCTTCCAGCAGCATGGCCATTTCCACTTTCACAGAGAACTTTTTAATTTGTCTTAAATTGATTTATGCCAGTCATGAGGTGGAAATCAAAATTCCTTCTTTTCCTCCATTTGGGTATCCATTGACAGCACAATTTAATGGAAAATCTATCCGGTCTCCAGGCCCTGGGAGTGTTCTCTTTTTCGTGAATGAAGAAATCATACATATGTAAGTCTGTTTCTGGTCTCTGTTCTGCTCTGTAGTTTACACTTACACCAGTACCACAATGTCATAGGTATTGTAGCTTTGTGATAAGTGGTATTATCTGCCGATGCCATCCAATTCTGTTCTCATTTAAGTTTGCCTTGGCTTTTACTGTCATTTTGTAACACCATATATCTTTTGGAATCAGTTAATCAATTCCCATTTTAAAAACTTTTGGTATTTGATTAGAATAACCGTAAATCTATGGTTCAAATAAAATGAAATTGACGTATTTATCAGTGATTCTTCCAATGTATCAGGATGCATCTCCACTTTCATCTAGGATTTATTTAATTTCTCTCCTTGTGTTTTGTAGCGTTGTGAATATAGGTCTTGGTTGTCCTTGATTAGATTTACTGCTAGAGATTTGACATTCCCCTGTTACTTTAAATGGCATTTAAAAATACATATTTTAAAGTTTTTGACGAAATATAGAAATGGTAATTGAGTTTTGTGTTTTGACCTGCATCCAACAATTTTCTAAATTCATTTATTAATTCTCAAAGACGACTGGTCAACTTTGTTCTATTTTCTACTTTTGCAGTTATAGCATCTGCAAATAATAACACTTTTTTTCTTTCTTTCCAATCCATATAACTTCTTTTTAAATATTGGGTTTCATTGCACTAGTTACAGAAGTGTCTGTGGATAGTACGGATTAAGGAAGTTTGCTTCTATTCTCTGCTAAGTTTTTTCTTTTACATTGTGGAGTAATGTTGACATTAATAAAATGCTAACCTTCCGTCTCCTGTGATGATCACATGATGGCCTCTCCTTTATTCTGTTAATATTGTAAAATTATATTATGTTGCAATTATGAAGCCACCTTTACATTTTTAAGATAACTCAACTTGATGGAAAAGTATTTTGTGTGCGTTTTATCTTATATCTATTAGCTATCCATTACACAGATTTTAAGATTTTTGCATTTGTGCCTGTAAGAAAGATTGGTCAACAGTTTTTCCGTTTTCGTAACTTCCATCTCAAGTTTCCATATCAAAGTTATGCTGGGCCTTCATCAAACAAGTCAGATAATTTTCTTTATTTTCCCATTTTCTGAGGAGGAAGAAGGAATCACGATAACAGTGTCACTTCTTCTTTCAAACGCTCGGGAGGGCTTATTGGTCTGGACCTCAGTTCCTGAAGATATTTTCATGTACGTATTTGTTGTTTTTAGTATGTATGATTATTCAGATTCTATTTCACTTTGTTTCAGTTTTTGAGAAGATGTATTTTTGTAGGAATTTTTCCATTTTATCTGCATTTTCAAATGCAGGTGTTGATATTTATTATATAATTTTCATGTCTACAGGACTTAGAATGCTGTCCTGTTTGATCATTCTTGTTATTTCCTTGTAATCCCCCGTCTCTTATGTCACTCTTGCTAGCGGATTTGCAGTTCTGTTGGTTTCCTCGCAGAACCAAAGGGCTTTGTTGATTTTTATCTGAGGAAGTTTCTGTGTCATCAAATTGTATTCTTGTGTTGATCATTTCCTTTTGCGGATTCCCTTTGAGTTTAATCTTTTTTTTCCTAAATTCTGCAAACATACATTCAGATTATTGATTTTGAATGTTTCCTTATTTTGTATACACACCTTTAATTATAAATTCAATTATTTTATAATTGGGGTATTCAGTAATGTTTCTTTTTCTTTTCTTTTCTTTTTTTTTTAAGATTTTACCCATTTATTTGACAGAGAGACAGCCAGCGAGAGAGGGAACACAGCAGGGGAGTGGGAGAGGAAGAAGCAGGCTCCCAGCGGAGGAGCCTGATGCGGGGCTGGATCCCAGAATGCCGGGATCACGCCCTGAGCCGAAGGCAGATGCTTAACGACTGCGCCACCCAGGCGCCCCAGTAATCTGTTTCTTTTTGATTGACCTTTTGTAGTTTATGTCTTTTAAGGAATTTGTCTATTTCTTTTTTTTAAATATTTTATTTATTTATGAAAGAGAGAGATAGAGAGCACAAGTGGGGGGAGGGGCAGAGGGAGAGGGAGAATCAGACTCCTTGCTGAGCAGGGAGCCCAAAGACACAGGGGCTCCACCCCAGGACCCTGGGATCATGACCTCAGCTGAAGGCAGATGCTTAACCAACTGAGCCACCCAGGTGACCCAGGAATTTGTCTATTTCACCTAGATTTGTGAACATATGGTATAACTTTGTTCATATTTTTTATTATCCCATCAATGTCTAAAGAATCTATAGAGCTGGCCCCTCTTTCATTCCCGATATTGGCAACTTGTGTCTTCTCTCCTTCCTCCTTATTCAGGCTATAGTGGTTTATCACTTTTATTGATCTTCTTAAAGAACCATTGTTTTCCATTGATTTTCTATTTTCTTCTCTTTACAATCTCATTGATTTCTGCTCTTTACTTTTTCCTTTCTTTTGCTTGATGTGGTTTCAATCGTTTTTTTTCACTTTCTTAACGTGGAAGCTTAGATCACTGCTGTGAGGGCTTTGTTCTTTTCTAATAGAAACATTTAATTCTATAAATGTCTCTTGAAGCCTGTGTAGCTGTATCCACAAGTTAAACTATGTCATATTTTCATTTCCATTCGATTTAAAATGTTTTTAAATTATTTATAAGTGTGTTGTTCAATTTCCAAAGTATTTGAGGGTTTTAATCCCAGGTACCTCTGTCAGTTTCTTGTTTAAATCCATGCGGCCAGAGAATATACAATTTATCCCTCATAATCCCGCCCTCTCTATCCCCCCAGAATATGGCCTAACTGTGCGAACGATTCCACTGCACTAGGAAAAAAAATCTGTTTGTTGCTGGATGTTCTATGAATTTCAAATGGATCAAGTTGGTTGACAATGTGTTAAGTTCTTTTATATCCTTATTGAATGTCTCTGTTTTGTTCTTCTGATTATCAAGAGAGGAGTATTGAAATCTCTAATGATAATTGTGAATTTGTCTATTTTTTTTATTTTAGAGCTATTGGCTTTGCTTCATGTATTTTGAAGCTGTGTTGGTAGATGGATATAAAATTAGGTTCGTTATGTCTTCTTGGAAAATAACTCCTCTGTCATTTTGTAGTGCCCCTCTTTATTCTCAGTACCATTCCTTGTTCTCGAGTCTTATACGTAGCGTATTCATGCTGCTGCAACAGCTTGTTCTAATGAGCGTTTGCAGTGTACATCTTCTTCCATGCTTTCCTGGTGATCTATGTGTATATTAATGTTTATTGTTTGTTGTTGCGTATATATGTGCAGCTTTTTTAAAAGAAATAGATATTATAAGGTTTGGCCTTTCTTTTTGCTCTCCGAACTGAGAATATCTCCCCCCTCTTTTCAAAAAAGATTTTATTTATTTATTTGAGACAGAGAGAGAGAGAGAGAGAGCAGGAGCGGGGAGCATGATCAGAGGGAGAGGGAGAAGCGGACTCCCAGCTGAGCAGAGAGCTGGATTTATATTTAGTATAATTAGTTCTATCTGGGGGCTTACATATATCATCTTGTTAGTTGTTTTCCATTTGTTCTACCTGTTTTTGTTCTTTTTTGTTTTTTTCTGCCTGTTTTTGGATTAACTAGATGTATTTGTGATTTTATTTTATCACCTCCATTCGCATGTTTTATATCTCTTTTTAAGTTTTTAATGGTTACCTTCCGATTTCAATATATATCTGTAATTCATCACAGCCTACCTTTGAACAATGACCTACCACTTCATGTAACGTGTTATAAGCTCATAGCCTTGCAACAACATCAAGTCAATCTATCGCATTTATTTTTGTCATGCATTTTTTATTTTGCATACGTTCTAAAGCCACAGTACATTGCTGCTATTTTTGCTTTAGAACATTCTCTTTTAGAATCCCTTTTTAAAGAGGAATGCATGTATATATTTGTATTTGTCTTTTTTCCAGATCCTTTAAATTTCCTTGTGCAAATCCAATTTTTGTATCATGTTATTTTTTGCTTGACAGAAACAACTTGTATCAGTCAGGGCAAAGAAGTCGAGCCAAACAAATGGAATCCAATGTTAACATAATATTGTTCCTCATGTAACAGTTCCGGACAAGGGTTTATACTGGCAAGGAAGGTCCTCCTGTACTCGGCATGCAGCACCTGAGAAATGGCCTCTTTCCCATCTTCAGTGCCTGACTTCTGACATTGCCGTACGTATCGATAACAGGCAGCCAGGAGGACAAGAGCATGGAGGATGTGGACGGTTTTTCTGTGTGAGGAAGGCTGGAAGTAACATCCTTGCTTCTGCCAGCCATCCAACAGCTAAAACGCACACTCATGGTGATACTGAACTACAGGGGAGGCTGAGAAGTGCAATAGAGCTTCGTGTTCAGAAAGAGAAGGACATGGTTTTAGACGAAAGCTAGTAGTCTTCTTAAAGAGATATGGCCTGCACACACGTTAAATGTTACCTTACTTTCTCCTCCAACAGCCTTGCAAGAAATGTTATCATGCAAATGGAGATAAATTTTCAGAATCCAGATAAGCCAAATGGTCACTTATCTTATGGATAAAAATGTCTTTGGAACTGGAGGCTAAGAAAAATTTCAGGAACCAGGCAGCTCTGGAGAAAGAGTATGAAGAGCGGAATACAGCAGACCTGGCTGGAAAGCATATTGCTTGGACAGGGCTGAAATGCTTCCTACCGGGGGAGGATTAAGAGGAATGTGATGGTGTGGATTAGAGAAATTCACAGAATCTGCTTTGAGGAAAAAGCTACACATGGACAGCATTCAGAGGGGAGAAAAGTGGAGCCATTTCTAGATATGCTATCACATAGCAAACTCTTAAAGGAATTGTGAAAGTTTTAGGAAAAGAAAGATAATTTTTGTTTTTATTTTCTTTTTTAAATAGGCTCCATACCCAGCATGGAATCCAACATGGGGCCTGAACTCATGACCCTGAGATCAAGACCTGAGCCAAGATCAAGAGTTGGATGCTCAGCCGACTGAGCCACCCAGGTGCACCAAGAAAGATAATTTTTTAAAATATTTTTATTTATTTATTTGAGAGAGAGAGACAGAGAGAGAGAGAGAGCACGATCAGGGAGAGGGGCAGAGGGAGAGGGAGAAGCAGACTCCCCGCTGAGCAGGGAGCCTGATGCAGGGCTCCATCCCAGGACCCTGAGATCATGACCTGAGCTGAAGGAAGACACTTAACCCATTGAACCACCCAGGTGCCCCAAGAAAGATAATTTTTAATGGTGAAATAGACCATCTCCAATTTTTTGAACAGTTCTCATGTGCAAGAATGTTCTGATTTGATATCATGGAAAAAGTATCCAAAAGGAATTTCTCCTAACTCACGTTATCTCTTTGCTGGAAGAAAGATGTGCAGCGTGGAAGCTACTAGATGCTGCTGAGCCCTCTCTGTGTCTTGTCCGGCACCTGCTCCTGCTGCTCTTTACTGTATCGCTTCTAGGAGCCACAGCCTCTCCCCGGGAAGAACGGTGCTGTGGTCTCCGTGTTTTTATCCACCTCCCATCAAATTCATGGGCCAGGAGACTAAAGCTTGCAGTGATGGTATTAGGAGATGGAACCTTTGGCGGGAGGAGGGGGTGTGTGATGAGGTCATGAGGGTGGAGCCCTCATAGATGGAATTAGTGCCCTGATCAGAGAGACCCTAGGGACCCCCCCACCCCTTCTCCACAGGGGGAGGACACCGCAAGTGGTCTGCAACCTGGAAGAGGCCTCTCACCTATTACGCTGCCCCCTGATCTCAGCCTTCCAGCCTCCAGAATCATGAGAAATAGGTTTCTGTTGTTTATAAGCCCCCAGGATGTGGTATTTTGATACAGCAGCCGGAACGGACTTAGACGAATGGACCGAGCCCCAACACGTCAGCAGCAGGCTTGGAGAGAGCCCCCAGTGCCTGCCAGTTACAGCTGCACGTCCTCCAAGCCTTACCCTTTTGTTACCGTACGTGTACCATTTTAGCTCTTCTTATTTCCATCGTAAGTACTATAAAAGCATTTCCTAGGACATACAGAAGGTTGCCTTTGCAGTTTTATTATCACCAAGACCATGTGCCTAGCTCATGTCAATATTTATGTCCCTGTTGCATAATGTCAGCCTCCAAACCTGCCAGCATTAACCTCTCTGACTCATTTTCGAAACCTCTCCCTAACCTTACTACCGTATCATTAACCCCTAGCCATGTGCACGAGTAGCAGAGTTGAGATTTGAGTCCAGACAGTTGTAGATTAAAGGTCTTTTTAAAAATTATATTATTCTATTTCTTTACAATTTTCCATTATATAAATGTTTTATTTTTTCCTTGGAGTCAGTAAGACCTGAGTTTGAGCATTGGCTTAACCATAGCACCACAGTTCCTTCTGCAGATAACAGAATTCCCTCCAGATGATTAATTGGGAAGAGATTTAACCGGTGCAAGGCTACCTCTGAACCATTGGGTAGGCTGGAGAAGCAGGCTTTCTGGGCTTTCTGGAATGACTTCCAAAGCCACACTGCACAAGTGGACCTCCCGGGGAGCTGCTGTCTCTAACAAGGTCAGAATTCAAAAAGCTCTGCCTCAACTTCAAGATCTGAAAGTATGCCACTTTGGTCATGCAAACAAAATGGGTGCCTTGATACCCTACCTCTTTCTTCAGGAACCAATTCAAAATGGAGCCTCACACAGGTGTTAATGTCTCCGATTGGTGGATTCTAAATCTCAGCCTGCGAGCTACCTGCAAGGGAGTCTGGGAAATGTAGTTTTAGCTTTCTTTCCTTGGCACACCCAGTGAGCACTGCAATGATTATTACATGTGCTGACCCACTGATCCTTCCTACTCTGATGAACAGATTTGTTTTTAACAGATCTCTTAGAGATCTCTTGGTCCCTTCCATCCTTTGTCTTACTGTCTAAAGTGAGATCTTAATCATGTACTGCCTGTCTCTTTGGGCTGTGAAGTCAGAGCAAGATGCTGAATGTCAATGCCCTTGGAAAACAGCAGATATCTGCAAGATACTGTAATCAATACAGACATTTGAGATTGTGTGGCCAAAATATGGAGGTTATTTTCTACCAAAATGGGAACTTGTATATGCCTTATAAATGTTAATAGAAAGGGAGTAGTGTAGAACTCATTTATGACTTACTGTGTGCTGGGAACGTTCACAGATAACTTCATTGCATCACTTATAATTGCAAATCATAATGATGCTGGAGGTTAGAAACAAGCACTTCCTGCACCAAGATTATTTGGTTTTGTTGAATGCTGTAGCAGGATGGGGCAGTCAGAAGGCAGTCGCCACTGCTTTTCAAAAGAATTGGGTCTTCTATTTATTAAAAGTACTTGAAATTCTATGTTGTGTGGGGAAAAAAGACCAAACAATGGATTTCAAAGTGAAAAAAGACAAGTCTGGTTCTTGGTTCCTGAAGGATCTTGTTCAGATGCTCTCTGCTGTTTTGATATATGAAAAAAAACCCACATTTTGTGTGAAATATGGAAACCAAGGAGAGAAACTGCTTGGGGCCAGTATTATAGCACTGTGGCAAGGAATGATAAATAGATACAGAAAGATAATTTGCCATATAAACACCGAAATGAATTGGTTAGATGAGACTCAAAATTTGCCAATTAAAAATTTTAAAAGGAGCGTAATTCTTTATCCAAATCTATCCGTTTTCCCTCCCAGTATGTAAACAAGAATAAGGAAAGATGGAATTGGCCCAACACAAATTGCCTTCGATCCTTGGTCCTAACTCAGCTTTTTCTTTTTCTTTCTTTTTTTCTTTAATTGGCTGTTTTAGCAGGATGGAGTGACCAAGTGGCCCGTGGCTGTCTTTATACTAGCCTGGGCTTTGACGTACCGTTGCCACTTACTAGCTTGAGACGTGGCAGTTTTCTTAGACTTTTGCGGCCCCAGTTTTCTTTATGTTTAGAACGTGGATCATAGTTCCGATGTCAAAGATTTTGGGAAAACTGAAGGAGCCAGTCAAGGTGGAGCGTTCAGCACAATCCTTGACGTGCAGTGAGTGTTCATAAGTGATCTTTCTCCCACACTCGGCCCTTCCCCTATGACGCAGAGACCTCTAACATGCAGAATGTCATCTCCAAAAATGTGGCTGGTAATCACACTGTTGGGATGGTGGAATGGATGGCACAGAAATTACCCCCTTTCACAGCCAGGGTAGGTGGAAGGTAACGTTAGTGCAGGTGCCCAGCGGTGACCAGAATGGCAGGCACAATGTCTAGATGTGATGACATCACAGATCAGATAACATCCAGAGAAGGAAGCAGGGTAAATCCTGCAGAAATACCTTGTTACCCATTGAGTGATTGTTTTGATGGGAAATACTTGGATTCTGAGACTTTTCTTTTAAGGCAGAAAGAACTGGAGGCAGGGACAGGGGAGTGGCTAGCTGCTGGCAGGTGGCAGGGCCCATATCATAAAGCTGTAACCCAGGGGCAAGATTCCAGGGACTAAGCAAGAGAAGAAATGTGGAACGAGGTCTAGAGAGATATATTTGTTAGACAGACATCCAGATGGGTATTTTTGGATAAGAGACAAGAGACTAATCTAAAGGCTGTAATTGGGGTCAGGGAAGTGAAATCTGGGATAAGGAGTTCTTTTAGAATTGAAGCACAGGCTCAGGCCTGGGCCAAGAGCCACGGGGACAGGAGACTGAGTTCTAGAAAACACTGGTGAGAGCTCTCCTCGGCTAAGTTCGGTGGATCCAAGTAGGACGGGGGCTGCGAGCTGGGTATTGGGTTTGACACCAGAAGCCTCTGTTAACTCATCACTCAGGGTGATGAGTCCTCTTCATCCTGTTTTTTGGACTGCCTCAGGTATTTCTCAATTGACTTAAAATTACATTTGGATTAAAAACATCTAGTTTATATTCCCAATCTCTCTATTCTTAAGGAAGTCATTCAACTTATAAAACATTCGGTGTGAATCCTAACTACAGGGTTGGGGGAATCCAGTGTTGTAAGGTCTAGGAAAAGATGGACCCATCATTATCTTCTTACTCTCAGCCCACAGTGTTCAAAACGGCAGCAACAAGGACCTCCCAGCGCCTGAAATGCGCTCGCTGTAATTGAGCTTCTCTGTAAGTGGCTTTCAAAAACATGGTACCAAAAAAAAAAAAAAAAAAAAAAAAAGAATGTAGAATATCTCATATCTCATTTATAGTTTTTATTGATTACCTGTTGAAAATGGCAATATTTGTGGCATATTAAGTCATAGATATTATTGAAATTAATTTTACTTGCTTCTTCCTACTTTTTTAATGAGACTACTACAAAATTTTAAATTACCTATGAGATGCACACTCTATTTCCTTTGGACATGCTGCTTTGAAATCATCGCTGTCCTTCTTCAGGCAGTTTCATAGATTGACCCCAGCCCGGATGGTGGGACACCTGACCAATGACACCACATCGTCAGGAGTGAGCCTTGGTTTAATCTAACCCGCCCAATCGGGTACAATGACCACGGCAAAATGTAGAATTCAATCTGAACAATCCTACTTTGTCTAAACTTCTAGAAGCTGCAAGGCAGATCCTGAGAATGAAACCAACCAGAGGAAACAGAGCCAAGAACTAAATCCAGATAATCACTCAAAGTAGAGCATCTCTGCAGCTGGAGAGCTACGCCTTGGGCTGTTCAGTTCCGTGAGCCCAAAAACCTTCTTGTCTAAACCATATTAATTCTTTTTTATTTCTGACATAAAGAATGCCAGCTCTTCCTAAGCACTTTTCAACTCTAGAGAGCCGTCCACGTACACACTGCCTGATGTCATTTCTGCTGGGCACGATGAAACCCAAGAATGGTCAGTGACTTGCTCAAAGCCACAGTGTAAACTCATACAGGTCCTGAAGTTGCCACACCCAGTGTAGCATTGAGGTGACTCAGAACAGCACAATGTCTGTTTGTCTGTCCCTCCTGCCCTCTGCAGCCCTGTTCAGTGTAGGGCTGGCCAGCGCCCAATCCCGAGCCAATCCTGGTGAGGGCTCAGAGTGCGTTAGAACCTTGCAGTCTGCCAGCTGGGCTATCTTGAAATAGTCCCATTGTCCTAAACCTAAAACTAGCTGTCTGTTGAATGAGGCCAGGACACCTGCTTAACTACCATGCACAGCCTTCTCTCAAACCTTAAGTTGTGGCCTATGGGTTGCATTTTTCCTTGCCCTGGTCATTGGCGTCACCAACGACTGGCACCAAAAATTGCCAAGTTTGCAGTGATTCTAGGAGAGGTGAGTAGGGGATCAGGAGAGGGGGGTTATGCTGAGACACGCCACATGGAATCACGAGCAGGGGAAATGCAGGTTTCTCCGCTAACTAGAAGATTGTAAGAGAAGAAATACCCCAGCTGTTCAGGAGCATGTTTCTTCTGACAACCTCATGGCCAGCGGTCAAGCTGCTGGTGTAGCTTCAACACCAAGTTCACAATTCTCTCCTTGGGCTGCAGTGGCCTTTTCTGAATTATTCCCTAGAACAATGTAGTGGTTCTTCTTTCTTTACGTTTTTTTTGTACCCTTGAATTTTCTCGATCTCCCTGAATTAGGATACCTTGGAGGCGCCCAGAGAAGTCCAGACATTACTTGTGTGTAAGCCACTTAATGCTCCAGGCACAGGGGAGCGTAACGGTGCCCATGAGAAGCCCACCATCTTATTGCACGGGAGAGAGAAGTCACTGAGTGCCTAGATGCTGCCGGGACATTTCCCAAGAACTCATCACTCTGTGAGATACTGGAGCTGTCTGGGAGTGAGTCAGCACTTTCCAAGGTGTAATTAACAACCACTCGCAAGGACCCTCTCCCAGCCGCCGAACCCCACGCGGGAGCTCCAATTGCTGGAGAACACCTGTTTCCAACGTCAGCCTCCTGCTTTCTTCTCAGCTGGCGTCTGCGAAGAGCCTGGCATGTGGTGTGCATGGGGGGTAGGGAGGGAGGGACAGCCTCTGCGTTCTCCCCCCCAGAACCCCACTGTCTCACTGTGCATGTACCCTATAAAACGCTGTTGTCCTTTCCTGGATTAGCATACACAAGTCCCTTAATAGACAGATGAGGTTCTCATTTCTTTATTCTGCACACATTATGACATGTTTTCCATGCTGAATAATGAAAATGTAAAAGAGGAGAAAGAGAAGTAAATAATAGATTCTCAAGTCTTTTCTTTTTCTTTTTTTTTTTTTTAACTTGAGAGCTTTTGAGGCAAATACAAAAGCTGCTTGTCGTGAATCTTGTGGCTTGGTCAGGCGATACGCACTCCCACGTCCTTCTTGGGCACAGCCTTGTCCTACCAGGGTCAGAAACCTAAGTACTTGCCACTTTTCCCATCTTTGCTTGTTTCGAGAGTTCCAAATGTGATTTAGGGCATTTCAGTTAAGTGCATCCACTTGGACTCAGAATAGAGCTAAGGGGGAAAGCATCTGCTTAGCTGATGCTGACCATGGCCTGGTTCTGGATCTCACGGCTGGAAGTGGCTTTCCCGATGGGCAGCCAATGTTCTTCTTTCAAAGCCTTCCATCCTTGGAGGCCCAGAGTCACCTGCAGTGAGGTCTGGGGCTCTTTCCTGGGAGCCACGCTGGTCCTCTCTTTCTCCCCAACGATCCTATTACCTCCTTAATACCCTCTAATCAGTCCCCTAAAACTAGCTAGACAGGCTTCTGTGCTCTGCCAAAGAGCCCTGATTAACATATCATTCAATTTATATGCTTAAAAATAGAAAAACTGGCTTCAAAACAGATCACAGGAGTCCAAGTAGGGGAAGATTGACATGATCAGTCTTTGTCTAGACATTATAGCTTATTAATGCTGCCTGAGCCTGGTCTGTGTGCGCAGCCATACGATACCGTTGACTCATTTGGAAACTAGTGCAAGAAAAAGGCCCCAAAACTTCTAAAGCACTTGCTTTGTCCCCAGTACCCTTTCCTAAGAGACTCTTGGCTACGGCTGATCCCTTGGCATGAGCTGCCTTTTATCTGCTTTAAGGAGAGCCAGGCAGGGAATGGGAAAAGGGCTTTCTGGATTATTTAACAAATCAAAGAGAGAGTGTGATGTTTTCTCTTCAGAGAGAGGAGAGAGGACAGGGTGAGTATTATAGAGTCACATGTAGCCGTGGGTCGTGATGTGGAGTGACCACAGAGTCCCCAGGTTCTACAGTGACACCTGCTTCAGAGACACGCCGGCAGCCAGGCTACCCTATAAACAATGCCCTGCGCCCAGCTGCTTAGAAAGAAAACAGCTTTGAACAGCAGATGCCCTGTTGAGAACCACACGGGTCGTCCGTGGGTAGGAAACCACAGTACTGAGAACACTTGGCTCCTTTCCTTCAAGACTCACGAGCTTCAGAGGCAAAAAGTTTGGATTCAATCTGGTGCTGTTGGGTTGTCATTTTAACTTTTAATATGTACCCAGATGTCGAGTCAACATCCCCGACAGACACGGGGCTGCCTCCAAGGCATAGCATACACCTCGACGTTAGCACACAACCCTCCTCTATAATTGTGCATTTACACAACTCTTCCCCCACCCCCCGCACTACGGAGGGATGTTGTGGGCAGGAGCTGGTTGTGTCGAGATGGTGAAAGCAAGGGTTTCAAAAACAGACCAGAGCAGATGGAAATCCCTCCTTCACCAATGTTTAAGGCTGCTTGATCCAGGAGTTTTCAATTCTCTGTGTCATGGTTGCTTCATTAATAAAATGGGCATAATAATGCCTCACCACCCAGGCAGCCAGAATGAGATACTGTGCAGGGCACTTCCCAGAGCGTCTGGTTCATGGAAAACAGTCCAGAACATCAGCCAGTGTGTGCTGTTTCTATTTTCGGGACACAGTCCTGGAGTGCCCAGTGAATGCTAAGAAGTAATACAGGCTAATGACACCTGAGCGCTCGCGGGGAGGAACCGCCCAGCAGAAGAACTAAGTTCAGTCCAGCGGTTTACCGAGCACGGGCTCCCTGGCCTTGGACACCATGACTTCACTGGACCACAGCTTCCATCCCTACCTGGAACCCGCAGTGACAGCTTCTTCACAGAGCTACGATGACAGCCAAGGGGAGCGTGCAGGTTCGAGTTTTTTGTTGTTGTTTTGTTTTTAAGGATTTTATTTATTTGTTTGACAGAGAGAGCGAGAGAGCACAAGCAGGCAGAATGGCAGGCAGAGGGAAAGGAAAAGCAGGCTCTCTGTTGAGCAGGGAGCTGGATGCAGGCTCCATCCCAGGACCCTGAAATCATGACCTGAGCTGAAAGCAGATGCCTAACCGTCTGAGCCACCCAGGAGCCCTGCAGGTCCAGGTTCTTTGTGAGTCTATAGAAGGGGACTCCACAAATGTCATGACGAATGAGCCCTTGTCACACCCACATTCGCACTGGCCACCTCTCAAACCCAGCAACTTTCCCAAAGCCCAGTGCACTTTGTCCTGTCAGTGCACCATCCACGTAGGTGGGGAAGCAAACAGGAGGGGCCTCCAGGACCCAGGGAAGTGCTCCCTACAAGCTGTGGGGCAGAGGGAGGGTCTCCTGCTGGGGGGGCTGCAGGGACAGGAGAGTCTGCCCCTGAGCAACCCATTCTGTGAAAGGGCATCTGTAGGCATCCCTGTGCTCCCCGGGGACTGTCCTTCCTAGTGACGCTGCTCGGGAGTTGCAGATGACATGTGCCCCACACAGAGGAGACCCCCCCACCACAGGTCTGAGACACACAGTCACCTAGTGTCCCCTGGGCTGGTTCTGGGTGGCCCAGGGACAGGCGGTGCTCACTCTAAAGCTGAACTATCTTCCAGCAACATGTTATTTGAAGCTCCCAGTAGATACTCTAGTAGAAATAATGTAACAAAAATGGGCCAGCTCTGGGCTAGCCCAGCCGTGCCATTTTAATTCATGGTGTAGCCGAACTCCCTTCAGTAGCAACCTATGATCTGAGTCCTAGGATCCTTGAAACAAAGGAGAAGCAAAGAGAGTATGTGTCAAGTCAGTTCTTACACACTTTCTGGATATAAATGCCACTTGAGCAAACTTTAAAAAGTGGCAAAATTGGTATTTGGGATCTAAGCACCCAAGAGACAGATGTCAACTTGGAATCAGTATGATGTATGGCAGACTCTTCAAATTTATTTATTTTTATTTTTTAATTTTTGTTATTTTTAAAGACTTACTGATTTATTTGAGAGAGAGAGAGAGAGAGCGAGAGAGCAGGTGGGGAGGGGCAGAGGGAGAGGGAGAGAATCTCCTGCAGACTCTCCACTGAGTGGGGAGTTCAACCAACTAAACCACCAAGATGCCCCAGACTCTTTAAATTTAACTGATGCAACCCCACTCCCATCCACTCCCCCCCCCAAGTGGTAGGTATTACCCTACCACAAATATCAAGATACGGTGACACGGTGACTTGTCCTGGGCCATCCGTTTGATTAATATGAAAGCTCTCATTTGGCTGGCGATCTGTTGGGCACCACAGTCCACCTGCCTTCCATTACCCAAATCTGTCTGTCTTCCTTATTTAGCAAATGCTTTCCCCTGTGCCTCAGCGCCCAGAAGGACAGCTCGCAGGGAGGGCAGAACATGTTTCTTTCTTCTTGCTGTTCTCCTCTATCAAAACTTACGTTTTCTCTACTAAGGACACAGGGAAAAGCCATGTGGTTATGTATAGTCTCCTTTTAACCACCTGAGAGGTATTTACGTGGGGGTATACGTAATCCTAAGGAGTAAGCCTCATACCAAACCAGCCTGCGTAGGAAGGGCAGTTTCTGGTTCAAGCATCTTAGGGCATCACATGGAACAGAGAAGAAGGGAACAGATCCTTGACAGAGTTTGTCTTAATAAGCCAAGTGATGTGTATGTTTTCTCACCTTCTAATGGAGAGAGTGACCCACGGGTGGACCGGGACTCCGAGATGAGGGATGGTGGCGTGCTGGCAGCAGGGTGCCCGCTGCAAGAGGACGGGGCTGTGTACCTCGGGTGTTGCAGACTGGGGGCCCTTCTGCGGTTTCTGCAATCCTCCTTATCCTTTCTCAGAGGAGAGAGGGATGATCCCGGGAAACTGGAAACAATCATCTCCCAGGAGAAAAGGAGTTTGAAAGAATAGCTGAGATTCTGCATTTGATTAGCTCGAATGAACAGGTCCAAGTTGCGGGAAGGACAGATTTCAGATTGGGGAACATCCAGACAGGCCGCCTAGACATACTGGCCTGGTAAAGTGAATTTTCTTACACCCAATTCCCCGGGCTTCACCCCCCGTTGTCCCCCTTTCCTGCTTCTGGGAGATGTGGGAGCTCCCAGGCGGGACGACTACTCATCTCTGCATGCAGTGGTGGGCTTGGGGCAGGTGATCTGTGGCTCACTTAACTGAGAGATACAAGGGACAGCAAACACACACACCGGTCAGCTTCATCAGGGAGAAGCCATCTGAGGAGCGTGCTTCCCTGTCCATGAACCCCAGCGGCTCAGGAACACCCTTGGCCACCACATTCCCCCCCCCCTCCCAGTCTTCCCCACCTTGCTATGGGCGGGGGAGGTCATGCAGAGGCAGTGACCTCAGATTGACCCTTGAGCTGCCCCTCCCCCAGCAAGCAAGGGGCGGTTCCTCCCCTCCCCTGTCCTTGGAACATGCGCTCTGACCCCATCCGGGTCATTTACAAGGCGCAGCCCTGAGAGAGCCACGTGGAAGTGATCAGACCTGCGGAGGCCTGTCTGTAAACTGTGAAGATCCCGCGGGCAGGTGGGAGACTCCTGGTCCTGCGGCCAAGACGAGCTTCCTGAGTAAGTCCCCCTGCTCCTATAACCTGCTGCCCCTCCCGGAGCGCCTGTCCCTTCATTCTCGCGCCCTGTCCTCCTCGCACAGCCCTGGCCTGTTGGGATTTCCCAGGAAGCTACCAAGGATGCTGGGGACAACAATGGGGCCGTCAGCCTGGGCCCTGGGCCAGGGGCATCCTGGGGACCCTGGCTTGGTGGCTAGCTCCGTGGGCAGGGTGGTGGCTAGTGTGTCTGAGCTGGGGGACATGCCATGGATGCCCTGGGCCTAGCCGGCTGTGGAGCAGGGGTGCAGGTGGAGACGGGGTGACTGCTGCCTGTGGGGCAGACACATGGGGCTGGCAGGCCAAGCAGGAGAGCAGGACAGGCAGGTGAGGACCTTGGCTGCTCTTGGGGGAAGCCAGGAGGGTGCAGACTGCTGGCCACACTGTGACAGTCTGAGGGGGGTGCTAAGGGCTGGAATCCCTGAGAAATCCAGAGAGGAGGAAGGTGTATCGGCCCTATAGGAGGGCATATTTGTACCCCAAAACCCCATTGTTTCTCTGTCCCTTGAAGATGTATATCTTGCCACGTCTTTGAAATGTAAGCACCAGTAGATAACCAAACACTGCCTAGATTGCCTGAGGATGGAGGAGAGGGGGAGGGGTGGCTTTTCCAAATTCAGACTGCCACAGAAGCTTCTGGCCCAAATCTAGTCCACAGCCGCTGCCCTCAGACCTGTGGTGTGGGGTCTCCTCTGTGTGGGGCACACGTCACCTGCCACCCCTGAGCAGCGTCACTAGGAAGGACAGTCCCCAGGGAGCACAAGGATGCCTACAGATGCCCTTTCACAGAATGGGATGCTCAGGGGCAGACCCTCCTGTCCCTGCAGCCCCCCCAGCAGGAGACCCTCCCCCTGCCCCACAGCTTGTAGGGAGCACTTCCCTGGGTCCTGGAGGCCCCTCCTGTTTGCTTCCCCACCTACGTGGATGGTGCACTGACAGGACAAAGTGCACTGGCCTTTGGGAAAGTTGCTGGGTTTGAGAGGCGGCCAATGCAAATGTGGGTGTGACAAGGGCTCATTCGTCATGACATTGTGGAGTCCCCTCCTATAGACTCACAAAGAACTTCGCACCTGCACGCTCCCCTTGGCTGTCATCGTAGCTCTGTGAAGAAGCTGTCACTGCGGGTTCCAGGTAGGGATGGAAGCTGTGGTACCGTGAGGTCATGGTGTCCAAGGCCAGGGAGCCCGTGCTCGGTAAACCGCTGGACTGAACTTAGTTCTTCTGCTGGGCGGTTCCTCCCCGCGAGCGCTCAGGTGTCATTAGCCTGTATTACTTCTTAGCATTCACTGGGCACTCCAGGACTGTGTCCCGAAAATAGAAACAGCACACACTGGCTGATGTTCTGGACTGTTTTCCATGAACCAGACGCTCTGGGAGGTGCCCTGCACAGTATCTCATTCTGGCTGCCTGGGTTGTGAGGCATCATTATGCCCATTTTATTTTTTTTTTTTTTTTTTTTTTTTTTTTTTTTTCATTATGCCCATTTTATTAATGAAGCAACCATGACACAGAGAATTGAAAGCTCCTGGATCAAGGAGCCTTAAACAGGGATTCGGTGTAATTTCTTCCTGGGATGTTTGGTAGAATTCACCAGCGAACAGTCTGGCCCTGGCGTCTTTAATAAATGCATACCTGTGCACTTGTTTACCCTTCTTGTGTGAGTTTTGACAGCTTTTGTCCTTCACGAAATTGGTTCACTTCGAGGTTGTCAGATTTGTGGGTGTAGAGTTGTTCACAGAACCCATTCATTTTTCCTTTAATGTCCAGGGGATGCGAAGTGATGTCCTCCCTGTCATTCTGTGTCATTCTGATTCCAGTAATTCGCATCCACATTCCCTCTCTCTCTCTCTCTCTCTCGTTTTAATTAGCCTGGTTAGAGACTTTTTCCTTTTCTCAGTGGCTAGAACTTCCAGTGATATGTTGAATAAAAGCTGTGGGACTGGAGGTCCTTGCTTTGTTCACAATATGGGTGGGACCAGTTCCGTCTTTTGCTAAGTATTACTCCCAATGTACGTTTTTGTATATTCTCTGTATTACGTTGAGGCGACCCACCTCTGTCCCCAACTTGCTGATGGATTTTGCCATGAAGAGGTATTGGCTCTTGTCAGATGCCTTTCTGGGTCAATTTAAATCATCATGAGGTTTTTTTTTCGCCTTTAGCTTGTTGACATGGCGGATCACACTGGGGTTTGAATGTGAGACCACTCCCGCGTATCTGGAATAAACCCTATTGGGGCACCCAAATGATTCTTTTTATATGCAATGTTACATGAATTAACACTCAGTTTATTTAATTGTTGTGGGACTATTAAGATTACATATTTCATCTTGGTTGAATTTCAGTTGTCGTTTATGAGGAATTATTTCAAAGGTAAAAGCATAGATTTGTTCGTAATTATAAGTCGACGTAACAAACGATCACAGATGTGTGGACTTAAAACAACAGAAATTTGTTCTCTAATAATTCCAGAGGACAGAAGCCCAACGTCAGGGTGTCCGTAGGGTTGGTTCCATTGGAAGGTTGAGGAAATGTGTGTTCCACGCCTCTTTCCTAGAATCGCGCAACGTTGGTGCTCATTGGCTGGTGGTTGTGTAACTGCAGTCCATGCCCCTATCAGCTCGTGGCTCACCTCCCGTGCATCTCTGCGTCTCACACACCACCCTCTGTTCTCTTACAAGAACACTGGCATTGGGATGTAGGGCCCACCCCAAACGCAGCATGAACTTATTTGGAGATCCTTAACTTAATTACACCTGCAAAGACCCTATTTCCAACTAAAGTTGTGTTTGTAAGAACTGGGGGTTAGAACTTGGACATATCTTCTGGGGCGCAACATTCAACCCACTCCCACAGTGTTCCATGATCCCCTCGATAGCCGGGGATGTGATGTACCCTGTTTCATTGGTGTTTGTGTCTTTTCTCTATTTTTGTCAATCTTAACAGAGGTTTATCAATTGTATGTAGCTTTTGGAAGAACTAGCTTTCTGTTTCATTTTATCCGGGGGTCCTACACTTGTTTGTTCCCCTGGCCATCTTCCACGATTCTCCCGTGGTCGTCTCTTGCACGACTTCCAGGGTTTGTAGTTGTAATTAGCAGGGAAGGGCAGGGAAAATAGTGTCTATGCTATCCTTTCCAGTCTGAAGAAAAAGTAATTCTCATTTTCAGGATGAAAAACTGGACTCATTGTGTTAGTGTTCAATTGTCCCCAGATGTTAAGTGGAGGACAAGACTTGATGGGTTCTTCTGACTCTAAGTCTACTTTCTCTTCCACATCCTTGCACACATTCTTCCTGTGGCTACACAGGAACACCCCCTCCTCACCCCAACATTTGGTGTCCACACTCAGTGTTTTCAAAGCTTCCCAGGAAGGAGGCTGACCAGCTGGAAAGGCAGCTAGAATTATCTCCAAGGCTTGTATATGGACCACCTCACATAAGACCAGGATTTCCCAAGGGTGAGCATTGGTAGCTCCGGTGGTGTCCGTGAAGAAATGGCCTTTCCTAAAAACTCACATGGGGGGGACTCACCATCCTTGTTTGCAGTGAAAATACTGCAGTTATTAGCATCATTTTGATGAAATGCAGTGGTTCCGTAAACAACCCCACGCTTGCTTGGTCTCTGGTGTCCCTGGCCCCTCAGTGTACACCCCTCATTATGCAGACTTCCTCCTGTGGTTCTGGAATTGTCTGCTTCTCTTCTTCTTCCACCATATCAGCCATGGCGCTGCTCTGTTTTCCCCACTGGAAGATTGTTTTGTTTGGTTATTGTTTTTCCTATTAATTATATAATAGATTTGGCCTCTGGAAACTCAGGGGATATACTGTCGTGCATGAAACAGGAAGGACGATGGCAAACGGGGTCCTGAGGGTGGAGGCTGTGCAGATGGAGAGATCTGAGTTCACCCCCTGTCCCTGCTCCCTCCTGCCAAGACACGCTGTGAGGAACGATATCTCTGAGCCGGATTTTCCCCTCACAAAAGGGGGATAATCAGCTGATTCTTCTCCTCATGGGTCTTCTCAAAGGTGTTTGAGAGTCTGTTACAACCACAGGGATGGTTTTACAGGAAGCTGGGCCTTGTAGGATAAGAAGTGGTTCTTCATCTTGTGACTTCTGTCTTCTCCTGTCCTTTCCCAGATAGAATTCACTCTTTCCTTTCCCTTCCTCATCTCCCTTAATTTCTGCCTTCTTGTCACCGCACATCTCCCTCAGGTTCGCTCCTTCCTCCCTCCCTCCCTCCCTCCCTCCCTCCCCCCCTCTTCTTTCTCCTCCTTCTCCTCTAGTCCTTTCTTCCTCCTCCTGCTTCTCTCCCTTTCCTCCTGCTTCTCCAACTTCTCCCGCTGCCCAGCCTCTAACACCGTGAAATGTGTACTGTGACCATGTCCATAATCTGAGACAGAACAGAAGTCTCAGCATGGACTTATTTCCAGGTGACTTTGTTCGAGGTAAATATTGTCTGGTGATCTAAACTATCTCTCAGGAAAGAAGGTACACCCTCCATCTTCTTCCGTATTTATTTTCATCACTTGTCTGAGGCCTTCAAAAACCGATTGCTGCGATGGTCCTTAGCAAGAGTCTGTGCTTCGCTTGGTGATGACAGACAGAAATGTGTGGTGTGAGTCGATGCAGGACAGACGGAGCTGGACTGAGGCTGCGGTTACTCCGGATAAAGTCATGCATTGGCTCCCCTACCAAGCTCTCCGAAGTGCAGGCTGAGGACATGGTAGGAGTTGGAAAGGAGGACCTCTGGTGGCAGAGAGCTGTTCCGCAGGGAAAAAACAAAACTTTCATTTGAGAAAATGCTGTATTAAATCTTCCAAATGATCATATTCGTTAATGTATTTGTCAGCACTTGTCTACTGAATGCTCACTGTCTGCCGGGTGTACTCACAGGCACGGAGGTTGTGCCTGGTAGTAAAATTAAAATCCTCGCCCTCATGGGGCTCCATATGTACTCGGGAAGATGTGGCAAACAGAAAGGGGGCAGATAGACAAGAAATCGTAATATAAGGTAGTGATAAGTCCCAAGAGAGAAGAAAAGTCAGTGGAAGGGGATAAAGAACAAGCAAAGATGCAACCCTAGGCGGGGTGGGTGGGAAAGTTGGTGTACCAGTGAGCCCTGGGATACTGTAGGGAGTGACGCAAAAGCAACAGGGAAAACAGCGTTGTAGGCACAGAACGAAGCAGATACAACCTCCCTGGGTCAGGAGGGAACCTGGCACCTTTGAGAGAGAGAGGAGGAAATTAGTGGGAAATGAAGTGAGAAATTAAGTAGCTAGGGTCCAGATGATGTTGGTCCTTGAGGTCCATGGTAAGGATTTTGAATTTTATTCCAAATAGGAAAAGAAGTCAGTGGAAGATTTTGATCAGAGAAGGAGGGGGAGGGGCTGACCTACTACATTTTTAAATGATCGTCTCTGAGTCCCAAGTAGAGAGAGCACAGACAGATGTGTATCAAGACTCAGAAGGAGGGCAGTCATTTACAAGTTCCTGTAAGCTGGCTAGCAATGATGGTGATTTGGACCAGTTCATTTCGGGTGCTTTTGGGATTTATTTTGAATGTATGAAACGGCAGGAGTGGATGGTCGCTTTAGTTTTAGATCTCAGGAGTTAAAGATAAAACTAAAGGTTTTGGCCGGGGTGCCTGGAAAGTGGTGTTACCAGTCAGGAAGAATTCAAGGAGGAGATAAAAAATCAGGGAAGTAAGACTCAAAGGTGTGTTTTGTCCATGTTGGCATCGAGACGCTAGTGAAATATTCAGACAGATTTCAAGTTAGATGTAGTATCAAGAATTTAGGGAAGAAATCATACATATACATTTATATGTAGTTTATTAAAAGCTATAGGAAGTCCTGTAGTAAGACAAACCACTTTATCCATTTTCAGCCCAGCATTTTCCAAAGCAATTTGACTAAGAAACCTTTTTTTCTTATGACACGTATATGTGTTCTGGGGAATGAGTGTCCCACAGAACACATTTTGAGGTATGCTGGTGGCTAAAGCATAGAACGGAGACCTCATAATTACATGTCTTGAAAGTTCACTGATGAATTAAAAAAAGAAGAGAATTGTCCTTGTTCGTGTATGGGGTAGCTTTGTAGAATCACTGCTTATACAGTTTGTCTCTTTGTGATCATCCCACTGAAATTAGTGAAAAACCTTTGTTGGAGGGAAAATATGCTTAAATCCATTGGAGGCTAGATAACAGTTTTCTTCTGCCACCTTGTAAATATGCCCAAACTCTCAAGGTCTGAAGCAATTCATTCTGAAAGTAGGAGGGGAATAGCAGGAGAGCACTTGGCAGGTTGTTTCTAATCTGTCACGCTGATGGAGGTTCATAAAGCATGTAGGCATCGCATCCAGCACAAGATTTCAAACTATGACTAAAAAGTCATTAGTGTTTGGTATTTAGTGAAATGTACGTAGGTTCCAGAGATGGCTTTTAATTCCACATGCTAGGATGCCCTGACATGGAAAGAAATGGAACGGATGGACGCAAATACGAATAAGCAATATCAGAGCACATCCGAGTTAGAAGGTGAAATGTCGTTCCCTCTATCTTTGTTTCGAATCTGTGCTCTGTGTGTGTGTGTGTGTATGCACACATGTGTGTAAACTCCCACACTGTGGACCGGATTGTGCTGATGTACGATGTATTCTGGCAGAGGGCTGTGATCAATCAGTCGGAAGGCTAAGACGATAGATGGATGACTCCATCCATGACTTAAAAGATAGAGAAGATTAAAGAAAGCCTAATTCGAAAGTCTGTCAGTGGTGTTTGCCTCCGGAGCCCACATTGGATGACTAGTCAATTTCCGCTCGCTGTCCATTTGAGCGTTTTTTGAATTGTGTCTTTTATCTATCTCCCTGCTGTCTCCCCTAGTCCCATCCACCTCCTGTTCTGAGCCTCACACTTGCTTAAAATGAACTACCATGATATTACCTGGTTGGCCTTCCATTCTTGCATCCTCCAATTCATTCTCCATTAGCTTTAAAAATACAAATACAATAAAGTCTCTCTCACACCCCTTGGCTGGCTTGTCATCATCTTCAGAATAAAGTTCAAAATATATAAACTAACCTCAAGATTCATGGCTTCCACCTCCTATCTGGGCCCATTTATGCTCAGTGTCAACTTTTTCAATCCTGCATATCTCACAGTCCATCCGTGACTGCCCTGCCTCTAACTAAGCTTTACTGGTTCTTATAGTTCTGTCAATCTGTGTCTTTTAATGTGTGTATTGAGATCTTTTTAAAAATTGTTTATTTGAGAGAGAGAAAGAGCATTTGTGGGAGGGGCAGGCAGAGGGAGAGGGAGAGAGAATCTCAAGTCGACTTTGCACGGAGCAGGGAGCCCAGTGATGGGCTCAATCTCACACTCCTGAGATCACGACCTGAGCCGAAACCAAGAGTTGGATCGTTAGTGGACTGTGCCTGTCCAGGTGCCGCTGTGTTGAGATCTTTTCACTTGAAGTTGATTATTGACATGTAGGGTTTGAATCTGCCATTGTATTTTTTGTTTTGATCTCCTGCCTGAGTTTCTCATTCCTCTGTTGTCCTTTCTTACTTTCTGTGGATCACACAAACTACTCTTTACATCTTGACTTATTTATTGTCGTTTGGGATGGGTCACTTGGTATAGTTTTCTTGGTGTGTTTTCTCGTTATTAAGATATACATACTAACCACATTCTACTGATATGCTGGTATTTTACCACTTTGGGTATAGATCCTACTTTCATTTGGGACCTTTTACATCCCCAACCCTTATGTAACTATGAGAGGTATTTCCTGTCTACGCATTGAGCACTGTGCTGAATGGTGGTATAATTTTAGCTTCAACCATCAAATATGACTTAAGAAAGTCATGAGGGCAAGGATGGTCAGTTGCATTTCTATGCATCTTTAGTCATTCCAATGTTCTTTCTTTAGTTCCAACCTTCTTCTCTTAACATGTTCTTTCTGTTTAGGGAACTTGGCCTAAAATTAGAAGCTGTTGATGGCTGCACACCACCACGGATCTACTAAAAACCATTGGGTTCTACTGTTTAAATTGGTGAACTATATGGCTTATGGGTTGTACTCAGTAACACTGCTAGAGAGTAATGTGTGCGCCCTCACTCTGGAGTGACTACACTTTAGTTACAGCCCGCTGGTGGTTGGTTTTGTTCAGTCTTTCTATAGCCTTGCCAGTTTTCCACCTACTACATTTTTGATTAATCAAATTAGAGGGATTAAATCTCCAACTGTAATTTTATACTTTTCTCTTTCTTAAATATTTTATTCATTTATTTGAGAGAGAGAGCATGCACGAGTGTGAGGCGAGGGGCAGAGGGGGGAGAGAGAATCTTAAGCAGACCCCCCCACACACACACTGAACACGGAATCTGACATGGGGCTCGATCTCATGAGCCTGAGATCATGACCTGAGCCGAAACTAAGAGTTGGACGCTTCACTGACTGAGCCACCCAGGCACCCCTGTAATTTTATATTTTTCTGTTTCCCTTTCAGTTTGTGTGATTTGTTTCATGTATTTGAAGCTCTGTCCGTAGGTATATACACCTAGATTGCTGGGTCTTCATTGTGTCTTGACCATGGAATCGTTACGTGATGTCCCCTGATAATCTGTTTTGCTCTGAAGTCTATTTTATCTGAGATTAATATAGCAATTCCAGACTTTTTTTTTTTTACTAGTATCTGCATGGCAAATCTTTTTCCATATTTTAAATTTTAGCCTATTATTACGTAACAGTAAATTTCTTGAAGACCTCCTACAAATGAGCCATGCTTTTTAAAAATTATTATTCACATTGCCAACCTTTAGCTTGAGTTAGTCTGTTTAACATAAATATTGATATGTTAGGATTTAAATTAGGTTTTCTCTTTCTTTCTCTTTCTGTCCTCTTTCTCTTTCTTTCCTGTTTATTTTTAAATCTGTTTCCTCTTTCCTGCCATTCTTTAGGGCACTTTAAAAAATATTCTGTTTTGGTTTATCTAAAATGCTTTTGAGTATATTTGTATCTATCTTAAAAAAAAAAGACTTTATTTATTTATTTGTCAGAGAGAGAGAGAGAGTGAGTGTACAAGCAGGGGGAGAGGCAGGCAGAAGAAGAAGCAGGCTCCCTACCAAGCCAGGAACCCAATACAGGACTCGATCCCAGAACTCCAGGATCATGACCTGAGCTGAAGGCAGGCACTTAACTGACTGAGCCACCCAGGCGTCCCGATTTGTATCTATGTATCAGTTGTTCCTCCAGGAATGACACATACATACAAAACTTATTACAGTCTCTTAGTACCAACATTTTACCACTTCCAACGGGGTGTAGAGACCTTACCACAAATGAAGTCCCTTTATCAGCCCATCCGTGTGATTTATTACCTTAAATATTACCTCTATTACACTGAAGTAGTATCTCAGTTGCTTGTTGTCAGCTGGTACTAAATACCTTACCTGAATATTTTTATATCCACTCCATGAAATAGTTATTAATATTGTGCTATTTTTATTGATGATTAATACTTTTTTCAATATTGTTATAGATGCAGAAACTCAGATTTAGAGATAAGTGTTTTCCCTAATATTACTCCGTTGAGTGACCAAGTCAAGTTGTCGTTCAGGTTCTATGTGGGTATAGAATCTTATTTCTGCATTATCGCCCCTTTCCATGTGAAACGACTCACGGATGCTCCAAAGCTGGGAAATGGGGTAAAGAGGAAATGCTGGGGGGCCAGGAGGTCTGGCCTGGTCTGCTACAAACAGCTTTGAACTCGGACAGGTCTTCAAACCAGTCCGGAGCTCATTCCTCACCTGCAAAGGCAAATGTTTACATTCAACAGTCCCGAGCATCTTTGGACCTCAGGCCGTCTGAACTAGATATTGGCCAGCACATTTGGTTATGATGACTTTGGTTTTAATATAATGTGGAGACTTGTGTCCCTAACGAAACCTAGCCTTTCACCTTAGTTCAGGTCTGTCACCAGAATGTTCTAGAAAATATTAACCCAGAAAGATGCTGTACACAGGATTGGAGGTCCTGGAGTTAGTGTGGTTGGGCAGGCCACAGCCTTCGTCCCCCTTTGGAGAGTCAGAATGTTCCTTAACCCACAGCATCCTGGAAATCATGATCCACTTTAATTTCTATTAATCCAGCGTTTTTCCAACTGGAGTCCATCTCACAACATACCCTTTTAACCGACTTTGGGAAAAGTTGGATTGGATATCTCTGGCTTGAATGCAGTGGCTGAGACAGATGACTTCTCAAACCATCGATCTTGCATGATTCTGCGAAGGCAGACCTGAAAGGAACAGTTGGATGGCTATTTTTATTTTTGCCATATTCGCTTGACAAGAGTAGAGAGGCTGTGATCTGTATAATAGATGATCTTCAATCAGGGGCTCTTTCTGACGCTTCTTCCGAACATACTTCATTTCATTTGGACTAATGAGAACCTATTCTGCATTCCTACTGTGTGCAGGGCTATATGTTAATAAGAGTGGGAGAGAAAACAATAAACACATGAACGAATCAAATCATCGCAGCCAGCCTGGCCTTCTTTCCACCCTCTGAACCCGGAGCGTTGGTCAGGCAGCTTCCAGGAACTAATTAGGAGCCTACACACTTTCAGAGGTAGGCTGTGTTCGTTCAAACTAATAGCTGTGGTCTGCAGCCCCGAGTCCCTGATGTGATTCGTAAGGACATGGCTCTCCAGCCCCGTACGCATCTCTGCAAGTTCCTGCTCGTTTGTGAAAAATGATGTCTCATTTCCAGCGACCTCAGCTTCACACTTTAAAATACTCGGAAATGACATATAAAGGGTAGGGAAGAGGTTTTAAGAATTTCTTCAATTTTCTGTCAGCAGGGCTGTGTGTAGGGTATGCGGCCCAGACAGAAAGACTCGTCATCCTGTCACCGGAGGCAGCATGCCTCTTTGTGCCTTTGAACTTGGTGCTCCGCGCACCACGCGAAGTGTTCTGACGCCAGGGAAAGGCCCGCGGGGAGGACTCGCTCAGCCTCTGCTGAGTCCTGTTCCTGCCTCGGTGCGAGCCACACAGCCCGCCAGAACCCCCTTTTCCCGCGGACACAGACTCGAGCCCTGCACATTGCTCCGAACCTTGCTCAGCCACCTCCTCTTCTCTAGAGCACCCGGGCCCCTCCAGGTGATGGCACTCATCTTCCTCATCCCTCTCGGAGCGCAGGATATGGGCCTCATTTATAGCCGCGTTACTGTCTTTGCACATTGCATCTTACCCCTCCTAGACTCCGAGACCAGCACGACCCAGCCCCTTAAAGGAAGACACATGACATCATGAGCCAGCTCACAGTGGGCAGGGAGAGGGGACAGCTCTTCTTTGGGGCATTCCCGAGGGAGAGACCCTTGACCCAGAATCATGGCTGGCTGTGTGCCAGACCGGTGATGATGGCAAAGGCACGGGAGAGACAGAGAATGGTGCACGGAGGAACTCTCAGAAAAATCAGGGTGTGGAATAGGATGGCAAAGGACAGGTGATGAGAAATGAAGGCGGAGGGCTTGGCAGAAGCCAAAGCACGCAGGACTGTCCTATAGCCCATGGCCAAGTGCATGAGAAATATTTATCAAGCAGTTAGTATGAGGCATACAGCACTCTAGGCTTCGTGGATACGCTGGGAAGAGTACAATCCCTTCTCTTGAGCTTATATTCTTGGTGATAAGATGGCAATTAAACAATGCAAAAGCATTTTCAGAAATGAGTGCTATGAAGTATGCAATACAGGGTAATGTGATACAGAGTGAGGGAAGGGCGGAGAGAATGGCTGTAGGCTAACTAGTGAGGGACAGCCTTCCAGAACAGGAATCAGAACACTAAACCATTCTGAAGAGCAGGGAGAGCTAAGGCGAAGGGCAGGTGAGCCAATGACTCCAGGGTGAGTGGAGCAGAGTAAGGAGAGGGAAGGAGAGAGGAGAGCAGGGACACAGGCAGGAAGCTGCTGGAGGGTTTTAAGTAGGGGAGGGTACTTCTGCGTTGGAAAGCTCACCATGGCTCTGGAAGGGAGACGGATTCTAGACAAAGGGGGAACAAAGGTTGAAGGACACATTAGAAGGAAAGGGATGACCATCGTGGGGCTCCCTCTCACAACCCTGAGATCATGACCGGTGCTGAAACCGAGAGTCGGATGGTCAACAGACTGAGTCACCCCGGCGAAGGGCATTTTCTTGATACAGAAGCAGGGACTGTGGAGTCAGGGGACGTGGACTTCAGCCCATCTCAGCCACTGCCTGTCTCTGACTTGAACTGCAGCTGACTAGTAGCTAGTAGTAACCAGCATTTATCGCTGAGTAGTTAAGGACTTGAATCTGGGAGCCAGACCGCCTGGGTTTGGAGACTAGCTTTCCCCCTGTGCTCGCAGCGTTTTGCAAAGGTTAAATGTGTCAGTACACATGGAACATTTAGAACAACATCCAGCCTGAGCATGCTCAGTGCATGTCACCTGTGATTCCTGTGATCCGCCACCTCCCCCAGGAACCCTCTCCAGGCACTCCCGGGGCTCCTTTTCCCTGGCCCACTGGAAACACATTCTAGAAGCTGGCCTGGTGGGCCAAAGGGGCTTCTCCTTTTCCTTCTCTTAGTTGTGGGCATGCACGTCTCCTCAAATAGGCATTCCGCTTCTAGAGTCAGGAAAGGTGTTTTAGGTCTTTGTATTCTCTGTCTGGCAGAGATGAGGTGCTGGATTTTCTAGTTTGGAAAAGGAAAAGGGAAGTCCACAGATGCCCACGAGATGGCACTGTGAGTCCACGATCAGCACAAACAGGGACCCAGGCAAGGAGGGGGATCTGGCTAAGACCCCATACACACCAGCATTGAGCTCATCCCTTTGGGGGCCAGGGCGGCTGATCCCTGGAATTTGCACAGCACACATGCAAGCCGTCTCTCAGACCACATGTATTTTTATCAAGCTTTCTTTTCCAATGTTAGGGGAAAATTCATAAAGGGCCGGGTGAGAAACTTTTTATTGAATACTGGCTGTATGACATTCCATGCATATATGTAATTTCATTTCATAGTTTACTGAACGACTAAATCCTTACAATCACTTTGCAAAGCATGCACTATTATCCCTGTTTTATAACGAGCACACTGAAGATTCCGAGGGTCGAGGTCCTGGCCAGGGCTTGCTTCCAGCACTCCTCTGCTGCCAGGTCAAGATCCGAATACTGCTCCTTCCAAATGTCAAGCCTCCATTCTTTTCAATTCCAGTGCCCTAGCTTTTCAGAGAATGATGGCATGAACTTGGGTGGGTAACTCATCCAGACGTGGGCATAGTTTTCTTCTGCACAGAGAGGGGCTCTGTGTCCACAGGGAGTGGGGGCTAGAGTGGCCATCTGTGAATTTGTCTAAAACTTCTGCAAATGATCATTGCATAAGACTTCTGCATAGGTCGTGGTGTTGAAGTTACTAGTTTAGGGGCGCCTGGGTGGCTCAGTCATTAAGCGTCTGCCTTCAGCTCAGGGCATGATCCCGGAGTCCTGGGATCGAACCCCACATCAGGCTCCTCTGCTGGGAGCCTGCTTCTTCCTCTCCCACCCCCCTTGCCTATGTTCCCTCTCTCGCTGGCTGTCTCTCTCTCTGTCAATTAAATAAATAAAATCTTAAAAAAAAAAAAAAGAAGAAGTTACTAGTTTAGGCTCCAAGTTATCGGTACTATGGGTCTGCCTTCTGCCTCTTCAATGGGTTTTCGTTTTTAGGATAGGCTGGTAGAATGCAGATGGGAAAGGGTCAAGAATTATGCCCCTGGTCTCTTTTTCTCTGTGATTTACTATGCGACCCCAGGGAAATCATGTACCTTTCCAGAATTTCCATTTGTTGACTTCTGAGACCAGTTGGGTTAGTGAGAAAACCTCTCTTTTTTCTGGACATCATATGACAAAGATCCATCTGAGAGTTTTATACTCCCCTTATTATAGGTTACCTGGAGTGTCCAAATAGCTTTCCTTCATGGAGGAACATTTCTCTATGCCTACAGGCACTGAGCAAGGCAGAGGAGAGAGGGGTGGGTGAGATCCCTACCCTGTGCTCCTTAATCAGATGAACCCCCCCACATTCAGCCTACTGCCCGAAAAGGAGCATCTGGACACAGTGCCAAAGTTCTTAGCCCAAGCTTGGTGGTCAGAGGCAGATAATGCCCAGGGCCTTGTCCTCAGCCCAACAGCCCAGGAACGACATACTCAGACAGGCTACCCCACCCCTCCAGCACTGAGAAGGGCTTCCTTGACTCTTTCTATTACTTTCCTGTCTTAGTTTTCTATTTTTCTGTCCTAACAAATGACCATAAACTTAGTATTGTAAAATGACATAGACATATTATCCAACTGCTGTTTGGAAGTCTAGCATGGGTCTCACTGGCATGGTGGCTGGAGGACTGTAGGCCCTGCTCAGTGCTCTAGGGGAGCATGCCTTTCTTTGCCTTTTAGGGTATGTAGAGGCCACCTGTATTCCTTCATTCACGTCCCCTTTCTCCATCCTCAAGCCAGTGACATTGCAGCCCTCCGATTATTATTTTGTGGTCATATCTGCCTCTGACCACATCCAAGAAAGGTTATGCACTTTGGAGGAGGATTGTGACTACATCAGGCCCATCTGGAGAATCCAGGATCATCTCTCCGTCTCAAGGTCCATACCTTTAATCACATCTACAGACTCCCTTTTGTGATCTAAAGGAACATACCCGTGGGCGCTGTGGATTAGGACCTGGACATCTCTGGGACACCGTATTTCTACAGCACCTCTTCCCGGGGTGGGATTTGTGGGTTCACGGAGAAATCCTTCTTCTACTTACCTTTGCCTTCTTTGGAATCAAAGAACAAATTTCTTCCCAAACTATATATAAATATGTACTTCAAATTAAAAAATTATAGCAATACTATTTTTTTTGTTCAGATACGCAGATGTATTATGGGAAAGAGCCTTGAGAATTTGGTCGCCTTGCTTAAGAACAGTGATCTTTCTTAATATTCTTTCTTCCCATAAGAAGGAGGAGAAAAAAATCACATGACAGGAGCCTAGGCCTCTGGGTATATTTGGAGAAAAGTATCAAAATGGTTCTTTTCTCAGGTGGCTTCTGATTTCCAAATAGTATCTCTCTGTTCTTAGGTCCTCAGGCAAACTGTATATAGGTAATAATAACAGTCCTAGTTAAATATAAGGTTATAACTGGAGAGATTTGAACAGTCCCTGGGATGCGCAGGCTTTCACATATTCTTCTATGCGGGGATTTAAGTAGGAAACTTGAGTCCTCTATTAAAAAAGAGAGTGAGAGAATAAAAGCCTTATTTATGATTTATGCATGCCTCCAACAAGTGGTCATTGAATGTCTTCATGAGACAGACAGCATCCAAGGAGTGAAGGATACACAGGAGAAGAATACATCCAATTTCTGTTCTTGGAGAGCGTAGAGTCCAGCGTGGAAGAAGGAAAAGTGAGAGAGTAACCCACACTCTAAAAGAGGCTCGGTGAGGTCACTGAGAAGAGAATGCAGGAAGTCATGGAGCGACGTGGTGATGGGAACGTGAGGAGGTAGCAGGTGCAGTGGGAAGGGTGCTGGAGGACATAGCGGGCTGAGATCTGGTTCAGAATTCACTACTAATGCACCGAGCAGGTCAGTCATCCTAAATAACTTCAGTTCAAACTCACCTTAGAGGGTCCTCTCCCCATCTGGGGGCAGCTCCTCTGTTCACGAGGGACTTAGACAGTATGATCCCGAAGTTGTCTAGCCTCAGAAGTGCGGGGTTCTCAAGTACGGGGAAAAGGAGGCTCTGAGATGTGGCTCGGTGGCCTTTGTGGTCCTGGAGGGTGCAGCTCTCTCTTTTGAGACAGACGTCTTTTCAGGCAGGGATGGCCAGCTCTGCTGCAATGTCCACCTGCTGGAAATGATGAAGTCAGTTCCTGTGAAAAGTATGTGATTCATTTTCTCATCTGTACCTCATGGAATCATAACATAATTCATTCTGAGTTTTATGGCTAATAAAAAAAATAAAGGAAAGAAACAAGGGGAAATGCTGTCTTTCTTCCTTACTCACTGTCCTTAACCTGGAAATGGAGCCTCTCAAGCAGAGTAAAAAATAAATTTGGGGGCAAAAACAGACTTGGGTAAATAAGGCACTCTTAAAATAATCATTGACTATATATTTAGTGTAGGGGAAAAAAAACTGCCATTATTTCCATGAAAACCTATAAAGATAACCAGAACATCAGTATCTGAGAACATTCCACAGGAGGTATCAAGACCATGTGACAAAGACTGTTCCAGAAGGTAAGGTTATAGGAATGGGTGAGGCGTGGGCTCTGCCCTCACAGAGCTTACAGTCTGGCTAGAAAAGTAGCTGGGTGTATGGAAAAGGTGCATAATTACTGTGACGTGAAATGTGTCATTTGCTCTAAAGAGGCAGTGAGTGCCTTGCTCCAGGCATGAGGGGAGGTTTCACGGAAGCTGGAAATGAGTTTTGAAGGACGAGTGGGAAGACTTCATGTGGAGTGGAAGGAGAAGGGCAGCCGGCACTGAGGATGGCGCGTGAAGACCAGAGGAGTATCTGGCAGCCAGGCGTGCTGGGGTTTGAGCAGCGGCGAGCCCCATGTGGCCAGACTGTAGAAGCAGGTGGGGTCCGGGAACCGTGTGGGGCTCTCAGGGCACAAGGGGGCACAGAGCACTGGCCGGGCCTGAAAAGCTTGAGATCTAGCTGGGGAGAAGGAACTTGTGGGACCAACCCGTGTCACTATGGGTACAGAGAGGCTGAGGGAGGTATTTCAGACAGGAGGGCTGAAGTCGTGGGCGATTCTCTCATGCCTTTAACCCGAAGCTATGGGTATGGTGCCATCGGAGCGATAGCCCCGTTCTAGGAGCCAGGGGTACGTGGGCAAATGGGGGAGAGAGAGTCCCTGATACAATGGAGCTTCCATTCAAGGGAGATAAAAATATTACATAAGCTGAACTAAATAAACACAAAAGATGTAAATTAATGAGTGTTGGACAGAAAATTAAAATAGGGTAATGAGATAGGAAAGAACTGGTGGCTGTGTTAGAGAAGAGGTCAGGGAGGCCTCACGGAGGAGATAACATCTCAGTTTGGTTCTGGTTAACAAGTAGGAGCTGGGCACGCAAAGATCAGAGATGGAAATGCTCCTGGAAGGGGGAAGGGCTAGTACGAATACATGGCACCTGCTCAGTGAGAGTTTGCAGAGCTCACATAGAAACTCTGATGTGGCTGGGCCGTGCAGGGAGGGTAAGTGGTGTGAGAGGAGGTCTAGGATGTATCATTGGGGATCTCGGTCACTTAGGGCTGGTACCCACAGGCCAAAGGCCCTGAACGGCTGTGAGCCAGGAGATGGAGTAAACACACCCAGAAAGGAAAGGTGTCAGGAACAGTGAATGCGAACTGAACTTGACAGGATCCTGGCCACAAGGGGCTTACCACCTGAACGTGGAGAAATGAATGCTGCACAATGTAGGTAATGCACCGATGGTCGGCACCCCGACAGGAAAAGGTGGATTTCGGAGAGCATATGAGACTTTGGAGGAATTCCACCAGCTTTACTGAGGACTTCTGTGCCAGGACTAGTTTCTGCAGGCAAATGCCCAAGCACAGAAAATAGAAATTAATGATGTTTGATTAACCATGTACGGTTTTTAAGGAAAAGAAAGGAGACATTTGATAAATATCTAACAAGTTTGAATACATAATTTCATGTAGTATTTCTGATGGTGACATCACCTCCATTGTTCCACATACAGAAACTGAGGCTCTCGGGAGAGAAATCACATCCTCAAGGTCACACAGCCAGTGAGTGGTAGATGGGAAATCTAATTCAGGGACGCCTCTCCCCAGAGTTGGCATTCGTTCGGTTGTCTGATTTGTGCTGTAGGACAACAGTACTCAGCCTCAGCACTGTGGACACTTGGGCTGGCGAGTCTGTGTTGTGCAACGTGGGATGTTTTGTAGCATCCTTGGCCTCTTCCTACTTGATGTCAGCAGCACTCCATTCAAATGAAACATCCCTAGACATTGCCTGATGTCCCCTGAGGGACAGAATTGCTGCTGGTTGAGAGCTGAGAACACTGTTCTAGAAGGGGTGTCAATCAATCTCTGTCTTTTTCTGGATATGTGTGCATGAGCGCTTGCGTGTGTGCCCGCGCGTACACACACACGCGCTTTCCACCTTCCTGCGGAACAAAATCCTTCGGTCTGATAGCTCCCTGGGCGCTCATGCTCTTCCTCCCCTACATCATCTCCTCATGTGTGATAGATTTTGCACGATACTGTTGTTCATCCATCACCCAAACAGAAACTTGGGAGTCATTCCAGCCTCCTACTTTATTTTCTCTCCACAAGATAGGTCTTCTGCTTCTGAAATATCTCTCAGATTGGTCTTCTTCTCTGAAGTCCTATTGTCATCTCCCTACTCCAGGCTTATTCATATCTTCCTTGTGCCCAGGCAATGGTTTGCCCCCTAAGAGGTCTTGCTGTCCCATTCTCTCTTCCCTCCAAGCTGCCGACATACCAGACTTTCTAAACGCGGGGGGGGGGGGGGGGGCGGAGACCAGGAGCCTGGCCCTCGTATCCCGACCCCTGAATGCCGTATTTCACGCAGTTACCGCCACAAGTCTCCTTAACCACACCGCATCAGGCTCTGATGGCATTGCTCATCTTTGCGCCTACTAATAATATTAAAGCCTTTTAAGGACAGAGACATTACCTTCTTCATTTTTCATCCTCAGTATTTATTCTAGAGCCCCGCAAATAGAAAATAATCATCAAATGTGAACTGAGTGAGTTCCAGTGTACGGTGATTTAGAGGAAACGGGAATAACCAGCTACTTTTTAATGCTTATTTAATGGAGCGCATGATGGTCTTTTGATATTCTTGATGAGATGTCTGGAGGGTAAACCCATGCTCCGTCCATGACAACTCGTTCCAGACAAATGAATCAGTTAAGATAGATTTGAGTCAGTGTACAACACTCTCACTCTAAATAAAAGATGCCAAGATGCCTTTCTGACATTCTGTTTCCCAAGAAGAGACCTAAGTTAGTGTGTGTTAGTAGCCATCTTGGATCAGGTTGACTCTGAGGATAAATATGGAAATAGTGTCTAGAGCTGTACTGTCCAAGATGGTAACCACTAGCTATGTGTGGCTATTTAGGCTTAGATTTCAATTAGCTGAAATAAAATTTGATTTCTCAGTCTCATCAGTCACGTTTCACGGGCTCAGTAGCCATGAAGAGTTAGTGGTTTCTATATTGGGCTGCACCAGGAGAGCATTTCCACCATCAGAGTTCTATTGGACAGAGCTGGTCTAGAGGATGGGGCATAAAGGGTGGTGTGTGAGCTTCCTTGCTTCTATGGCTTCCTAAGAAATGGGAATCAGAACAGGAGAGAAAAAAGTAGAATGTTCTGCTCCTTCCAACTGTGCTTAGTGAAATTTTATTTATCCTTTAGCTGTCAACTTCCATGGGGAAGCCTTGTCTGACCCTAAGGTAATCTAGATTGACTCTTTTATTATAATTTATTTTAAGATATCATTTCTTTAACAACTGTGTGTGTGTGTGTTTTGAGGGGGGCTATAATTATTTAATTATTGTCTCTCTCTTCCAGTAAGCTAAAAGCCCAATGAGGTCAGAACTGAGGGTCTGAATTTCCCTAGTATGTCACATTTCCTGGGTCAAAGTATACACTTCATGGCTATTTGTTGGATAATTTAGTGGACTATTAAACATTAGCAATCATAAGGCACTGTGGTAGATACCTTATTAAAGTTATTTTCTGTTATTTTCTGCTTTCACTACCGTATTCTGAGTACTTACAAATGTAAGTTCATTTCAGAGAGGGGGAAGCTGGAATTCAGTGAGGTTCAGTGACTTTTGCTCCCTGTTGACAGATGACAGAGATGGAGATTAGGAGAACACTGACTCTAAGTGACGCATGGAGGAGCCAAACAAAGATGGACTGAGAGCTGAAGAGAATATACAAGAATGAACCAAAAATGCCCTCAGAAAGCTTGCCGTAGACCAAGGTGAAGAGAAAAGCAATAAATGTTCTGTCCAGTGAAGTGTCAAGCAGTGACACAGCACAGTGACAGAGGGATCTAGATGGAGTTTGTGAGCAGAGTGCCTTTTTGTTTTTGGCCTGGGAAGTATAAGACAGGCATCTTCCCACCGGAAATTCTTCTGTTGTTGTGAGAGATGAGCAGAGATTGGGCAGGTAGATAATCAACGTGCAGGTGTCTCCTTCAAAGAATCAGCGTAGACAAATGAGCAAGGGACCTGCAGCCCTGTGGGGGTGTCCTATAGTTGCGTGGCATGTGTGTGTAAGCAATGGGATGGAAGTGATGCCGAGAAAGTGGGCTGACCCCTGGTTAGGGGAGAATCTATAAGTCATGATACTGACCATCCTGTTGACACTAAGAAGCCACTGATCTGGTTTCCAGCATTGGGATTTGAGTATGGACGGAGGGAGCAGAATGGGTGAGGAATAGGAACAGCCTATAGGGAATATCAGCCAAGAGTGAACCAATATAGGATAAAGCAGAAGAGATTTTGGGGGACAGATATCAGGTTAAGCCTTGAACATACTAAGCAAGACATGGCCCTAGTGCATCCACATGGAGAAGTCCAGATCTCAGTGGTATCCAAGCTCTAATGGAATCAAGTGAACGGTGACAGCAATCTGAGACCCTGACTGATCCAAGGCTCTGCGTTTGGATGACAGCTCTCCTGTAATGCATCCCTCCACCTGCACTGAATGGGTAAAGCTATTCAATTGCTGAACTCACAGGGGGCAAATTCACCCTTCTCAAGTTGCCCTGAGTCCTTGGAAATATGACCCCAAGTTCACCGTGGGGACACTGTGTTTTTAATTTTGAAATCACACTTGGAGAGAGGCTGTCTTTCAGTTTAATATGACTCAATCAATATTTACCAAAGGTCGTCCAGGTTAATGCAGTCAAGATAGCGTTTCTTCAGCGAAGAATATTGAAATGGTTGAAGCTTCTGGCCTCCAATACTTTATCATCTACTTGGAGCCAAAAAAAATAGAGACAAGGCAGAGAATATACCTATTAGTAGAATTATTGACAGTCAGTGAAACATATTTAAAATAATACCATGTTTTATTTTATGAATTTAAGATATCCCAGCAAATTTCTATCAAGTGGATCATGTTTTACCATGGTTTCCATTATAAAATGACAGACATGTGCATTTAGGAAGAGATTCCTGTTGGACTGAGTCAGAAACTTTCAGGAAGACGGAAATCGAGATGTTATTTCTTTGTCCTCCTGGGGGCAGCCATCTTTCCTAGCAGTTTGTCCTCAAGCTTCCTCCAGGGAAGCTCTGGAACTCTGATGGGTTTCACCATGTGTGATGCTCCTCTGTGGACTGAAGAAGTTTGAGATGTAGTCACGGAGAGTCGGGCATGAGCAGAGTTCTGAAGAACAGATGTTGTTTCATGGACGTGGAGCAAAACTACAGAGCCTTTGTCTTGGGCAGCCAGAGCTTTCATGCCAAAGCCAACTGATTTACATATCCAAGGTCCTAAGATGATTTCTCTGTTTATGTTTTCCCTGGGGAGGGAAGGAGCTCTGATGTTTCCTTCTGAAGAGTATGCCTTCTCATCTAGAAAACCCAAAGTCAATGTGTGAATGCCAAGTGAGACAAGCATACCCTAGGCTAGAGGTTACCAATATCTGAATTGGGGATGGATAAAGTGGAGATTTCAGGGCCATCAACAAGGAGGGCCCTACCCCAAAGGATCAGATTCACCTTTTCTGCTGATGAGGGATAATCTTCCATAGCAAGTAGAGTGTGAGGCCATTCTAATTATTCTTACTGTGAGTCATTCTGCAACATAGCCCAGCAGTGAGAGGAAGGTGTTCCTCCACCCACATCCACATAAAGAAGATAAAACTGTGAGGGGCAGTACAGCCTCACTGCAGAGGGCAGAATGCCTTCGCACTGAATGTCAGAATGACATGTTTCCGATGATGGCCTGTGGTAGTTCACAGAGACCACAACTAGGGTAGTTCTCTGGATTGACCGGGAGGACTGTGTCTTATTTATTTAGCCAGTTGTGAATATATCTGACTTCTTTGAATTGAGAAAACACCCATTGAGTCCTTGGGCCTGAGGAGGAGACCTGCAGAGACCGTGTTCCTTCTAACCATCTGTTGGACTGAGACTCGGATCTTTTTTAAAAATAAAAATTAAAGGGGCACCTAGGTGGCAGAGCAGTTAAGCGTCTGCCTTCGGCTCAGGGCGTGATCCCGGCGTTCTGGGATCGAGCCCCACGTCGGGCTCTTCCACTATGAGCCTGCTTCTTCCTCTCCCACTCCCCCTGCTTGTGTTCCCTCTCTCGCTGGCTGTCTCTATCTCTGTCGAATAAATAAATAAAATCTTAAAAAAATAAATAAAAATAAAAATTAAAGAAAACATAGCATTATTATAACTGCATCAGAAGCTACTTAAGATAACTAAACTAGTTACACTTAACAATTTTGCTTCAATCAAACCATGTTAAAGGGGTAACATCCACTGATTCTGAGAATAAAATGAAGGTAGATATCTCCCAGGGTCAGTGTAACAGGAGGGCTACAGGTTATCGCCTCACCAATAAGGACCATGGACAGCAACAGAGCCAGCCTGCCTTCTTCCTTCACCACCAGATACTATCTTCACTCTCAGCTTTTGTTCTTGTTGATTGGTTTAACATATCCTGGACTCTATCTGGCACTGCCTGCAAAGCAAAGCATACCTTTGCTTTGCAAAGGTAGGAAGGACGAAGTATCTGAAATAGCACACCTGATCCCTCCTTGTCTCTCTAACCTTGCCTTAGAAACTCAAAGCCACATTGTTTTTCGAAAATTTAGATGAACTTTTCAGTTAGATCAGATGCTGGTGGTGCTCAGTAGCATGCTAGACTGAAAAGGATTTGTCAACCACCACTTTATGCTTAGGGAAGAAAACTCTCAGGTCTAGGAAGGTGGATATCCCCCCCCCCCCCCCGCCAAGTGTGATCAATTAAGAATGGAATCAGAGCCAAAATTCAACATGGTGCTATGTGAAATTATTGACAAAATGTGTTCTTTTAAAAATTGTATTAAGTCCCAAGCATTTGAGAATCTTTTAAAAGTGTTTCTAGTGGAAAATGGAGCTTTTATCGGCAATTCAGTAAAATATTTGGTATTTGCAAACACATTTGTTTGAATTCACCTGGGCATATAGGTTCAATGGCTATGAGGGAACTCCATGTACCTTTTTTTGTAGCCCCTATTTCTATTTCTTGATTTGTCTGACTAAATCAAGAACTCATTCAGATTCTGAAGAAGAAAGTAATTAATTTTGGAGGCAGGGAATGACATGAAATGCAGACAAATAAAACAATCAATGAACAATTGCGTTAGTTGTGTCCTCTGCTCTCCATTGGTGAGGGAGGGATTTCTATCCCAGGGATATGGGGATGGCCAAATACATAATGCCTGACACTGGACAGATGAGGTCAGAGCAGTTTATTAATCACATGTACTCGAAGCCCTGGTGGGAGAATGTCCCAAAGCTGTTTCATTGTACCCATTTCTGACCCAAATTTGATTTCTTATAGGACCTTCCACGTTAGTAATTCTCATGAAATATTTTTAAGGATCAGACACCTTACCTCTTATAAAATCAGTGAGCCTAGACCCAGGGTCTCCTGTCTAGTTCTAGGCAAGTACATGCTAGTTAAACTGTAGATGAAGCGGTAGCCCCTTCTACCTTCTTTAGAAAGCCCTCAAATCCCACTCACTGGACGGTGGCATTGGTATTGGCATTATTAACATCTGTCTCTAACTCTGTCTTGAAAGGAGAATATTCTATAAATCTAGCAGGTGATGAAGGGAATCCCAAAGAGGTTAATTAACTTGTCCAAGGCCACCTTGCTGGTGAGAGTTGGATTCAGGACATGTCACATGATACTCGGGATTGCAAATGCTTGCTGTATTGTATACTTGTTTACACCCTTGTCTCCTTCATTTGTGGCGTTTCCTGGTGAAAGGGACCGTATCACATTCCTCTTTGTTTTTATTGCAGTAGTCTCATGATGGGGCAAAATACATGTCTGACCAAAAGAAATTATTTTTTGTTGTAGTAAGACTGGAAAGGATTGCTTTTTAAGGAAGACTGGAGAAAGAATGACTTAATAAATTATGAAATGGTGATGCTAAGGGGACTCTGAAAATCTGTGTGGGTCCCTTTGGGCTGGCTCGTGTCTTACCTACCCCCTCCCAGCTGTATAGAATCTGTAGGTTTGATGATGTTCAATTTTTCAGTCTCCTTCCATCTTGTGAGTCTTAACCGGTTGTAGACTGACTCAAGGAGTCAGACCAAATAGAAGGAATATATTACATATATTCATGTGATAATATTTATTAATGGTAAGGCTGTATTGGAGTTTGAAAGGAGACCTCCTGGGGCCTTCAGTGAGCCTAGAGTGTGGAGAGACTTGGGGCAGTTGTCAGACACTCAGCCACTGCAGGGCAGACTGCCATCTGCTTCACAATGTGGCCACTGCAAGGACTGAGAGCAATAGAAGCAAAATTCAGGGCTGCAGTGTCTTTCCAACACAGGGAAACTGTGGAGCCAGGGCTATGCCAAGTGCCTAAAGCAAATGATCCCACTAAATCCTCATGACAGCTCTAGGAGGAAATGACTCTTCTTATCTTCACTTTATTTTCCACTGGTCACACATGAAATTGGTGACCAAACTAAGGATGAGGGTTGGAGCCATTGCCTTACTGCAAAACTTTTAATTAGGAGCCTCTGAGAACCAAGTGGGCGTTCATAGCATTTTCTGAGATGAGATGAAGCCTGCATATTTAGCTGATAATGCTCCTCTTTAGACCGTGGAATCTCATATCAGGGCCGAGCATCCTCTCCCACATTCCCTTATTTCTGCTCCCCAAATCCATGAGCACGTGGAGATGCCAAATACTGGGTTGTCAAAGGATCACCCACTAGAAGACATTTGTCAGGTACATCTCCCCCTCTGACAATTTAATTGGGGCAAATTTTGGGAATTTCAGAAAAATTATTGGAGAGGTTTTAAATGTCTCGCAAAAGAGCCCATAAAAGCTTTCCCAAATGGCAGGGAAATGAGCAAGCAAGGTGGTCTTCCTACAGATGACATATTCAGAGCTCCTCCCTCCCCCCAGGTACCACCCTTTGCGTTTTAACAGAAATGACAGACTTCAGCTTCAAAGTTAGACATTAAAACACAGGCTTCTTCTCTAGAGATGATGGGTCCTGAGCTTTCTCACTGGCGGAAACTTTCCATTCTGCTTTTCAACTGCTTACATTGTTTCATGTTTAAGGCCCACAGTTTATTTCATTGTTGAAAGTTGCATTATGCCCATAGTAACAGACTGCTTGTCTCTGTCAAGGAGGAAAGTGACAAGTGGAGTTTCCCTTTAGACCAGACCGCAGAGGAATAAAGTATGAGCTCAAGCTATGGAATATCTTTGTACATCTGAACTTTCCCAAGGAAAAGACAAGCTAATTATCCCTCCACCCACCCCCGACTGGGGGTGGGGAGAAAAAAAAAGCAGGAGTGGTTTTGTTTTCCCCCAATTAATGTCACTTCTCCTGGAGGTTAAATCATGCTCTGTTTCTTTTAATTAAAATGAGATGGAAATTTCAGAACTTCCAGGAACAAAACTGATCAAAATGGTTTATTTTTCTAGAAAACAAAATGTTTATCGGAGAGGATAACTTAACAGCCTGCCTCCCACCTCACCCACACCCACCCTGGCTGATAGCTTTATGCTAGAACTTGAACTTTTCAGTCATACCCTGAGGTCCAGACACAGTGCTTCCGCAGAGACTGGGGGGTGAATGAGGGACAGTGACACCCCAAGCTTCAGGTCAAGCTGACAGCAGGTATACATTTCAGCAAGCAGAGGGTGGTTTGGGCTCCTTTGATTCCTTTCATGGAACAGAAATCCTGGTCTGTGCTGATTTCCACTCAGAGCCCTCCCGTGTCATGTTTATGGTCTATGTTTCTAGTACATCCATGGGACACACATGCCTAAAAATACAAGCAGGTAGAATTTCATTATTTAGAAAAAATTGGTGCCTGGCTGTTGGGCTGGGAAGACTGATAGTTTTAGCAGGGTGTTGGGAGGTGACATGAGCTCTCCCTTTACACAAGGGACACGGGGGCTGTGCCCACCTAACTGAGGCACGATGGGTCCAGTCACTAAGTACTATCTGCTCCTCTGAAAAAAGGAAAATGTCCTTATTTGGCTCTACCAGGTTGCAGTTGGGGATTTTCCAATGTGCTCATAATAAGAGGGGATGGTTTTTAAAATGAATATTTTCACATGATGACTTAGATTGTTTACCTCGCTTCTGAGAGATTGTCCTCATCTGTTTGACACTTGGCTGGAGACCAGCACGAGGACCAAGGGAAATTCAGTTACTCTACTGGATACGAAGACTCTGACAGTTGGTATCCTCATTTATCAGTTTCTGTTTTGAAATATGCTTGGAAACCTTTGAGGACACCTATATATTAAAAAGCTATTTTTAAAAAGTCCTCAATTCTTGTTCCCATTTTAAGCACAAAATTGGGATTGATTTGTAGAGCCAGGAGGCAGGCAGGGTCAGGCCACAAAACCGTGGTTGTGGTGGGGGGGTGGCTATGAAGGGAGCCCATGGGCTGTTGGAAGGAATGAAATATTCTCTCAAATGCAGCTTGCTGTCAGTTTGAGCATCTGGTCCTTTAGTCTCATTTTTCCTGCCTAGAACTTTAAATTATGATTCTGTAGGCTCTTGAGAACAGCTGGAAAAAGAAGAGGTAGGTGAGTGCCAGGCCCCCCATCTCCAATATAGAGCAGAGACTCACGGGAGGAGAACTGGTTTCTGAAGAGGTTTCCTCGCAGGATCCTCAGTTGCAAGGACTGTCCTAGTTCTATCCTAGATAGTGGAGATGGGGCTGCAAAGGAGCTAACCCAGCTGGAAAGTTACCCCGTCCAGGAGCCCTCAGGTGACTTTGTGCTTCCCATTGCTGTTGAATCACAGAACAGTTGTTGGGTGAGCAACTGTACTCCTATCTCCAGGAATGTGTACCTGGACTCCCGAGGCCGAGTTCGGGAGCTCTGCTCCTAGGACGGGGTGTGCCGCTCCCAGAGTAGCCTCTGTGCTCCGTGGTGGGGGCTTATGTTACGGAATTCTGTCTGCCTTCCTGGCCAGCAGGTTTTGGCAGGGAAGGGCTGGTGTCTGTATTTACAGCTTTTATATCCCCAGTGACGGGCACCCTGCCCGACCTACAGTAAGCGCTCGGTACATTTGGTAAGTGGATGTCATTCCTCCCATTTTATTGATGAAGAAACTGAGGCCCAGAAAAGTTGGGGCTCTTGATCACAAGCTTGTGGCCGGTGATGGAGAGAGTCAGGACAGAAGCCCTTTGATACCCGAGTCACAAAGTCTGTGCTCTCTGTTGCACGTGACTCCATTCTGGTTCTGTTATATGTATGCTGGCTTTTTTCTTTTCTTTTTTTCTTTTTCTTTTTCTTTCTTTTTTTTTTTTTTTTAAACAGGGAACAAACAGTTTGACCAGATGCATGTACACAAGTGAGGGTAATGAATATGTGACCATATACACATGTGTTCCAGGATTACAGGTTTTTGTCTCAAAGAGTCGGAGAATGAACCCCGTGGACACGAAAGGGTGAGGTGAAGTGAAAGTTTATGAAGTGAAGGTGAGAGCAGAAAGGAAAGAACAAAGCTCTCTCTCGAGTGAGAGGGGCCCCGAATGGGTGGCCACCATGGGCTTTTACTAGCAGTCCTTTATTGAGAACTGACCAGGGAGCTCGTGGCCTTGAGATTCTGGTGTCGTCTTGGTCTGAGCCAGGACTATTGACAACATCCTTCATGGCTTGCTTCTTTGAGGTCTGGTCATTTTCTGTGATTACAGGGTAGCTGCCAAAAAAAATACAGCCCCTAACACCCAGGCTGGGCATCATCTCCGGTTTTGTTCGCCTCAGCATTTCTCCATATCTGGGGTTTCTGTGAGCCTGGTCACGTAGCCCCCTGCATGAGCCTAGTCTAGGGCCTTGGGGCGGGGGGCTCCTCTCTCTCTCCCCGCCTGCACCTTAACCCTTTCCTTACTCCCGTGGACATACATGTGAAAGAAGCAAGAGTCTCAGGGGTGTGGACGTCTAGGTATGACGCCGCCAATGGGAGGACGCAAAGTAGCCCACAGATGACTGTGCTCCCCCACAGGCTGTGTTTCAGCCATGGGGTTTGGGGAGCGGGGAGCTTTGAGACCAGCTCCGGTGAAGGTGGACATCCCATCGGTGAGGGGCTAACACGGCAGGCCGGCTTCTGTGATTTTACGTACGGACAGAATACAGCACTTAAAGGCGAACTGCATTGCTTCCCGGCCCCTCCCTGGCGCGATGTAGAGAAGCTAACAGCATCAGTTGTCCTAAAGGACAGAAACGTATATAACTAGATGGGAAAGAAATTTACTTTTCGCTATACTCCTTCTGAGATTCAGTTTCCTTATATTTGTAACATTATCTGTCATGAATGAATAATATATGTAAATACCTAATTCATGTAAGTTGTCTTGAGAAAAATTGGCGGATGTACGTGAAAGTGGCTCGTGGCACGTGGGAAATGCTCAGAACGTGTTAGAAGCCTTTGCTGGAGGCGGCACCTGCCTCCCCCCTGCGTATGAGCTCGCCCTGCACACTTGGACATCTGGACTCAATGGCGGAGCCTCGCTGTGGGCTTTTGTTACTATGACCTTTTATACAGTGCTCTGGCCACACTGATGTCATTTTTGGCAGCCACAACTGGATAGATTCCCCTACACTCCAGTTGGCTGGTGTAGACCTCCTCTGTATAAATTATCTGTTGCCTTAGGAATGTCGTTTAACAAACAACTTGAGATCTTCAGGGCGTACAACTGTCACTTTCTTTGCTCGTGCGTTTGGGTCAGCTGGGTTTGGCCAGGAGGTGCTGTTGATTTTGACCGGGCTTACGGGCATGTGCAGGGTCAGCTGGCTGTGTTCTGAGTTTGGTTGCCCTTGACTGAGCCGACAGGTTTGACCCAATCTGCCCTTCTCATCACTTATCTTTCATCAGGCTACTCCCAACATATCCTCGTGGCAATGACCATGACCCCAAAATGGCCAAGTTCACTTGTTCCAGCACCTTTCTTGTCTCTGCTTGTATCACATCTACTAAGACCCCTTTGGCCAGAGCTAATCACCTGGTCAGACCTACGGGGCCAGGATTTATACTCTGCAAAGATTTGCCTAGGTGTCAAATATTGGAAAATGTTCACCAGACTGCACAGGGCATACTTGCATGAGGCTTTTATTTGAAGGCAGAGGATTTGATGCAGCAAGAGAAAGAGAATGGGGTCTAGCAGAGCATGGGAGGTGGAGTCCCCCCCCTGCACTTTCGGTGGGTCTGGGAAGCGGGGGGACTAATGTATGCAGGTGCTCATGTTATGCCCCTGCTACCCATACAGGAAGCTGTGGGCTGCAGGCTAATGGTCGGGTCCCTGAACTAAGAATGTCAGTTGCAAAGGTACCCAGGGCACGTGACAAGAGCCCAAGCTGGGGCAGAGTGAGAAAATCATAAAGATCACTAATGCCTGGTCACTCTCAGGATAACGATATTTCTTCACTATGTGGGAATGCAGGCATCTTTAAGAAATGTGTGAAATCTTTGAACTTCTTTCCCCCATAAAAATGCATGTATTCACGCAAACACAGAATTTTGAATACAATTTTTAAATTTTCTGATATTTTGATGGCAGTCCATAGACTCCCTGAAGAATCCATGCATCTTGGATTCTGGATGGAGCTACAGTCTAGAGAACTGGGGGACAGGGGAGCCACTGACCTGGATAGGAAGTCTGGAAGTCAATTTGAGGCAGTTTTCTTTAGGTTATTATCAAGACACAGGCTTTTCTTCCTTCTCCAGATGCTGCAAGCTATACCGGAAGATGCTGGCAACATCCTTTATAATGTTGACAGGTTCCAACTATAGGTTTATTTATTTTTTTCTCACCCAGGCATTAGAATCTCTTCTATTCATGCGCAAATTTACCCCTGCTGTTCTCTCCTTCTATCTCTTACAGGAGGAAGAATGAGTTTTGTTTTCACTTTACATCTGATTTGTAAGAAATAAAAAATCCCTTTCTCACCTCACAGTGTGAGCTCCAAATTGGTTATGATTACAGCCCAACCCTTGAGCATCTGTGCTGAATGATACAAGGCCCGTGGTTCCAGCCTTGCACGTCTCCTGCCATGTTCCCATCTTACCAAAACCACCCAGTTTTCTTTCGTTCATCCCACTCACTGTCACACAGTGTGTTCCATCCTTGGTGGTCTGCCACAGTCTACAGGAATAGAAAAACTGCTGTCTGGCTAAGGCAGGAAGGGTTTCTGTTGCCCCATATCTTGACCAATCAGACCTGGCCTGTTTTTAGGAAAGATGGCGGATTTAATGGGGCGGTCCAGGAAATTAGTGAAATTGCTCAGGAAGTGGGTTCTGCTCTATGATGTCTGAAGATAAAGCTACTGCTTTCATTTCTTATAATTTCTAAACCATCCTTGGTGGCACCACGGCACCCCTAATGCTCTGCCTGCCAACCAGCCCGATAATGCTATTGGTCTTTTATCCACTAGCGATGTTCTCGAAAACCCTGGGGGTCCTTGTCCTTATGCCTGCCTCTTTTAAGCCTTTTTGATTCCTGACTTTTGGCTTTTTGTCCTCGTCATGACCCTGCTCCTGCTTTTAGGTCTTACTGTTCATGCAGATTATACTTCCCTGCTTGAACACTGGTTTCCTCCTTGAGGAATTAGGTGAAATTGAGCCAGACCCAGCTCAGATGCACTTAACATATGGGAAGTCGAACCCAGGCCGTGCTGAACTTTGTTAACTTCCCAAAGAGAATAGGCATTTGATCCATGCAGATAGGGGGTGAATCTCAGCTCAGCTAGGTTTACCAACTGCATATGAACAAATCTCTTAGCCTCTCCAAACTGTTTTCTTGTCTGAAAAGTTGCACTTTGCTCTGACCTTGAGCAAATTGTTCAATTTCGTTGCCCATCATTTCCTTTACCTGTAAAATGGGAATACTAGCCTTTTTGATTGTGCCTGTTTCCTAGATTTGAAGTGAAGATTAAACTACTTAACACATGCAAAACTCTTAGCAGTCTGCCCAGGACAGTAAGTGCTCAACTCCTATTAGCTACAATCACCATTAAGCACAGACCTGAGGTTCTTTCATTCACTGCTCAAACCTGGCTGGAGATCAGGTGGCAAAGAATCTTTAAACACCACTTTACAGCACATTATTAGTTTTTGAGGTAGTGTTGATTCATTGTACTGTATGGTGAATAACATAACATAATAAAAATTTTTTTAAAAAAACTCACTACTTTAAGGAATGGCTCAGGGATGTAAAAAGGGGGAGAAATGTATGTAGAGTGTTCCGAGGAGCTAGAAAACTTAGCCTGTTGAGGATGGTTTGATCTGTGATCAAGTTGCCAGTTTGGGCTTGTAGGCTCTGGGAAGGGAGGCCCCTGGGTGTGTCCATCCTTCCCAGTGCTCCTCCCTCTTCTGTGTCCTCTTCATAACCCACTTGTAGGAAGAACTCCATTCTAGATGTCTAGATTCCCAGAAATCCAGGTCTGAGAAGGGAGATCCAGAATTCATTTGCCGGATTTAATAATAGATTGGATTTGTGGGTACAGAGAGTGGAGTGGATTCAACAAGGGTCTGTCAGATTCCGGTTTGAGCTGCTTGGATTTCTGGTGTTTCCAGTTAGTGGGGTGAACCTATCAGAGGAGTGGACGTGGTGGGTAGAGCTGGTCCCTGGGCCCGGGAGAGGGGCTGCCCATGGACGGCAGGGGGGTAACATTTCCATCTCAAGAGATAGATGGAGGGAACAGATCAGATTCAAGTTGGTTTATTGGGTTTGTGTCAGGAAGTTAATGCATCTTGTGCTGATAAAGGTGAGGGGATATGCTTACAGTGAAGAGTGTGTGTTTGGGGGTCGGGGAGGTTGGGGAAGAAGGATGATGAAACAGAAAAGCAGGGCTCCAACCAGCTGCTGAAACTTCCTGGGACAAAGGGAGAGTGGATCAGGGGGAGAGCCCCCCTGGAGGGCACATCACTGTCTCAAAGCAGCAGCAGTTTTTTTGGGGGGGTGGTGCCTGCTGGGTGGAGCCCAGTTCCTGGAGATGTGGTTTGAAGTAGGGTGGTTTGAACTGAGCCAATGACCAAGAAAGAATTCTTGAGATGTTTTTGGTATAAAAAGGTGGGTTTTTAAAAAAAAATTTTATTTATTTATTTGGTGAGAGATAGCTAAAGAAGGAACACAAGCAGGGGGAGTAGGAGAGGAAGAAGCAGGCTCCCCATGGAGCAGGGAGCCCGATGCAGGGCTTGATCCCAGGACCCTGGGATCATGACCTGAGATGAAGGCAGACACTTAACAACTGAGTCACCCAGGTGCCCCCAAAAAGGTGTTTTTATGATAGCATGGGGACAGGACCCGTGAGCGGAAAGAGCTGTAGTGGGGTTGTGAGGAGTGACTGATTATATAAGACTTTCTGTCCTATGGAGGGGATGTTAGGGCTCCGGGAGATGGAGTCTATAGGTTTCTGGAGATGGCTTTTTTCCTTGTAAATCATTCAGACAGTTGCAAACTGATGGAGCCTTATGTCCTACAAGACTGTGCTCTGTCAGTTAACCATTTGTTTTCCCCTTTCCTGGGTTCTGGGGCAGCCAGGAGTGCCTGAGGAATGTCACACATATCCCACTGTGGGGTGGGGGGCTTGGGGAGTGTGGGGGGTTGGAGTGTGGGGGGTTGCAAGGTGTCCACTTGTGCTTTCCCTTCAGCTTGCCTGCTGCTCCCTCATCAGTGGGACAGGCATTTTCTGCTGTCGCCTCTGCTGGGGCTGCCTGGCCGTTCGTTCCCAGCTCCACCATCCTGTTTCAAGAGTCACGAAAGTACGTCCTTGCAGTTTGTGTCCTGACCTCCTGGCTTTAAATTGCTCCCCTTAAATGGACCCTCTGAAAACAAGGTGGGGACAGGACTTCAAAGTAGTTGCTTTGGCAATGTTTGGGTTCTGGAGACCCGAGACAAGGGTTAGTAACCTGAGCATTGGAGGGGCTTTGCAGGAGAGAGCAGTGTCTAAAAGTTTCCATGAACAAATGAGCTATAGGCAAAATGATCACGGATTACCAAGACCTCCAGTTGCTGTTGCTATTCACGACAGCTGACCCAAAGGGACAATAGTAAAGACAAAAACGCCAGATACTGTGAACATATTTCAGGTCCCTCCTGAGAATCAGGAATACGGCTCTCCAAATCCTTTCCCCCTTGTTGGCCATGAATACTTGTTTGTCCTTCCTTCTTCCTCCCCTCCCCTCCCCTCCCCTCCCCTCCCCTCCCCTCCCCTCCCCTCCCCTCCCCTCCCCTCCCTCCCTCCCTCCCTCCCTCCCTCCCTTCCTTCCTTCCTTCCTTCCTTCCTTCCTTCCAATTTATCCATTTATTTGAGAGAGAGAGAGCATGAGCAGGAGGGGGAGACGGAGAGAGATCGCAAACTCGGCACTGAGCATGAAGCCCAATGGAGGCTATGATCCCATGACCATGAGACCAGGACCTGAGCCAAAACCAAGAGTTGGATGCTTAACCACTGTGCCACACAGGTGCCCCTGGCCACTAATACTTGTAAAAGATCCTTAATATTTTGGTCCCTCAGGTAACCCATTAAGGGTATAGAAATAATGCCTAACTCAGAAGGATATCCATAATCAATACATTAAACAGTCTGTTCGAATAATAGCCACGCCATTTGTTTTGGGTTCCTCTTTGTTCCTTCTCTTCCTGGTAAATAATCACAGTGATAATTGTAAAGATAATCGTTGCTTACTTTACTAATTAAGCATGTGCTGGCCAAGAGTTACTAACTACTCATTCAAAAAAGCTGGAAAAAAATTTTATTCAAAGCTTACCTCAGTTGTAGCACCTACAGGCCATTTACCTAGGAAGGGATGTGGAAAATGACAGCACCTCAAGGCCAGTTATTGAGTCAGATAGCCAGTAGGCTCTGGGACCAGAGCTAAGATATTCCGAGTACGATCTCTGGAAATCCATGCCGCACCACCACCATACAGCCTCATCCTGGGCCAGCTGCCTTAGACAACTAGGGGTAACAATTGCAAAAACAAATTGTGGGGAAAGAAGAACACAAAGGGATGGAGGGAGAGAGGGAGGAAAGAAAAAGAAAATGAAAAAAAAAATCTGTTCAAACCAAGCTTGCAAAACAGATTCTAAGACACTGAAACTTCAGTGTTAAGTCAGGCTGAAATAATCAACACTCAGACTACAAATGTAATTCCAGTCTGACGAAGTGTGTTTAAGATGCTCAGAAATAAATAAGGCGTAGCTTCCATTAAAAAGAGGGAAAGGCACAAAATCAGGCAAAAAAGAAATACGAGAGCATAGATATAAAAACACACATTTCTAGACTAAGAAAGGAAATAAAACATGTTCTACGCAGATAAACTGTAGACTTCTGAGATAAAGTTGAAAAGTAGTCAACTGATAGCACTGATAAAGTAATTTAGAACCCAGCGGAGAGACAATAAGATAGAAATTTAAAATACCAGTTAAATGAATGGAAAGATAGTTTCAGAGGCTGAAACAGGCATCAGATATTTTCGGAGAAGAACGGTGGAGAAGCGACAGTTGATGAAATAATGGCTGGAACACCTGCAGACTCTAACACGGAAGGGAAGTCGTTGGACATGAGAAGCAAGGCCCACAGATATTGATAAATGGTCATTATTGCATTAAGGGCACAGGCACACACAAGCATGTGGATCCTGACCCAACAGCGTATATCCCGGCAACGCAAGAATAGTTCGACCCTGTAAAAATGCATTATTGTAACTCACCATACCAAATTCAAAATTCCATATGCATCTCAATAGATATAGAGGCATAATTTGAGAAAATTCTGTTCCCATCCATGGCTTTAGTTATAGATGTTAAAAATTTAAGACAATTGTATTTGTAGTAAGAAACATAAATGATCATTCTCACCGTATTTACTCAACAATGTTGAGAAGTCCAAGCAATGAAATGAGAAACATTACTAAAATTGTTTAAGAAATTGAAAAGGAAGAGATTAAAAATAATCTTTAATGATGAACAATTATATCTAGAAAAAAATTTTAAAAATCTTTAAATAATTATAATTAATAACAGATTTTAATAGGCTTTTAAATACATAATTTACCAAAAAGCCAACATGTTTGTAAAAATTAGTTAAAAATGCCAAGGGCTGAAAGGAAGAGTTCCTGCCTATGATAGTATCAAGAATTATAACATTGAAAAAAACCTAAGGAGAGCTGCCAAGGGTGGGGGAAGGGAGAAGGGGGAGTAACTGCTTAAGTGGGGTGATGGGTTTTTTTGAAGAAAATGTTTTGGAACTCGATAGAGGTGGTAGTTGCACAGTATTGTGCATTAACTAAATGTCACTCAATTGTACACTTTGATTTTATGTCATGTGAATTTTATCTCACTTTATTGCTAATCTTAAAGATACAACTGTTGGTTATTTTACCACCCTAAATGGGCTTATTTGGGAAGAGCAGAGAATTGCAAGATCTGGGCACTTTAGCTATGGCAAACCATGGCAAGTCTGCAGAACAAAGAAGAATGTTCTTTTATAGAAGAAAGGGAGAGTTGGGAGGGCTGTTGTAAACTCCAAGTCCATTGGAATAAGCAGGGAGAATGAAGTGTAGTGGCTTCTCATTGGCTGATGGTGACAGTCTTTGATTGGCTGGGCTGTTGGGGTGGGGGACGGGGCTGGAGAGGGGAAGGAGAAAATCTTTCCTCCAGGGTAGTAGAATATAGGTCTCTTCCCATTGGCAAGGCAATTGAAGGTGAGTGATAGGGCACGAGAGCTCCTGATGCTGGCCTCCTGGCTCCATTCTAGTGAGGTTTCTATATATTTATTATATTATATTATATTATATTATATTATATTATATTATATTATATATCATATATTATGTGTTATATGTTATATATTATATATATAATGAGGGCCATGGGATGGAGACCAAACAAGTGGTGACATAGGCTAGTCAAGGAAGACCTCTCTGAGGAGGCGCCATTTAAGCCAGAGAGGGGGGTGATTAGAAGGGTCAAATCACTTGAAGGTCTGGGGAAAGAACTGTCTAAGCAGAGGACATTGTCAGTGCATGGTCATTAGGGAGGAAAAGTGAGAAACCTCCCTGTGGCTGGAGCCAGCTTAGCTTGCAAAGCAAAGGCTCTCAGAGAAGAGCTATCCCTAGGAATTAGCTAGCTACCCTTGGGATGGGCAGTCTCTCCAGGATCAAGCCCCCAGTGCCAGAGCATTTTCCTATTTTCTGTATCCTGATGCTCTGGCACTGGGGGCCTTGACTGTGTATGGTTAAGAGTGAGTGGCCGGGGATTTTAGAAAGAACTTGGAGACCCGGCATCAGCACAGACCAAGATCTCGTAGCAGGGGCTATGATTACTTATTCTCATGAGACTTGAAACACTGAATTGCGCCTCTCCCTCCACCATTCATATTTGGACTCCTTACCCTTCCAATTGACTGTATTTGGAGAGAGGGCCTTTTAGGAGGTAAATTGAAGTTAAATGAAGTCATAAAGGTGGGGCCCTGATGTGATAGGTCTGGTGGCCTTGTAAGAAGAAGACCCCATGGAGAGAGCATGCTGTCTGTCCACACACGGAAAAGTGCAGCTGAGGACACACGGGCCTGTCTGGAAGCCAGGGAGAGAGGCTTTTCCAGCAACCAGCTTTGCTGGTACCTTGATCTCCGATGACCACCCTGCAGGTCTGTGAGAAAATAACGCTAGTTGTCTAATGCCCCAGGTCTGGTATTTTGGTGTAGAACCCCTAGTTGACTAAAACACATCTCTGGCCCTGTTTCCTGCCTCCGACATGAAAAAAAGCAAGAGTTACTCAAAGATTCCTTGAGTTGCCCCTTGAGAGGCTCAAGAGCACTCAGTTCATAGTTATTCAGCCAACCCATGTGTTATCACTTATACTAGATCAGTGTGACGTTTTCAGTACCCTTTCCATTCTGCATCCAAACCAAGAGGAAAAATGAGGTTACTGAAACCTACATAAGGCAGGGCTCTTCCATGTTTGTCATTTGGCTCTTACCTTAACCCTGAAAGTCAGGCAAAAATTATCTCTATTCTGCAGGTTTGGTAACTGAGGCTGAGAGAAGTTAAATAACTTGCCCAACGGTCCCTGACTCCCAGTCCAGACAGCGATCTGCCCCGTGGCTTCTCACATATACCTTCTCTTGGGAGCTGGGATCGCAGTGTTTGTCTTTCAGACACATAATAGGGACAAGCAAAGGGGGGTCCGTGTTCCCAGCGGTTCCACAATGTCCTCCTGCTTAGCAGGGGGTACTTGACGGCATTCTTTATTTCTACCCCTCCCTGTCCCACTTTTGTTCTCCAACAAGTGATGTTTCTTAAATTCTTAAGACTGAACTTCTGAAACATTAACAATTTTTTCTCATTGTAAATTTAATCACGCCTACATATAGCTCTATTAAGGACAACTGCACTCCGTTGTAAAATAAGAATAACAAAGACTAAGCAAATTGTATAGATCAAACCTTGCACAGTCATTAAGTCTATGATACTTAATTATGAAAACATTATAGGTATGTATTATATATATTTATAAATATGCATAGGATACTGGTAGGATGCAAGTTAAAAATAATTATAATCAGGATATTCAGGGTTTAATCCTGACTCTGCTACTGAATAACTATTTTTACATAAATTTATTGATGTATCTTCATATTTCTGAGTCTAATATAATTCCGGGCATATAGTTCACTGTTAATAACGTCTGTTTGGAATTCAATTTTTTTTTTAAAGATTTTTTAAAAATTTATTTGACAGAGATAGAGACAGCCAGCGAGAGAGGGAACACAGCAGGGGAGTGGGAGAGGAAGAAGCAGGCTCCCAGCAGAAGAGCCTGATGTGGGTCTCGATCCCATAACGCTGGGATCACGCCCTGAGCTGAAGGCAGACGCTTAACCGCTGTGCCACCCAGGTGCCCCTGGAATTCAATTTTTAATCTGTGCAATGGGAATGTGAGAGCTGCAAAGTTTTAAAGGGATTGAAGTTCAGCAATATATGTAACATATAAACTACTTCAATTCTATGGGATGTTTATTATTGCCCTCCTTAAATAGGTTATGTGATTACAATTAAATAGGAAGAAGTAAACATCTCATGGAAGATTTTCTCTACCTGGTATTGGAACACAGGGCGCTAGAACTCAAAGTCATTGCTACATAATAAACAAGAGCCATTGTAAAGGGAACCTCAGTTACATTGGATGATTGGTTCATAGGCACTAAAAATAGGGACATTACAACCCATTCAATTAGGCACATTACAACCCATTCACATTCAGGATTCACGGTTTCCTTTTGGGGGGTAAATTTTGCAGGTGCTGCAAATTTGGGGTTTGGGGGTAAATTTCGGAACTGCTGCAAGTTGGTTTCTGGGTGGACTGCGGGAGAGCAGGTAGGTGAGGCAGGTTGAGGTCAGGCAGTGGGAGACTTCAGGTGCCATGCTAAGGAGTTCGTAGTGATGCTGTCCATAAAGGGGGACTAATGAAGGCTTTTGAGCAGAGGTGTAAGAGCATGTTTTGTTGTCTAAAAGGAAGGAGGGGCAGGGAGAATGGGGTCCAGAGTGAGGGAGGTGCTGGGAGGAGAGCGGGCAGGTGCTCTCTCCAGGAGGTAGCATCCTGAGAAGACGGGTCAACGCAATCTGGGTTTCCTCAATGCAATGGTTACCATGGGTCTTCTAAAGATGTTAGAAGTCCTTGAGTCATGTTTGGATTGGTGCTTTTGTGGACTGTTTAGGATCAAGTCAGAAGTGACTAGACAATTGTGAAGTCTCCTTCAACATGCAAGATGTACTTTCTTATTTTTGAGGCAGCGTGGGCTGTTGCATGTTACTGATTTGCAAACCTTTTCTTCAAGTCACTCTCCAAATCCATCTACCTTGCAGGATCCCAGGTGGCCCCGGGGCAGTGGGATGGGTATGCCCAGCAGTACAGAGCTAGGTCGAATGATGGGGTTAATGTGATGTGACCAGGGTGAGGAGAACCAATGGGATATGTCCAGATGGACAGCAGGAGCAGCTCCACCTTTGCCCCTGGGACCGGTACACTGTGCAGGTACAAATGAACCAGGTGTATCCAACTCACTGAGAACATCCCTTTCAACCATTAAAGGACACCAGACAGAGGAACTCTTTCCTCCTGTCCAGATGAGTTCCACTGCCCATATGTGGGCACTGAGTGATAGTTCTTCACAAATAATTGACTGGATTAAAAGAATATTTCACAACATGGCAGAATGCTCACCTGTAGTGTAAAAAAAGGAGTATCCATATCTTTCTGGTAATGTAAAGCATTTTGATGTCCATCTCTTTGAAAATGAACCAATGCTCTACAAAAGGCTCTACTAAACTGCTCAGTCTTTCAAACACAAGATAGCACTATCTCTGAACCATGCGTTGAAGTGAGTTACGTGTAGTCTACCACTTCTGGCATCTGGCTTCTGAGCATGTAGGATAGCATTTTACTCCTTTTTGTGTCTTAACATATTTTCATCATAGTTAAGACCCCAATTCATGGATAATCAACATCTTGCCATCCATTGTCTCCTGTGTTTTTTCTGTATTTCCTTGTTCAGAGGGAGGAGGAACCCTGCACCTGTTACCCCATCTGGGCTGGGAGCAGAAGTCCTCCCATATTATTCTTGTTCCTTTTAGTTACAAGGGTGTGTTGTGCCCTCTCTAGTGCCATCACCTCCTGACTTCTCAAGATTAATAAAATACTGTTATTCCTGGTATTTCTTTTTTTTTTTTAAGATTTTATTTATTTATTTATTTATTTGACAGAAAGAGTGAGAGAGAGAGAGCACACACAAGCAGGGAGAGAGAGAAGCAGACTCCCCCCTGAGCAGGGAGCCTGATGCGGGACACTATCCCAGGACCCTGGCATCATAACCTGAGCCTAAGGCAGACACTTTACTAACTGAGCCACCAGGTGCCCCATGTTCCTGGTATTTCTTTCTTTGTTGTGTTTCTAACTTCTCTCTTAAGTCAATCCCTTACCTCATCATTTAGAGATGCTCCCGTGTCTTTGCTCTTAGAGGGTGGTAAGGGCTCCTCGCCTGTTCCAAACTACAGCTGCTGCCCTCCCCCCCACACTCTTATTTATACTTCTTGTCTCCGTTTATTGTTACCTCCCACCATCTCTTCAACACACTCCCTCTTTCTTTAGAGTTGCCAGTGGCCTTTTTATTATTAAATCCAAACAGCACTTTCTAATTTTCCTCTTTTATATCTTGTCTCAGTGGCTTGCAGCCTCTTCTGTGGAATACTTCCTGCCCTTGGCTTTCATGACCCAGTCTTCTCGTCGTTTTCTTCCTGCATCTGATCATTCCAGTCTCCGTTGCAGATTCATTCTCTTGAAGTCCAACCAAAGCTCACTGACTGTTGTCGACTCTCTGCTGAGGGAGCCCATTGCCACTCAGTGTGTCAGCACTGCCTGTGGCATAGGACGCGTTCACTTCTCTCTCAGGTAGAGATCTGTTCTCACCATTAACCATATGGAATCAGCAACACCCAGCTCTCCTACACCAACTGGTCTGCCTTTGGGGCTTCCTGTGTGGTCATCAAAGACGTAATTACTGAGTGACCACCTTACCAAGTCTACCAATGGATGTTTCATTTAACTCTGTAAAATCTATAAGAAATCCTATCAGGTGGATGGGTTGTAGAACTGTAAGACTTCTGCAGATTTTATTTCAACAGATTGAAGTTTTTTTTGTCATAGCAATATTTTAATGATAGACAAGGACAAAGAGATTTTTATGGTAAATAGAGAACTCAGAAGTTTGATAAAAGTATTCACAGGTATATACATTTCAACCAGGCAACCGAAGGAAGGAAATATGAAGGGTTTGTTTGGGTTTTGGTTGGTTGGTTTTTGTTTTTTTGGTTTTGTTTTGTTTTTGCCATTACTCGCTGTCATACTTCTTTTCTTTCTCCTGAATAATTAGGGCATTTGTCTGTAGCTCCAGCCGTGCTGGTACTGGACAAAGCTAGCTTTTTCATTATCTGCTTCTCTTTTCCTACAAAGGCCCTCTGCAGAAAAGGAGAGGTGTGTATTCAGTGGACCTAAAGCAAGAACTCCAATATGTAGTTGCTCCTGAGGCTTTAGGACAACTTGCTTTTACCATAATAGTTTAGCGATCAAAAGTCCAATTTGTCTCTTAAAAATCCTAAAGGGACCATGAAGGTTTTGAATTAATATTTTCATATTTCATTCAAATTTAACGGCATTAGAATTTATTAATAGTGGTTAAAAATATGCTTTCATCAACAACCCTGAGAGAACGAACCCAAATCTGATATACGTTCAGCATCTATAGTTCCCTAGGGCTGCTGGAACACATCCTCACACACTTAGGAGGCTTAAAACACAGAGAGTTCATATCCCACAGTTTGGAGCCTAGCAGGCTGAAATCAGCCTTACTGGGCAAAAATCAAAGTGTTAAGGACTAAAGTACTTACGTTTTGGGGAAAAATAGGAACTCCTATTTGAAAGTATCCCAAGAAATCAGAAGTATTTTGTTCTTTTTTCTTTTTTTAAGATTTTATTTATTTATTTGACAGAGACAGCCAGCGAGGGAGGGAACACAAGCAGGGGGAGTGGGAGAGGAAGAAGCAGGCTCCTAGTGGAGAAGCCTGATGTGGGGCTTGATCCCAGAACGCCGGGATCACGCCCTGAGCTGAAGGCAGACACTTAACGACTGCACCACCCAGGCACCCCAAGAAATCAGAAGTATTAAATCAGAAGTGTTTAAATTCAGTTGTAGACGAGATGCTTAAATTCGGTTCTAACAAGGATGTTGGGATAGGACAGTTTGGTAGGTGGTTACAGAATAAATTATACATGGCGGGAAGAGCCATTCAAAGGGACAGGAAGGGGGGCGCCTGGGTGGCACAGCGGTTAAGCGTCTGCCTTCGGCTCAGGGCGTGATCCCAGCGTTCTGGGTTCGAGCCCCACATCAGGCTCCTCTGCTATGAGCCTGCTTCTTCCTCTCCCACTCCCCCTGCTTGTGTTTCCTCTCTCGCTGGCTGTCTCTATCTCTGTCAAATAAATAAATAAAATCTTTAAAAAAAAAAAAAAAACAAAAAAAAAACAAAAAAAAAACAAAGGGACAGGAAGGGAGGGAGCAGGCCTAGAACGGGTTACTATAATGGGCCATGTGGTTAATACACTGATTTTTAAATACATAATAAACATTTTCAAGAGTTCAAAAATAAGTTTAAGTAAAATTCATAAAAGTGCAAAACCAGGATATTTAATATGAACAATAAGGCAGCACAGCAGCCATATTATGTGTTAGGATTTAGGTACTAATTGCCAGACACAGTTTAATGTTGATATGTTCTTTCAGAAATCAAAGAATCTGAAATGTTACATTGCTAATAAAAAATAGGAAGTAATGTAACATAGGATTACAATAATCAATATAAATTAAAAGATTTCTATGTTAAAAATAGACATACTGATTACATTTAAAAAAATTTTTTTTAAAGATTTTTTAAAATTTATTTATGAGATAGAGACAGCCAGCAAGAGAGGGAACACAAGCAGGGGGAGTGGGAGAGGAAGAAGCAGGGTCACATCAGAGGAGCCTGATGTGGGGCTCGATCCCATAACGCCGGGATCACGCCCTGAGCCCAAGGCAGATGCTTAACCTCTGTGCCACCCAGGCGCCCCTGATTACATTTTTGAATGATAAATATATTTATTAACAGACCAAACCACTCACTGATCTTAGGTTTTGGCAAAGAGAATATTCCTAGAAGTGCCATGAAGACACAACGAAAAATAGTTCTTAAAATATATGCAGAGGGGTGCCTGGGTAGCTTAGTGGGTTGAGCTCCGACTCTTGATTTCGGCTCAGGTCATGATTGAGCCCCGAGTCAGGCTCTGTGCTGGGTATGGAGCCTGCTTGAGATTCTCACTCTCTCCCTCTGCCCCTCCGTCCTCCACTCCCTCTCTCTCTCAAACAAATAAATTAATCTTAAAAATATATATATGCAGAAATTTTCCAGGGGTGCCTTGTCGACTCTTGAACATGCAACTCTTGATCTCAGGGTTGTAAGTTCAAGCCCCACGTTAAGTAGAGATTGCTTAATAAAATGTTTTTTTTTAAAGAAATTTTCCAAAACTATTTAAACCATCCATTCAATACAATATTCTGTAAAATCTGGAAGAGTCTACTAAAAACAAAAAAACAAAAACAAAAAAACAAAACAAACAAAAAACAGATGTTTGGGAATTTAGCACATTTGGCCAATTGAGCTACTTCCCTCTTGGAGGATTTCTCCTTTCAGGAAAGTCATGAGGGTCAGGTCATTTTCCTGTCCCCTGCCCCTAGAATCCGTCACCACTCCCGGTGTGCTTTACCGGCTACACGAGCACTTCCATTCCTATACCGTCTTACCCCAGCAGCAACCCCGAGTGAGTTACCACCTTCTCCTGCCTCCTGGACAGACTGGTGTGTCCGTCCCTGCTGCTTTTCAACACATTTTCCACCTTGCAGGGAGACATTAGGTAAGGGGGTGGGGCGTGTATCCAAGTAGCAAATTAAAAATAGTATCATTTATATCAGTCCTTCTTCAGTGAACTTTTCTCTGGTTTCACGTGGTCTCAGGTTGAGCAGAGAAGCACTGTAAGCCTAGGGAGACTGTGTGGCCAGGACCTGGTCCGTTCTCTTCGTCCCCTCAAGCCCTTTGCTTGGATTGTGTTTCTCTTCTTTTTACTTAGCGGACTTCTATGTATCTTTCAGATCTCACCTGAAAAATGGAAGAAAACTTCCTTTTTTTAGCTTTATAAAAAGTTAAAAAATAATGGATCATGCTTTAAACTTTATTTTTCTTCCTTTCTTCTCATTCATGTGTCCGAGGATGACTTTACTTCTAGTACAGCCTTGCTCACATCTCCCAGGTTGGGAAGTATATGGGGCTGGTCAGTCATTTCTCATGGCTTATGATTTGTTTGGCTTTCTTCTTCATTCCAAGTTATATGAGTAGGCTTAAATTTGTCTGTGGATAAATATATGTTCTGAGCACTAATTTCTGATTTTATTACTCGGTGGCCATTTATATGTGTATCCTAATTGCTTTCTAAACGGCTTTTGCCAATTTCCGTGCAGTAGCAATACATGACAGTGTGACCCAGTGGGTAGGGGAATGAAGTGATGTCTTAATTTATGACGTAGCTATACCTATGAATATATTTTTCAGTTTTATTTTTTCTTGTGAATATATTTTTAAGCTTCTATTTTTAAGGCATTAAAAACCATTTCTCAGTATATTAGGTATATTGATTTGTGTTATTACTAAAATTGACTATTTAAAATGTTTGAGATGGGGCGCCTGGGTAGCGCAGTCGTTAAAGCGTCTGCCTTCGGCTCAGGGCGTGATCCCGGTGTTCCGGGATCGAGTCCCACATCGGGCTCCTCCGCTGGGAGCCTGCTTCTTCCTCTCTCACTCCCCTGCTGTGTTCCCTCTCTCGCTGGCTGTCTCTCTGTCACATAAATAAATAAAATCTTTAAAAAAAAAAAATAAAATAAAAAAAAAATAAAATGTTTGAGAAAAATACAACTTCCACTTTTATAACTTTGCTATTCATGTTTTTGCCCATTTGTCTAGTTGGTATCATTTGTATATCAGTGCTGAGCTTTTGTATAATAAAGTTCATAGCCCTTGGGAAATTATTTCTGAAAATACTAGGACATGTTTGCCCTTTTAATTTAGGTTACTTTTCTATAGAAAGCATTTTAACTTTTATATATTCAGATCTGTGTATTTTGTGTGTGCGTGTGTGATTTTTTTCTCTTCTAGAAATTAAGCAGCTAGCCCTTTTCCCAGAGGTTTGGGAAAATTTAAGTTTTATTTTCTTTGTTTTTCTGTGAGTACCGTTTAAAATTTTACCTCTGATTGTTGAGGGATTTATTCTGATGCATATGGGGAGGTGAGGGCCCAGAGTAATTATATCACCTCTAAATAGCTAATTATTTTTTCCAGGACCTTTCTTGGAATTATCTCTTGCTTTGTCGTATTAACTTCTTCTCCATGGCACAGTCCTTGCCTAGTTTATTTTGTAATTCTGCCTCTTACCTTAATGGGATTACCTTCTCTTTTACAATTGCACTTTTTAAAAGATCTCAGAACTTACCAGAAAATGCCTAACCGTAATCCATTTCCTGGGAAACCCTCCACAGTTTACTGTTTATAAAATGCCCTCTTGTAAGATGTTTAATCAGGCTACAATTAGTAAGCTTTAAACACTGATTACCAGATCACCAAAGCATGATCTGTCCCTGTATAAGCAAAGAAATTTTACAATCAATGTGAAACATCACTGTGTTTCAAGGTGCTTAGAGGGAGGTCTGGAGTGAACCAGACTTGCCTCCCTGTGGGATCTCAGATCTTTCACTTGTTACTGTGTGACTTTGACAGAATGCTTTAACTTCTCTGTGCTTCCATTTCCCCCACCTATAAAATGAGTATAATAAGAAATAGCTATCTCATGGGATAGGGTTCAGGATTAAACAAATTGATAAATTAAAGCAGCCAATCTGGAGAACAGTATGGAGCTTCCTCCAAAAGTTAAAAGTAGAGCTACCCTACGACTCAGCAATTGCACTACTAAGTATTTACCCAAAGGATACAAAAATACTGATTCGAAGGGATACATGCACCCTGATGTTTATAGCAGTATTATCTACAATAGCCAAATTATGGAAAGAGTCCAAGTATCCATCAACTGATGAATGGATAAAGGAGATATGGTGTATGTATGTGTGTATATATATATATGTATACACACACACACACACACACACACACACACACACACACACACTGGAATATTACTCAGCCATCAAAAAGAATGAAATCTTGCCATTTGCAATGACATGAATAGAGCTAGAGTGTATTATGCTCAATGAAATAAGTCAGTCAGAGAAAGACAAATATCATATGCTTTCACTCATATGGAATTTAAGAAACAAAACAGATGAACATAGGAGAAAAAAGAGGGACAAACAATAAAACAGACTCTTGATTCTAGGGAACAAACTGAGGGTTGCTGGAGGAAGGTGTGGGGGATGGGCTAGGTAGGTGATGGGGATTAAGGAGGGCACTTGTGATGAGCATTGGGTGTTATATGTAAGTGATGAATCACTAAATTCTACACCTATGACTAATGTTAAACACATGTTAACTACCTGGAATTTAAATAAAAGCTTGAAAAAATAAATGAAACAAAAAAAAATCAAACCAAATATTATAGCTACAGGTGATCTGATAAAATCAGATTGGTTGCATGCAGACAGGTCAGAAGGAGATGATTTAAGACAACAATTTGGTCAAAAGGAGAAACTATCAAGTATTCTCAACCATGGTCTGCCAATGTGGGTGATTCTGGTGTGCCACAGTGAGGGTTGAAACCTTTGGTGGACACTTGACGTGTCTGCTAATGATTTAGACCCCAGCCCCCAGCTCCCACCTTTCTGGGAATATCTCTACAGTATTTTCTTGCCATTTTCTAGTTGTGGAAATTTCACTACCTGAGTTTGGGGGAACTACCCACCTTTTCCACACACTAGCCATAGTTATGTTTTGAAGGTGGGTGAAATCTGAACCCCCAAAACTTTGGGGAAGGGGTGGGGGGGGCAGGTATCTACTGGAGTGTGACCACCCAGGGACCCCGCCCAATTTTTGACTCAGCATTCTCACCTATGAATAGACTTGTTTAAGTTCACATGCTATCAGGCCCTCGGGCTGGAATTTGAACCCATGCATTTCTGCACTCAACACACCACCTGTCGCTATGTGCTCCTGCCTCCGGGAGCTCTGGAACCTCGACTCCATAACCAGAACTGGGGCTTCCCATGATCACAGTCCATGTGTGTTCCTTTTGTATTTCCCTTTTGGTTTTCAGGTGATGTTTATCACTTTAAGAAAAATCCAGTTTCTCTGTGTGGTACCCAGGCGAACCAAAGGAAGGAAACTTGTGTTCAGCCAAAGCTCTGAGGGCATTCTCTTACAAATACAAAATCCTGTAACTCTGTTTTGGGTCTGAAGCAAAGGCTAACTAATGTTATGGAATGTGTGTAGGAAAGCCTGCCCTCTGCCAGAGAGATAAAAGGACTTTCATCTTTTATAATAGAACTGCCAGAAAGCTTGAGTTCCTGAAGACCCTTTTAACTGTCAGACAATGTGCAAGTCAAGGAAAGTGCCCAGAGAGCTTATGGGGGGAGGAATGAAATACTTTCCGGAGGCTGAGAAAGTACAAAATTAAGCAGCTTTCATGTTGGATCTGAAAGGATGAGTAGGGATTTCAGGACCGGGATAGGGAAAGATTTAGGAGGTACAGAAAAGAGTGAGTACAAAAGCGTGAATGAGAATGGGTGTGGAGTATTTACAGAGTATTCAGAAATCCTGTGTGATTGTAGCTCATGACACATGAGAGACTGGAGTGTGTCCACCAGGTTGTAGAAAACTAACCACAGCTTTTATATCGAGCTCAAGAGTCAATTATATTCATTAAATGTTTTCCTTTGCATCCAGGCACTATTTTAAGCAATTTACATGTATTGACCTATCTCATTCTCCAGACAGTCCTGTGGGATTGATGCCACTATTTTCTGCGTGTCTTTATAGTTGAAGAAACTAATGTACAGAGCAACTAAATAATCTGCCCCGTCTTAAGTTTCACGGTATGAAGTGGCAGAAACAGGATTTGGACCCCGAGAGGCTGGTTGCAGAGCCATTCATGACTCTTATGTGTCCTTAATGACTGTGTCCTCCTTCCCTGCTGGCATCACTGCCCCTCTTGCTTTACCTGATTCAGGGAACTGGAGTGTGCGTGGTGGAGGAAGCCTGAAGAGTCGTGCTGTGGCACCCATGGTGGCTCCAGACTGATCCGAGCTGCAGGGAGAGAGAACACGGTCTTCGTCCCCATGCACTTCCAGAGCACATCAGCCAGGCAGCCCAGGATAGGCACGGTTGGCCAAGAGCTAATCCCTTCCAGATAGTTCATTCCTTCCTTGTCTTTCCTATTAGCCCTCCCAGTGTGCCTTGGAAAATCGTTTATGTGGTGGTAAATAGCCCTTGTCTATGAGAGCTTGGGCATGTCCTTTCTGTCATCTCAGATTGTTGTCATACCCCGTGTTACGGCAACCCATAAAGGCAGACGGAATTTGAAAATGATCGTTGCTAGCCTGCCATATTGGCCATTTTATGGAAAATTGCCAGACAGGGAGGCTCTGGAGGGGCCGTGAGGAGTAATGCACAGTTCTACCCAAGCAAGAATGTCTGCTCCTCAGATTGAGAGCTGGTGGTGTTCTTCAGGCTTCCCTTCCATGTCTAGATCAGCACATTACAGTCTCTAATATTCCACTTCTTCCACAGTTTCCCTAGGTTCTGGAACTTGCAAAGAACTTCTTGCACATCTTTCCAAAATCATATCCATGTTTTCCACCTCGAACTAGACATTGTTGTGCCCGTAGCTTATTATCTGCGGGTTTTCGTATTTTGTGAAGGCAGAGCCTGAGCCGAAACCCAGAGATGGCCAAGCACACCTTTCAGGAAAATCCTCTTGGCTACTCTAGCCCACCAGGTGAGGATGACTTTCATGCTTTGAAATGATTGAAAAACAGTCAAAAGCATGTAATTTTAGGACATGTGAAAATGATGAAACATTCACATTTCACTGTCAAGAAATAAAGGTTTGTTGGGCGGCCCCATGCTTTCATTTATATATTGTCTATGGCTGCTTTCCTATTGCTGGAGTTGGGTAGTTGTAACAGCGACCATAGAGCTCATGATGCCTCAGATATTTGTTAGCTGATGTTTTGCAGGGAAAAAACGTCAGCCCTTGGCCCAGATCACTGTTTTGCCTTTTAGGATACTGAGTCCCGTATGACAGACAAAGGTGCGGTGCTCAGCAATCACTTTTTGTTGGACCTTTATTTGCAGGCTTAGCTGGTCCTTCTCCACTCCCAGCCCCACGAGGACTATCCTTATGCCTTACGGAATAGTCCCTGGCTCACTGTCCCTAATTGATAGTGGAGTTTGTATCCATGTAGGTGGCCCCTCCTGCCCGGTGGCTCGGACCCTTTTCCTCTCTGGTCATCCACCTCACACCAGCCCCCCTCCCATCATCCAGCTTCACAGAGACCCAAGGGGGGGGCACAGAAGGGAAGGGTCGCACTGCTTCCTGTCTGCATTCTGCCTGCTTTTTGCTTCCCATCCCAGAGACAGGACCCTGGAGACGCTTTGTTCATCCAGGCAGCGGTGATTCCGAACTGCACGTACAGATCCAGCTGTCTCTTCAGAGACACCAACACCAGCTGGTCACTGTCACATCTTTGGAAGTCCAGAACCCAGCTCCGTGGAGCCCCTGCGTTGAGCATGGAGATGCCCGGCCCCAGCACAGGAGTGTCCCCTCCCAGAATGCCTGAGCTCTGGTGCCTGTGTCACCTCCAGCAAACTTCTATGCTGATCAGTGCAGTCTCTTGTGGCTGGTGGCAGCTTCCTGAAGTTCTGAACTCCCAGATACCTTATATTTTCCCTTTTCAGTTCTTAAATAACTTGTTAGTGATTCTTTTATATCAGATTTCCCTGTTTAAATAATTGGGGGGTTGTCGGTCTCGTCCCTGGATCCTGAATGATATCAGCATCGGACAGTGTAGTTAGTCCTTGTACCTCCAAGGCCATCAGCTTGGTGTCTGAGGCACCGCAGGGCCACTCCGTTATCTATTTTATCCTAGTCTTCTTGTTTACTGGCTCCTCCTTGTCCCCTCAGACACTAAGCTTGGTGCCTCCCAGGCTCACATCTCTGTTTATTTCTCCTTTCCATCTCCGTCATCCTTTGGTGACTTCCTCTGATGTTGTGGCTTTAAATACCAGCTAGAGGCTGATAGCTCTGACGTTGCTGTCTCAGATAGGACCTCACCCCCAAGTTCCAGACCCGCATCTAGCTGCCTACTTAGTCGTGGAGATGTTTGATAGAAATGTCGAACTTGACGTGTCCAACTTGTCTCCTGAGATTTCCTCAAACCTGTCCCTCCTGTGCCCTCCTATCAGTAAATGGCTGCAACGTTCTTTTGATGGCCTCTTGGGGTGAGATCCACTTGGTACAGGGCGCGGATGTCCTGGAAGGCTTCCTTTGCTGCAGGTTACACTTGAGGCCATATCCTTCTTATCTTTCCTCTGCCCTCCTCATTCTGTGCCTCTTTGTGGGGCTGGTCAGGACTTAGAGGGGTTGCTATTTGAGTGAGGACCATGGAGTCAGAGGCCAAGCAGATTACCCTATGTAAGCCAGAGACTTGGGGGGAGGGGGTTGGTCCTGCCTAGTGGAAAGGCACACAGTAGTGACCTCAGTGATTTCCATTTCCCCCGGACCTAGACAGGACAGCTCATTGTATAGTTATTGCCACTACGTACCTAAGGAGTTCCCTTTGCTTATCTGGTCTTTTAAAAATTTATTTATCTATTTAATTTTTAAAAAGATAAATTGATTGATTGATTGATTTGAGGTGGGGAGGGACAGAGGGAGAAGGAGAGAGACTCTTTAAGCAGACTCCCTGATGAGTGCAGAGCCTGATGCAGGACTTGATCCCAGGACTCTGAGATCATGACCTAAACTGAAATCAAGAGTTGGATGCTTAACTAACGGAGCCACCCAGGCACCCCAAATTTTATTTATTTTTCATTTTTACTTATTTATTTTAAGTAGGCTCCGCACCCAATTTCAGGCTCCAACTCATGACCTCAAGACCAAGAGTCAGACACTCTACCAACTGAGCCAGCCAGGCGCCCTGTTTACTGGGCTTTTTTATACTTCTTTAACAATTTCCTGATATAAAGTCATTTCTACTAAAATTGTTTGTTTGCAAGGACACTGATGATTCAGGTGGGTGTAGGAACCAGGTCTTCGGAATCTGATTGTTCAGAAATGTTCTTCCTGTGTGTGTGTCTTCCACCTGCTACGGTGAAATTTCCCTGAAGGCAGACACCAAATTTACATTTCTCTCCCCTGTCTCATAGCATTGCTTAAGTACTATTTGACTTCACATAAAGAAAAAGTGACATGGCTCAAAAAATGTACTATATTAATTAACTGCTCTACTCAAGTGCCAGGCTCTCTTGGTGTGTGTGTGTGGTGTGTGTGTGTAGTGAGGGTGTATGTTGTATGTGTGTAAGTATGATGTGTGTATGTGTGGCATGCATGTGTGTATGTAATGCATGTGTGGTGTGTGTGTGTATGTTGTATGTGATGTGTGTATGTGGTGTGTATTTGTGTTTTTGTGTGTGCATGCAATGTACGTGTGTGCTGTGTGTTTGTGTGGTGTCTGACTATACCCACACCAAAGTATGCATGAAAGAGTAGAGGACGGAAGCCACTTTAATTTGGCCCTGAAATTTCTGCTTTTGTGATTCATTCCCACTCCCCCAGGTTTGCAGTAAAATATTGGCTAAAATGGGCAGTAGGAATTGAGATACTATTTCTAAATACATAATTGAAGTTGAGCATGTTGTTTACGGAGACTAGTGGGAGACTGAGGTGGCTCAGAACAGGGTGTGATTGTGGTGTGTGCAGGGGAAGGTAAGCTGACAAGTAGGAAATGAAGGAGAGTGGGGTTGGTGGCAGGTGCAGCCAATGTAGGGTGAATAATGAAACAATAGACCATGTAATTGGATGATGTGCTATCCTTGCTGCTGGGGAATATTGATGCAGGCCCAACAATGCACCGGGCCGAACCTGCCTGCTGAGTTAGGAGAACAGGCAGCTGGCAACATGGCGATATTTTAGGGATACCAAGACCTTTCCCTTGTCCCAAAATATATCTGATACCATCTTACTGGTGTTGCTTGTAATGTTTTTCTTATAATCTTTCTATTTTACATTTTTTAAAAAAAGATTATAAACGGGAAAGGTATTCCTGATTTGAAATAACACGAAGGGGTAAATGAATACATTGGTTAAAACTTATTTCGTAGCATAGAACACAACATGAACCAACTAAAGCCAAAAGGAGAGTCATTCAAAAAGTAGTGGGGTCAGTCTGTGGTCTGCATAGGACCCTGAATGGAAATGCGGGTGGGTTCAAGAATCAGCTTGAGCTGAGGGCCTGAACATATGCAAATTCTTTCTTTCTTTTTCTTTTGTCTTTTTTGCTCTTTGCATATTCTTTGTTGTCTCTCCCCTGAACAGCTTCCTCCAAGTTCAAATCAGTTTTGGATAATCATGGCCATAAATGGTACCTGAATTCTACACATTACAGGTTTAGGCACCAGTTAATGAATCCTGCTCAGTTTTAGTTTCAGAATTACGAAGAAAGGAGAAAGAGAGGACCCTGTTGCATCACGTACACACCCCTGGGTAAATCAAGAGTGGCCCGATGGGGTCATGTTGAACCAATAGTAGCTTACACAGCAACTAGGGGACTACTGGTGTGGGGTAGTTCCAAGGAATGTCCTAGGAAGACAGACATTAGCTGTCCACTGACATATTAGAACCCTTTCGTACATTATGCTGTGAATGGCAATTTGGGAAATGTGTCAAAGGGCTGTCATGCCCTATTAGCTGGTGGTAGATAATTCACTCGGTGATCAGTTGTGGAATGCCTTCGCCATGCTGACGTTGCTGGCTGCAGAGGGTAGGAAGACTTACAAGGTGGAAGCTGTCCCTCCAGGAAGCTTGTGATTTGGTGGGGAGACTGTGCAAAGCCAGACACTGGTATTAAACAAGACTCTCCTTTGTAAGTCTCCGTTTTCTCATCTGTCACATCCATGTGGTTATAATGCCATCCCCTGCCTATCTCACAGAGCTGTTACTTTTTCATCTCCTGATGTGTGTGCTTTTATTTTACTTTGTTTTTTAATTTTTAAAAAAGATTTTTATTTATTTATTTGAGAGAGAGACAGAATGAGCAGGGAGGTGGGACAGAAGGGCAGAAGGAGAGAGAGAGAAGCAGACTCCCTGCTGAGCTGGGAGCCCCGGTGCAGGGTTTGATCCCAGGACCTGGGATCACGACCTGAGCCAAAGGCAGATGCTTAACTGATTGAGCCACCCAGGCGCCCCAATATCCCCTCCTTTAACGATAACTTATCCGAAATCAATATGCTACTGAAGACGTATACTTTCTCTGTGCATGGTGTACATTTCCCATCCATTTACTTAGAACATCTCTGTGCCTTTACATCCAAAGTCTTGAAGAGGGTGGTGGTATTCTAGAGAAGCCTCCAAATTTGGAGCTCCTAGACCTGCGTGTGTGGTGACAGGCATTGCTAGATGGTAACATTAGAGCCAATGCAGCCAAACCTGGGGCAGGGTCCCATATGGGCATTTCTGGGAGTGAAAATGAAGTACAAATTGAAATGAGAGAGAAGGGCTTCAGGGCTCTACAGGGTCAGGGAACAGGTTGATCAAAGAGTATCAGGCAGGAAAAAATAAATCATGACTCAGGGCAATCCAGAAATGTGCACCGGCGAGACAGCATGGAATCAGTGGAGAGGGGAGAGGGGACAGAAGCAAGAGGGCGTGCAAATACAAGGGCCTGGAAGATGATCCGCAGGAAAGTCATGTGCTCCTTCAGCTGTGGTTTATCTCTGCCTATTTCATGTTTGAATAACTCCAAGACAAAAATCCTGTTTGGGGACTTGTCCATGCAGAGGTGTTTTAAAGAAGAGGTTGAAAGAAATAAAGGGATGAGTTACTGGCATGGGATATGGCTGTTGGTGTTTTGTTCATTCCCAAGCCAACACTTACAGAACATGGAGGGAAAATATCTCATAAAGAAGGATATGAGGTCCACGGTCTCTGGCTCACACCAAGGACTGAGCATACTCACGTACTGTCCCCATTCAGGAATGAATGAATTCATTTGAGACATAATGTTGTACACCTAGCATAGCCAGCCCTTGCTAGGTTCTGTGGATATACTGTCAGACGGGAGGGACATGAGCTCTGCCCTGTGAGGACCTGTGGATTACAAGGCAGGCATTGAATAAAGGATCTCTAATCCCGGAAAGACAAGGCATGCAGCCAACACCAGGTTCAAGAAGGCTGTGATCAGAGAAAACAAAGGCGTTTGTTTGGGTTAGAAATTTATTAAGCCAGTTGTGTGCTGAGCAGATATTGAGGGGGGCCCTCATGATCCCACTTCCTGATATCCATGCTTTTGCTGAATCCCCTCCTAAGAAGTCTTGTGACTTGCTTCTAACCGGTAGAATGTGCAAAGATGACAAGGCCCGCGCACATGATTATGGCATGTTATGTAAGACTCTGACTTAGCACAGTCTCTGGAGTCGTCTTCTCCTTGAGGGTGAGCAGAAGACAGCTGTTAAGAGTCCAAGAGCTGCCAACAACCTGAGTGAGTGGAGGCAGTTCCCTCCACCGTTGAGCCTCTGATGAGCACCCAGCCCTAAATGATACTTCGAGGATCCAGCTAGCTCTGCCGGGACCCCTGACCCACAAAAACAAAAAATAATGAGAGTTATTTTAAGCTGCAAAGTATATGGTAATGTATAATGCAACTATAGAAAACAGATACAAAAAAGTCTAACTTTATGCGAGGCACTGTCCTAGGGCCCCGGAACCAGAATTCAAGAATCCCTACCTGCCCTGCCCAGTCCTGCTCACTGCATGCCACTACAGCCCCTGAGGGGGAGGGAGCATTTGCCCACAAAGCAATGGCAAAACCACGGGAGAAGCCACTATGGTTTCCCAGTAACTCAGAAAAGGGAGCTTCAAGCCTCCTTTGGGGGATTTGGGCAGACTCATGCTGTAGAAAACAGGTGAGCCGAACCTTCTCGAGTGAAATGTCGATCCCCAGAGACTCCAGGACATGGAGGGCATCGGGCAGACGGCACAGCATTTGCAGAGGCTGGGTCCTGGGACCGTATATACCGTCCGGACTTCATCACCCTTTTCAAGCGTGAAGAAACCTGAGCGATCTCCAAGAAGAAAGAGAAAATGCACGGCCTCTCTTGATTGAACGGCTGTGTGTGTTAAAAACAAATAGAACTACTTGATTATTCTCCATTCCGGCCTCTCCCCTCCTTGAGTTACACACCTTTTGCCAATTTATGACGGTGTCGACGTTTATTATCTAGCTAAAATTACTACCACCCACAATGGGAATTTCTGCTATGTTATAAAACAAAAGTAAATGCCAAAAGGGGGGAAAAGAGCTTGCGTGAGGGAAGGCCTTTTGCATCTCTTTCCTGGCAATGTTCTTTTTATGCTAATATCTCATAGTTTCCTACCTTAATGGCCCCATTAACTGCCATGAGAGTATTTGCAAGAGAAAAGTGGTACCTGGAGATGAAGATGTGAAGTTACTAAGTGCATTTTGAGGAACAGAGACAATTTCTCAGTAAAGGAGTTAATGTTCCAAAGAAAGCTTTGTTTATCCGACAGACTTTATGACTGTGCGGTTTTCTTCACTCAGCACCTTAATTCTCCACCACCATAAGGCTGTCCAGATGTTTAAAATAAAAAGCCCATTTGGGTATTATCAGAGATTACTGGGAAGAGATAGGCAGACATGATGTTTAGCTATGCAACATAAATTCCCCGAGCGCGTGCCATCCACCACACTCTATATTCTCGCCCTGCTGGAAGACTGAACTGGTAAATCATAAAAACGAGACACGGGCCCGAGCACAATTTACCTGCAGCCAGCTGCCGTGGCTGGAAGGAAGGGGTGGAGCTGGAGATGAAGAGCCTGAGTGGTACTCCTCCCCTCCCCGGAGGCCTGGTGCATGGGCTTTGCACTCCGTCTTTTTGAGGCTCTCATTCTGGTACCTGACCTTCTTCCGTCTTCACACCAGCCTCCTTGGATGCATATTCTGTTCCAATCAACTTTGTCAGTTTGTCAATTTCTTCTTCTTAGGCCTTGATTTATTTCATTCCTGTTGCCCACTGGGCCTGTCCTGCTTACCTCTACTTACCCTTCAGGGTCCTACTCCAGACCTCCCCCTTCCCTGAAGCCCTCCCTCTTCAGAGCAGCTCCATTGACTCTCCCCCTGAGCTCTGTTGTCTGAGTCACCTGCCAGGAGCTGACCTGTTGCTCCTTTGGGTTTGGGCATCACTCCGTACGTAACTCCCCTGCAAGACTAAATGTCTTGAGAACAAGACGCTTGTGTTTTATTTTGTGTCATCCCCAAAAGGATAGCAGCCATCCTTTATCCATGTGCCTGGCACAGTGTCTTCCTTGGAGTCCAGTCAAGTATTTGCCATGTCAGTGAATTTATAGATCGTCTGTGATACTGTAATCGTGAGGTGAGTGATGCTGGTTTTGTTTTCTCATTGAGGGCACTGAAACGAGTACATGTAAGTGTTTTCCCTAAGGTCACACAGCTAGGGGACAGCAGAGTAGGGATGTGTGTCCCAGGCATGGCTCCATCAGCATTGCCCCGTAGGACCTTCCAGGACCTGGCACAGAGCCTGTGGCACAGTTCTGCGAATGAATGAGTAATGCAGGCGTGAGTGAAAACGTACATGAAAACTTTTTTCCTCCCCTCGGAGGTGGTACAGCAGACCATCAATGGCTTTATCACTGCCTTGACTCCTTGCTCTTGTTGACAAGTGAGTGACCCCACTGACCATACCCTTTGTTTGGGTTCTGGCTCTATTTTTGTCTGGGGCAAGCCACTTGGATGCCTTTGGGTCTCCATTGTGCCAAAAAGTAAAATAGGGACACCCACCTGCTTATGTGATGATGCATGCACACTGATGCCAATATGATGCCATGCACGTGACATGGAACATGCTAGAAAAATGTCAAGAGAGGAAAATAAGAAAGAGAGAAAGACATGCTCTTGATGTGCATTGAAGAGATGCATTGTTTCTTGTCAGAGCAGCAGGACTGAGGATGACTTACAAGGTGCTGCTGTCTGGAAAAGACTTGGCGATGAGTCTGTTCTCCTTGATCCTTGGTTGACTTGCTCATGGAGCTGGCTACTCACTCTCCTGTGGTCATTTACTGAGCATGCCCAGTGGACAGAGATCTGTTTGGATACTGGGAAAGAAAGGTTCTAGAAAGAAAAATATGTTTCAAATAAGTTGGCTCATCCAATGGGGTTCCAGCCCAGGTCTACTTCTAACTAGCTCTGTGACTTCTTAATCTCAGAGCCACATCTCTTTAAGCAGAGAGGAGTTGTCCTTCCAGCACTAATATTCCATGTGTGTGGACCCTCATAGTCAGCATTCCTGGGGACTCTTCTACTGCTACTTTCTCACAAACAGATGGCCAATAATGAGGCTGTTCCTGTCCCTTACCTATAATTCCTAATTATACAGCATAAATACAAATTGAGCTTTAATTCAATTAAGTGGTAATGAGGTGAGGAAATAGTACTTGAACATATTACTGCAGTTCGGGTTGGTAAGCAATGGACGATAATATTTGTGTTCCATTAGATTCTACGTGGTGTTTTCAAAATCTTTAAAAATGCCCTCAAAATACCCTGGCTGTTTTGTAATAGCCTATTTGAAGCAGAGACAAGTATTCAGAGAAAAACAAATATATACATTTCAGAGGGACCTAAATTTAAGTCACTTTAACAGTTTTTGAGTCTCTATTAAGAGCACGGTACCAAAGAATATTTTTATGTATTATATACATATTGCATAAAATATGAGAAATATATATATTACATATATATATATGTTATATAAAAATGTATGTACAGTCCAAGGTCTTCACAGCACATGCTTTCTGTGAGTATGTATATTTATTTATAAGATATATTATTTAATATTTTATATCTATATATCTATATCTATATCTATATCTATATATATCTCCAATTAGTTAAATACGGACATCACCCATGGTTATGGTGCTCATGGGTGATGCCCTATTTCTCACTTTTTTGAGGCTTGTTTTCTTCAGCTATAAATACATTAAAATCTACCTTTTAATATTCGCCTCCTTTGTATTATGAACAAGTATCCAACTCCAGTTTTCTGTGACAGTCTTTGGAGCCCATAGAAAACCCCAGGACAGAGCTTTGACTGACCCAGCATTGGGCGAGTGTCTACCTTTGGTCCAGAGACTGTGGTCTGAATGGAGCCATGGGGCAGGGAGGCTGCCCCTTCCAGGGTGTGTGCGTTGCCAGTTGAGTTGAAGTGCAAGTTGGATTTGTCTGGGAAACTTACCCGGCACAGTCATTACAACATCCATGAAATCCTAATGGTCCAGGTGGATCGTGTGATCATGTATTTAGTGAGTGCCCAGTCAAGCCCCATGCCCTGTGCCTTGTACAGATTTATGAAAAGAGGAAGAGACGTCAGGGCTACGTGTGCACCGAGAAACGCCCTTGTGAGGGCACAGTGAGGAGGCAGCCACCTCCAAGCCAAGGAGGAGGTCTCAGGAGAACCAAATTGCTGACATCGTGATCTCGGACTTCTGGTCTCCAGACCTGTAAGAAAATACTTTTTGTTGTCAAAGCCACACCGTCTGTGGTGTTTTGTTTATAGCAGCCCTAGCAAACTAATATGCTGGGTGAAAGGGGCAGGGTTAAATATGTTTTATTAACAGAATCTGATCAGGTTAAAAGAGAGGAGAAGAAAGAAAAAAAAATATCCGGGTAAGATTGAAAAGCTTGCACAATGACTCAATTTAAATATAGAAGCAAAAATAGGTATCTAAAATATGATGCAATTATATATTAATTTATCCAAGAAATCATCACTACGCACCTACACATAAAGTACCAGGTGAGTAAGCCCCTCACGGAATGGTGTAGTCTGTAGACACAAGTGCCAGTCTTTGTGACTGGTCTTCCCACCGGCCTTCCAGGGGCCCCACCCTGGACAGAATGCACTTCTTCAAATCCATATCCCACAGGGCATCAGTGCCCATGTGGCCCAGGCAGCCCACGTCCTCCCCTCTGATACTCTCTACCTGAATCTTCTTTTGTCTTTTCTTCCTATACTCCTTCCATACTGTTTATCTCTCTCTCTCTCTCTTTTTTTTAAGATTTTATTTATTTATTTGATGGACAGAGAGACAGCCAGCGAGAGAGCGAACACAAGCAGGGGAATGGGAGAGGAAGAAGCAGGCTCCCAGCAGAGCAGGGAGCCCGATGTGGGGCTCGATCCCAGGACCCTGGGATCATGATCTGAGCCAAGGGCAGATGCTTAACGACTGAGCCACCCAGGCGCCCCATACTGTTTATCTCTTTCCTTGTTCTAATTTCCTAACCTAGGAGACTGTAAACTTCTGAAATAATAGGCAAAAGGTGTTTCTCATTACTGTTATATTCCCTTTGTATATAGGACAATGCCTGGAACATAGAATTTTGGTGCATGTTTACTGAATGGGTAAGAGAGTAAGAAAGGTGGGAGGGTGGGAGAGAGGGAGGAAGAAAATCACTGTCCTGCAGATGAAGATGCTGGAAGACAGACTTACCTCCAGGACAGACAATAGATAAATGGTTTTGCTCGTGTTTTGTTCGTATAGAGTGCCTTGGACACTTGAGACAGGAAATCTTTAGACAACTTATATTGGCCTATTAGCTCAGATAAGAGGATGGGAGAGCATCTCTACTTGATGCCAGGTTATTTTCACAGATGCTTCCTCATGCCTAGGACCCCTCCAGGCCATGGCGCATAACGAGGTGGGGAACTCACACCTGGCTCTACCAGTGGGGCTCTCGCCTAGCTCCATCGTTCCTCCCCACCCCCCCTGCCCCAGGCTGTTGTCTCAGAATCTCTGCTCTTCGGCAATTGTATCTGTGAAACATCTTGCTTCTGTTCTGCCATCCACTCTTCCTCACGTGAATTATCTAAGTGCAGACTCTGTTGTTTTTCTATTTTTTGCCAACCTGAGGCAACACCGTGATGAAAGCCCAGGGTGGACATGTTGATACGTTTAGCACATAAGCCCAGCCATGTCCTAGATGCTAGGATATGGAGTGGTCCAGGCAACAGGATCTCCAATCTCATGCTGCCCCTAGTTACTGTCTACGTCACCCAGGTGGAATGCCTTGGGAATGTCCTCTTTGTATAACATGGGACTTTAAAAAATGAATCTAAGTAGGCAGTTCACTGCCTTGTGACGTTGGCTCTGTTAGCTATTAGTCTCGCCGTATGTCAAGACAGAAGGATTGTTTGTACAGGATTGCTATTGAGTTTGCTGTCACTGGAATAAATCACTATTGACCTTTCCACTTTTAAGAGTTTAATGAACTTAGGAATGGAAATTACCCACAGAAGTAACAACTGTAACCTTGGCTTCTATAATTAAAGCCCATTGTCATTAATGTTCACTCTTTGACATGCCAGGGGTCACTGCTATTAATACTAATGAATCAGACCATGGTAGAAAAACCGGTGGCAGAAAATCTAACTGGCCCCAATTTGAAGTCAAACAACGAATACTAAATGAAAATCCTTTGTAGATAGGAAATACAAGGAGACAGAATGGCATGGAACCATATCAGACTTGTGGGCAGTGAACTAACATTTATTATTCAACTGTAGTTTTTTAGGCACTGTATATACTGCATATAATCTACCTTGATCATTATTATATATCTGTGAGTGAACAGTAAATATCTCTATGTCAAAGATGAGATACTGGGAGAAGATATTTACAAATGTCTTAACAGATAAAGGGCTAGTATCCAAAAACTATAAGGAACTTCTCAAACTCAACACCCAAAAAACAAAAAATCCAGTCAAGAAGTGGGCAGAAGACATTTCTCCAAAGAAGACATACAAACGGCCAACAGACACATGAACAAATTCTCAACATCACTCGGCATCAGGGAATACGAATCAAAACCATGATGCGATACCAGCTCACACCAGTCGGAACGGCTAAAATTAACAACTCAGATTTTGTCAAGGATGCGGAGAAAGGAGATCCCTCTTACACTGTTGGTGGGAATGCAAACTGGTGTAGCCACTCGGAAAACAGCGTGGGAGTTTCTCAAAAAGTTAAAAATAGAGCTACCCTATGACCCAGCAATTGCACTACTAGGTATTTACCCCAAAGATACAAATGTAGTGATCTGAAGGGGCACATGCACCCCAATGTTTGCAGCAGCAAGGTCCACAATAGTCAAAATATGGAAAAAGCCCGGATGTCCTTTGACGGATGAATGGATAAAGAAGATGTGGTGGTGTATATATACAATGGAATATTACTCAGCCACAAAGAAGAATGAAAGCTTGCCATTTGCAATGACATGGATGGAGCTAGAGTGTATTATGCTAAGTGAAATAAATCAGAGAAAGACAAATACTATATGATTTCACTCATGTGGGATTTAAAAAAGAAAACAGACTAGTATGTGGGGTATAAATGAGAGAGAGGCAAATCATAGAACAGACTCTTAATGATAGAGAACAAAGTGAGGGTGTTCGAGGGGTGGGGCGTGGGGGTGGGCTAGGTGGGTGATGGGGATTAAGGAGGGCACTTGCGATGAGCACTGGGTGTTGTATGTAAGCGATAAATCACTAAATTCTACATCTGAAACTAATATTACACTGCTTGTTAACTAACTGGGATTTAAATAAAACTCAAAACTACAAATAAAACCAGGTTAGGCAGACTGGGGAATCATTATGAGTTTGAACAAGTCGTGAAATAATACAGAAAGCTAAAATAACAAAAGTACAACATGGGTCATATGTGTTCAGTATATGGACATTTTTCTGTTTCCTATGGGAGAACACTGAGGACCCATGTATCTCCGAGAGCTACTACCTTCATGGCCCCAGAGAGGGGTTGAAATCTTTCACCTTCCCAGCAGAAATCCCAAGAGCAACTCTTAATGGATCAATTTGGTCACCCTAAATCCGTCTCTGTGTCCAAGGTCGATGAAACTCTATAGTTTTGCTTTCTCCAGAACGCCATATAGTTGGGATGGTAGCCTTTTGAGACTGGCTTCTTTCAGTCACTCATAAGCATTTAAGGTTAGGCCATGTCTTCTGAGGCTTTGATAGCTCATTCTTTTCTAGAGGTGAATAATATTCCATTGTCTGGGCACACCACAGTTTGTTTACCCCCTCACCTAAGGAAGGACTTCCAAGTTTTGGCAACTGGGAACAGAACTGCTATCAATATCTGTGTACAGGTTTTTGTGTGGGTCTAAGTGTTCAGCTCCTTTGGGTGAATACCAAGGAGCTCAATTTCTGGATCATATGGTAAGAGGATGTTTAGGTTTTTTTTTTAATTTTTTATTTAAATTCGATTAACTTACCTACAGTACATCATTAGTTTCAGATGTAGTGTTCAATAATTTATCAGTTGTGTATAACACCCAGTGCTCATCACATCATGTGCCCTCCTTAATGCCCATCACCCAGTTACCCCATCCCCCCACCCACCAAGAGGATGTTTAGTTTTGTAATCAATTGCCACCCTATCTTACAACGTGGCTGCACCATTCTGCATTCCCGCCAGCACTGAACGAGAGTTCCTGCTGTTCCACACCCTGACCAGCATTTGGCGCTGTTGGTGTTTTGGGTTTTAGCCATTCCAATAGGGGTGTCATGGTATCTCTTTGGTGTGTGTGTGTGTGTGTGTGTGTGTGTGTGTGTGTATATATTTTTTTTTTTTGCTAAAGATTTTATTTATTTATTTGACAGAGAGGGAGACAGCCAGCGAGAGAGGGAACACAAACAGGGGGAGTGGGAGAGGAAGAAGCAGGCTCCCAGCAGAGGATCCTGATGTGGGGCTCGATCCCAGGACCCTGGGGTCATGCCCTGAGCCGAAGGCAGACGCTTAACGACTGAGCCACCCAGGCGCCCCTCTTTTTGGTATTTTAACAGCCTCCTATTCTTAAACTGGAGATAATAACAGTTCTTATCTCCAAGTTTTGATAGGAGGATTAAACCAGACAAACCACACAAATCACTTAGAAGAGTTTTTGGCATTTAGTAACTGTTTCGTGAAAGTTAGTATAGAGGATGTATTATATGGAAACTTCGTAACTCTCTCTGTGCTCGCAAGTCCAAATCCTTCACTATCTGACTCTGTCCCCTTTCAGCATCACTTCTTGGCAAAGTTTGCAGCTTTTATTGCTATCAGTCCTCTCCTGCCTTTGCTGAAGCTCTTCCCTTTGCCTGGAATGCCTCTTCTTCTGTTTGCTTTGCTAACTGTGGCCCTTCTTTATGTCCCAACAAAGTGTACCCTCCTCACAGAAGTCTTGACTGACTCCAGCTCTCTGGGCTGTGGTAGCAGCCTGCCTCTGTACTCCCGGCTGTCTTCCTACTGTACCTATCACTCTGAAGCTGAACCACAGATGCCCAGCTACCTGTCCTCATTTTCCCTTTATAGCACGGGAACTGCAGGGGAGGACAAGAATTCTTCTTGTGTGCCTTCCCATCTGCAGCATTTGCTAAAGCTTCTGGTACACTGTAGGTGCCAAATAATATTTGAATATATTCAGGCATGTATGTGTTCAGGAAGGATGAGAGGAAAAGAGGAGGAAAGTAAGGAAGAATAATAAGATTAAGGAGAAAAAGAACATACACAAAAGAAATTTACAAATAAAGAAGTGAGAAGACACAAAGTAGAAAAAAATATCTCTGGAGGAATGTGGATTGTCTTACCATTGGCAGAAGCTCGTGAAATGCTGGAATGTCATTGTCAGAGTCTAGTCAATGATGAAAAGAAACAAGGGGCAGTCTACTGCACACCTACAGAGTGACAGGTGTTATTGAAGGTATGGCGGTCATGGAGACAATTTCTCCCCCTTTCCCAAGAGCCCACAGACTCTATGGCATGGCATAAGAAAAGATAGGGCTTTTGTTTCATTCGGTGCAGGCAGCTACAACAGACTATCGTAGACTGGGTGGCTGATAAATAATAGATTTTTTTTTTTCCTCTGGAGGCTGCGAAGTTCAAGATCAGGGCATGGGCAGATCCAGTGTCTGGGGAGGGCCCAGTGCCTGGTTGCTATTGGCGCTGTGTGTTCACATGGCAAGAAGCAAGGGAGCTCTCGGGGGTCTCTTAATAGGGGTACTAATCCAATTTGTGAGTGCTCCACCCCTGACCTAATCCCTAATCACTTCCCAAAGAACCCCACCTCCAAATCCCATCACCTAGGGTTAGTTTTCAATATAAGAATCTGGGGGGGGACACAGACATTTAGTCTATAACAGCTTTGATCAAGCATTATATGTAATATGGCAAAATTTCAGCATTATAGAAGGGTGGAGGAAGGGCATAAAAGGAGGGTATTTCACTGAACCCAGAGCAGTAGGGGAGGAGGTAGTTTCCGATTAAGGTTAACAACTTTTAACCTTGAAAGGCTGGGGAGGAGTTAACTATGTCAAGAACAGGGTATGGTTACCTGCAGGAGAAGGGAACAGTCCGGTAAAGTGACCTCTAATGGGAACATGGAGAAGTCTCCATGACCGAAGGGAGGTCTAGCCAGATCCTAAACATGTCTTGCCAAGGGGGGCTTGTCTTGAAGGGAAGGGGAGTCATAAAATTTGGGATGGAAGGCGGTATTATAGGGCTTATGTTTGAGAAAAACCACTCTGATAATATTTTGAGGGACAGAATCAAGAAGATAGGAAATGGGAACCATTTAAGAGGCTTTCAATAATCAGATAGGGAATAGTGAGGGTCTGCGACAGTGAGATGGGGTGAATGAAACCAATATCTGACACATAGAGAACTCAGCTTTTTTTGTTTTCAGTTTTTTTTTTTTAAAGATTTATTTATTTATTTATTTGACAGAGATAGAGACAGCCAGCGAGAGAGGGAACACAAGCAGGGGGAGTGGGAGAGGAAGAAGCAGGCTCATAGCAGAGGAGCCTGATGTGGGGCTCGATCCCAGAATGCCGGGATCACGCCCTGAGCCGAAGGCAGATGCTTAACCGCTGTGCCACCCAGGCACCCCTCAGTTTCTTTTTTTTAAAATTTAAATTCAATTAGCCAACATATAGTACATCATTAGTTTCAGATATAGAGTTCGGTTATTCATCAGTCCTATATAACACCCAGTGCTCACCACATCATGTGCCCTTAATGCCCATCCCCCAGTTACCCCATCCCCCCACCCACCTCCCTTTCCACAACCCTCAGTTTGTTTCCTAGAGTTAAGAGACTCTCATGGTTTGTCTCCCTCTCTGATGACTTGCCATTCTGTTTTCTCTCCCTTCCCCTACAGTCCTCTGTCCTGTTTCTTATGTTCCACATATGAGTGAAACCATATGATAATTGTCTTTCTCAGATTGACTTATTTCACTCAGCATAATACCCTCCAGTTCCATCCATGTCCACGTAAATGGTAAGATTCCATCCTTTTTGTTGGGCGAGTAATATTCCATTGAATATATACACCACGTCTTCTTTATCCATTCATCTGTGGATGGACATCTGGGCTCTTTCCATAGTTTGGCTATTGTGGACATTGCTGCTGTAAACATTGGGGTGCAGGTGCCCCTTTGGATCACTACATATGTATCTTTGGAGTAAATACCTAGTAGTACAATTGCTGGGTTGTGGTTTCTTTTAAACAACAACAACAAATCCCCACATCCTGAAATAAATTTCACCTGAATATGGCCACTGTGATCAGAACACAGTGAGTCCTCATACAAGGTCCCTCTTCTATAATCTCTCACATAAGACATCTCAGGAAGGAAAGACGAGGTTCACACCGATGCCGCCCAGCAGGGAGGGCTGTGCACTGTAGATCTCATGAACTGTATGTTGACCGTTCCAGTGTTTCAGAGCGTGGGCTCCAGAGTCAGACGTACCTGCTTCCTCATGTGTCTACCTCCTAGCACCACAGCCTCAAAAAAGATCCTTAGCTTCATTGGTGACAGTTTTGTCTCCATAAAGTGAAGATGACAATACTGTCTACCTCATAGCCCTCTTGTGAGGACTAAATAATTTGCCATATGTAAGGCATTTAGCATAATGCCTGGCAGATGGTAAATATTCCATAAATGTTAGTTATTTTTATAATAAATGGGCTAATTGATGGATTAATAATTCTGGCAAGAGCTGTAAACATGTTGTAAAGTGTCCACGTTATGGAATACTTCGAGATAAATTTGAAGAGTTGAGGTGATCAGAATGAGGTAGGTCTGCGTGCCCCTTGGGGTAAGTGGTCCAAAAGGAATGCAGAGTATCTGAGCAGTGATTGTTCAGGGGGTCTCAGTGATGTTGGAAATGAACCTTAGCACGTATCTGCACTGGGAGGAGGGTGTGGCTGCCTTCCAAATGCAGAGATACAAATCACTGGTTTTTGAAGCTGAGGCACTGGAGGTAACTTGTCTGTACATTTTGCGGATTTCTGGGAGGAGATTTCTGTACCACGTACGAAGAAGCAGGCTGCGGGTGTTCAATAAGCTGAATGAGGAGACACTCAGAGTATGTTCTCCGGGAAGAGTTTGCTCCAAGTCCAGAGCTTGGAGCAGTGGAACTGGTGAACCCCAGCATTACCTCATTGCAAAACACATATGTCCTACCTTGGGAATGAACAGGGGCTAAATTCTCCAGAGAACGTTTGCTGGTGATGCTCTTTCCCTCCTGGCAAAGTCTGGCTTTATTCAGCACATACTTCTGAGCGTCTCCTATGCATAGGTAGTGTGCTAGGTGTTAGCGCATTACCACTGAAATGAGTTAATTTCCGCTCTTCGGAAACTCATAAGCTAGCAGTGGAGGCAAAATCAAATTCAGCTAGCTTTAATGCGTGGGAGAAGTTCCTAAAAGATGTGTAAATGCACACTAGGGAAGAAGAAAGGAAGAAGTCTGCTGTCCATTTGACACACGGGGTTTGCAAGTTTTAAGCCTCCGTTGCTGAGGGTCTGGCTATAATCTATCTCATACGCTGCTGGTGGGACTAGAGAAGGGCAGACTTCTGAGAGCGCTTTGGTAAATGGATCCCAAGATTCAAATGTCCATGCACTTCGACCCTGGCAATTCTTCTAAGTACTGCTACAGTATGTGTGTTCACACACATGTACACATACATACACACATGTACACAGGGATAGGCCCAGCTATTTATTATCCAGTGATTTTTACAATAGAAACTGGAAGACATCATATACCCAACAGTAGGGATTGATCACTGACTTGCAGGACAGGTGAAGGTGACATGTCATGTTGCCATGAAAGATGAGGTTGTAGAGTAAGTGAGGACATCAAAAATTTTGCAGTTTATATTGTTAAGTGATAAAAGGAATATTATGAAGCAGTGGCTATGATGTGATGCCAGTGTTGCAGAAATGAAAATGTTCTTTAGGAGAGAAGGAAGGAGGTCGGGGAAGGAAATAAATGATGGTCATACTTCACTTGGGCTTTTTTTTTTTTTTTAAGATTTTATTTCTTTATTTGTCAGAGAGAGAGAGAGAGAGAATGACAGCACAAGCAGGGGGAACAGCAGGCAGAGGGAGGAGCGGTCTCTCCACTGAGCAAAGAGCCCGATGCAGGACTCAATCCCAGGACCCTGGGATCATGACCTGAGCCAAAGGCAGACGCTTAATAACTGAGACACCCAGGCATCCCTTCACTTGGTTTTGAAAGGTAGGCAGGAGCCGATAAGCAAAAGTATTGGCAAAGAGCGGAACAAATGTCCCTGATTTTTTAAACATCACAAAGTGTTTAACTGCATTAGGGTGATGGCTTGGGAATCAGGCAAAAGTAAGTTCAAGTCCTGGTCGTGGTCTTCGATTGCTGCGTCATTGGGCAAATCATTTAAAGTGGACATGTGGTATTTATCTTATATACTTGATGTGGGGATTAGATGTCAGAGTATATGAAGAACCTCACTCAAGTCCTTCAGAGTAGCTGGTGAACCATAATAGTTCCTACCATAGGGCAGTGGGTAGGAGTACAAACTTGGGCCTGAATGGCTGGTTTGGTGTCTGACTTCTCTATTTACCGTGACCTTGGGTCAGTCACCTAACCTCAGTTTCTTTGTCTGTGAAATGGGAATAATAAATGCGATCTACGTCATTCAGTTGTTCAAGGATAGAGTAGGATGATGCATGTAACTACCCAGAGCCTTCTGTTAATGAAAGCTTAATCAGTGTTATCTATGGCCGTCCTTCCCACAGGCTTCTCTTCACCGAGCTCTGACAAATACATTGATCAATGCTTTTATAGGGACTACAAGACAGCAGAATTAGGAAAGCACCAGACCTCGGATACGGGCAGGCTGCAGGAGCATGTATCATCCCATGGGGTGCGCTCTGTTTGCCTCTTTGCCAGGCTGCTCCCCTCATCGACAACATTCGCTCAGCAAATATTCACTGAGAACCTATGACTAAGAATTGCACGGGGCTGGGTGTCCTCGGGATGCTCCATGATCCCCAGGAGCTTACAGCTTCCTGGAGACAAACCCATAATGGTAAACTCACAACAGGGATACGTGCAAATTCTCGGGAGCTGAATGAAGGGAGGTTTGTTGCACCTGGAGAACTGGGCAAGGTTAATCCGGGGAAGCCTGTGAGCCTTTGTCATCAGGGGACCGTGGGCTCCGGCAATGTTGGAATGATTTGCATGAGGAGTTCTGGGTCCTCTATTCAACCTCTGTCCCGGGCACAGATGCCTTCTGCAGGATTCCTGACAAAGCTTTCTTCCAGGATGGGGTGAGTCCCCAGTAGCATAGAATCCACTCCTTAGTTGATTCCTTGCTTTGATGGATGGTTCTTTTTTTTTTTTAAGATTTTATTTATTTATTCAACAGAGATAGAGACAGCCAGCGAGAGAGGGAACACAAGCAGGGGGAGTGGGAGAGGAAGAAGCAGGCTCATAGCGGAAGAGCCTGATGGGGGGCTCGATCCCATAACGCCGGGATCACGCCCTGAGCCGAAGGCAGATGCTTAACCGCTGTGCCACCCAGGTGCCCCTGATGGATGGTTCTGACTTTGACAAGGTCTTCTCTGGCATGAGCCGAAAGATGCATCCCAAGAACGAATTGGCTGTTTTATTTCTGTAAAGAATAAGACTTATCCCTTCTCTACAAAATCACCCTTCAAACGCAAGTTCCTCGAGCCACAAAATATTTTTCCTTTAGCCTAAAATTATGCACATGCTTTTATTCCATTGAGTATGTGTTTCTAGAGCCCAGGAGAAATCGGTGGTGGAGAAAGTGGTGTGCAGAGTGGGACTGCCTGTTCTCCCATGTTGGCTCTAGTCCTTCTGAGTGGCTCGTATTCCCCATTGGTAACGTGGGGATCCTAGCATCACTGACTTTGGAGGGAGATGCTGGGGGATGTTAAACAATCCACTGGAAGCTCCTGGAGTAGCTCACAGCACGTGGTGCTGGATGCATGTAGCTGTTATTTTACTGTGTGCCCACCTCTGTGGGACGGGAGGGCGTATCTAGGCAAAGAAGACTGGGTTGCTGTGTTCGAGCGCTCACAGTTCCGCGGAGCAGAAGGTAAATGAGGAGACTTTTGTGGGAAGCAAAATGCCAGATGAGCATAAGGGGCTGCGTGTTTCAGAGCAGGGACAGGCCACCAGGATGGACAGCAAGAGGCTCATTTCCCCGCAGAGCCCAAGATGGATGGACCAATTATTCGGGATGGAACTTTTTCGTGATTGCCTGGTTACTTTTTTCAAAACATAACTCCCATGTCATGCTGGAACTGGTCATTTCTCCCACCAAATTTCCCCTCTCTTGACATACACTTCAAATTAAGCAAGATAGTGAGGATAAAAGGGGAGGAAAGTGGGTTAGTGGCAGATAATGATGGTAAGTAAGATGATTGTACATACAAATGGTGAAATGCTCAGAATGACACATTGTTATCTAGCATTTGCAAAAAGTCTTTCATTTCCAAGGAAACAGATGTAAGATCACGGCGGGAGGATGGTTGGGAGAGGAGGGAGGACGGCAGTAGTCTCATTTTGTGCCTTGGGTTCCTGTGTTCATTTCAAACCAGGGTGGTGTGGGGTGGTGACAGCTGGCTCTGAGCTGCCCTTTTCCCCATATCCCATTTGTGGCAGGGTGTGCAAAGACACTGGGCCCTTCAGCCCGAGGTGGCTCATTATAGCTGGGGCGTGCCAGCAAAGGCAGTTGGGGGCAGAAAAAGGACAGGGACATGAGGCAGGACGGGGGTCATGCTTATGAGCTGTTAGTACTGCAAACAGGTACGTGCCACCAGGCTCAGCAACTTCTCGTGGAAGTTTGGGTGACGTCCAGGTGAAAGAGAACACACTTGCCGGAAGGCCAATGGGTTAGGTGGTTCCCAGGCACTGTGAAGAGACGTTTTCTACTCCAGAGCCCTCACTCAGATCCTGCACAGTCCACAGGGAAATGACAGATAGAGAGACCTTTCCAGATGGTGGGTGTTTTGACTCTAAGATTCTGTCCGATTGGAAGTAAGTCGTTTTTCAGTTGCTCAGTCTTTCTGGGTTCTGATTCTACCATTTTCTGCCTGTGCACCCCAGTCAGGCTCCTGAGTGGTTTTGTCCCCCTGGTTCTGCACGTATAAACAATGAGGGGCGGGTCACAATAGTAGGATAAAATAGGGCTGTCCCCGCCGGTGTTGGGCAAGGGGGCTGACACACGGTGATTCTGCTGTGGCCACGCTCCCCAGCCCCTTCATCTACTCTTCCAGCCTCCATGCTTGCTCGGCTCAGCCTGAAGTCACCGCACGCATCCAGACCTTCATGCCCGTCTCTGGGCTGTGTGCCCTGTGGGCTGTAAGCCCTTTCTCTGATTCTTTGCAAGCCATTCTGGAAAACCTAGCTCAAATATTATTATTTTTTTTTTCAGAAGCCAAAGGACAAGTATGCAGTAAGTTCAAAGAGAACTATATCTATATCTATATCTATATCTATATCTATATCTATATCTATATCTATATCTATATATCTATATATATCTCCATTAAGATACTCATCACATTGAATCGTCCTTTTGGCCTTTCTCTGGCATAAAATCATCTAACAGTGATTTTAACTCACTGTTGTGAGACACTTACTCTCTTACACCCACAGCACTTTGCATTGTCTCTAACACGCGGTACAAACTCACCGCAGTCCTTCCTCTTGATTTGAGTTGACTGATCAAAAATAGATCCTCTTGCTTGTATATGCATGAGAAAAATAAACAAAAGAGGTATTCTGCATTGCTCATAATTGTGGTTTTAGTACAATCATGAGATAGTGGATTTTTAAGTTTTTGATTTTTTTGGTCATGTTTTTGTAACAAAAGTCATTTAAAATTTCATAAGATCTCTTGCTTATGGAAAATTCTCTAACTTTTTCAAGAATAGTATTTCTATTTTAGTTTATTTATCCACTTATTCAGCCAACATTTGTTGAATGTCTGTTTTATTCCTTGCTCTAGAGAATAAAATAAATAGAATAGAATAGTATAAGTGAGCGAGGACCATCCCAGATCACTGCCTGGCATGCAGGAGGCGCCCGTGAAAACTCGTGGCGGGGCTGAGGTAGTGAATGAGGTAGGGTTGCATGCCTCTCCTTATAGCACTCAAGTCCTGGGGAATACACGACATGTCTGATGTCTGATTAATGGTTGAACTGGGTGAGACAACACATCTAAGAATATTCTCATTTTTCTTTCCACACCATAATGTTGTGTGCTCTTCAAATATAAGCAAATAGCAACTCTATAAGTATTACTTGCCAGAGCTATGAAACAATGGGGGGGCTTTCGTAGCAGATGGGCGTCTTGGTGCAGACATGTCAAGCAGAGCTCTGGTGGGGTTGGAGTCAGCGAGGCTGAGCGACGCATGGGGATATGTCATATCAATCAGCAACGGACCGTTCTTTAGTTTCCAGATACCGTACACTGGCCAGTCTTGCAAAAAAGAGGATGTAAGTTTTCCAAAAGTCCCTGGCAAGAGTAGGTTCAAATGAGAGCAGGGAGGTGGACGGGGCATCATCTGGGCAGAGCACGGACTTGGGGCTGGATTTGCCTCGGTCCAAATCTTGGATCTGCTACTTACTCGTAATTAACACTTGGGCAATTTTGTTACCTTTTAGGAGGAGCCCCCAAAGTTCTTTTGTATAGAAAGTCTTTTTTTTTTTTTTTTTTTTTTGACATTTAGAAATACCCTTTCCTTGAACTGCAGAATATTCTTGAATATATTTCCCGGAGCACATGATTATGGAGGTGCACCTGGCCTCAGTGTGGTCACGTTCTAAAGGTTCAGCTGTCATGGCGTGTCCTCTCTTATAAGGGCCTCTCCTGCAGTTTTTGTAAGACCCTCTCCCACAGGGCTGCGTGCCATTTCTTTGGAAGTGAAGATGATGTCTGTTTTGTTCACCTCTGTATCCGTGGAGCTGAGCAAACTCCTTACTTCAGAATAGATGTTCAATATATATCTGCTCAGTGAGCGCTTAGACATTTGTCCTCACCTCAACCTCTACGTCTAAGGCTGTGGAATTGCTGAAGGAATGGAATTTGGAGCCAGACGTCTGGGTGTTCTTCCTGTCTTGCTTACTGATGTAACCTTAGAAATGTGACACGTGTCTTGAAGTTTACGAGGCCTCATCTGGATGATGGAAGCACCTAACTCTCCTTAGCAATCCCACAAAAATGGGCCCCTCCCCAGGCACAGGAGGGCCTCCCATCAGGGGGCTAATGACCTTTGTCATTAATTCTCTTGTTGCCTCCTTGGATCATCCTCTGTCCTTTGCAGAGGAAGTTATGCTGGAGGTAAAACTATTCCATGTAGGGGGGATAGTGTGGGTAAAGTCCCAACGGGCTCAACAGAATGGTTATATGACCATTGGTGTCGGTGCTTCTGAAGCTTGAAGTAGAAGCAGGGAAGGGATTAGCCATGAGCTGTAGGCTAGACTAGTGGGGTTTCTCAGGTGGAGGAGCTTGAATTTGTCCTGCAGAAAACAGGGCCTCAGGAAGCAGCTCCAGGAGAGCCCATGTTCGAGCACACAGATGGCCATCTGGTGGTCCCGTCAGCCCTGGCTTAGTCCTGGGCACTTGTTACCCCCAGCTCTCCCAGCATCTGATCTTTGTGGCACCCTTGGAAGGTATAAAGTAATTTCATATTTGAAGTTGAGGAAGCAAGGGTTTCCCACTTTGGACTTGTTGAAAGTCAGGCTCAAAGGAGTGAAAGAATTGCTGAAGGTTAATCAGTCTTCAGCTCAGTGCCGCCACATAAGACATTTTTTCTGTTGTTCTCCTGGGATCATCTCTTTGTGGGACACTCAAAACACCCTCCACTCTGTCCACAGTTAGACTCGATCTTTACAGGGTGGTTCTGTCGCGCCTCTGTACTCACAGTGACTCTTGCCCCCGGTGCGGCGGCGTCCGTGACTGCTGTGCCCGAGCACGGTTCCTCCTGTGCTGCTGTGGGCGCACAAACAAGGCGTTAGAAGGCTTGGCTCATGGCCAGATGAGAGGCACCTTTGCTGTGGTCTCCTGTTGTCCCTTCCAACTTTCTTAGTTGGGGATACTCTATCCCTGTCCTACATAAAAACTTGGGAGGGACCCATGGCTTTTCTGTGACATCCTGTGTTATAGTTTTACAGATATTTTAAACCATTAGCACAGTTTTAATTCAGTGATTACAGTGACATGGCTAAAACTACCAATTTGATTGGGCCTGAAGTTCCTTGCCCTTCAAATCCTAGCGTTCACACCCACCCAGCCCAGCAATAGCCACCTGACCCCACCACCAGAGCCCTTTTATGGCCTCTAGATTCATCAGGCAGGGGTGAGACCCTTTCCGCACTCAGCTTTAGACTTCCCAGGAAGGAGGCAGGCATTGCTCATCTCTGCTTTCCAAGTGCAGCAGTCATGCTCTGAAGATTCTGAGTGGTTTCCTACAGGCATGGGTCTTTCTCTCATCACAGCATGTGATCAGGAGACAGCGCCGTTCTGGGGGAAGGGACGAGGTCACATCACCACTACAGAGGCCCTGTCATGGATTGAATGGTGTCTTCCAAAGTTGGTATGTTGAAGTCTTAACCCCTAGTCCCTCACAATGTAAACATGTTTGAAGACAGGGTCTTCACAGAGTTGATCAAGTTAAAATGAAGTCATCAGGGTGGACGCTGATCCGGTGTGCCTGATGTCCTTCTAGAAAGGGGGGATTTAGAGACAGACATACAGGGAGCATGTGAACATGCAGATGGCCATCCAGAAGGCCTGGGGAGTAGCCTGGAGCAGATCTCCTCTCATATCCCCCAGAAGGAACCACCCCACTGATGCCTTGATTCTGGATTTCCAGGCTCTAGGGCTGCGAGACAGTAGAGAACATTCTGCTGGTTAAACCCCCCAGCCTGTGTTACCTCATTGCAGCAGGCCTAGGAAATTAATGCAGGCCCCGATTTCCTGACCAAATCCCCTCCACTTTCACACCCCCTTTTATATTCTCCAAATGATTACATGGGTTTAAGAATCATGAAACAGGTTCATGACCACTTCCTTTCAAAATGTTCATACTCAGGATTTCTCACACTCAAAACCGAAGTCGGGTAATTGCTTGTTACAGTCCCAGTCTAACCCCCGAAACATAAACTTCCCAAGGATCCATTCTGTTTGACCAAAAGCCTATGATATTACTCCATTATGATGTACAGGACTGGAAAATGAGTATGAGAATTGAGAGTGTTGATGGTCTCATGAAAAATTAGCTGAATGCTTTGGAAAGATTTGATTAAATGAGTCACACACACACACACACACACACCGATTTTATTGGATTAGATGTGGTTATAAAATATTGAGGGAAAATGATCAAAATCTAAAAAGGATTCTAGCCTAAAGTTAATTCTCCAGTGTCTTCAGTTCCTAGTTCCCCTTCAATAAAAGTAGATGTGTCAGTTAAGATGGCTCCTGTGTACCATGTATATGGGAGGAGGACTCTGAGTGCAATCAGCAAAGTCATTGTCAGAGAAAAGGACTTGTCGCTTGGTAAGAGATTGACAAATCTGTACTTAATATTTTTTATGTTGAAATAAAATAAAAATATATGATTTCCTTCCTTCCTTCCTTCTTCTCTTTCTCTTTTTCTTTCTCTCTTTTTCTCTTTTTCTTTCTTTCTTTCTTTCTTTCTTTCTTTCTTTCTTTCTTTCTTTCTCTTTCTTTCTTTCTTTCTTTCTTTCTTTCTTTCTTTCTTTCTTTCTTTCTTTCTTTCTTTCTTTCTCTTTCTTCCTTCCTTTCTCTCTCTCTTTCTTTCTTTCTTTCTTTCTTTCTTTCTTTCTTTCTTTCTTTCTCTCTCTCTCTCTCTTTCTTTCTTTCTTTCTTTCTTTCTTTCTTTCTTTCTTTCTTTCTTTCTTTCTCTTTTCTTAACTGATGATCAAATACAGGTTTCCACAAGTTGGTGAAGAGGGCTTGTATTAGATTCTCAGCACTCCCGGGAGACACTCAAGGGGACTATAGAATGGATTCCCAGAACAAGATCCCTGGGTCGCAGGGTGTAGGCTTCTTAATTTGGTCACATACTGCTATAGATCATTGTTTAAATATCACTCCCACCAGACAGAACTCTTCAAGGAAAATGACTCTCTTCTTCCCACTCTTTTGGAGCCTGGACCAGTGCCTTATTAAGAGTAATCAATAAATTGATGGAAGGAAGGCAGAGGAGGGTGTCATGGAAGGGGCATAATGGAATGACTCTGTCCAATGGCCAAGAGCCCAGGTGCCCTGGAACCCATCCATGTCATTGCCTTCTACCTACAGTAGCGTTGCCTCCTTGTCCCAGTTTAGGGAACTCCACAAATACCCCGTCGAATGATTAGAAACTTGAAGTGATGGTGGAGAGGTTGTTTGGTTCATGGATGCCAGTACGTGCTGGTGGCTATTCCATCCCCTGCTTTGAGCAGTGCCTTCCCTGCTGCGGCATGGGCAAGCCTTTTCTCCTTCGCTTTTAGTCGTCCTAAATGGACTAAATCATTCCAAATGTCAGGAACTCAACTCCACTTGTTTGTCTGAAATAAGATGCTATGGAAGTCTTACTGACTTATTCAGAGGTACCTATGTGGGTCTCACATGGGGCTTCATCCACAGCCGGAAACAGGGGTCCTCCAACTCACAGCTCACAATTCTACCCCTAGGCTCCATGTAAAAGCTTCTAGGAAAGGACTCCCGGTGACCTGGTTTGACTTATATGTGCCTCTTACTCTGCACCCCTCACCTACCCTCCCCTGCTGGTTTCCTGGGCCAGTCACTGGAGCCGTGGGTGTGGGGACTCTTGAAAGACCATCAAAGGAAGCTCTAACTAGACTACTTGGTTCAAGTGAGAAGCAGTATTACTTGCTGCTAAGAGGAATGCTGTTCGCAGAGTATGGGCCTGGAGCAGAGCTGACCATCCGAGAGGAATCTACAGCAGCATTTCTTCCCTTATTGGCTTGCTGTTAACATATTCCAGCACCAACAACCTGTCTTCTTTCAAACTTGGATGAGGGAAAGAGGTGCAGATGCAGATTCTGGTTTCATTATTTGTCTGTGACTTTGGGCAAGTAATACAATGTCTTTGGGCTCTACTTCCCTCATCTATAACATGACAAGAGAAATGACATCATAATAATTTTATTGTGGCAATTCTGTTAGACAGTGTATATCAATGATGAGCTTAGGGTCAGATACAGGATAAGATGCTCGGTGTGTGTTAGTTTCCCTTTCTGTTTCTAGCTATCCCCCCACCCAAATGAACTATCATTTACTTCTTATAACCACCCCGTGAGTTAGGGAAAGCATTATCGTCACCATTTAGTGGACTAATGGCATGCATGCATGGAAAGGGGCTCATTGATTTATTCATTCAGCCATTTATGTTTTCATGAGCTGTTAATTGAATGTTGCTGGACACACAGAGGATCGCTAAGACAGGGTTCTTCCCACTGAGGAATTAGTAAAAGCAAAGTCTGGACTTGAAGATAAGACAGCTACTCTACCTCCCCATCCCATGCTCTTTCTGTGCTCCCACTTGCCCTCCCAGACGCTAGAGTTGGCAGTATTACCAAAGTAATTTGTTCCCTCTTGTAAGTTGGACAAACAGTCCTAAGAAGTAAGTGAAAATAATCTTAAAAGTATAAACAATAAATACAACATTTTAAAGTTTTCAGAACAAGCTTAGAATTGTATCACCCTAATTAAGGGTCCTCTAAGTTTTCAAAGCTTTAGAAAAAGGACAACAACTTATTTCGTACAATGGGACTTATTGATACAGCGTGAAATTAAGGAATTAAAGAATTTAAACAATCAAAGAATATCAAAGATCTGAAGTTTATTACACAGAGTTCATAGTGATTTAATGTCTGTGTACCTTATATCTGTGGACATCATGGTCTAATTCCACATGTGTTCGCACAAGGAGCCATACCTTTAGCTCAAAGCTGGTTGAATCCATTCATTTCCTTAGAATACGTAAGAAGACATTTGTGCCTCAGATTCTGAGAAAGACGTGAAGCCTGTCTCTTTCTTCACATCTGCTTCCTTCCCGTAAATTATCCTCCCTGTGCTCAAACCGGAGCTGTCCGGTAACCAGCTGGTACTCTGCAGGAATTCAGCCCTGCAGCCTGTTTCTGCAGACAGAAGTTTCCTGTAAGGTGGGAGAAGCTGCCTGATTGACGAGGTCCATTCATTCTCTGATTCCGGGGGGCTGAGGACAGAGAGAGCATTCAGCATGTGCCCCACACTGGAGTGTGGACTAGAGAACCCCCCCCCCCCCGCCGTGAACTGCAGAACGCGGGGAGTGTGGAGAGGCATGGGGCTGCAACCTTCGGAGGTCCCATGGCTGCCGGTCCTGGTACAAGGCACATTTCACTTGGGAGCCTCAATTACTCCTCACTATGGACTTGTGGGTGGCTGAGAGCGTTACCATGGTCTCTTTAACCAGTGATGATGGAGCAGTTCTTGAAAGGCTGCAAGGGGTTAGCACAAGTAATGTGCCATGACAAAGCTGGGAAGAGTCAATCATCTGGACCCCACAGTGGACTGCTTAGGACCCTCTTCCGTTGTTCACTCATTCCCTTTAATCACCGTCTCTGAGGAGAGGGTGAAGACGCTGGCAGAGGCGACAGCGCTGGTCTCCTGGTCTCTCTTCCATCAGCATCTTGCAAAATCTCTCCTTGTCCAACGCTGCAGGTGTGTTTCCTGGAACCTCTGTTTTCCTCTCAGCCAGTGGAGATCAGTTAAAGTCTCCATTTCTTTGCAAGGTGCCCTAGTGGGAAGAGTTCCAAGGGTCTGGACACCTGGGTTCTCACTGGGCTCTGCTGCTGACATTCCAGTCCTGATCGAGGGAGGCGCTTTGCCACTCTGGACTTCCTGTTCGCAGAACACAGCCCTGCCACTCAGTTTTAGAATTTTATGATTATTTCCACCTTTGAGTAATGCCTATCATCTCTTCAAGCATCGTCATGCTTTTATTCTAGCTTTTCTAGCTTTTTGTAACAAGGGCAATGACTCATAAGTTTGGTGAGATCAGGCCCAAACAGTTTCAGTGTCCACCACATACCAGGCATTTGGAGCATGCCTCTTCTTGTGGCTACCGTCTAGCTAGACAAGGAGAATACATTTCATTCAGTAAATAATCATTCAATTTTAATTTCCATTGAACAAATGCACTGAGACCCAACTATCTGGCAGGCCCTCTGCTGGGCTTTTTATAGGCATTCTCTTTGCACTGAGAATGGCATTAATGTTCCTTTTGCACCAAATGTGGCTCACAGTGTCTCAGCTCTGACACTTAATTAAGTGTCTTAATTAAGGCAGTACTTTGAATAGGTAGCAGAGCTCTGGTTCAGATTCCACACAGTTTCCAGAGCATCGCCACAGGCCCATGTCCACACATTTTGTCACTTACACAGATTCGTTCAAGATCTAATTTTCTGAATATATATATATATAGAAATATATATATATAGAAATATAAATGCATATATATAGAGAGAAATGTATATATATATAAAATGTATATATATATAAAATGTATATATATATATAAAATGTGTGTGTGTGTGTGTGTATATATATATATATATAAGCTCTTTCCTCACTGTACTTTGTCATACATGGACTTTAATGGATCTATAAAACTTAATAAATTATATTCAGAGTTCTTACCAGAAAAATAAAGAACAAAGGGACACAAGGCAACTTCTGGAAGTAATGGGATTCTATTACCCTGACTGTGGTGTTTCACACGTGCACACATATGTCCAAACTCATCACATCGGCAGTTTTTGTATATAAGCTATACTTTGTCAAATGACAAAACTAAAACAATTTAGTAATGAGCTTGATGTCCTCTATTCAAGGGAAGACAATCTGTGGATAGGGGGAGCATAGTGCCTAAGAACAGGGGGGCACTGTTCCCAAGGGATTTGGGGCAAGAGTGAATCTGACAGACATAGGAAGGGACATCTTGGAAAGCAGCGCATGATTGGCTAGGGGTCAGGGATTTCCTTATAAGACTGGCAGCTCCTATTTCTAGGGTACGACAAGCTCACCGAGGTTGAATTGGAGGATTGTGTTTGGTGCATGTTAGTTTTCCTAGATAGGTGTTTCCTGAAGTGTAGACTGGCTTAGGTTTAGATATTCGATGTGGGTCGCACCACAGGGGCAGCTCCATTTTGTAGGTCCTAGAATACAAATTAACTTTATCAACCACAACAAAGCTTGCTCTTTCTTTCTTTCTCTTTCTTTCTCTTTCCTTTCTCCTTCCTTCCTTCCCTCCTTCCTTCCTTCCTTCCTTCCTTCCTTCCTTCCTTCCTTCCTTCCTTCCTTCCTTCCTTTCAATTGGATGTGTGTGCATCTTCCCAGGGAGTAAAAGGATTTGTACTTTTTTTTATAATAATTTTTAGTATGTTATGTCAGTCACCATACAGGACATCCCTAGTTTTTGATGTAAAGTTCCATGATTCATTACTTGCATATAGCACCCAGTGCACCATGCAATACGTGCCCTCCTTAATACCCATCACCAGCCTATCCCATTCCCCCACCCCCTCCCCTCTGTTTGTTTCCCAGAGTCCATAGCCTCTCGTGGTTCATTCCCCCTTCTGCTTACCCCCTCTTTCTTCTTCCCTTTCTTCTCCTACCGATCTTCCTACTTCATATGTTCCATAAATGAGTGAAACCATATGATAATTGTCTTTCTCTGCTTGACTTATTTCACTTAGCATTATCTCCTCTAGTCCCATCCATGTTGCTGCAAATGTTGTGAAATCGTTCTTTTTGATGGCTGAGTGATATTCCATTGTATATATGGACCACAACTTCTTAATCCAGTCATCTGTTGAAGGGCATCTCGGCTCCTTCCACAATATCGCTATTGTGGACAGTGCTGCTATGAACATTGGGGTGCATATGGCCCTTCTCTTCACTACATCTGTATCTTTGGGGTAAACACCCAGTAGTACAATGGCTGGGTCATAGGGTAGCTCAATTTTTAGTTTTTTAAGGGACCTCCACACTGTTTTCCAAAGTGGCTGTACCAACTTGCATTCCCACTAACAATGTAAGAGGGATCCCCTTTCTCCACATCCTCTCCAACATTTGTTGTTCCTACCTTGTCAATTTTTGCCACTCTAACTGGTGTAAGGTGGTATCTTAGTGTGGTTTTGATTTGAATTTCCCTGATGGCTAATGATTTTGAACATTTTTTCATGTGTCTGTTAGCCATTTGTATGTCTTCATTGGAAAAGTGTCTGTTCATATCTTCTGCCCATTTTTTCTAAATTTATTTATGAGACAGAGACAGCCAGTGAGAGAGGGAACACAAGCAGGGGGAGTGGGAGAGGAAGAAGCAGGCTCACATCAGAGGAGCCTGATGTGGGGCTCGATCCCATAACACCGAGATCACGCCCTGAGCCGAAGGCAGACGCTTAACCGCTGTGCCACCCAGGCGCCCCTTCTGCCCATTTTTTGATTTGATTATTTGTTTCATGTGTATTGAGTTTGAGAAGTTCTTTGTAGATCTTGGATACTAATCTTTTATCTGTAGTGTCATTTGCAAATATCTTCTCTCATTCCATGGGCTTTTTGTCATTTTTTTGAGGAGGTCTGTGATCCAAAATGACAAGCTGCCAATGCTTCTCCATTCCAAGGGAGGGCAGTAGAGTTATTTATAAATGGACGTGTTGGAACCAATCAAACCTGGTTGTGTCTTGGGAATAAATTCTTTGACTCCTGGCTTCTCTGAGCTTTCAGTGGCTCCTGAGAACTCTGGTCACACATCAGGATGCATGTCCATTTGGCAGTTGGGATTTTTCTTGTCTTCTTTAGAAATTATACTCAAGCACTTTTTTAACGAAGATGGTGTAAGCATAAGTGAGGGGAACTTGGCAGGTGAGAGGTGAATCCTGTTCCCTTTGCTCAGACCCCAGCCTTTGTTTTTTAGGTAATTTATAAGCTAAGTTTTTGCTTCCACCTTCTTTAGAGAGAGTCCTCACCAGAGAGCAAGCATGGGTGATGAAGGGAAAATGTGATGCCCAGATGCCCAGCTAACCCCTAAACTGAATGACTCTTGGGCCTACTTTTAATGACTCTTGGAGAATCCCAGAGCTTACGTATAAAACTCAAAATTTCTGGTGTTACTTATAGCATCAAGTGCCCATCGCACCATATACAGCAAGATTAGGTTGTAGAGATCCCAATAAATCAATACTGTTTTGAGTAATTCTTTTTAGACACAGACCGTCTTTGACAGCACTTATCCTTTCTTCACACTCTTTCAATTTTTTAGATCATCTGTGGAGAAAAATCTGTTGGCTCTTGATACTTTTGAGACCCTTTACCTGTTAATTCGTCTTTTCCCTTATTCATTCATTCATTCGATATTTATTGGATCCTGTGTGAGGCATTCCATCTGTTAAATCTCCTGTAGTGAGAAGGCTGAGCTCTGACCCTGGTCATCACCAGACATAAGTGAAACGCAGATGATAGGGCAAGGGTTGGGGCTGGTGCACATCAGAGGGCAGGAGCCACAGTGGGCAGTGAGGCCACGTGGTGCACATTCACAGTTGAAATCACAATTCTTGGAATTTTTCTTAATGCCTCCTCCATATGGAGAAAGAGCGTAGCCATTAGATGTTCATGGTGATTTTGATTCATAATGAATGAGCAATCGCATTTACAATCACATCATTTTCCTTTCTGCAACTCAACTAGCTGTCTTCTCTTTAAATATTTTGGACCTCATTTTGGGGAAAAGGAAGAAATCCAGATGGATTTCTACCAAACGGATTGACAACATGAGTTCTTTTCTATACAATTTCTATTTATTTTGGTTAAACTCACCCAAGAAGTTAGAAACCCCAAGAAATAACAAGTAGGCACACTGGCCCATTCTCTGCTGTTGTCCAGGAGTCCCCCAGACGAAGATGAAAAGTACATCTTCTCTAGGCAAAAAGGGTTTCTCTTTTCTCCTTTAGAAATTATACCGACACATGTTCATCATGGGTCCATGAAAACAAGGAGGGTGTGAGCTTGGTGAGGACAGAGACCCTCTCTGTTTTGTTCAACACTGTATTCCCGGTGCCTTCAGAGCTGCCTGGCACGTGGTAGGTGTTCGGTTCTTGTTTATGGACTGGCCAAACGATGGAATCCTCTTCCTCCCCTGCTACGCTTGTTCTGTGATCCCTGTTTTGTTCCGCTTACTTTGTCTTTACCTCTAGCTCATCCTGCTTCCTGAAACATCAGGGAAGCTCCCCACTAGTCCCAGCTGAGCCAATTTACCCAGGCTCAACTTCCCTGGCTAACTCCCAGCTCCACTACTTAGGTGATCACGTAGCCTCTTTGGTATTCAGAATTCTCATCTCTCCGGTGCATTGCTCTAAATACCTGGTGAGTAATATGTCAGTATTTCTCTTGAGAGATTTAGATTCTATACATAACAGTCCAAACCCAAGCTGGATACAGGAACTATTGAGCTGAATAAGACACAAGTCTTCCCGCTCAGAGTCCGGTTGACCATTGTCATTATGAGAAAACAAAATGCTGTCTCAATGAGCCTGTGTTTTTAAAAGACCCTGAACCATAACTTCTGTGTATTTCCAGTACTTCTGGTTAAGTTTCAGAGGGCTGAATCATAACCAAGTTCCAAGAAACAGCAGGGCTGATTGCCATAAACAGCTTCATGTGTGAAAGAAGGGATGGATATTCCCTGGTACTTTTCAAAAGTTGAGGTGAGAAAGGGAGATAGCAGCTATGAATATGGGGGCCGATTCTGAGAAATAAAAGATGGAAATGATGAGTAAACCCAAAACACCTTTTCTTCCCAAGATAGAACAGACTGTGCAGCTGAGTTTTGCAGCAATTCAAAGTAATAATAATGAGGAAATTGAAGGCCTTTGCTTGTCTAATTTTCATTGTACAAGCCACAAATGGATAAGATAGAACTTTCCCCATTTTTTTGGAATTTAAACTTTTTAATAATTGCCACTATTTTGAATGCCTACACTCTCTATACATATACGTACACGTCTGCTATTTTGGGGCATTTTTCCTTGTTTAATAATCATCATTTAAAATAAGGAATCTGAAGCTCAGCGACTCAAAATGGAGAACAATTGCCTTTCCTTAATTTAACACATCTTCTGTTTTCTGAGCTGATTAGAATAATGCATTAGAAGAGATGCCCAAGAGCCCAGCGTAGATAATAAACCTGAGCCACGTCGAGGGAGGAAATAAGAACCACAGCAGATGCCACTGTTGTTCATCTGCAGGGCGTGGGATCCGGGGAGGCTGGGGAAGATGAGTGTAACACCGGAGCTAGAATAAAACTCTGGTCTATGGTTATCATAAGCCCGCATTTTTTGTGCACTAGACAGTTGGTTTACTGGAATAGATCAGAAGGAAAAATTGATGTCCTTTCTCACTTCTCTCCTCATCTCTCCATTAAGAATGTGAGCTCCTTGAGAGCAAGGGATCTAAGATTGAAAGGGGATGCAAAGCAAAAATCTGAAATGGAATACAGTGTTCCAGGCTCCTGCCCATGCGGCCAGCCTCCTTGCTGGACTCTCAGCCCGCCACGTGTGTCTGCTGCGGTTCCCCTCGTGCTCACGCTGTTTCTCACCGCCACGGCTTTGCTCCTGCTGGGCCCTCCTCCTGGAAGGTTTTTTGGACCACGTTCATTTCATCACAACCTAATCACCTTCTTCACCACTGTGGGTGTGCCATGGAGTTTTCACATTGCTTATAATTATCCACTAATGCCTCTGTCTCCCCCCAATAAGACCAAAACTCCGTGAAGGCAATGACTTTGCCCTATTCATCTCTTTAGCCCCAGAGTCTGGCATATAGCATATAGTTGTCCTGAATGGATGAGTATTAATAACCCTTTTCCCTGATGCTTTGATTCCTTTCATGCCATCTCTGCCGATGGCTCTCTAGCCCCTAAGAGAGACCTCACAGTGATGGAGAACTTGCCGTTCACAGTGGCTTTTCACCCCTGCTTCCCCTTTGCTGTCGGTTACCTTCTCTCCCTGTCCGTGGCACCCTTAGGAGGTAGGGTGTGCTCATAAAGAGAGCAGAGGACTTCACATGAGAAAATAGAAGGTCCCATTAATTCTCTGGGCTTGTGTAAGGCTGCTCTTCAGTGCTGTGCTGTTGAAGTGACATCATCCACTTGCCAGTGTTCTGGTGGCGAGCAAGTAAGAAAACAGATTTGAAAGAGCTACCTCGGCTGTGAAGTTATGTATTGGTTTTAACCGTGTTACTCATGATACCGTTTTGTTCCCTGGAGTCAGGCAGGATGAAGAAGTACCATTCTGGGATGATCCATGTCTTTTCTTTGAATCATCTTCCTTATTTTGCCGGAAGAGGTGAAGTGCATAGTAGATGCTCCCAATACTTTTTGACTTCCGAGTTGAAAACCTAATGTTGTGTGATTGGCCCACAGAATAATAATACTTCTAAGATACCATGAATCTTGCTTGTGTCTTGATAGTAAAGATAATGAGGGCTAGCCTCTGGGAGGGTCTGGTCAGCATACAAAGTGCTTCTGAATTAATTATGAAAACGGCTACCATTTCTTACACACGTATGAGTTTCATGCACTGCACTGGGCTGTGTGTATACAGTCTCATGTCTTCACAGCTACTCTGTGAAGTGTTCCCTCCATCTCCTCTTATGCATGAAGAGACTGAGGGTCAAAGAAGTCCGGTGCTGGACACAAACTTTGCAGGAAGTTGGTGGCAGGAGTAGGATTTGAAGCCTTTGTGCACTGCCTTTGTGACAGGACCCTAGTGCACACAATGAACATCCTTTCCTCTAATCCTGGCAATGACTCTGCGTGAGGCTTCATCAAGCCTCTCATATACAGGAAACTGAGATCCAGCAAGGTTAAGAAGCTTGCTTAAGAGCCCAGATATAGACAAATGAAGAATTAAAAAAAATGGACATTAATCTCTGTTCTCAAGCATCCTCAGCTGAAGCCGTTGGGGGGTCCAAATTCAGCCGGAAAGAGAACTGTGGGGAGACACTCTTTCTCTGGGACAAGACCACGGACCTGGGATGGTCTTATGATCATGGGATACAAGGTGACTGCTTTAATCCCTCATTATTTTAACTATAGAACTGCACAGGTTCTTGTCTTGGACCATAGGGCAAAAGCAGCTGCACGCTCTTCAAATACCCCTCGTGCCCTGCTCCCTCTCTGAAGTCCCTGTCATGCTTGATTTTCAAAAGCACATCACATCAGGGCCCTGGGATTTTTGTATGGCAAAAAGCACTGTTTGCAAGTGCTTTTTCAAATAGTAGATGATCTGATGTCCCCTTGGGCAATGGTGCCAATTAGAGACCTACAGGACATTTTGCCAGGTGCGATGGGTCAGACAGATCTGACTTTCAATCCAGTTTCTTTGCTTAACAGCCAGGCCTGGGGTTTAGAAATGCCCATTTTACAAGGTACTGAAGCCCCCAAGAGGTACGCATTACAGTCCCCAACAACCCCGCATGTAAATGTGAGTCCTCCTTTCCTTCAGTTTGACTCAGACTTATGTTATAGAATGCTGTTCGCTTGCTTATTAAGGTTTAAGAGCAACTTGGAGGCTTTGAATTTAATTCACGTATATGTTGTCAGTTTTCTGGTCTAGCTGACTGAAGGGTAAAGGTCACCAATGAAAGCACATGGGAGAAAAGTTAAGCCCGTGAGTCGTGTTTACCCACACTCCGGATTCAGCCCGGCCTTCCCAGTCACTGAGGCAGACATGGTTCTCGACATGTCCACTCCTGCCTCTGTGCTGGGCTGTGACCCCAGGTGTCAGATGAAGGGGAATAAGGCCTCGCGGTCGACACTCAGGTTTCTGACTCAGCTCTGGCAGTGTGATTCTCTAAGTTAGGAACATAGAGGAGGAACATATTTTGGGGAAAAGATTTAGGGGCCTACGGCCTATCTGCCCTTGCTAACCAGGACTGACTCTGGAAGACTCAGCTTTCCAGGAAGGGTTCTCCTATTCCTTGCCCACCCTCTTGCCCCCAGGCTACATGACGTGCCCTCTGTTCTGCCTCTGTGTCATTCTGACCGACCTAAACCGTTATACCTCCCATGATACACTTGGGCTTTCTGTTTTAGAATCTGTTTCTCAAGAGATTCTGAATTTTTATTCATATCATGGACCCAGTTGCATTAATTCAGACATCCCCAGCACCTGCCACCATGCCTGACACAGAGCAGGTACTGATAAAGGGGTGTTGAGTGCATACAATAACTAATAGAAATGGATCCATTGCTTATGGCTTCATGGCCATTTCACTTTTAATTGTACCACCATCTCTAAATGTGCTCTGACTTTCTGCCAGGCTCCACCTACCGTGATTCATTCCATAGTCAAACCCCTTTGCTCCTTCGCAGAGATGTGCGTGTTTGGTGAAACAGAGGAAAGGGCACGAGTTCAGCTGTGGGCTTCTCTCACACCTCAATTTATTTAGCAACAGCCCCCATTCATCATCTTCTTCTCCATCACCAGCACCCCCCGTCTTCTCAGGATGGTCCAGACATCCAGCATCCTTTTCCCACTTCATCTTTAAAGCCAAATTGACAGCCTGAGAATCCCTGAGCTCTTGGCTGTATTTTTCCAGTTGTGCTATTCCGTCTCTATCTTCATTTTATGATTTCTCACCTTGAGGGAAAAACAGAAAGAGCTATTTTTTCCCCCTCTGCCCTGCAGGGGGTGGAGCAGATTCTGAACAGTATGAAATGATTTTGCCGGGGGCTGAAGTCATTCTCAGGCTCCAACTGTCGATCTGTGTGTTCAGAGGAGTGGAGGGGTTAAACATTTCTTTTCCCATCAGCGATGTCTTATTTAGGTTCAGTGGGAGAAGCAAAAAGAAAACCAAAAAGAAAAAAAAAAGTCAGAAATGGGGAAGGTTTATGTCCCCGGATCAGTTCTGCATCCACTCAAAACCCTGACACACACTTTCTTGACTTGACACGTGTGTAGTTGAAGAATCCCCTTGACCCCAATGGAGTGTTTCTCTCCAATAGCCTCTTACATTTGCATAATCACCATCCTTTTGCAGTGTGCTGCTGCATCCATTCTCTCATTTTATCCCTAGAGAATCAGTGGGATTCGCAGGATAAAAATTATTTCCGAAGTTAACGCATGGGGAAACCAGATCTAAGAGATCGTGCCCATTCAAGGTTGGCCATGGGCTCGTGGGCACGGTGATCCTCCTGGTGCCCAAACCCTCACCTGCACCCCTTTTCCTCACATCACAGGACCTTCTGAAATGTACAAACGACACAAACTTTATATATCTGAGTCATTTATTTGACCATAAGTATGAGAAAAAATTAAATAGCTAAGTCATATTGTTGTTTCCTGATTTTAACATTTATTGTTTTTTGAATGTTTAAGTTTACTTGCCTAAATGATCATTAAGGTGGAACATTTCATTCCTGATGGGCAGGCTGAAGATCAATCTTCAAGGTTAAGAACTGCGAATTATCCCTCATTATCTCCAATGGGCCATGCATATTGCTGTCTTAAAAGCTTGGCTGTTACTGAGGGCTTTCTCACTACTCAAGTTCAGCCATACCTTTAAAATGTATTTATATAGCATACCTACCATATGTTCCGTCACATGTATAAGGCTTTGTGAAAATGATGCCTTATTGTGATGTTAGAGGTAGTAATAGTGGTAACACTTAGCACTTCTTTTATGTACTATATACCTATAAACTAATAGTCTTATAATTATCCTATGAAGTCGGCACTGCTATTACTCTCATCTTGCAGATGGGAGATCTGAGGCATAGAGAGGTAAAATGACTTGCCCAAGGACTTGCAGGAAGTGGCAGAACTAGCTTTCACATCCTGGTGGTCTCCATTGAAATCTGAGCTTACGCCCTACAAAATACCACCTCTCATAGAGTACTATGAAAGCACTAAACACAGACTTGAGGACATAGGAAAAGTGGGTTTCTTGCAGTTGGGAAATACCTAAGTCCTGGAGGTTGAATAGAAATGATATCATCCTAGGGATGTGGGACTTTTCCTGAAAACATTAGACGGGGAAGGATTTTAAATGAAGAAGAGAGAGGATTTGTTTTGGTTTTTCTTGGTTGGATTAAAGAGTCCACCTCAAGGTGGAGAGACTTGTTACAATTCAATACTAGACATGCCTGTGAGCATGGTGAACCCCTGCACAGGGGTAATGGGCGCTGGAGGTGGTGAGGGGGACACCTGAGGAGAAGCTGAGCGATAGTCTATGGATTTCAAGCATGGAATGATAATAGACAACTTTTCTGTTTTGCTTCATTTGGGAAAATATTGGTCAGAGAGGAAACTAGATTAGGGTGAGGAGGTAGTTTTGGTAATCCAGGGGACAATGTTTAGACGAATAAGCTAGTCTAGGGGATTGAAGGGACGTAGATCACTTCAGGAATAATGAAATAAAATGGTCAAGGCGTGTATCTGGTTGTGTGTAGAGGTTCACTTCTAGCCCTGCTCCCTTTAGCTTGTGGGCAGCTAGGGGGGCAGTGAGGTCATTTGAGTGATAAGCTCTCTCTCCCAGCAAGAATGGTGCTGGGAAGAGAAGACTGGGGTGAGGTAGAGGTGGGACAAGAAGACTAGGGTGAGGTGGAGGTGGGGCCAGCGTGGTCTTGTAGAGTCACGTTGACATGGGGCTTTTCTTTGGGGTGGTGGGTGCCCCTGGATTCCCAAGCCATGTGAATGGCAGGGTGAAGAAGATTTGTAAGTCACGGGAGACCATCCAACCCCATCACCAGGTCATGATATATCTCAGTGTTTTGAGAGCTGACTAGCAAGGCGGGTACTGGGAGAGAGTAGGTAGGTTACCGAAGGGTGGAAGTCAATAAGTACAATGAGAGGAAGTTTCTTTTTTCTTTCTTTTTGATGCACCTTGGAGCAGAGGATATGAGGTGGTTGGATGAAGAGGTGGGCAGTGTTGAAATGTTCTGAGGCGGGACTGACATCAGTCACCCTGTTCCCATTCCGCCATCTTCATGAAGTCTCCCCTGATGCTCTCCACATTCCTCTCACCTGTCCTTTCTCCAAATTTCCAAACCAGTCATTTTCTGCCATCATCATATGCATTCACTCATTCACTCATTTATGCATTGATTCTGCTCTATTTATTGAATATCCCAGGACACAGGCATGGTTCTAGGGGACAGAAGGACAGCGGTGAACAAAATGGAAAATATCTGTTCTCTTGGAGCTGCGGTTGCAATGCCGTGGGGTAACCAAATATACAAGCACGGGATACAGTATGCAGGTGTTGACGGTTGCTGAGGAGAGCAGATAGAGCAAGACAAGGAGGGGAGAGGGAATGCAGGGGCCAGGGTGGTGCTGCGTCACCGCCCAAAGACCCACATGGACAGCAGAGTCCGGGGAATAAAGGTTGGCACAACAAGTCTCAGGATTCCTGTGGGGACCTAGGTAAGTCTGGTAAAGGTCTCTCACCTGAAGTTCACCTTAATGGTCTCCTGGCAGACCGTGGTGGTGAGCCTCTGGATATGGGCGAGGGGAGGGAGCACGGGAGTTTTGCCAGGTATACGGGGTGCATGCAGTCACAGTGGACCCCTGCTCAGGTAAGCATAAGAAGCTATGTTAACTGGAACACAAGCAGCTGATGGCTTCTCTGGACCGATTGGAAACAGTGGCAGTGTATTTTTACAATTCATAAGCATCACTCTCAGCATCCCCATCACCTTCATTAGCACTGTTAATAAAAAACGTGCAATGCCCCTGACCCAGTCACCTCATGTTTCGGAATTTTTTCTTGAGAAATATCACTCTGAGTGCATCAGGACAGGCACGTTATGATGTTCATTGTTGAGATTTTGGAAGAGCAAAAATCCTCTGATCGAAGAATGTCTTTCAAAATTAGAGTTAAACTCATACTATGAATATAATTGTAATCAAGAAAGCTGCTGCTTAACTAATGGTATTTTACATGCGTGTGTGCAGAAGAGGAAATGTATGAAGACAAGGGGGATGCTCACAGATTTGTGAGAAATGGGGAAAAGCCAAAGGATAAAACAAAGGGTCAGTGTGGCCTCAGCACCATGCAGGGGCTTGCTGCTCTGCCAGGTAACCTGGACAGTCTCCTGGCTCCGTGAAGATCACTCTCGAAATGATCAAACCCACTCTGCTTGCTCTGAACCCATGCTCCTCACCAAGCAACCTTATGAAAAAATGTAGTTTCTTGTGTAGACTATTTGCCAGGGACGATGCACGGATGAGCCTGCATGAGCATTCCAGTGGGCCAGCTGCCATTTGTATTTTTCAGTTTCACTATTGGTCTCTGATTCCCCCATCTGCCCCATATGAGTTTGGTCACTGTGAGTCACTCCCCTTGAGAATGGTCACCTTTGCAAGATTCCTAGAATTGAGATTCAGTACCCAAAGAACCTGAGGGAAAACTATAGAATCAGCAGGATCTAGGTGAAGTGATTTCGAAAGAGAGGCTTCTCAGGAGACATTTGTAAATGTCTGTGAACATTTTGGGTTGTGACATGGCCGGTGGGGGGCGGGGACAGGTGTGCTACTGACATCTAGTGGACGGAGGCCGGGAATGATGTTAAACATCCCACAATGCACAGGGAAGTCTCAAACAAAGAATCGTCTGGTCTGAAATGTCAATAGTGTCAAGGTTGAGAAATTCTGAGCTAAAGCAATGCCCTGTTTGTGTGCTGCTATGAGCCACACTGGGCCATTTTCTCTGAATTCACTTTAAAACTTAATAAAAATAAGAGGTCTTGCATATTCCCATTCATCAATTTGTTTTATTCTCACTGGAGTTTTGTGCGTTAGGAAAAGCTTGTCAGCTCCATTTCTCAGGTGTATCGACCATGGAAAAGATGCCATGGTACTTGTTAAGACTTATACAAAGTAATAATTGCACTGTGGATTAGAACCCAATTCGTAGCTTCCTTAATCCGTTTTTTTTTTTTATTATAATGGTTTTTTATTATATTATGTTAGTCACCATACAGTACATCCCCGGTTTCCGATGTAAGGCTCGATGATTCATTAGTTGCGTATAACACCCAGTGCACCATGCAATACGTGCGCTCCTTACTACCCATCACCAGCCCATCCCATTCCCCCACCCCCCTCCCCTCTGAGGCCCTCAGTTTGTTTCTCATAGTCCATCTTAATCCGTTTTTTTATTTTGTTTTGTTTTGTTTTTTTGGTCCTCCAGCCTGGTACCTTCAATCACCCTTGACGTTTTGCTCCACAGTTGTACGTAAATGAGCTGTCTGGCTTTGGTGACTGTACTGATTAAACAGATTCTTATTTGTAAAATATGTCAAATGTTTACTGTCAACACCATACATTGCAAAGAACAACAACAAAGAAAACAATTCACTTTATGTCTGAGAATCTGCTGTGCTTTATGTGCTCTGAAGTCCCATTTGCATATAATTTGATACTTATCTTGTGGTGCAAAAATGTTAGTTTCCTAGATCAGCAATGATACAGCTGAGAAATCGGAGCCATCTGCTGAAACATTCCCTTCTTTTCTTCTTTTACCTCTGATTTATTTAATGTGAAAGAGGTAATGCTGCCATTTGGATGGCGGGTGAGGGAACACCAGTGGAAATGTCAGATATACAAATCACAGGCAAGGTGTGGAAAGTCCTTCTCTAATGTGAGTTGCAGATAGCTTATCAGCCGGTGGGTCTGAGGTGCAGAGGTGGGGTTCCTAGTCTCGGCAGCAATTCTTCCTGAATGTTGACCATTCATAGGGTTGAACTTTCAGAATCAATTCTACATTTAATAGTTGTCAGAGTCAGGAATAAAACAGGAGTTCTGTCTACCGGACTCACAGAACTATGGAGCTTTAGAGATGGGACCGTCTTTCAGGATTGTCTGAGATAGGGAAACAATTGTGCGCCTGATCCAAATTATTTTTGGAATGAAGGAATGGGCACGTAGTGAAAGATATGTGAAACCAACACAGGAAGGAATTATACTCCTGAAGTAAGGCTCAGAGCAGGAGACAGAATGAAGAGTCATGACAGGGAGAGGGTCTCAGAGCTTGGGTGAGGAAGTCCTGGGCTTTGGTGAGGCAGGAGGAGAGGAGCCCACAGGGTCAAGGTCTAGGTAGAGAGAGTTTTGTGTAATAAATATAAAGGAGATAGAGTGTAAAGAGGCAAATATTTCAAAGTCCCGGATACCAGGGGGGTTGAGATGGGCTGAGACCTTGAATAATAGTGCGTATTCTCTGTGGTGCCCGGATGAGTACCAGCTCAGAAGACAGGGGAGGGTTTCAGAACAGTAGTTCCAAAGATCTGTAATGAGCCAAACAGGTGGGAAAATCTGCTACTTAACTCTTATGTGTCTGCTTCAATTCCTTGACAGAGGCAATAAGAACATATATTTTAGTTAGATTTTTTTTAATAGTTTTTGTCTTTTGGGAAGGTGGCAATCAAAGGGGCTTCTCTATGTGATTTTAGTAATGGCATGGAAATGCATGCTCTGGTGTGAGGGAGAGATTTGATTTTTAAGGGAACCATTGGATATTATCAGAAAAATTGCCATCAGACACCCCAGTCCTCTGTGTGGCGCACTGTTCCTGTGAACGTCTCTAACCTCATCGCCAGACTTCGTCCACGTGTGTCTCCCTGCCGTGCCCTCCCCACATTTTGTCCTGTTGAGTCGCTCCTGCCTGATTGTGGGGATTAAGCTTAAATATAACCTTCCTTGATGAAAAGTTAGGTGTCTGATTATAGTTTAGCTCGTGCTGTGCTTGACAAAACCTCAGTGTCTCCTTCCTGGAAAATACAATATGCTTACTGATTTATTTCATTTTTAGAGCTCATTGTCTTTTTAGAGGGGTCTCTTTCTGTTAACTCCCTTGATACTCATTCAAGTTCAGTGGGGCGGAGTTTATTAAGTTCATTTTCCAAACAGGCAAGTGAGGTGACAGTACAATTTGGTGGCTGGAATAAGGCTTAGACACAGGTTTCTTGAATGTTAATTCTGTTTGGAAAGGCAACACAATGTAGACCGGTGGTCCCCATCTGCAGCCTCGAGTGTGGATCAGAATCACTTGGACAGCTTATTATCCCTCAGATATTTGGTTCTCCCCTTTGGAGCTTCTGATTTGCCAAGTCTGAGTTTGGGCTCGAGAATTAGCCTTTGGGGTAATTTCTCAGGTGGCACTGAGGCAGTGGTCTTGGAAACACACTTTGAGCGGTGCTGGTCTAGCATATAAATGCCTGGATTCCAGGAATAGACTGTCCAGATTGAAAGCCAAGCACTGCCAGTTGTAAGTATGACTTTGCAAAGTTTCCTCACAAATCTTGGCCTCAGATTGCTCATCTGTAAAATTGAGAAGATAATATGGTTGTTAACAGAGATAAATGAGGATCCTTATAGAATGCTGAGAACAGTGAGTGGCCCCTAGGAAGCTCTGTATGTATTTTTGTTAAATACGAAACTACGGAAATGTTCTAAGACATATAAAGCATATGTTATTCTTGTCATGTGCTCACGGGTCCGAGTGACTCCAGGTAATATGGAGGCATAGCTGCCATCTTTGCCTGTGTCTTCACATGACCTTACCCTCTGAATGTCTTGGTCTTCTCCTTTTCTCTATAAGGACACTCATCATTGGATTTAGACCTTACCTTCATGCAGCATAATCTCATCTTGAGAACCTTGATTATATCATCAAAGACTTTTATTCCAAATAAGGTCATATTCTAAGGTTCTGGGTGGGTATGCTTTTCTGGCACCAAAACTCAATTCTCTATCACATTCCAAACATGTGAAGAATAAACCAAAGGTTGAAAGCAACAACACACCGGAAATCCAACCAGGCAATTCCTGGGTGGTCTGTCTGAATATATCTAGGGACCAGGAGCCCAGGCTCCCAGTTGGGGTTCAGGGGCAGGATTTGAACTCTTTGTGATGGATTTCAGAAGAGCATGTCTGTCTGGGCCACAGTCCTAGGATAGGTAGTGGGATTCAAGTACAAATAGTTGATTGAACATGTGACACTACAAAATACCTACAAGTGAGGGAGAATAAGGCAGAGAAAGGAAGTCAATACAGGGCGAGTTAATCAACTTCTCACCTTTTGTGTCGCTGGAGTTCAACCCCAATGGGCGAAATTTGGATCCACTGTACAGAACATGCCTCCGGTAGAGGAGGTGAGAGCGATGGGGTACTTATATACCACTTCCTATCAGCTATTGGATGAGACCTGTTGGTTGAGAAGCTAGGGCATCAATTCAGTGGCACCATTGGCTTGTCACTCAGGTGAACAAACGAGGCTCTGACAACTCAAGAAATCCCTTAGGCCAATAGATGCAGATGCTGTCAGTCAGTTGGTAGTTGGGTCATTGCACAACATCAAGTGGTAGTGACAAGAACATATGAGCCGGCCAGCATTGGCAGCTGCTACACTGTTCCATGATACATTTGCAGTAACAATAGTTATTATCTGTTGTTAATAAAGTACAACGGATACGGTTAGGCAGAAAATATTGGGAAGAGAATACATTTGCAAATTGCATTAAACTTGGTAGGGGCTCAATAAATGTTTGTTTTTACCCTTGCATTGTTGCCCTTCATAATTTACATTATAATTATTTGCATGTGTGCCAGTTTTTCCCGATGATGACTGATCCCCGATGAATTCTTGGGGGATGATATGGGGAAGTCCTCAGAACCCATCAATTACATGGCAGATGCCCCACATGCTTAGTGTCTTTCCTTCTACTTTTTCTCCCTGCTTAAAGCAAAATGACACAGGCAAAATGGGTGCCAAAGAAGACCAGGGAATTAAGACTATGGTGATGTAATCAAATGGCTTTCTTGTTAAATGTTCATTATTCAAGCTCATGGGCATCTTCTTGGGAGGCTCTGGATACAGTTTAATTTCTATCTGAGACTGTCCTACGTGAAGGCTCCCAGGGTGACGTCCAGCCAGCAACTGCCTCATTAACATATCTAGCAGCACATGCAAATATCTGTAGTCTCAGCGTGTTGGACTCTAAAGGGAATTTCTATTACTGGGAAGAACCGTGTTGAGGGTGACAATCTTTTTAGTGTCGTTAGGGTAAATGAGGTGGTAATGGAAGTGCAGATTATAGCAACTTCAATAATTTATTTCACACTCCCCCATCAGGGTAGCTTTTGCAAACAGCCAGCATCCTTAATTGAAATGTAAATGAATGGTAAATTATGAAATATGTATTATGAAAAGTAAAACATGGCCCAAATGAAAGATCAGAAATGAAAGGTTTTATGAAGTTGAGAAAATGAGTCTGAAATGTTAATTGCTTGGCGGGGAGGAGCTCACACCACCAGGGCACAGGGTAGGGGTGATGGGAGGAAAGTCATTTCCCCCACAGTCCGTGGGGTTGTCTCCTCTGGAGGAAGTGGTGTGTGCAGATGGACCCCTGCCCACGTGCCCTCCTGGAGACAGAATTCAAGGGAGGGAAAAGCGGGGAGAATTGAAGTAGAAGCACTGTGTTAGAGGAGCTGGCAAGGCCATGGTGAAGGCGACCGGGACACAGTGTCCTCTTTTTTGGATCAGTCTTTTGGGTGAACTGGGATAATTTAAAACTACACAGAGGATAGGAGGCAGCACCACACTTGAAAAGTTTCCTGACCCGTGTTGTTCCCTTCTTCATAGAAAATAGGCATCTTCATCCAAACTTGAGAGGGTTGCACGATATTTAAAGGACGAGATATCACAGCGGTCACCGCTCCCCTCCCCCGCCCAGCGGATCCCATTCCCCCACACCCTGCCAGTCCACACAAGGGTCAGAGCTGGGTTGGGTTCTGTGTTGCATATGGAGTTGCTGTCTTTTCTTTGGAATCCCGTGATGGACAGCTCTATCATCAGGGACAGAAGGAGGCTTTGAAGACGCAGTGGATTAGCCTCTTACTGCTGCTACAGTGAATTGCTATGGACTCAGTGGCTGCAAACAGCAATGTTTTATCCTAAACCTCTGGAGGTCGTCCATCCAAAGTCACACCGAGTGGGCTGAAGTCAAGCTGTGGGCAGGGCTGGTCTGTTTGGAGGCTCTGGGAGAAAATCTGCATCCTCGTCTCGGTCATCTCCACCAGGCTCCCCTCTGCGTGGCCACTTCTGAGTACCCAGCCTGCGTCCGTCATCAGACCTCCTGCCCGCTGATGGGTTCTCTCTTGTAAGGACTCTTTTGACTACCTCGCGGTCCTCAGGATAATGCAGGCTCATCTCCAATCTCAGGATCCTTAACTCAATCACATCTGTAAAGTCCCTTTTACCATATAATCAAACATATTCAGTTTTCAGGATAAGGATGCCAGCATCATTAGGCACCTTTATTCAGCCTACCACAGGGCACTATTTAAATATTATTCACCAGCGGGACTAATTCTAGGGCGATGCTGAAGTGCCTGCGTTTGTCTCAGCAATTGGCCAAGGCTGAGTGAAAGGAAATGGAATTCAGTTCGGCAAATGCATAGCCATTCCTGACTTCTCTACCTTGGGGGGGGGGGTCCCGCTATGACCCTGGATAAGGAGTAGATTCTCAAGGTTTTGCTTGTCTGAGTCGCTTATCCTCTGTGGCAGACAGGGCCACGTTCTTGAGAATATTCACCAAGAAATACAAAGCTGAATCCGAATGACTCCTACCTTCACGAAGTTCAGTGCCAGGTGAAGTTAGAGATTAAATCAATGCCGTCAGTGCTGACAAGAGAAAGATCTGCGGGGAGGAGCGTGGGGCCAGGAAAAGGCTGGTGAACTTGGCCTTCAGACGGGGGCTGGTGGGGAGGCAGGGCAGGATTCACAGACAAATGGGTGTTTCATCCTAGCGGAAAGGTAACAGGTTTCCAGCCAGCAATATAGGGCAAGAACGTCAAAAGCTCTATGTTGTCTACTTCACCAAAGGCTTTGTAAACATTTCAAAGGATACACATTGCTTTCCATCTCAGTTGCACGTCCCGTCTGAGTAAGACACTGTTGATAGTCATGAAACCGTGTCTAAGGCAGTAATTATGGTCTAAGGTCTGTGATGAGTGTGTTGTCTGTCATCCCACGGGATCTGCACAGAGCTGCCCACTCTTGCCTCCCAGCTCCCTCCTGCTAACTGCAGAAAGCAAAGCTTACGTTCTAATCATCATGGTTTGTTGCCAGCAGACAGGATTCTCTGGGATAATAAAAATAGGGTAAGTTGGGAGCCAGATGACTTCAAAAAAAGAAAAAAAGATTTTATTTATTTATTTGAGAGAGAGAGTGCATGAGCATGCCCATGAGTGGGGAGAGGGTCAGAGGGAGAGGGAGGAGCAGACCCCCCCTCACCCCCGCTGAGCAGGGAGCCCGACATGGGGCTCCACCCCAGGACCCTGGGATCATGACCTGAGCCGAAGGCAGACGCTTCACCGCCTGAGCCACCCAGGTGCCCCTGAGGCCAGATGACTTTTGTCTGAGTGTGGATTTTGTTCCTTACCGGCCACAGGGTCTAGTATAAATCACCTCGGGGTGTGTGTGATTTCCCAGTTGTGAAATGGAATTATTTTGAGGAGAACATAATACTGTCAGTGGAAACACTGATTTTCCCAGACAGTAAAACCGCAAGGCCCTCGGTAAACCAGTAAAACCTTGGTTTATTGCCGTTGCTGTTGTTACAGTAAGTATGTTCTTCTGGGAACACAGAACGGCACATACAGCAGTGACCGGGAGTGACACCAGAGGCCACAGACCTCTGCCAGGATTGGGGTGCAGCCTTCTTACCAGGGAGCCTGCAAACTTCCATGCCTGAGGAGGTAGAGACAGGGAAGAAGACCAGAGGCCAAAATCAAATGGTGTTTATAGAGCCTGCCGGCCTTTTGGGCACTTGAAAGTCTTAGGAAGGAGGATTATTCCTGAGTGAATGGATTGTGGTTATGGTGTGTGCGTGCACGTGTGTGGGTTGTGTGCACGCACATGTGTATGTGCAAATGCGTGAATGTGTGCGTGCGTGTGTGTGCACGTGTGGAGGGTAGAGGGGGAAGTGGGTTAGGCGTTAAGCTCGTATTCCCAGAAAACCTGGGAAGACCTTAGGACCTCTGGGCCGGTGCTAGGTTAGCACGTGCCCATCTGCAGAATGCGGGGCCACTGGACCACTGACTGTTGACCGTGCACATCAAAACTTTTAAAGAGAATCCTCTACAAATGGACAAAGATAGGGATGGATCAGAAACTGAGGGGACCACACAACCATGGAAGTGGAAGACCACACTGTGCACAGGACAGGGTGAAATGTGCCCTTTCTCCAAGACTTTCCACCCCGTCAGGCTGGGGCCACAGCGGCAGGAGAGGAATGGGTTGGAGAGGAGGTCAGGTACCTTTGTGGCCAAGGTTCATTGTCACAGACCCGCTCTCTAGCAGCCAGCTGCAAACGTCCATCCTATGTCTGCTTCCACATTTATAGTTTCTGCGGTGTTTTTCCTGGCCTGGGCTGGCTGCAGAGGTCACAGCTGCCATGTAGCCAGCTCACAGGATTCTTCCCCACAACTACTACATTTCCAACACAGTCTCTTTCCAATCTCAGGTTCTCTGCAGACCGGAGGTCCTTGCGTTCTCTGACCCTGGTGAGAAATCTTAGCTCCCTGCACGGCTTGGGTTACGATTTTTTCACTTTTCCAAAGCCCTCTTTGATGTACTTTACCCTGGATATTGCTGTGTATATTATTTATTTCCCAGGCTCTATCCCTAAACATTTACAGTCTCAACCCATGGCTCCTGACCCTCTACCCTGTGCCATGTACTCGCATCGCATATTTCTCCAACAGCTAATCCACGATGCAGTTTCCTCAAGAAGCAGAGAGGAGATAGGCCTGTGTCAGATTGACCTGGGGATATTCCTCCCATCCCACTGGCTTACTGAGTTTCTGAGACATGGGTGGAGGAAGCCTGCAGACCATGTCAGGACAGATTCACTTACTGGCCTCCGTTTATGCTGAAGAAATACCTCTTTATCCAACAGCTTACCTGATGGTCGAAAGAGGACCTCCAGCTAGAAAGAGAGGAGAGCGGATCTTGTTTCTGCTTCTCTAGCTGAGACTTTGGACAGACTGTCTTACCTAAGCCACCTGCTGTTTCTGGTCTGGGCAGGACAGTGATGCCAGCCTCTGAGCTCCATCTCTTCAGAGGGTTCTGCCTGCAGTGAGGTTCTTACAAATGACTGAGTCTACATGAATGCCAGCTAATCAGCTTTGGTCAAGTCAGTCACGTGGCGTGACCAATCAGGATTTCTTAAGAAGACAAGCTGAATCACTTGTTTGGATTTTCCAGCGGGAACAGTGGGTCCGTTGAGGCAGTCTGTACCATGCGGACAAGAAGGAGGGAAAATATCCTTCTTGGGTAATTGGTAAGTGGGTTTGCAAAGATGTCACCAGCTATAGTTTTTGAGGTGTTTTTCCTTGCTTGCGCTGGCCGCGAGACTTCCTTTTTCAGTTTTAGCTCATTGAGCTTTCATATTCCGCACCGCTACCCACGTCTCGGCATATGTCCTTTGCTTTATCTTTCATTTTGGTGGATCAGAAAAAGGAGGTACTCGTGGTGTGCCAGACAAGTCTCAGGGAAAACAAATCGAGAGAAAAATTAATGCACAATCAGGCGTCCTCTTGCAAGTCTTGGAAGCATAAGGATACTTGCTCATTGTTCCTGCTTGAATGGCCTCGTTCCACCTGGAGTTCCTAAAAAGCGGACCCCACTCCTTCGCACGGCATGAATGGAGCTTCAGATTCTGCCGCCAGTGGCTTTTCTTTTTGCTTTATATGCAGTTCTTTGCTACATACAGCCTGCCGTCCAGACATGCTGATTCGTCCACGCTATGTCTGCATGGTCCATAAATACTTTGCCTGGGAAATTTCTGCTCATTCTTTGGAATATGAATGAAGGCCCCTTTAAGCCACTTAAAAATATATTGTGTTCATTAAAATTTAAATCACACACCATAAAATCCAGCATGTTAAAGTACACAACTCAGTGGGTTTTAGTGTAGTTTCGGAGTTGTGTCGCCAGCACCATTGTTTAATTCCAGGATAATCACATCCCCCCTTATGCATTAGCAGTAGCTCCCTTGCTCCCCCTTCCTAAGTTGTGGCAATTACTAAAGTACTTTCTACCTCTGTGGATTTCCCTACTCTGTACATTTCTTAGAAATGGAGCCCTACAAGTGCGGCCTTCTGTGTCTGACTTGTTTCACATAACAAAATGTTTTCAGGGTTCATTTCTGCTGCAGCATGCCTTAGTACTTCATTCATATTTATGGCTAAATTACATTCCGTTCTGTGGATAGACCATATTTTGTTATTTATTTCATTAATTGATGGCTATTTGGGTTGTCTCCAGTTTTTGACTCTTGTGAATATTGTTGTTGTGAGCATTCATGCGTAAGTTTTGTGTGGACGTATGTCTTCAATCATCTTGGGTATATAGTTAGAAGTGGAATTTCCGGGTCATGTGATAATTTTATATTTAACATTTTGAGGAATAGACGTCTTCGTGAATGGCTATTTGAGGTCAGCAAGGCTTATGAATCAGGCCGATAGAAGTTATCTATGGAGGCTTCAGTTCGAGGATCTAGAATCTCCATATAACCCATCAACAGAGAATTCGTCTCTGGTTCTTTTCTGCTGCCATTATCCCTGGCCACAGGGATAAGATTCTTTGGATGGGTTCACAGTAATTAGGACAGCAAGTCCAAGGGACTAATTGCTGGTGTCTTTCCCACAGAAGGAACATAGAACAGTGTTCTTCAACATTAGGTCATGAAATGTGAGGTCGTAAAACCCTTGGAGTTCTGAAAAGTATCCTCATGGATCCCTAAGTCCTACACAAAGATTTTAAATGTTTTATTCTGGACCATCAGGATAACCATTTTTGATCCGAGGACTACCCTGTGATTGCAGAATCCGTTGTGTTTATGAGAATGATGTAGCCCAAGAGAATTGTCTTAACTGCCCTTGGGTAATGAGATGACATACATAGGCAGGTCAGTGATATTACGACATGTGCGAGCACAGGTTTTGAAAATGGTGGGAAACTCCTTCGCTCCACAAAATATAGGCAAGACAGACGCAAAAGAGCTTCTGCCTCAAACATCTAGACTGTATTCACAGAGTAAAGAATAGCTTTGCTTCAACAAATCATCATCTGTCCTGTTGCTTTTGTGTTGTTTCTTTGAGTTGTATTAGTTTATATTTTTATTTAAATATAATTAGTAAGTCTGCTTTGGCTGTAGGGCTGCAAAATAGCTAGCAATATAAAGAATATGTTTAAATATTTTGTTTGAAAACACTTAACACTTAAACGTTATCAATGCAGGAAGCCATGCTATTTTTCCCTTTAAAAGGGTCTAATTTTTTAAGTTTGAGAAACAATTATGAAGATTGTTACCGACATATAATATCTGTTTCTGTTAAAACTAATAGATTATTTTAAGGGAAAAAAAAAGTTGAGATTGTTATTTTCATGTTCACCAATTGTTATGGAGGAACAAACTCTCACGGTCTGGAAGATGATCCTTTGTCTATTGACTATATCCGGGATTTCCAGTGTGTCCCGAAGGGACTGGTAGGTCATATAAGTGAATGAAGTTAAGTGGCTGTATTTCTTTGGTATTAAGAAAACAACAGTGTAAGTTGGTGGTACGTTTACCAGCTGTGCACTGTCCGTGGTACAGAGGCAGTGAAGGGGGGAAGGTGCTGTGGTGAAGGTGTGGCAGTAGTCGCTCATCGTAAGGAGGCAGCTGATGAGTAACTGCTCCCCAGCATTTTCAACAGGAATGTTGGGTCAGTGTTCCCACATTTTATGCAATGTTTTAAATGGAAGCCAGATAAGTTGAGATTCTTCTCTGTAAAATATTTTTATTTTTAAAATATTTTGGTTCAAGAAAAAAAATTTTTTTTTTTTTTTACATTGAGGGTCCTTCTGCCGGACACTTGCAGAAGAGCGCCCCCTGCAGCTGCAACCCTCAACTGAATGTTCATCTTTTCGTGGAATTTAGGTTGTGCACACATCAGCATCACCATCTGAATGCACCAACACTGATTTGTTAAAAAACACAAGTGGGTTGGGAAGGCAGCGGTGATAGCCCTTATATTGTCTTCCTGAATCCCTATAGAAGAGGGTAATTGTTTCCAAATGCTTAGTGAATCTCTCCTCTGGCTTTGGTACCTGTTAATACAACGTTTGGGGGATCGAGTTTCTTTATATGGGGTCGACTGACTTTTATTGTAGGATTTTTTTAAAATTAGAAAATGTGTTCAAAGGGCTCAGTCCAGGACACACCATTGCATGCCATACTGTAGTTGTGCAGTCTATCAATGACCTATTCCTGAGTAACAGACTGCCCCCAAAGTTAGTAACTTTCAACCGCTGTTTTCTCTGCACGTGACTGTGTGCATGAGCCATGTGGGATGCAATCTGCTGGATGATTCTTCTGCTCATTATTCTGAGGTCCTTCCCCTGGCTGCAGTCCCCTGGTGGCTCAACGGTGTAGTTTATTTATTATTTTTTATCTTTATTTTTTTATAATAATTTTTTTAGTATGTTATGTCAGTCACCATACAGTACACCCCTAGTTTTTGATATAAAGTTCCATGATTCATTACTTGCATATAACACCCAGTGCACCATGCAATACGTGCCCTCCTTACTACCCATCACCAACCTATCCCAATCCCCCACCCCCCTCCCCTATGAAGCCCTCAGTTTGTTTCCCAGAGTCCATAGTCTCTCATGGTTCATTCCCCCTTATGTTTACCCCCCCTTCCTTCTTCCCTTTCTTCTCCTACTGATCTTCCTACTCCTTATGTTCCATAAATGAGTGAAACCATATGATAATTGTCCTTCTCTGCTTGACTTACTTTGCTTAGCATTATCTCCTCCAGTCCCAACCATGTTGCTGCAAATGTTGTGAAATTGTTCTTTTTGATGGCTGAGTAATATTCCATTGTATATATGGACCACATCTTCTTAATCCAGTCATCTGTTGAAGGGCATCTTGGCTCCTTCCATGATTTAGCTATTGTGGACAATGCTGCTATGAACATTGGGGTGCATATGGCCCTTCTCTTCACTACGTCTGTATCTTTGGGGTAAATACCCAGTAGTGCAATGGCTGGATCATAGGGTAGCTCAATTTTTAACTTTTTAAGGGACCGCCACACTGTTTTCCAAAGTGGCTGTACCAACTTGCATTCCCACCAGCAGTGTAAGAGGGATCTCCTTACTCCACATCCTCTCCAACATTTGTTGTTTCCTACCTTGTCAATTTTGTAGTTTAAAATGGCCATGTTCGCTGGCATTTGACACTGGGTATTCATGGACCTTTCTCGGATCATTAAGTTGACCAGCCCAAGCTAAATGATTGAATGACGAAAGCAAGAGTGTGTGAGTGGAATCTGGAAGGCCTAGGCTTAGGGAATCCTAGAATGCCACTTCCTCCACTTTGGCCAAGAGACCTTCATTGTACTGTCTGGAGAAGTCAGTGGCAATGTTCCCCAGGAAGTGATACTGGAATTGACCTGCACAGGTGAAGAAGAAATTAAAAGTGGTTAACTTGGATTGAGCACTTAATATATATCAGACACAGTGATTCTAAGATTTATGTGTACCGTCTCAGTTAATTATCAGAATAACCCTAAGAAATAGGTATTATAATTTATTCTAATTTAAGAGATGAAGAAACCAAAGAAATTAAAATGTCTCTCCCAAAGGCACATGGCCTGTAAGTGAAAAAGCTAAGGTTTGATCCCAAGTCATCTGACTTGAGTCGTTTCTTAATTGTTTTATAAGGACTCGGTAGATGGTTGGGGAGGCAGCAAAAGGCCTCCTGTTCTAGTAAGTGGGGATAGCCTTTGTAGCCTGTTGGGTGTTAAGAGCAGGACGTGGAGAAGGGGGCACTTGAGGAATTTGGAGATAACAGGGAATGGGTGGAGAGAGGTCTGGAAATAAAGATCCTGGTTAGAGCTGGAAGGACTGTAGACACCACATGGAGGACTTTGGCTTTTATCAAGAAAGTTTTTTAAGCAGAGAAGGGAGAAGGGTTCATGCTTGGCCAAAGTGGTGATTTTCTAGGCTCTGGGTGTTTGCCATTTGGTCTTGTGCTCTGGATACTGTGGTCATAGCATCTTTGGCCTTGGAGATTGACTGTGCCAGGTGATGTTATGACCCACTGCTCTTGCTTCTATGCCTCTAAGTGCTCCCTATGTTCCACACTGATCAAGTAAGATTCCTTAACTTGCATTTTTGTAGCAGTAAAAATTTTCTGATTGAAAGACTATTCGTGCCTTGTTTGCTTTATCTCATTCACATATAACATGTTGTTGAGTAAATTTTTCAAGTCAGAAATTTAACACTTAGGAACTTTAACATTTAGAAAATGCCATGGGTCATGAGTTAGAAATAGTATTTAAATAGCCATGAGGGGCACCTGGCTGGCTCAGTCAGTTAAGCGTCTGCCTTCAGCTCTGGTCATGACCCTGGGGTCCTGGGATCAAGCCCCACAGTGCGCTTCTGCTCAGTAGGGTGTCTGCTTCTCTCTCTCTCTCTCTCTCTCTCTCTCTCCCTCTGCCCCTCCCCACTGCTCGTTCTCTCTGTTTCTCAAATGAATAAATGAAATCTTTAAAAAAATTAAAAAAAAAAATAAACAGCCATTAGGAATCCGGACCTGTTTCTTTCTCAGGTTAAAAAAGAGAAATCAAGAGACAATCTCAAAACTGGTGACGACTGAGTAGGCAGGAGCCCAGCCAAGATCTCGTCTATTTTAAGCATTTGTAAGTCAATAGAAGAAGAGCCTCTTTAAGCAAAAGCGTTCAATTTCCCAGGGAGAAGAAAAAACATATAAGGGTAAAAAATACTTATCAAGTACTTATTAGCGCAAGGCTGTCTTGCTTTGAAAATACCTAATAGCTGATGTAATTTTATTTAAGACAATTTTTTTTAAATAACAGATCTTTTTTTTTAAAGATTTTATTTATTTATGTGAGAGAGAGTAAGAGCATGTGAAAGAGCGTGAGAGAGAGAGAGAGCACAAGCAGAGGGGTGGGGTAGAGGGAGAAGCAGACTCCCTGCTGAGCAGAGAGCCCAACGCACGACTCCATCCCAGGACCCTGGGATCATGACCTGAGCTGAAGGTAGACACTTAACCGACCAAGCCACCCAGGAACCCGCTGATGTAATTTTAAATACATTTGTAGTCATGCATTTTTGGCCCAATAGCCTGATTGTTGGAATGCCCCCTCTCTGGAATTTCTAAACTATGGGAACCCTGCTTTAATTCCTGCCTGTTTCCTAACATATGGCTAAATTCAAAGATGAATATGTAAAGAAGTAGAGGAAGTCCCATACCCGGTAGTACTAAAAGTTGGCGCTGCACGGTGATGCTGGCCCAGGTCAGACAACTGTTTTGATCAAACTTTAGATGTTATACAAGATCCTCCTTTGAATAAGAAGGTTATGGAGCAGCTGTTGTCCCTGGACAAACAGAGGGCAGAGGAAGAAAGGGGCAGCATCCGCTGAGCTGATGGGTCACTTACCAACCCGGCAGAGAGGGTGTGTCACCAGGGAAGCCTCAAGCAGAAGTCTAGAAAATAAAGCTCTGTCTATCCTGCCACTTGGATGTGTGACCGGGACATGCTGTCAAGGTGATACTCAGTGGTTGGAGCAGAGTCAGCTCCATCTGCTCGGTTCCAGGTGGGAAGCGTAGCCAAGCACTGAATCATGAGGCGAGGGAGGGTGATGCTGGGTGGTTGAGCAATGAGAATGAATGGCATCTGCAAGCCAGAATCAATGTGGAGGAAGGGAAGAAGGGGACATGGGCCAACTGGACTGAAAATATATTTTGTGGGCTCTGACCACCATGATATCTTCAGCTCCAAACATTTGCTAGCTATTGTCCTTTTGAATAATTTTCCCCACATCTTCACTCTTACCCCCTGTATTGTGTCAGGTGCATTAGACATATATTGATGCTCACACTGCTCTCCTGGTGTTTTTACTTGGCTTTCGAACTTTCTATCTTGTGTACCTCTATATATTTCTATTATGTGTATAGATATATCGTCTATCATGTATTTACAGGTGTATCTATACAGATCTTTCTCCTATAGGCTTACAGTATTATATATACTATTACTGTAACAATGTGCTAATAACATATGCTAATATTATATATACTAATATATATGCAATACTGTAATGTTATACATGGCATATATAGTATTTTGTAGATATTAAATATCTATTAAATACAATAAATAAATATAAATATTATATGTACTAAATACATATAATATATGTACATGGCATTTAGTATACACTTTTATATGGTCTATTATATAATAAACTTAATATATACAGTATTTTGTATGTATTTTTTATATAGCCTACTATATATAATGAATATATATGAATTATATATAGAGAGTATTTGGGGGATTTTTCCAATTTTAAATTCCAATTCACTAATTCTCTCTTGAACTAAGTCTAAAGCCCAATATGATATTTATGCTTAGTACGACTATTATTTTACTGACTTATTTTAGTGGCTTTACTTTTCAATTCCAACATTTTCATTTGGTTTTATCTATCTATCTATCTATCTATCTATCTATCTATCTATCTTTATTTTTGCCACTTTTTAAATTTACTTAACATTGTTTTCTTTACAAAATTGCTCTTCCCTCCTATTTCAGAATTCTAAGTGCACTTATCTTCAAGTCCTTTAACGTTTGCTTCGTGACTTCTATTGCAAGCATCTGACTTGTTTCTGTGTGGGTTTTTATGGCAGTTCACGTACGCTGATCTTTTCCCTTGGCAGCCCCAGCAGGAGAGCTTTCTCCATGTGCTTTCTCTCCTCACAGTGGTTCTGTGGTTGCCCAGCTGGATCTGCTGGGTTCCTTAGTCCTGCGTTTCATGCTGGAGAGTTTGTGTCTTTGGTGTGCCTTGCAGATTGCTATTCCGTACAGGCACCATTCAAATGAAGTTCTTCTTTATAGGGCTGCTTCTCTTTGCTCCCTAAGACAGAAGAAAGTGGCATTCAAGGTATTGGGTAAAGTTATTTCAGGTCCAGTTCAGTAGTGTGAGAATGGTCCAAGATCCTCCCTGCAGGCAGAGTTGACGGCTTTCTCTCCCACTTCGGTCATATTTGGCTTCTTTTCCTTGTCAGGCTCTTAAGGCTTGGTCCCCACAGGTGGCTCCAGCCTCTTATCTCCAGCGCTGCCTGGCTCCACTGTCCTCCTCCACCAGCACTTGCCCCTTGGAGCTGCTCCCTACTGTTCATCTATACCAGTTTCTTTCTGGTTCTGACAAGTGCTCCATGTCTTTAATTGATTGGGGGAAAATGGCACAATTTTGCACTGACATGCAGAGAAGAGGGTTATGAATTCTGTCTTCTTGCCAAGAGTCTTTGTTCCATTTTTATGACTCTGCATTGAGATCTCTCACCTCCAGCAGACCTCTCCAGCTTGGCTTTCCCTCTGAGTTTCAAGGTTCAATGCAGCAAGTTTTCTCCTCCCCAGCTTTTTGGCCATGTGCAAGTTACTTTATCTCTGGAATTCTCTGTTTGTACTTTTGGAAACCAGGGACTAATATTTTCCACTGGTGTCAGGATTTGGAAAAAAAAAAGTCTATAAAATGCTGACTAATATTAAGTGTTGAATAGATGCTGTTTATAATCATGACATAAATGTTTCCTGTGTGCATGAAGGAGTTACATGAGGTCCATTGTTCATGGCTGTGGATATACTGTAAGATAATTCTGTAATATATAATTCTTTAAGAAAGAGCTTTGTAAGCTGAAAAATCCCATTCCCATGCCAGGAAGTTTTATGGGTTGAATTGTGGCCCCCGGAAAGATATATTGAAGTCCTAATAATCCCCAGGACCTCAGAATGCAACCTTATTTGGGAACAGGGTCTGCATAGAGATAATCAAGTAAAATGAAATCAGGAGGCTTGACCCTAATCCAATAGGACCAGTATACTTATGAAAAGTGGAACTTTGAACACAGGGACAGACATGCATAGAGGAAGGATGACGTGAAGACACATGGGGAGAAGACAGCCATGGGACAGTAGAGTCAGGATTGGGCAATTTATCCACAAGCCAAGGAACACCTGAAGCTACTGGAAGCGAGGAGAGAGGCAGGGTCAGATCCTTCCCTGGAGCCCTAGGGGGAGCCCAGCCCTGCCAACATTTCGATATTAGACTTCTACAACTGTGAAATAATAACTAATAAATGTCTGTTGTTCAGTGTCACCCAGTGTGTGGCACTTTGTTATGGTACTAGGAGACTAATACGGAAGGTTATGATCTAGAGTTGTCATTGTTGCACCTGGATAGCTCCTGCCATGTTTGCCATATTCCATACACTGCACACTCCAGTCATGACACACTCCCCGGATGCTTGCTCAGGCTCCTTTCCCAGGTCCTTGAATGCCCTCCTACCCTCTCTATTGCTAACTTATCTTTTATGCTTGGTGGGATGTTCCCCACTGATTCCAGAATGTCCTTCCTGGACGAAGTCTCTTCTCACAGGTGAGGTGAGGTGTTTTCCCCCAAACTCTGTTCCGTAGCTCTGACCACACCACACTCTGGATTTCATCAACACCTTGTTTGTTGTTAAAGTATGGAAATACTTGTATATTGTTTAGGAAGTGATCACTGTCTCCAGACCCTCCAAGTGACCCCTAGTCCATGGCCTTATGCTGGGCCTCCCTGACTCCTCTCAGGATCCATCAACCAACGATTAACTCAGCCCAGGTGAGGGTCTTCTGCCGGGCTGCGGCCAGAGTCTCTGGGGTTTGGTTTGGGTTCACGCTTAACCATTGACGAACTCTGTTGAATATAAGTCCTGTCTTTATATTTCTTATTTTGGCTTCCCTGATATCTTCAAGAAGTATCACTCTCCATCTTCTAGAGGGAGAGGAGAGGGCTTGCTGTCATTTTCTGTGATTGCACTAGCCTCATGCAGTGGATGGATGTGTCCCACATTGGCTATTGGTTCATCATAAGCCAGGCAACCCTTGCTCCGAGGCAGAAGCTCATTTGGTAGTGACCCCAAATCTTCCATGTCAGGTTCCCACTGCCTCCCCAGACCCAACAGGTCCCCTTTGCCTCTGAGCAGGATATACCCCTTGACAGACAGACAGACAGACAGACAGAGGCAGCTGTTTGTGTAGGAGAGCTTTATCAGCCTTGCCCTCAGACCAGTAATCCCATCAATATGGTCTCTGCTGTCTCCCCCCTCTCTCTCTCCTTGTTCATTTCCCAAACCTGGTCTTTCAGACACAGGGCTCCCAGCGCCCAGAGCACCAGTTTCGGCCCCGGCGAACGCATTGGAAAAGGAAGTGCCGGTGTTCAGCAGCTGTGATCACGATAGTGAACCTAATTAGGCTCATGCTTTTTTCTCACTTCTCTAAACAGGAAAGTCAATAGAGGTTCTACAGTACCTTTACTAGAGATTAAATGACTGCAAACAGCCTTTACCTTAATTCGGAGGCTGAGACTGTTGGTGTCTGCTGCACACCTGCACACACTCACATTTTAGGTGTCGCGGCTCCATTTCAAGGGACTGGTGTGGGGCCAGATCCCCCATTGTTCCTGAGTAAGGATATGATGTCCCTCTTCCCCAAAATCCTCTCCTTCTGATGAGGTTGCCCGTGCATCGGACACTTCTCCTCCACATACTGCTCACGCCTGTGTTCAGACACGTTCCTGTCTCATGCCAAGTTTGTCCCCACCTCGCGGCCCCGAATGTGCAGTCCTCTGTGGCCAGACCGCTGTTCAGTTTGCTCACTATGCTCGCTCTCTGCTCAAAGGTTACCATGGTCAAAAAGCGTTTCTTTCTTATTCTAACAAAAGCAGCTCTTCCTTCCCAGTGCTCACAACTGCGCGTCCCCTGTCCAAATAGTTTGCTCGTTCTCTGCCTCCCTGGCTTGGCACTCACTGATGTTCCCCAGCGCCAGGAAGATGCCAGAAGGTACTGGGTTCTCAGAGGTGTTTACTAAATGAATGGTGTTGGTTTCTTAGGGAAGAGTGACTCTTGCAGACGTAGAAAGAGCACTAACTTCATCAGGATTGAGAAGAGGGTCAGCAGAGGAGAAGCTGGAATCTGATGCCAGGATTTCTAGGGGTTGGGGAGGCGGGAGTGATCACCACCAAGACGGAGTGCATTTTCCCCATCAGGGATCTCCAGCTGAGAGTCCATAAATGATGGGGAGAGGGGCTACCCTGAGTCACCCACGGTGAGAGAGAGCTGTGTTAAATCTGCCAGACCCAGGCAACGGGAAGGCAGCTGATGGTAGTGCCGGTTGGATAAGCAATGTCCCGCTCTCCCCGCTTCTCCTCCTGGTCTCTGCTCCGACCCACAGAGGGCTTTGGAAACAGCAGGAGGAGGTGGAAGAGCTGGTGAGCGCAAGAGAAAGAGGATTCTAACTGTACCCTCAATCCCAAGAGGGCGACAGTGTCCCTGGCACAGGTCCCCACGGGGGTAGGGAAACCACCAGTCCTGCTTCCTTAATTACACAGCTGCACTGATAATAAACCTTCCACTTTTGCTTTTTTGCCCCCATAGTAGTTTCTTTTCCCTGTAAGCCTAGGGTTCTGACTAATGTTTCCCACGTGCCCTCCTAAAGAATTTGTGGCTCTGTTAAAAGTGCTTGACATAATCTTTCCCGTGTTACAATTCCAGATGCCAGGAATGACGATTTAGTCGTAGGCATTAGAACTCATGCAATCTGTTCACAGGTCCGTCTCAGGGCCAGTGTGGGTTACAGGGGGGAAGAAATATTGCTTACCATCCATTTTCGTAGATCAGTCACAGCACTAGTGATGTCCGACTCTTCCCGAACGCTTACTACCCACCAAATCGTGTGATGGGCACCTCACAAGGGGTGAGCAGCATAAGAGGTACCTACTAGCATTATTATTTGCTATTCAAATGAGGATAGATAATTAATTGACGAATATATACTAAGGTGCCTGGTATGGAGTAGGTGCAACGTAATTTGTTTTAATTTTAGTTATTGCTATTTTTAATTGGTCTACGTTAGCAAGCTAGCAAGGGGCAGGATCTAATTCAAATAGAGCTCATTTGATTCTAGAGCCCACTTAAAAAAATGCTAATTCCTTACTGCCTATTGATACCAACAAGTGTGCAAAACAACTGAAAAAGTTGGTCATATAATTCCCAGAAAACAGGTGGCAAGTGTTGTCCCCAGCCCCATTGTTAGAAAGTGTTTGGGGATCCAGGGATTCCTCCCCAGATAGTCCTGCCTCCAAAGCCTGTGCTCTTTCCATTGTGTGGAGGAGAGCCCCAGTCAACCTGCCACCAAGGGATGTAGGCTGCAAGGAGAGGAGATGGAAACGAAATTTGCCCACTTGCTGTTCGTCACTTAGGTGATGCTTCCGGGGGAACAAACTAAAGCAGGAGAACTTATCTTCCTTTTCACACAGCAACCGTCAGTCTCTGGATCAATCTACTTTCTTGCATGAATATCATTTATCTTTGTCATTTTCTCTAGAGAAATTATTATGATTTGTCTTTTCAAAAAAAAAGCTATTAATGTCAGTCTGTAGCAAAAAAAATAATTAAATAGAAACATTTCAAGAAATGTCACAACTGATTATAGTTCTTAATTGTGCTTGTTCCCAAGTTTAGCACGACACTGCACAGGCCTGGGTAGAAACAAACAGTAAATTATTGTATTTACGACATGCATTACAGCACAGAATTGCATGCCAAATTCTTATGACAGGCATAAAAGAATTATTCAGAAATACCGCTCTGTTTGGTGCCAGATTTAGTGATAATTTACAGCTGTCTGAATATCCACACCTGCTGACAATTCGCTGAGGTCCCCGACTTTTACTGATTCCCAGTGGTGGGATTGGAGCATCCTTTACCTGTGGGGAAACTGTGACTCTTTCACTGCATCCTTCATTACAGAGATCCAGAAATGTAGAAACAGCCCTTGCCGGGACTTGACTGTGCCATATGAGAACACAGCCCACTATCCCATGTCCTGGGAGGTGGCTGAGACATCTGGTAGGACGCCCAGCTCCCTCCATCTATTATGGTAAAGAGCAGTTCAAGGAACACCCATGTACAGGAGACAATAGGGGTCCCCTCTGTGCCTGGGTTGACTTATAACCAACATTCTCATATCCATTGATGTAGCTAAACAATAATAAAGCCAAAAATCACAATAGTAAAGCCATTCTTCCATGAATTCAATGATCTGGACCTTTGCTTCCTCATTTAAAATATGACAATAATGATTTTGGTAATAATTCATTTTTTCTATAATTCACTAAACATCGACTCTATTACAACTTGTTTTTCTGCTAGACATCAGATCCTTTCGTTGCGGTTCTGCAGAGCTGTAGAGCATGGATTACATTTTCAGGGGGAAACTGAGGCTCAGAAAGAGCATGAAACTTTTCCAAGAGCCCATGGCTGATGAGGAAAGCTTACAGGGATTGATTGTGTACGAAGTGTCAGGCCTGCTTCGAGCATCCATGGCTTTTAGGCTCCTCTTACAAACCTGTATGGCAATTCCTGTTGTCCCCCCCATTTTCTGAACGAGCATTCTGGGGCGTAGCAGAGTGATGTGATTTCTCATGAGTCTCACCCCCGTGAGTCCCCATCCTTGGGAGTTGTCTCCTAAACTGAATATTAATTCTTAGTATCTTTGCATAAATTGGATGATGCAAACTTTGGGAGTGCCATTTTGGGGCACCCAGCCTTCAGGTCCACTGTGCTTGATGCCAGCACTGGGGTGCCTTGAGAAGCCACCTCTGTCACCTTGCCACACACTATTGGTAGGACAGCCAGTCAAGGTGTCCCTCCCTGCCCTGTCAGCGGATGGGATCATGGTCCACGCTGGGACACACAGACTGTCCTTGGGATCTGGGTGGCACAGAGGCCAAGGGTGATCACAGTGAACGTATCCCAATGATGAGGACGTGAATAAGAATGTCATAACCTCTGTCATGCCAAGCCCCAGAGCCGCCCTGGTTCCAGTCTTTTATCCTGTTCTCTTATTTCCCCCTACATCGTGGTCCCCACCAGATGCCAGCTGCTGTTCGAAGTGCCTCAGAAATGCCAGCTCGCTGAGTTATGACTTCATGTATTCCTCTTTGAGTCCTACCTTCATTTTGGATCTGACGCTTGTCTTCCCAGTAATCCCCGCAGAACTTTTCCTTTACATTTGCCAGAGCTGGTTTCTATCCCTGGCACTTAACAAATCCTGCTTCAAAGCTGAATAAAGCAGCTAATAAATGTTTGTGCCCTTTGTCTTATCCCTGCCATTTAAGCAATCTTGAAACAGAGACACAGAATCGAAGGGAAATGAGGTCCCCGAATAGGGGTCGTAGATGCGTAGAGCTGGCTGAGGATATAAAGATCACCTGAGCATACTCCCCTTTTACACTGGGGTCCAGGGAAGGGAAGTGAGCTCCCCATGGCCACTATCTTATTCCAGTGGACACAGTGGAATGCATGAGGTGTGGGGTGTCGACAAGAATTTGTTATCGTTGCTGCTTTATCAACTTGGTTAGGCTTGAATTTAGGTTGGCTGATTCTGCTTAAGTGAGGTTGGGGGAAGGGGCCCAGCTTCATGAAAGAAATCAATGCAATGAAATTTTCATTTAAAGTCTCACTTTATAGCGGGGAGAGGGTGGCCTGGGCCAGGTTCTTGGTTCTGCCCCGGGGGCTAACGTTTGAGTCAATTTTAGGTAACTCACTTCCTCTCCCTGCACTTCAGTCCTTTCATCGCAAAATGAAAGCGTTTGGTGTGCCCGTCTCAAGTTCTCACCTTCTAGTCTCTAAGGTCATGATTTTATTATTTTAATTTCAAGAAATAGCAGGTGCATTACAGAAGCAGGGATCAGTGTGATTTACTACGGATCTGGCAATCTTCAGCATCTTGCGTTTTACAAATTCCTCCTACATAAACCTCATTATTAGTTCCATATTACCCTTGTGAGATTTATCCTTTCCCTTTTAAAGGGATTTGGAATGAGTCTACTAAGAGCCCACCATGTGCCGAGAACTACGTTATTCAATCAATGCAGGGTGTGAGTCAGACGTACTCAGGTTCCCATCATAGCTCGACCAGTTAACAGCCTCGCTATCACTTTCCCTTTGAGAGCGGCAGTAAGCAGGGTAATCATACACATGTCGGAGAGCTGTTGAGGGGACACATAGGATGCGTGAATCCATCTAGCACACAATATGGCTCATTTGTTCACTGTCAATAATATTTATTATCCTCCTCCTTCAACAATTGAACAACGTGATTGCAGTCTATGAAATAATAGAAATTTCTAAATCTTTAGGGTTTGTATGTTTTCTTTTAAATATACAGCATCTGAGAGAAAAGAGAGCAGGAAGTCTGGGGAAGAGGAGTGCAGGGGAGGGGGCATGTGAGCGTATGGCTCTTTCTGTCACATTGATGCCCACTAGGGAGCATCAGCCACAGAAGAGGCGCCGAAACCCCCAAGGGGTAGGACATGTTGGCCAGGTTTGCCCTTAGCTGCGCCAGTACTTATGTAAGGAGGTCATAAACAGAGTAGCCATGGTGTCAGAAATGAATGCTAGGCAGGGGCCCACCAGCAGGAGTGTCCCCTTGCTATGGCTGATCAGGTTACAGCTGAATTAAGCTAAATTCTTAATCTGTCAGGACAAGAAACTGATACCGAGTCCAAGATATGGTACCATGATGGGAGGAGCCCCATGAGCTGCTCCGTAGGATGCTGATTATATTCCTCTTATGGAGCATGGCAGTTCTTTACACTGGGTGAGCTAGAAAGCCTTTGCAGGGTTTGAGCAGAGAAGTCTAATAATCTGACATACATTTTACAAGGATGACTTGTTGATTTGTTGAAGACAGATGATCGAAAATGAGTTTGAATAAAGGAAGACAGTCAAGAGGCTATTGAAACAATTTTGGTAGAGATTCAGACTAGGGTAGTAGCAGAGGAAAGATGAGGGAGTGCTCACATCCTGGATCTATTTTTAAGGTAAAGGAAAGAGGGTTTGTTGATGGGTTGGCTCTGTGGTTTGAGAGTAAGAGATAAATTCGGGATGATGTGGTATCTTTGGTTTGATATCATAGAAAAGCAGAATTTCCATTAACTCAGGTAGGAATCTACGGAGGCAACTTTTTTTTTTTTTTTTTTTGGAAAGATTTTCTTTGTTTATTCCAGAGAGAGAGAGAGAGAAAGAGCATGCAAGCATGAGTCGGGGGAGGGGGAGAGGAAGAAGCAGGCTCCCCACTGAACAGGGAGCCAGATGTGGGGCTCCATCCAAGGACCTCAGGATCATGACCTGAGCTAAAGGCAGATGCTTAACCAACAGAGCCATCTAGGTACCCCTATAGAGGCAACTTTGGGGAATAAATATAGGAGTTCAGTTTTGTGTCTGTTAAGTATGTGATGCCTGCCGGACATTATTGGAGATGGTGAGTGATCACCTGGATATTAGTTAGGTGTCAGGTCAAGGTCCAAGCTGAGGATATAATCTTGGGGAACATCAGCATATAGAAGATACTCAAATCCATGAAATTGGGTGATGTCATTGGGAGCGATAATATAATTTTTTAAATAAAAGGGACAAGACCAAATGCTGAGATCCATGGTACTCCAATATTTTAAGGTTATGAAATAAGAGGAAACTAAGGTAGGAAAAATAGACTAGCCAGTGAGGTGGCAAATAAACCATGTGAGCTTGATGTTGGGGAAGCTAAATAAAAAGTGTTTAGTATAAGGAAAGTCAACTCTATCAGATGCTACTGACAGGTCCAGTAACACGAGGACAGACCGTCAAGCGCTGGGTTTAGCAAAGTGACAGTTTGGGGATATTGATGAGAGCGTTGGTAGAGAGAGCAGTGCCTGATGAGCGGGTCTGGAAAGAATGGGCAGAGATGGAGTTTGATATAAGGAGGAGCAGAGATGGGGAGTTAGTTGAAGGTTGATACGGACTTGAGAGTCTTTACCTTGAGATGGGGAGATTAGAGCACACTCTTTGGTGACAGAAGTGAATTGTCTGAAATGCAAAAATAGGGATGACAGAAGACAGTCGCTTGAGCAAAGCCCTTGAGTGAGGGAAATAATGCAAAACTTTTATGTTTCTTTTTTTATGTATAAAATCTGAGAACAGTGCCTCTACGGCATATTAAATTTCCCAAGGTTGGCCACAAAAATATCTCCCATCCGACAAGCTTTTCTACAATGTGATCTTGTAGTAACGAACAGGAGCTAAAGCCCATCATTGTGGGCCCAGCAGAAGTAACAGTGTGCAAGGTGCAGGCATGGCCCCGAAGTGGACCGACAGCATTCACGTCCTGCCCCGTGGGGCTCTTGTTCTTGGGACGTTCCCGCTCAGAACCCAGGCTCCACGTCACGAGAAGCTCAAGCAGGCCCACGTACACCGTTGCGCAGCCCCAGCTGAGCTGCCAGCCAACAGCCAGTGTCACCTGCCAGTGTGTAAGCAAATCACCTCGGAGGTCCAGCCACCTGAGCTTTCCGGAGACCCCCACCTCGATCTGAGTGAAGCAGCACGGGGGCTGCAGTGAACAGCACTCCCCAGAGCCCAGACAGCTCACAGGCTCACAAGAAGTACAACAAATAAGTTATGATTTTAAGCCACAAGTTTGTTTTTTTTTAAAGATTTTATTTATTTATGTGACAGAGAGACAGCCAGAGAAAGAGGGAACACAAGCAGGGGGAGTGGGAGAGGAAGAAGCAGGCTCCCAGCGGAGGAGACCAATGTGGGGCTCGATCCCGGAACGCCGGGATTACGCCCTGAGCCGAAGGCAGACGCTTAACGACTGCGCTACCCAGGCGCCCCTAAGCCACAAGTTTTTACGGTGTTTCCTCCTACAACATAAATGGTCAGGACGGAAAGTGGCTCCAGACCGAAGATGCACGTAGCTGCAACAAAGTCCAAACCCACGTGTCCCTGGCTCCAGAATGGGGCTGCAGGGCCTGAAAAGACTACAGTGGAATCCAGAAGGACAGCGAGCAAATCATCATAGGGGGCTGCAGACACATGAAACAGGCTCACAGAAAACAGGGAAAAAAAGGGTGGTAACAGTAATGTGAAAAACACAATGTACAAATAGTAATCTGATGTGTCCACCTAAAACGATTAGTGGGCATCAGGGTGACTATCAGATTTTTCTTTTGGCCACATATGATATATAGAAGGAGGTGAACTTTTATTTTTTATTTTTGTTAAAGATTTTATTTATTTATTTGAGAGAGAGTGAGAGAGAGCACGAGCAGCCGGGGGAGGGGGGCAGAGGCAGAGGGAGAAGCAGACTCACCACTGAGCAGGGAACCAGATGCAGAACTCGATCCCAGGACCCTGGGATCATGACCTGAGCTGAAAGCAGATGCTTAACTGATGGAGCCACCCAGGTGCCCCGGAGGAGATGAGCTTTAAAAAAAATAGTAACTGTTCACTTTTCCAGCAGAATTTAGAAGAAATAGAAAGAATCCAGGACATTCTGGGTTCAAAAATAAAATTGTTTTTCATAACCAGCCATTTCAGGCAGAGAAAAGCTAGCAATAAGAAGAAAGAAAAAAAAAAAGAAGAAGAAAGAAATGTCCACAGGGTAGAGATCATCTCAAGTGTGCAGTTGTGACATGCTTTGTTAAGATTCGAGAAAGAGAAATACAGAAAATGTTCATAGTCCCCCCTCAGCTATACAAAAGAGGCTTTGTAAGAAAGTTAAGGCTATTTCTCCATAGCACTGTGATTCTGAGCTCAAGCCAGAGGGATATCTCAAAATGAGTTGTTTGTGACTTTTTCTAATAAATTAAACCTCAATAAAGCCAGTTATAAGCCCATACTGTTTATAAGAGGGTCATATAGTTAGTTGTTATTGTTATTATTTTTATTATATTATCAGAAACACTGCTTAGACAAGCCTGGACAGAAATAGTCCAAAATGGAAAAGGTCTTCTTAAAAAGGGAGTCCAGGGGGCGCCTGGGTGGCGCAGTCGTTAAGCGTCTGCCTTCGGCTCAGGGTGTGATCCCGGCGTTCTAGGATCGAGCCCCACATCAGGCTCCTCCTCTGGGAGCCTGCTTCTTCCTCTCCCACTCCCCCTGCTTGTGTTCCCTCTCTCGCTGGCTGTCTCTCTGTCAAATAAATAAATAAAATCTTTAAAAAAAAAATGGACTCCAGGCATCCTATGGGCAGGCAGCAGGCTGAGGACCATACTTGGCTGCAAACACAGGGTGCTTCTTGTAGAAAATGGGTGGATGACTCAGAGGTCCAAGAACACCGAGCACAACCAGGGAGGGAAGAGGACCGGTCTCAAGTCAAAACACTGGCCCCAAGTGCCCAACTGGATTTCGGAATCACCATGGACCGGTAATTACTATGCACCTCCTGATTTGTGTCCCCTTGGCAGGAATATCTATTGAAGGAGTGCTTGCCCCTGTTGTATATTTGACGAGGGTACAGTGGATGGTTTGTACCTTTAGCCCAGGGTTCCTCAGATTGAGGTAAATTGTACCCAAGATGTTGATTCAAGGACTCGCCCCGACAAGGATTACCATATCTGGGTCTGCTTAGCTGATGAGACCCCAGGCTTTGAGGTGATGCTGTAATGGGAGGAGCTGAGATCCCGGAGTCCTTAGAGGAGTGATAGGCACAATTTGCATGTGGAAGATAATGTGAAGAGTAGAAGATTGCATTTTCTAAATAAGACCCAGCAATATCTCTCATTCCTATACTTCTCTGCCAATCCCCTTTCGAGAGGTGGGCTTGATTTCTCCACTCTGTTGAATCTGGACTGGCTGTATGCCTGCTTTGGTTAATAGAATTCAGTGGAAATGAGATTTCCCAGACTTGAACGGTGTCCTCAATTGGCCCAGGAGCTCCTACTTTCTTTCTCGTGGAATGCTTCCTCTCGGGACACCTTCTTCGCAAACCCAGACATCATACTGTAAGCAGAGGCCATGCATAGGCATTCTGCTGGATGGCTCCACAGTTCCCAGCATCAGTCACCAGGCAGCTGAGTGAGCCGTCTTGAATATCAGCTTATTTTGCACCTTTGGAGGACCCCATCTGTTGCTCCTGCCTCGTTGCAATCCCATGACAGAGTCCAAGTGAGAATCACCAGCTGAGCCCAGTCAACTCATGAAAATTGTGACAAAAAAAGAATAGTTATTTAAGCCATTAAGATTTGAGACGCTTGTCACACAACCATAGATAAATGAGAGGCCTCTGCCAATCCATCACGGTAGCTAACGGTTAATGAGCTCATGGATGCAAAACGCCTGTCTTAATACTTAATACAAAGCCACCAATTAATACATGCTCTTCCTTTCCTTTTCAGTTCAAGTAAAGTTGCAATAAAGCTGAGTAATATCGGGAGAACCTGAAATTATTCATAGTTCTGAGTATCCAGCTGCTGCTTGTGGTCAAGTGCAGGAAATTCTATTCTAGAGACAAAACCAAAAATGAGACTCTAGTTCTCCCACTTTCCTTCCACATGGACTGCCCCATGGTTCTGTGATTCAGCTGCGGGAGGACCATCGCCCGTGATAGGATCCTTAATGAAGTTTTCAGAAAGCATGCTCCCAGGCACTTTCAGAATCCATGGCAAATGTCCCATTCAAGGGCAAAAGACACCCTGGGACAACAAGAAATGTACTTTATAATGCAAAGGAAGCCTTTAGTCGTGTGATCCATTGAAATCAATTTAGAAGTTTGGATTGAGTTTCCATTTTCTTGTTATAAGTAGGGCTTATTTATAGAATGTAAAGGACTACTTAACCCTGTGTGACAATTCAACATGAATTTCAAATGGGACCTTCTGTCTCCATGTGGACAGTTCCATCTTCTCATCAGCATAGCAGCACCACATTTTTGAGATCACAACACTCAGAACCGAGTCAGTTTACCATCCCTAAAATGATCAGAATAGCAAAATTCAGGTTCTGAAAAAACACTATTCCAAAAAAGAGGATTCTTTTCAATGTGTAGTTCTTTCTCGGGCAAGCTCAGAAAAAGGTACCCTCATTGTTGGTATATCCTACATGCTAAATAAAGCACAAGCTTCTTTGGATCAGGTTCTCTGTAAGAGAGACTCCCCAACATTCCCCCCACCGAAATCAGTGTCCCCCCGTTTCCCTGCAATGACGTCTGCGGTGGTTCTGCTACTACAACCTGAGTGAAAAGACAGAAGGATCCCGTTTGGTGTCAGTGAGTGGTCCTGGATTGAGCACAGATGTGGGAGTGTTTGCGCGCGCTCCAGCAGGCTGGGCCACAAGGGGGCAGCAGAGGGCCATGTTTGGGAGCCAGGGCAGCCTCTCCAAGCCGATCTGAGTCTCCAGCCTCACCCTTCTGGCTCCTCTAGAGGTCCAGCTGGAGGAATTACTGACTGGTCAGATCTATGGAAAGCCTGGAATTCCTCATTCCTATCTCCAGCTGTGTCCACGTTCTACAAGATTTATTGCCTTTTACTTGATCTTCATTCATTCATTGCCTGATATGTTCCAGGCACAGTTCTGGGCACTGACTCTACCAAACGCATTTGACGGAGTCCCTTCATCGAGTCCCTGCCAGTCTAGTGTGGGAGGCAGAGTGACCTAGGGGAGAGGACATGTGCAGAGGAGCGAGACCACCTGGATCCAGCCTTTCCTTATAGTGCTATTTAGCTGCACGACCTTGAGCAAACCACCCCTGTATTCTTGACGCTCCTGGACACATCCTGGTTCCATCCCCCACCCCCAACCCGCCATCCCACCTGTGTTTCCTCTGATCCGAGGTGGTAAAGATGTCCACTACCAAGTTTCTGATGACTGCATGAAGACAGGTGTTGGAGTGCTTAGCACGCCCCTTTACTCAGGGCAGGAGCTCATTTCATGCCTCTAACCAGCAGGTGTTTATTAAGTACCTAGTCTGTGGTGACTTGGGCCCTGGCGATGCAGCGGTGAGCAGGGAGACAGAGGGCCTGCCCTGATGGAAATCACGTTCTAGGATGAAGGGGGAACAATAAGCAGGTACAAGTAAACGTGTAATCTGTCAGGTGGTGATACAGGTTTACTCTACTCTTGGAAAGTATTGCGTTCCCATAAAACTTGATGTAAAATGAAGAAGCATTACTATTATTTTATATGGAACCATTTTTCAGTGTTCCCAGACCCAAAGATATCCTTTCTCAGGCTTTTTAGATGTCTTGGGCCACATCATGCTAATGCATGTAAAAAAATAAATAGAGATGAAACACGGATTCTCACAGACACAGTTCAAAAGCTCAGGTGCTCCGATGCCCAGAGGCTGAGTGTAGTTCCCGGGGAAGACGCTGGGGGGCGCCACGCTTCCAGGTCCGGAGCTGCCTCTGTAACAGCTTGCTGCAAAATCAATGCCGCACACTTCACTTTTTTGCCCTTTTTTGTGAAAGCAAAAATCCTCTTCGGGTTCCTTTTAGTTAGTGGAAACAGGGACTAATGCAGGTATTCTGTAAAGGTGAAGCAGCGGAACACACATTTTCGAAAAGCGGGGAATACCCATGCTATGGAAGAAGCTGAGCCAGAGAGAGGGGAGGGAATTCATTACTGTCATTGTTATCACCGAAATCATGACGTTAGGAAATTATCCGCGTCATCAACCGTGATCAGTAGAATGGGTATAGCAATGCATGTGGGCTTCCCTGCTAACCCTACAGTCAGAGTAAATGCGGGATTCTCTGCAGACAGGAGGGCAGCGTGCAGGTGGGTGGGTGCCGCAGACAGAATTTGAGCTCCATGTGGAAACAACAAGTGGGAATCAGCAACGCTGGCAACGAGGTGGGTCGGGCGTGTGGGACGACAGGGCGTGTGGAGAAGCTCGGGTGGTGGTGCTGTGAGCCGTGGCTGGGACCAGGTGAGGAGGGGTGGCCACTGGGGGAGGAGCAGCAGTGGGTCCCAGAGTCACTGGGCTCTCAGCACCTGCAGGCACTGTGCATGACCTCACTGAGGGCTCGTCCTGGTTTGGGGCGGTAGGTCGTCAATTTCAGCCTACACATAATAAATGTAAAAATGTAGCATTGATACACAATGCCCCCTTCACAGGAAGATAGATTTGTGTGCTCAGATATGTCTGCAGGTGTCCCCAGTCTGTCCAAGCAACTCACAGCGTCCAGCTAATGGCCCCCCAAGTGACCTGATTGATATTACTCACTGCTTACAATCCAGCATAAATGTCCTCAGATCAGGCTCAGTGCATTTTCACTAACTCCCATCCAGGCCCGCGTGGTGCCACCGCAGACTCCTCTGTGATATCCCTCCGCTCACCCCGCCTCGTTGTGCTTGATCTTCAAAGCGGCCTCTGATGCCCTGACTGCAAAGAGAATTTTAAGCAAGGAACACAGTCTTGTGCTGGGGCTGAGGAGGGTACTTCTGGGGGAGCGACACGAAGCCCATGGGAGGAGAGGCGAGCAAGGAGAGCATCCCACAGCCTGATTGGAAACAGGAAGTTGTGTGGGAGAAGTCGCAATTGTCTATTGATTCTTGACCCATTTGTTTACTTGTTCATTTGTGTGCTCATCTATTAGTGTCATTTCTCATCGGCCCCAGGGATGCTGGGACAAAGGGACACGCTTTCTGTCCGCGGGAGCTCAGAATCTACCAGCAGAAACAGATGGGGGAACAAATTGTGATGTCTGCTTGAGAACAGTCTTGCAAAATTTAACCTTTCTGCAAAACGTAATTAGTAAATTTACTTAACATCGTAGTGCCTCAGTTTGCTTAAGTGTAAAATGGGCGTAAATAATGGTGGGTATCTCAGAGTTCTGTTACGAATATAAACAGGACGATACAAAGGAAGCACTGGGCTGAGTTGGTGACATAGAAATGCTAATATCAGGAATATTAGCTACAAGAATTGTTATTAATATTATTTGTTGACACAAAAGTACTTATGGCAAAGTGTAGAATCATAGCAGAAATTAAATACAGTAGCTTCATCGTATAACCACTTCCCCCAAGTGGCCTTGGGGAAGGTTACAAAGAAAGATGTTATCTGTAATTTTTATTTATAAAAATTTCAGAAGCAAAGGAGACAAAATGTCAACATCTGCTAATTTGACTTGATGGGCAAATGGGTATTTATTATATTACTATATCTTTATTCTTTCGTAGGTTTACTTCTCTTTTTTCAAAGTTGAAAAAATTCACAAACAATGAGGATGGGAGGTTATAAATTGGGTGATAGGTAACTAAGTCGGGCTGAATAAAACGTAGCTAAAACCCAGGGCTTGGGTTTCTGGAGGTAGGATGCAGGGATATGCCAGAGGAAGCCTCCCAGATAGGCACAGAAACAGGGGATGTTGGATCTGGAAGAGGGATGGAAGGAGACCACATCTGGGGAACCTACTCCATCCCAAGCACTGTGTGGATTCTGTTTTGTTTGAACTGACTTTAATGGGAAATGTAGCAACCGTGCAGAAATGTGCAGAGCATGAATGTATACCTAACCGGTGTTTGGACAGTGACCCTCGTGGGAAAGTAGTGTTTCTCAGCCGTGGAGATGTTGCACTTTAGGGGGCATTTGGCAAAATCTATAGACATTTTTCATTGTCAAAACTGGGGGAGAACATACTACTGTATTTAATGGGTAGAGACCAGGGACGCCAGTCAACACCCTCCAATGAACAGGACGGCCACCGGGACAAAGAATTATCCAACTCAAAAGGCAAATAGAGTGGAGATTGAGAACCGTCATGTAAGCGCCAGCCAATGAGGAAATAGAGTATCCTGAACTCTGCGCAGACCCTCATTCCTCTTCTCAACCATACCCTTCCCTTCCTGGGCTGTGCCTAACCTGATCTCTAAGGTAACCACACTCCCAGTTTCCTCAATGTCCCCCTGCAAGCATGCAGCCAGAAGTGTCTGAACTTAATCCAGGTTTCTCCACTAACAGACTGTGTGACCTTGGGCAAGTTCCTTCCGTTCTCTGCGTCTCGGGGCTGCATCCGTAAAGCAGGATCCTAATGCTCTTCCGGTGACAGACTGTGTCACAGCCCCTGGTATAAGGACAGCCCCTGGAACTGTGGCAATGTGTGCTCATTGTTTTATTCTAGCTGGTGTGTTTACGTGACAGCAGAGGACTGACGTCTCCTGGGGGTGGGAGCGGGTGGCTGGTCAAGGTTATGATGTAAGTGCTGGGCTTTCAGCAGCCCGAGTGGGTGCCCCCAGGGCATGAGAGGGGCCAGACCTCTACAGGGCCCAATGCCCAGCACTCTCCCTAGGCCTGCTAGGTCCCCCTGACCCGCACCATCCCACTCTCCAGTGCTGTGACAGACGGAGCCGTTTTGACTCATTGGGATTTTTGGCAAGAAAAGAGCAGATAACAAATTGGGTTCTATCTGGAAACGGCTCCCCAGCGTGTGAAAGATACTCCTTGTCCCTCTCTGCATGTTACTTCCCCCTCCCTGCCTGCTGCTGGCCAGACCACATGGGCTTCCTCTCCAGCCTTCCAGGCCACCAGCTCCACCTGAACCAAATGTACGCTTGGGTAAAAGGAAATGGATGTAACGGGGTCACAGCACACCGAACGACTTCCCATCGTGAAGCTCAGGATGAACGAATTTGGTGACCCGCCTTCTCACCTGTGGGTCCCTCTACCTGAGATGCTTCACCTTGTCTGCCCCTATCTGCCACGCCCGCACCCAGCTAACATCCACTGACTATTCGGGGCTCGGTGGCCTTTTGAGGTGGTGGACGATGCCTGGGTCCACATTCAGCTCTGCCACCAATTATCTGCAAGGCACTCAGCCTCCTGATGTCTCCTTCTCTGATTTGCCTCCTGGAGATGCTAACATCTTGCACGCCAGGTTATAGGAATGTTAAATGAGATGGAAGTGAAGAGGTTGGGACATGTCTGCTACATGGTCAGCACTAGGGAAATGTTCACTGTCACTAGTGTGGTTGCTGTGAGGGTGCAGAGCGAGCCCGGGAGGCATGGGGCGCCGCAGACAGGCTCTGGCTATCTCCACTGCCAAGGAGCTTGGTGGTCTTGACTTTATCTCTCCTCACGTTGCAAAGCCGCCCCCACCGTGCAGCAGGGGTAACCATAATGCTCCAAGAATAGAGTTGTTATGGTGACAGTTCACGGAGCCGTTTCTGCTAGAAAAAAAAAATTACTTAGCTAATTGCTTAACCAATACTAAGTCCTCCGGGATACTGGTTACAATTAGGAGAGTAATAAAACCACCACGCGGGAGCAGTGATCACGTGCCAGGCCATGCTCAAGTGTTTGAACAATACTTTGTCCCAAACTTTTTAAGTTGCATCGATGAGATGATGAGATGAAAACCCAGACAGGCTCGCAGCAGTTATGTGAGTGATGTTGGACGGCCCGCTTCTGAGAATGTTCTTCCATCCACGTCTCCTCCCGCACCCGCTCCCTTGACTCCAGCCTGTAGGGTTTCCCGATCCTGCTGGTACTTCCGTGACCCCTGTGCTGCCCACAGTGCCTTCCCTCGCCTCATGTTCTCTGGGTTTTCCCCACTTGGGCAAGGCTCTGTCCTTGACCGTGGGATCCCCAGTTCTGGGTCCAGCGCCTGGCACAGAGTAAACATTGCACTGAATTTGCTGACTTACTGTAAATTCAACGGCATTACATTTTATCACCCAAATATAAGCTAAATTCATGTTTTGTGTGCACTTCGGGGTTCTCTTTAGAGCACCCTATTGTGAGAGTGTCAATCATAGCACTACCCCCACCCAGGTTATTAGTTATTAAGATTTTGCACACAGCTGTTAAGAGGCTGGGATCACAGTCAAGCCCCTCCCCCAACTGACACCTTTCACAAAAGTTTGTCCTTTGAACTCAGGAGACAGACTTTCTCCAGGACTCCATCCAAAAGTGTTTCCATAGTAACCACCGCCACTTCAAAGGTGCCAGAATGTCTCCCTCCTACATCTGACTTCTTCCCTCCCTGTCCATCCCTTCCTTCCTCCCTTCCTTCCTCCCAGGCAGTTGGAATGAGCCTCAGGTCAACTTACCAAATGTTTCACAGCTGGCAGGAGCAGGTGCACCTATTAAATAAATTACTCGAGCTACATAGATCCTGGTGCACCATCTTCCTATGACTCTGGAGAGAGACCTGCTTTCATCAGTTCTACTGTCCACGAGGAGTCCCTGAGCTGAACCAAAGCCTCATCGTCCTGGGACATTGTACATGAGTGGTTCTTCATAAATATGGGCCGATGGAGTGAAAACACGTACGTACCTACATAAACATACATATATGCATATGTACATATAACTATTGTTTTCTTTACTAGTTGCTTAACTCCTTATATTCTATACCTGATTCAATGGGTGTATTTTATTTATTTATTTGTCAGAGAGAGACAGAAACAGAGAACAAGCAGGGGGACCTGCAGGCAGAGGCAGAAGCAGGTTCCCTGCTGAGCAAGGAACCTGATGTGGGACTTGATTCCAGGACCCTGGGATCATGACCTGAGCTGCAGGCAGATGCTTAACCAACTGAGCCACTCAGGTGTCCCTCAATGGGTGTATTTTAAATGCGATGTATAACAACATGAGATATCACTTTCCTGTATTCAAAAGATTGTGATTGTGAGGTAAAGGTTCCTCTCATAACCATTTGGAATTGGAGGGGTGACTTATTAATACCTATTCTAAATATATTTATCCTGAAATTCCATATCTAGGAATATTTATAATTCCCTACACTATTTATAATACAAAGCACCGAAGACCCGCAAACCTAAATGGCTTAACTGCACAGCAGTTTATTATTGCTTATTTATGCTCCTGTGAGCTCCAGGACAGTTCGTCTGGTGTTGGCTGGTCCCACTCGTGCCCTGTGCCTTCTGCGGCTTACATACGCACCTTTGCTAATCTTGGCTGCACAGTGTCATATAATTGGACATGGACTAGGTAGTGTCCCGGGTCTAAAGGAGAGGACAGTGGATGTGTGCAAACGCTTTCTCAAGCTTCTGCTCATTCCAGTTATGTCTCAGGTCGCATGGCCCAGTTCGAGTCATGTGAGAGGCAGTATTCACTGAGTGCAAAGAGGTCCGAGAGTTTGGGGCTACCGGTGTAATCATTCTGCCACCAACTTAACTGCACCACGGTTGAAGAACTTTGTATGACACTAGCTACTTGAAACTTGTTGAATCTTGCTTTATGGTCCAGAATGTGGTGAGATTTTGTTTTGTTTTATTTTTAATTCCATGCATACTTGAGAATCATTTGTGATCTCAGATGCTTGGGGCAGCGTTCTATGTGTCCCTTAAGTCAGGTATCTTCAGTGTATGACTCAAATCTGACCCATTGTCATTAATGTTTTGGATGCTTGACACAGCAAATAATTGAGAGATCATGTGGAAATTTCCCAGTATGATGGGGATTTCTCAATCTTGCCAATTTCTCTTCTGTATATCACACACACACACACACACACACACACACACACACACACATATTTTTAGGAGGGAGACAATGAGAGAGGAGGGACAGAGGGAGAGGAGGAGAGAGAATCTTAAGCACACTGAGCTGAGTGCAGAGCCTGATGCAGGACTTAATCCCAGGATGCTGAGCTGACATCGAGTCTGATGCTTAACCGAATGAGCCACCCAGGTGCCCCTACACATATATTTTTGAAAAGAGAACTTTAATGTACCTCTTCCAGCTTTACTGAGGCGTAATTGACATAAAAAATATAAGATATTTAAAACGTACACTGTGGTGACTTGATGATAAATGTACACATGGAGATGAAATGGTCCCCCATCTGGTTAATTAACACATTGGTCTGTATTTCGAGGCTAATTTTTCAGGAGCTTATAACTATAGAACTGTATTCAATTATCCATATTCATATAAATTCTTTTGGTCTTAAAGTCTGTTTTGTATAACAATTTAAAACTAAGCCAGCCTTATTTTGATTGTTATTTATATGGTATATCTTTTTTCCATATTTTTACATTCAGTCTGAGTTCTAGCTCTTGCAAATGGGACACAGTTGTGATTATTTTCTAAAACTATATCAAATTTTTAAAATTATTTACTCATTTATTTGAGAGAGAGAGAGAGAGAATGGGGGGAGGGGCAGGGAGGGAGGGAGAGAATCTGCGGCAGACTCCTCGCTGAGTGCGGAGCCGAACATGGGGCTCAACCCCACAATCCCAAGATCGTGACCTGAGCCCGAACCAAGAGTTGGATGCCTAACTGACTGAGCCACCCAGGGGCCCCTATCCTATATTAAGATATTTTAAATGAAGAGTTTGGTCTATTTGTAGTATTTAGAACATTTGGACTTACTTTTTCATTTTCAATTTATTTAAATTTTTGTTAACCTTCTTCTGCCTCCTCACCTTTTCTGGTCTTCTTTTCAACTGACTACTTTTGGCTTATTTTGTCATTTCATTTACTTTATTTTATTCTAATTTTTTTTATTGTACTGTTTTTTGAGTTAAACCCTCTGTTTATGTTCTTTCGAATGTTGCTGTTGGATTTTTGTGTAATTAGTCTTACTTTTCCCAACAAGCGATTTTGTTATTCACATCATGATTGACACGCAACAACTGTTCAAAATTTTGGTTTGACCTATTTTATAATTCAGTTTCAGCAATATTACCATTATCATTATTATTCAGACAGTGTTTACATTTGCTCGTGTTTGTAAACCTCTTGCTATGTATCTATTCCGCTTGCTTCTTAGAAATACCTTAGTAACATCGTATTAAGGACAGACTCTGATTTTTGTTTGCTTTCTTCAAATGCCTTTGTTCTTGAGATAGAGTTTTACTGAATAACCAATTCCAAGTTGATAATTTCTCTTAGTTCTTAGAAGGTATAATTTTCATGTTTTCTGGCTTCTTTTTTTATTGAGAAGTTGCTATAAGTCTAATTCTCATTCTTTAATAACTCATCTTTCTCTCTGCCTGTAAGATTGTCATTTTGTTTGCGGCGTTCTATTTCATGACAGTGCGTCCAGGGTTGGATTTCTTCTTATTTGTACTATTTGGCACGCCTTGCGTTTCTTACATTTGTGGGTTCATGTTTTTCAAAGGTCTAAAACATGGATCAGGAATTAAAATTTCATTTATTTATTTATTTTTAGGAATTAAAACTTTAAATGTGACCTATTTTCTGTTCTGTTGCCTGCTTCTAGGATGCTCATTAGATGTGAACTTATATTAGACATTCACAGTCTCCCCTCAGTGTCTTCTGAGTCTACTTTTTCCATCTCCTCAGATCGTTATTACACCTTGAGAACGTCTATAGGTCCCTGTTCTGACACGAATTCTGGCCTCTATGTTCAGTCTGCTCCTGAGCCTCCCTCGGCTGGGATCTCATCGTTGGCTCATTCACCCTAGATGCTAATCACCTTCTGGCTGGGAACCCTAAAATAATAAAAGACCTGTATTTTCAAGATTCAGTTGAAGGTAGAGTCCCACGTGTTTCTGCATGAGCTATGAAAAGAGGACGTGAAGGGGGGTGCTGCCTGTTGCTGTTGGCTAGCAGAACCACGGAACAGAGGGTAACTGGTGACAGTTCTTGTCCTTTCCCAGTGTCCTGGGTGCTCACAGCCTGTGGCAATGGTGGTGAGAGGGGAAACCACTTCTTGGTTAGCCTTCGATAGGAGTTTGCTTATCTGTCCTCGGGAAGGTTGCTTCCCGAAGATAAGCCACATCCTTGGGGGTGACGGTGGAGTGCGGTCTTGCTCCTGGAATAGCTATAATGACCAGGTTGGTGGATCACTTCTGATGGTTTGGGGAGTCATTCCAGGAAACAGATTATTGGAAAAATAAAAACAAAATAAAAAAACTGATGCCCTGGATCCAGCCCTTTCTGTGAATAGCTATAATGATTTGGTTTCTCTTTCACATGCATAAGGCAGACTGATACACGATGAGCTGTGTTTTCAGTTTGGACAATTTTATTCCTGTTTCTAAAAGTTTTATTGATTTATTTTAAAGTAAATCGTCCTGGTTGCTTTGGATTGCGTATTAGTTTGCTAGGGCTATTTATAACAAAGCACCACAGATTGGGGAGTGGTGTTTAAACAATAGAAATTTATTGCCTCACAGTTCTGGAGGCTGGAAGTCTGAGATCAAGGTGTGAGCAGAGTCGTTCCCTGCAGGAGCTGTGGGGTTGAATCTATTCCAAACCTCTTCCTCTGGCTTCTAGGGGCTTGTGGACAATCTTTGGTGTTCCTGGCCTTGGAGACTCACCACCCCAGTCTCTGCCTTCGTGTCCACATGGCATTCTCCTGTGTATGTGTCTGTGTACCAATTTCTCCTTTTTGTAAGGACCCAAGTCACACTGCTATAGGGCCCCACACCGCTCCCATATGACCTCATCTTTCCTGACTGCATCTGAAATGACCCTGTTTCCAAATAAGGTCACATTCTGAGGTATAGGGCGTTAGAACCTCAACATACAAATTTTGGGGGTGATACAATTTAACCCATAACAGATAGTATCTTGTCACTTGCTAGTTTTTTCTACCATATTTTATATCTTCTAACATCTCATAGCAAGTTATTTTATAACGTGTACTTGTCATTTACAATATCCGAAATCATTGGTTGGGTGGGGGTTCTTAAATTGTTTTTATTTCTGTTGATACTTTGCTTGCATATTTGGTGATTTTTATTTCTAAAATTCATGCTTTGTTAACCTGTGGGGATCTGAGGTTTTATGTGTAGAATACTTTCCTCCAGAAAGGATTTGCTTTTGCTTCTGCCTGGAACTGCTCCCTGGAACTTTCCTAGGACCTCATTAATGTCACTCACGGGTCCCTCTGCAATGCCAGTCGGGTGACATCACCTCTACTCTCTCCTTGCAGACTCTAGGCAGAATTCCTCCTAAGTTTGTGTTCCCAGAGATTGGGCTAGAGTCCCTGGGGAATGACTGTTTGCTATCTCTCCTGGGCTTGGTCTTTCTTTAAAGCTGCAAAAGTGACTCTTCACATTAGCATTTTCTTTGCTTTCTTTCCCAGGATCCACATTTACCTTATGATATTCTGCATCTTTGTTTTGGAAGCTAAATTAGGGATAAGACACCAAAAATAACTTCTTTTGAGGGAATCGGCCTTCAGATAGGGTATTTCTTTTTTTTTTTTTTTTTTCTAAGAAGCCTCTTTTCCAGGAAACTTTTTTTTTTTTTTCCAGGAAACCTTTTTCCAGGAAGTCTCTGACCCTCACTTTTCAGAGAAGAGGATGTAAGCTGTTCACTGAGTCCACTCACCCCCAGCTGAGTGAAGCATGCTTCGGTAAGACAGTCTCCTGTTTACTTACTCATCGCTTGGTTCAGCAAATATTGGTTGAGTCACATGTTGACCCAAATCCTTTTTCAAAGTGAGGCAAATTGTATTTATTTGGAAATCATGCTTGACTTTTAAAGCTTATAATTTGGCACTTACATTATGATACACGATAGTTTCTTATCTAGTTTTGTTTCCTTTTTATTTCACTGAGTTGGAGAGGGTGTGGTTGGAAACATGATTGTGCTGTGCTTGTAATATGCTGATGGAAAGCTGACAGCTGCTGAAATCACCCCAGAGAGAAGCTTGTATTGTCAGGGGGATAATACAAGGGAGAGAGAAGTGAGGAGGACAAGAGCGACCAGTGGGCGATGAGGAAGGTTTGCTGATCCTTCAGAGAAGTACAAACAGAAAATTCAACTGTTTCACAGAACGTATTTGGATGAATTTGGGGGAACAGACATATATGCGTAAAAAGTCCACATATCTTATTACTTGCTAGATGCAGAATGTCCTCTATAATGCCAATGTGTATAGAACTAACGAATATACTATATAACGTTTACATCATCTTAGAAGCTCAGCATTCTCAGGTAAGAACTGGTCACTTGATACTGACTCCTAATACGATTCTACAAATCAAGTCATTGATGCCAGTAGTGTCAAGACCATGGTGCCTGGTTTTGAGAAGCCAGGAGTCCCATAGTGGTGGCCAGCTGGGTTAAAGATGGCATTATGTATCATGTTCCCATAGGTGGCTTCCATTACAATAGAAATACTTAGTAAGACAATAATGTATCTCATTTGTTACACATCCCAATTTCAACCTAGATAGTATATATAATATAGAGAAAGAGTAAACAACATAAATACCTAGATTCTTCTCTCATTAAAAATTCTAAATGACCACATAATCAAACTCTAGGTTCCCCAAGTTAATTTCACCCTGAATCTCTTAACTTGGAGGTAGAGTGTTCGAGCCCATGCAGCCTTATAAATCAGGGGCTTGAAAAGTTAGAGTTACTTTACCGGATGGTGTCTTATGTGTCAAGGACAAGTCTCGATCTAGAAGAAATCGCTGTGTGTCCCAGGATCAGCTGGATAGGAGGGTGCTTCCTGTTCTTGGCAGTAAACTCGTTTCCTCCAGTGGAAGTGTGGTGGAAGGATTTGTGCGTTGCATACTGAGAGCTCGGGGACAAAACCGCTCTGTTTTATTTGACAAACTTCCAAGACTTTACCATAAATCTAGGTCCCCCCACTTCTCTTTCCAGCCTGGATAGACCATTATAGTTTCTGTCTTCATATAATTTTCATTTGTTAGAACAAGGTACAGCTGTTTCGGGGGAAAATGTTTTGAGAAAGTAGCTTGCCTATAAATCCATTTGCTTCACAATAATTAATTTGAACAAACTCCAAAAATATGCTTTAATAACTTCTCAGATCCCAATTAGGGCCAAATAAATGGCTTTCATTTATGGCAGAACCAATCTGATTAGGTTTCTTTTTTGGTGCGCTACAAGCATGCAAAATACCCACCCTGAGGGACATCAAGCGAAATCCACATCTTCAGATTTATTTAACCACAAATGCATATTTATAAATTGCAACAGACTTTTCTAATTAATTTTGCATCATGCTAATGATTTTTCTTTGTGACAACTGATTATATCAGGAGGGATCACAGCCAGATCTAGAGCCATTTGCAGCCACTGTTAGCTTGGAGAGAAATGAAAGGAAACAACACAGAAAACAATTTTCAGGGACGTGGCTCCTGAGAAGTGCTTACTGATTTCACCAAATGTCTACCAAAGCAATACAATCAATAACCTTCATTTGTAAGACCCATTATATGGTCCATTTTACAGCTAAGTTTACTTATAACCGAGATGTTTTCTGTTGAAGAAAATGATTATGGTGAGGTCTGTGCGGAAGTATGACATTGAAGAGTCTGAAATGGCCCCTGATTTTGAGAAGGAAAAGTTACGAGGACAGAAGATCAGGCAAATAGAAGACGTCATGGATAGGGTGCTGGCGACCCGAGTCTTTGTACCTCTGCTTCTTAGTGAGAGGAATTCCAAATTGGCCAACTGGACACATTGAAAGAAGTCCCAGAAAAAGTGAGGTGGGTTGGTTTGAGAGAATAGAATAGGTTGGATGGGAGCAGTGATGCTGGGCTTTAGCAGAGTGGGAGCCGTGTAGTGAAAGAAAGTTGAGTCAACATATCATGGTATTAAACTGAAGTCCTGCTGGATAGGAGTTGGGAAGGTAGAGGGAGTTAACAGTGTCCTATTAGAGTCATACTGAAAGTCATACTTTTGTGTTAGAAAAGGGGCTTTAAGAAACTTCTGGAAAGCCTGCAGTTTATCCTTTTAATTGACTTATGGGGGTAAATAAGAAGTCTTCAAAGCATTTCTGGCTGAAAAAATCACACGTCTTCAGGTGTCCATAGCTAAGACAATGTCAGAGTCAGGAGCTCATGCATGGGGAGGAAGTTAAAGTCTCAGACCACGAGTCCTCACGTTGATGAGGATGTTCTGTTAGTAACACTTTTGTAGCTCTGTTGTTCTATAGGAAGATATAGGCTAGATCTCCAAATAGAACAACATCCTGGCTGGTCAGGGAAAATTAAACATTTTAGGCTCAAATTATATTTTCAAAAGCTCTTCTAACCAAATGGGAAGCAGCTGGGAAATGAGAAAGTTCATGACTGTTTCTGGAGAGGGTGTTGCGGAGCAGAATTTGACGGAGATTTTAGATTCAATAAATCAGGCTGGAAAATGGATAGAAGTGGGATATATCCCCCAAACCATCTGTTTACCTGGACGCGGTCTGATCAAGACGGCTTTAAACTGAGGCCGAGGGGGGAAGCAGAGAGCAGGAAAAGACATACAGATTTTAAGCTGGTTGATTACTTGGGTGCATGCCTTAGTAACCTACTTAGGTTTGTTTAAGAAAAGAAGTGGATTACTCCCGTGGCTGAGGGGAGTGCCTTACAGTAACCAAGGGCAGGGCTGCAGGTAGAGAACCCATGCATTTTAGGTCCTTAGGGGTCTTTTTCGTTTAGATCAGCACACCCACGGCTACTGTTTTCCATTCAACATGGCAGAAAGAAGCCGCTGGTCGGTCATCGAGTGTCATATCCACTCAACAGAGCAGCCCGGTTGGCTCAAGTCTTTTGGTTCCCATCTCTGGTTGGCTGGGTTAGGAATCCATTCCTAGGTCATCAACTGTGGGGTGTGGGGAGGAGGCTGGGCCATGATATGTTTTTCCTGTGGCCCTTTCCACTGCAGCTGGGTTGACCAGGGACCTGTGGGAGAGTGAGCACCTATGCAGGAGTTCAGGAGTACTCAACAGCTGCAAGGGGTGTTCGCTATCCATCGAGTCAACAACACTGGAAGAGGTGCTTAGTAAACAGAAATATAGGCAGCCAGACACTGTCACAAGTGATACAATTAGAGAGATGAAGAATCCCACACGTAAACTTCAGCCCTCTGGGGGGCGCCTGGGTGGTTCAGTTGGTTAAGCGGCTAACTCTTGGTTTCAGCTCAGGTCATGGTCTCAGGGTCGTGAGATTGAGCCGAGCATGAGGTTCTGTGCTCAGCATGGAGTCTGTTGGAGATTCTCTCCCTCTCTCTCTAAAATAAAAAAATAAATATTAAAACAAAACAAAACAAAAACCTTGAGCCGCCAGCAATGGGAAACAGTGGGCTCTGAGCCTTACCATCAGGGCTTTGATGTTTCTTTAGTATATAACAAATTCCCAGTTGGGACTCTGAGCTGAAAATCTATGGAATGAATACATGAATTATTAGAAAGTAGAGATCCCTTGAGATGGCTTTCAAAAGGAAGAACTTTACCAAGGAGGGTGGTTAGATGATTTGTGGAGAAGTGTTTCAGCGGGGCTGAATGTGGGGCCACCACTGGTAACATGCTTTACTTGGCTGGACATGAAGGGGGGCCAATTGCTCTGTGGAAGCGCCAGAGGATGCCTAACTCTGGAATCAGCAGCCAAGCCCATTCCAGGTGAAGAAGGTGGGTCTTTAATTGTGAAATGAACAGACCCATCTGGTATCAAAGTTCATGTCCTTCTCTGACATGATCCTTACTGTTTAAATGTGTTTCTCCCAAATCTAGTTTTGCTTGATCAGATCAGTGTATACCATGTCATAGCAATTGTTTGCATTTAGCATTTAGTGATTCCTAGAGGTGTTGTGGGTACACTCACTTGCTTTATTTATTTAAATTTCTATTTACTGCTTTGGATGTTGTTACCTTGGTGAGCGTTCATGGGTGTTGCATCCTTAGAAGGATTATAGATTATAACTGGGGACCATTTGGATTGCAAAACATACCACTAGGTATCAAGGGGGCAGGACTGGGGGAAGGAAGACAGGGATACTTTATGTGAGATTCCATTTTTTCCACTCACAGCTATTCCTTGATACATGGTAGAGATGACATTTCTCTCTCGCAAGCCCTTTTAAATTCTAGGTTGCATTTTCAAGCATTTAATAAATGTCTCTTTCGCACACCTAGTGGATACCAGCCACCATCTATTATCGTGATATTCACCATGGAGGGTTGGGAAGGATTATAAATATTATTATCTTCTCTTGGTAGATGAGCAAGTGAAGAGTAAGAGAGATTAAGTAATCTATTCAAGACCACAAACTAACACAAGAAAGTGGTGTTTTCTTAGAAATACTCTATGTGTTCTGGACTGGTGCTTTAACTGAATATGCCTTCTACCAGGCAAATCCCAGAGCCAGTCTCATCCTAGAACTTTCTCTTTGCTGAATGGCCCCATTCCTTTCTTCCTCTACTATAAACTGGCTCTCCCCAGAGTTGACTTCTCTGATGTGGTCCCGTCCACGTGACTCTTCTTCCTCCCCAAAACAAAACAGAACCAATCAATCAATCAAACAAACAATAGACACTCTTTAGAACAGGTAATATCGATATCCATCTCATGAGTTAAATTACTCAATTCGTTGGTGTGTTAGGTGCTTACAGGGATTACCACAGCATTAACTATTATGAGTAGTATTCGAATTATCATCAACTATATATCTTAAGAGTAATATAGCCTATAAATCTGGTCATATCAAAAGAGCCATGATCCTTTTTGGAAAACAAACAAAGCAGTTGCCTAAATGGGCATTGTACATTTGGAGTAATTCCTATTTAGGCAAGCTGGTTTTATATTCATGACAAGCATTTTCAATTTTAATATGTTTGCTTACATGAGATGCAGATTGTAATTTAATGGCAGACTGTTTAATTATGCCTTCATTTGTATAAATTGTAATGTTGCTGCTGAATAAATGAAATAAAAATCTCTTTAATTTCCTTCTCAATATTTAATTTAAATCAACGATAAACAGTGCCCGTCTCTTTGAAACAATGTTAATTAATATTCAGAAGACTAAATTTGTTTTTGGATGTATGGTATGTGTGGCATGTTGGTTTCATAATTGAACTGGAAATAAGATTGATAGAGTTAAATAACCTCTAAAGAGAGAAAAAAAATACTGTACAATTCTATTCAATGCATCTCTGCCAGTAGGAAAATGCACAATATGGGCTTTACATTTCAGACTGTTCATATAATTGTCATCCAATATGTAACTTAGAGTTTAGCTTTTGAAATATTTATAAATATACCACATAATTATTCAGATTGTAGAAGCATCATTTTTTCTTTCAAGTTGATCTGGCCCATTTGTACATCCTATTAAAGAATTAATAAGGTGAGGAGAAGAGTGAGGACAATAATTTTGCTCAGGCTTCATATCCCAGATGCTACATCCTCATACTAGATGACTAAAACAAGATGGTAGCCTTCAAGGAATTTGTCATTTAATGCAAGTTCCAGAAAAATGGAGAGTTTTGATACTTACATAATGGTGAATGCCTTCCTGGAGAATAATGCAGTATTTGTGTTGGTGGGGGGAACGTGGAGTACAATCACCATTGCCAGAGTTAGCACCATCGCCTCCATCTTTGAGTGTTGAGTTTCCCCTGTGTCAGTGTTCTAGGTGATTTATGTTGGCTCACTTAATCCTTATAATGCTCCTGCATGAAAACTAAGGCCCAGAGCTAGTAAACAGCAGACAAGAACCAAACCCAGGGTAGTCTTGCCTTAAGGTCCATATGATTAACTTCCCATTATATGGTAAACTTCACAAAATATGCACATAGGAATTTCAGATAGCCAGGACAGGTTAAGCCAATGGGTTTGGAATGGGCATAGATTATAGGACCCTATCACTGAGGTTCATGCTGGTAAAGGCAACTGGACAGGTGAAAATATAATCCAAAGGCAGTAACTGTCAGCATAATTTAGAAATTATCTGTGCTGTGAAATTTCATTCCATGGGTAACCAAAGCAGTAAGGGAGTTGAGGAAAGAGTCCACTGTGAAGTCATAGAATTTGAAGACACCAAGGGTCACGAGGGCACTGGAAGAATCTGCCCTTTTTAAGAGTAATCCTCACTGGTGCATGAAGAGCAGAGCTACCAGAGACCTGCATAAGGAGGGGAGTGGCACATGGTAGTCACCGAGGGGGGTTGAGCCAGCAGGGATGTAGTTAGGGAATTGGGTCAGGCCCCAATGGGGGGTCGTGGCGAATCCAGTGGGAGAGTAGACTGTGCGAGGGCAGGAGGTGGTACAGGTGTTGGAAGTGAATTCATGCATCACCCCCGTGCATGACTTAGGACAGGTCAGCCAAGGAGACCCAAACCTACTGCTTCCTCACTGCTTTTCTCTGTCTCATCTTCTTAGCATCAGAGAATGTGACTATGAGCTTAGGTCTGAGAATTTTCCATCCAGACTCTGTCAGAGGAGAGGGCAAACTCTTGTCTTGTTACTGAATGCCAGGCCACGCCTCTCCAGTGAGTGACTGCAGTGCCAGAGAATGGCATCTCCAGGGGGCAATGGTCCTGCCATGACCCCCTGGCAGCCTTGCACACGGCCACATAGGTCCATGCAGGGGAGGGCTTGACCTGCAGCTAATCTGAGTTTTGGGCGGACACCTTGTGGTCCTCAGGGGATGTGGGGGGGGGGGATAGGGGACTTGGATGGGGCTCCTACCAAGCCATATCCTGCTCACTTCCCTGTCCCACTGGGAGGCTGTTCTGAGACAGTTTCTCATCGCCTCCTGGGTTCTCACTGAGTGTGGGGCTTTTTGACCCATGTTCTCAAATTGAGTTTCAGAATATAAAACTGCTTAGCTGCAGACTAGAATTAGCTTCTTAGAAATGGGTTGTATTATTTAATTAGGGCTGCCATAACAAATTCCTAAAATATGGAGGTTTGAGACAACAGGAAGTTATTTGTGGCTCTTGAGGATGGAAGTCTGAAATTGAGGTGTTGGCATGGCCTCATCCCCTGAAAGCCCTTGAGGAGGATCCTTCCATGCTTCTTCCAGCTTCTGGTGGTTGCTGGTGTCCCTTGGCTTATGGCTGCATCGCTCCAGTATCTGCCTCTGCTCCCATGTCCCTCTGCCTGTGTCCTATCCTCTTCTGATAGGGACACTGGCCATTGAAATTAGGGCTCACCTTAAATCTATGGTGATTTCATCTCGAGATGGCTAACTAATTACATCTGCAAAGACTATTTCCGAATAAGCTTACACTCTCAGGTTCTGGACAGACACGCCTTTGGCGGACACTATCCAGCATGGTCCCAGGTGCCCCCAGCTCATGTTGTGCTAATTTACCCTCTTTTGTTGTAATGTTGTCCTTTTCGGTGTATGAAGTGAGGACTACAGGGGGCAGGGGCCTTTGTTTGTCCTTCCTTTCACTCTGCAAGTGGTAAACTGTCTGAATCGAAAAGTGGCTGGTGTGTTTCACTGGTGAATCCAGTCCGGTGTTGGCTTTGGCCCTACCTTGTCTTGTGTGTGTACTCGACAGTCACCCATCCAGGAACTGAAGCTCAAACTCAAAGCCAACCGATGCTCTTCTGCCCTTCTCCAGCATTCTGCTTCCTGCCAGTTCTGTGACTTCTCCACCAGCTGTATTCCTGAACCCTGCTCTTTCCTAGCCCCCATCCCTTCTTGCCTGGTTTACTACTGCTTCCTCACTGCTCTTTGTCCCTCTTGTCTTACCCCATCTCACTACACCCAACACACTGCTGCTAGATTGATCACTCGGAATTTTAAAAAACACCACTACACTCTTGGGTTTAAACCCTGTAATGAATTCCCATTGCCTACAGATTAAGACCAGATCTCTTATGGCCCAGTTCATAGGCCCCCACATGAGTTAGCACCTGTTGCCACATGAGCTGCATGTAGCACATGGCTCACTGCCATGTGGCAGCATCTTCCTCTGCCCCCACCACAGACCCTCTGTCTGCGGGTCACCTGATCCACAGCAGTGGTCATTTGGTCTATGCAGTCAGCCTCCATAGCACTTTTATTTTGTGGCATCATATCCTCTTGCACATTTTCGTATCCCCCATAGACTGCTGGAAATTATATCCTTTACAAGATTTTCTGAAGATTAAATGTGGTAAAGTGCTTGGTGCACAGAAGTCACTCAACAAATTCCACTTTCTTTCTCAACACTGTATTTGACCCAGCCATGTATCTGGCCCATAGTTGATGTTCATTATGTTTGTAGATCAGTTGTTGAAACAATCAAGACCTCCATATCCTTTTGGAAGCAATCACCATAAATTAGCTTTATAATTCTCAAAACAGCTAAATGTCAACAGCAAGTTTATTCTATTTTTTCCTCCTCTAATTACCCCTTAACTTCCTCCTATTTTGAGAGCACCCTTCCTCCATTTTTTCTTCTCCTTGGAATACTAGATAGACTGCTGCATTTCCCAAAGCTGTCCCCTTGTTCACCTGTCCTATCCCCTTCCTATTTTCCCACTTGAAGAGTGAGTCATTCATGATCTTATAGGCAGTCGGATACCTCTTTGCACCCAGAGCAGGGGCCCCTTTTCTTAGGCACGACGTTGCATCCTTCTGAGCACACCACTGTTTCATTTTACAAGCGCTGGTGCCGAGCTCAGGGTGCCAGGCCCTGGGCTGAGTGCTTTACATAAAAAGATGAGAAGTAGGGTTTTCCAAACCTATATGGTCTGGCCCTGGCCTGGAAATTTCCTCCTGCCATTCACGGCTTCATGCATGCCTTTGTGAACTACCTTAATAATTCTGGATTCTTTCCTTTTCTCCTTTAAGAAGGAGTTAATCCCAGAGCACCTGGGTGGCATAGTTGGTTAAGCATCTGACTCTTGGTTTGGGCTCAGATCATGATCTCGGGGTCGTGGGATCGAGCCCCAAGTCAGGCTCTGTGCTCAGAATGGAATCTGCTTAATATTCTCTTCTCCCTGTACGCCTCCCTGACAATGTGCATGCATGCTCTCTCGCTCTCTCAGATAAATAAATAAAATTAAAAAAAAAAAAAAAGGAATGAGTTAATCCCCTAAAATCCAACTTAAAATGTCAGCTGTATCCGATGCCAGCCCGGTCGAATATACCGTGCCCTCCTTGTTCCCTACTGCATGTGTTGGACACGCCTGTTTTACAGAAAACCCACCACGCTGTAGTCATGCTCTCTGCATATTCACATGCCCAGTGGCCTCTGAGCTCCTAATGACACACGCTCCACTTTCAGGGATGATCTGTAGTTTTCTTCTCTCATCAGAGCAGCTCACAGAGTGTAACCTTAGACTTTGAGGGGCACTTCATTCATCTCTCTGCTGGTCTGACAATGGAAACGAACGGGAACTGCCAAAGGCACTGTAAGAGCCTCAGGAACTTTGCACATCAGAGACACCTGCCCCCAAAGGGGAACATCCGTCTGCTCTGGAGCACATCACTCAGTCCTCAGACTTGTAATAAAATGCTGTGATCTGTTCTAGAGGCATGGTGTGATGTCAGTGTCAGGAAGAAGGAATGTGACTTTTCTGGCACTTGGGCTCTCAGAAGGGAGGAAGAACAGCACCCCTCACGCAGGCTTTCAGAGGGCACACTGGGGAATCTCTGTGTGACTTTAGCTGGTATTATATTGGTGTTTATTTCTGTATACTCCGCCCTGGCCAAATCTAACAAAATGATGTGAAAACTATAACCAGATTCTGGTCTGCTTGGTTGGGCAAGAATGGCAGCCGTCTCTGGGTAATTTCTGTGCTCATATTCATGGTCAGGAAATTAATGATGGTATGGTTCAAGGATTACCCATTCATTTCAAACAGGACCCCTGGCAAAAAGTGGGAGAACAGGGAAGAGAGACCAAATCCTGGAGGAAGGGTCAGGCAGGATCCCAGTAGAACAGAGTTCCTAAAACACAGCTACTGGCTGAGACTTCCTCTCTCCATGTTTTGTGTTTTGTTGTAGAAAGACCTTAGTTAGAATCAAACTTCTGTTCATCCCCTCTTGCTTCTGGGAAGAGTGACTTTCTGGATTGTTGAGCTCCAGCAGATGGGTTTAACCACGTCCTTTCTCCTCCAGTGAGCTCCCTCCTTGCAGGAGCACATATTCTTCCAAGCTCTGCACAGTGAGTTGTTCGGTAGCAGAACCCACGGGGAGGTGTAGGGATCCCCAGAGCTCTGGGGAGAGGACAGGTAAACTCAGTCCCGGGGGGGGGGCAATTAACATGTCCTCTTGGCTGTAGCCATAAGCCACAACCTCTAATAATGCTTTAATAGTGATAAAGGTGGTGTTTGATCCCTTCCTGTTTGATGTTTGTCATCTTTCTGAGATGTTCTGAGAAACAAAAGCATCACTTTTTAGGTTCCTAAAATCATATACCTAACACACTTTGTCCATGCAGTTACCAATGTCAACAGTGCTCTTACTTCGATCAATTGATTCATTGATTGATTGATTTTAAAATTCTGCTCCTTAAGAAGCTGCGTTGTCTCAGAATAAATAGTGCTTAGGAGTTAGAAGGTCTTAAGATAAAGTATCAGCTTCTCATTAACTGAATAAGAATATGAAAATCGTGGTTTCTCTGAGCCTTGTTTTTGTAATACATTAATGCGGGACGATAACTACCTTATAGATGATCGTAAGGGTTGATGCAGAAGTTGGAGTCTAGCACAGAACCTGGCAGATGGTAGACACATAGGGAATGTGAAATCTCTTTCCTCTTTCATTCTTTCCTCTACTCCTTGACATAGCCATGCCCAAAACAAGTATGGGTGCTTAGTAATGTAAAGCCCAGCACTGACTCCAATGTGATTCTAAAGAAGAGATTAGCAAACTTTTTTTTTAAAGGCCATACACTAAAAATTTAGGCTCCGTGGGCCATTCATTCCCATCACAACTACTCAGCTTTGCTACTTGGCACACAAGCAGCTGTGGACAATATGTAAACGAATGTATATGGTTGTGTTCCAATAAAACTTTATTTATAAAAACAGATGGCAGGCAATAGTTTGCTGACTCCTACTCGAAAGTACTGTTGAAATGTTATTGACTGTTAATTCAAAACCCATGTCTGTCATGGTTTTTGATGTTGCCATTACAGGGTGAAGGCTAGAATCAAGGAAGAATCAAGGACATAAATAAGTGTCCAAATAAAATTGACCCCTCCCTCATTGGGGCTCCCATAAAGCAAGTTTTTCTCCCTTTTATCTATAGTGTCTGAGCTTCTTCCATCATAGCACTTATACTGGGGTGTGATTATCTGTTTACTTTCTTTTCTTCTCTGATGGAGCTCTTTGTAGGCATGTATTGCCTGTTGAATTTTATAACTCTAGATCACCCAGTGCCTGGAACATAGCAAACATGCCATAAATGCTCTTGAGGGAAATAACATAGTGAAAGTTTGGGGGCATACTTTTCACAGTTGGCAGGTTGGCTTCTCCACTCAATTACCACGAGTGCGTGAAACCTAGCCAACATCAGTTACTGCAGAATGGTTGTAATTCCTGGCATCTCTTCTCTGCTCGTGGCTAGTATCATATACTTTTCCCCCCAACCCCTGTTTTTAAAAAATTCTCAAATGCCGATTTCTTCGCAGACCTCCAGTTCTAGGCATCATTCTCTCATGGCTCTCTTTCCAGAGTCATATTCTCTGAAAACACATCAACATCCTGAGGCTCTGTCTTAGAAACCTAACACCATACGACTGTTGTTTTGGTCATGATTGCTGGCCCCTGGAGAACTGAAGCTAATTTGTGACTTACTCATCCTTGTATTCCCAGATTCTGCCATGGGGCCTGGAAGACAGCAGTCTCTGAGTAAGGGTTTGTTGCAATGAACTTGAGCTAAATGTGGTTGAATGCAGTCCCGGACCCTGACTTCTTAGAGATCATAGTTCAGTAGGGGAGATAAGTCAGGTCCATAAATGTCTGTGATGCTTGGTAAAAAGCAGTGTTGTAGTAAAAGGTAGCTAAGTCCCCCAGATGACGAGACGGTAGTTATAGGCAGTCATTCTAATGAGCAAGCACAGGAAGGACACATGGAACTGGAGACATATGAGTTGGAACTCAATGGATGGGATTTGGATTGATGGAGCTGGTGTGTGTTCCAAGCAGCAAAAGCACAAACAACAGAATTGTGCCTGGAAGGACAGAGGCGCTAGGGATGTAAGCTGTCAGTATCACTTATTCAGAGCCTTTGACATAGGATTTTAAGTTCATTGGCTCATTTAACATCCACCATAAATTCTCACAAACTAAGTATTATCAACTCAGTTTTACAGGTGAAAAAAACTAAGGCTCAAAAGAGATTCAATGACTTGTCCAAGGTCACACAGTACACTAGGGTCTGTCTGACTCCAGAATCCAAGCAATATGGATTGCAGCTGGAGGAACCAGACTTCTCAGTTAAGAGGTAGCCTTATTTTCAGAATTCCTTCTGGGTTTTTAATATCTACTGACTTAGTCTGTGATTCTAAGTGCCAGGTTCAGCTCTTGCCTGAACAACAGCCTTGGGATAGAGGAATATTCTCTACATACCTCCAGCTCCTTTTTCTTCCCAGTAACCCCAGAGCCCCCAGTACAAGGCCATGACCCAGGACCAATGTGTACACACAGAAACCCAGACTACTTTCTAAATCTCTTCCTTTGTTCTCATCAAACTCAGCCATTGTCTAGGACACCTGTTCAAGGAAGCCCTTCTTTATCTTCCCAAACTAATGTGTTTACTTTCACTGAAACCATTTGGTACCTTTTCTAATCCAGGTGTACTTTCTCATTTGGGTCCCAAGGAGTCCCCGTAGCACACTTGTGCAAAACTTGACCATCCTCCAGGGCATCCAGCCTCCTGACTCCCCCAGTGCAAGTCCATCTCTCTAAACTAGGCCCCGAATTCCCCTCACTGCCATCCTTTTGCTGCTCTATACTTCGTCTCCCAGTAGCTTGGACCATTGGACTTAACTCTGAAACCCTCTGCTGGTGAGCTGTTTACACAGATCACTCCTCAGAGGTAGTGTGTGTTTCTCACAGAGGGAACCACATCTTTGATCCCCACACCTAGCCATTGTCTTTGGCCAGGAAGGCTTTGTTCCTCTGAATGAAGATGAATAATTTATTTTAAATTTGTACCTTATCCATATCCAAAACAAGTATTAGAGATAACCTAAACTCAAAAAGATACATAAGATCTTTACAACAGGAACATAAAATCTAAAATAATATCAAGAAACTGGGAATATATAAGCCAAGTCCCCTGGTTATGTACTTTTATATAGTGTCTGTCTTTCAAAGCTTTAAATTAAATTCCGAATTTTCTAAAAGCCAAGGCAGAAAAGAGAAAATGGCATTTCATGTAACTCACACTGCTGGGGGTTATTGTGCTCCTGTCTTCTCCTCCCTCTCCTTATATTCCCCACCAGCATTAGATCATCATGTCAGGATAGGGACCATCATGTACCTGTTTCTTCCCTGTGGCCCCCATGGGGTCAGGCTCTGTCTGTCCGCACTAGTTCATCTGAGGGTTGCAGACACGGTTTGGGCTGTCTCAGAGTCAATCCTGACTGCTTTTGCATTGTATGTGAACAAACTCAACCCAGACCTGCCACATTGTGCAAAATTCCCCTTGACCCCTGGACATTTGACGAATAACTTCAAAACCAGTTATAATTCGACAGAAGTAATTTCTATAGTTATCCCACTTTGGCTTTTTGGTTGTAAATAACAAAAATCAATTTGACTGACTGAAACAGACAGGAAATTTCTGAAAGTATATCATAAAGAAGCAATGGCAAGGCTGGAGACTAAGGCTGGTACAATGGACCAAAATATTAAGTGTGGAAGAAACTGAGAACATAGCCAGGGGATAGGTTCAGACTCTCTGGGTAGCATACCAGTCATTGGACTTTGACACTCTGCGGTGAGTGATTTCTTATCTCTGTCCCATTTGTCTATTTCTTTTTCCAAATTAAACATGGAGAGTGGAAGCCATTTATTGATAGAAGCTTAGCCATCTACCTGAGCCGTAGCTTCCTACAGACAAGGAAGAGGAAGATGTGGTCGTCCCTGGTGGGGTCCCTGCTACCCACTAGAACCCAAGCCCCTAAATAGAAAGCAGGTTCCATGCTGGGCAGAGAATACCCAGCCGGTGATGCATCACCTTTGCTTCCAGCCCGAACTTGGAGGACGCAGCGTGCCTCTCAACGTATTTAAATGGGTTGGTACACGTGTTCACTTACTTCAGACTTATAGAGGATTGACAGTGTCAGGGAAATTAGGCTTATTTTTCATGGCCCCAAGTGATTGAACTAAACATAAGGTATTTAAGTGATTGGGAAACTTTTCTCAATGAAAGACCACTGTCACATAGCAAGAGTTGCCCAAAGATAGAATGCAAGCCTGGCATTGAATCAAGTTGAGGCCACATGATGACTCAGCAGGGAACATCTACAGCTTCGCTGTCCGATGTGGGAGCTGAGATTTAAATTTGAATTAACCCAGATTCCAAAATCGAGTTCCTCAGTCGCGCTAGCCACATTTCAATGGCTTAGTAGCCACATATGGTCATGTATGCCATATTTGACAGTGCAGAGAGAGAACAGTCCCATCATCATAAGAAATTCTGTTGGACAGGACTGTTTTAGAGGGTTTCAAAGCATCAGTCATCGTTAGACCAGCTGGAATTAGAGCCTCTCGGTCCTGACGGTGTAAGTGAAGTTGTATACCTCAGGTTAGATATTACTGGCCCTTTTCATGTTCAAGAGAGAGCAGAGAAACAAAGCAAAACTTCACACAGGAGTTGACAAGGATACTGTACCCCAAAATAAACTAAAGGGACAGGTAGCAAATATTCTAAACTTTGTTATCCATGTGATCTGTGTTCTGACTATTCAGCTCTGCTGTTGAAATGCAAAAGTGGCCATAGGCAAGGCAAAAATAAATGAGTGTTGCTGTATTCTGATATGACTTTGTTTATAGTGAAATTTGAATTTCAGATAATTTTCATGTACCACAAAATATTTCCTTTTGATATTTTTTTCAACCATTCATAAATGTGATAAACATAGTTTGCCAGCCCCTTCCCTAAAGAATCTCTCAGATTTGGAAAGACTAGGAGGAAAAGGGTATCTGACCAATCGTCTCCAGTTCCTGTAATTGCCTGCACATCCAGGCTAAAGCAGGGGCTTCTTGCAGTAATGTGAGTAATGATGGGATGACTGTCCAGTGTCCTGCTCCATTGTTCCACCCTTGACTGGCCTGGAAATCAATATAGTGAAGTTCTTATGAGAACAGAGTAAGGAATTAAACAGACCTACTTAGGAATATGTGCTTCACTACTTACTTACTATGCAATTCTGAAGAATTTACTGAATCATTTTACACTTCCGTTTTGTTGCTGTTGGTATTGTTATTTTTAATTATAAAATATGGCAACTTCATGTGCTCCCCCTGTGGTTATTTTGAAGACTAAATGAAATAAGGTGGGTAAAGCCCTTTGGAAAGTATCTGTCAACTCGGTATTGTAAATGGAAGCCATTGTGACTCACACTCAGATAAGACAATAATTGGATGGAAGAATGGTTGAATTGATGTCAAAGTTTGCAAATGTAATGATGTTAAGATTGGGAGAGGCTGGGCAGAAAAATATTAGTTCTATGAAAGCCAAGTTCCAATTGTATTCATAATGCAAGGATCCCTCCCCAAAGGAACAATTCCGAGGGTTATGCCAACTGCTAAATGTCATGTAACATCAGGAATCCTGACTCAGAAGGGAAGGGGAATTATGTATTTGATTGGAACTGCATTTCCTCCAATTTGCAGGAAACTATAATTAGTTTCCTGAAAATGAGGCTTTAATTGGACCCACTTTGAACTGATGAGCAGATCATGGAAATGTATCTTATGTCTCGCAGGTGGATTTGGTCACATTTGGGTACAGAGTGGAGGTTAGTTGATGGCCCGGCTATACCCAGGCCTCTTCCTTATTGAAGACTATTGCAGAACAGAGGACTGGAGGGAAGGGTGTGTGATGTTTCCTCATTTAAGGACAGAACCCCCTAGAACCATCCAAATTATAAAAGGCATGTCATTAGTTGTTCTTCATTTATTCATCCCTGTAAGGATAATACGGACTAGAAGTGTCAGTTCCTGCTTTTGATATTTTCTCTTAAGCACACAAATAACAAGACCGAGTCACACTGTAGAATTCCTCAGAACGACATCACGTGAAATTAACAAGAAACATCTAATGCTGAAGGAAACTGTTCAGTTCAACAAGCATCTAATGAGCCTAAATGCCAGGTGATTTGTAGTTGACCCTCGAACAATATGGGTGTGAACTGCACAGGTCCATTTACATGTGGATTTTCCCAGTAATGACAGTATCGGGCTATAGATGTATTTTCTCTTCCTTAGGATTTTCTTAAGAACGTTTTCTGTGCTCTAGCTGACTTTAGTGTACGACTACAGTATATAGTACATATAACGTTCGAAATATGTGTTAATTGTGTTACTGGGAAGGCTTCATTTCAACAGTACACTATTCACAGTTAAGTTTTTAGGGATCCCAGAAGTTACACACAGATCTGTGACTGTGTGGGGGTATGGCACTCCTCACGCCGGTGTTGTTCAAGGGTCAGCTGTATATCCATGATCCTGAGAACAAATAAGATAGCCCCTACTCTTCAGAAGTTCATAGTCTAGTATAAAAGAACGATATGAACAAAATGTCTTTTTTACAGAAAACTCACTTTATTTTAATTTTTTGTTCAACTATAATTAACATACAGCATTATATTAATTTCATGTGTACAATATAATGATGCAACAATTCTCTACATTACCCAGTGCTCATCAAGATAAACGTCCTCTTAATCCCCACCACTTACTTCGCCCATCCTCCGGCTCACCTCCCCTCTGCAAACCACCAGTTCTCTGTAGTTAAGAGTCCATTGTTTTGTGTGTCTCTTTTTTCTTTTGAACAAAATGATTTTTGAAAGTAGGGAGAGTGTGGTACCAAGTGCAAAGCCTCACTAGTGTCCAAGAAACGTCCGGCCACTTAGAACCATATACTGGTTGTTCCCTGGTTAAGGCTGCCCAGGCTGCCCATCTCCTGTCCCAGCTACAGGGGTCAAGCCATGGGTCCTGGTAGCAGGTCCAGTTACATCTAGCAGCAAGGAGGGGCACGTCTTTCTTTCTTTTTAAAGATATTTTTTATTTATTTCAGAAAGAGAGTGCAGGCACCAGCATGCAAGCATGAACGGGGGAAGGGGCAGAGGGAGCCAGAGTTGGGGCTCAATCCCAGGACCCTGAGATCAGAACCTGAGCCAAAGGCAGACACTTTACCGACTGAGCCACCCAGGTGCCCCAGGGACACGTCTTTCTATTTTCACAAAGGCGCAGTGCATTTATCCGGGCTTTACCTCATTGTGGAGAAAAGAAGGAAAGAGAAGCAGGAGGAGGGAAAAAGGAGGAAGGCAAAGAAGGAGGAAACTCCGCAGTGGGCAGTTGGTAGAAAAGAGGGTTGTAAAGAGAGGAAGAAAGAAAGAAGAGAGGGAAAATTCTCTCCTAAGTCAGAGCTGGAAGGGACATCAGCAATCACTCAGTCCACGACTGGCAGACTTTTCTGGAAAGGGCCAGATAATAAATATTTTTGATTTTTGAGGGCTCCCTGGTCTCTAAAGCAACCACAAAATTCCACCGTTGCAAGGGACAGTATCTAAATAAATGGGTGCAACTGCCTCCCGATTAAATTTTATTGACAAAAGCAGGCAGCTGACGTGCAGGCCATGGTTTTGTTGACCCCTGAGTTTTAACCCACAGTCATCAGCCACGCAGCTGAGCACCTTGGCACCTCGTCATCAGGTTCTCGGTGATTTCACGTGCATCATCTCATTTAATCCCTCCAACCAGCCCTGTGAGGAGGCCCTGTTTTTCTCATTTTACCAACGAGGAGCTTGAGATTCAGACACGTGCTTGAACAAGTCCCCTCTGTGCGGCTGCCTGGGATGCGTTTTTCCATTTTTCGCCCCCGTAATGTTTCTCAGCTCTGGAATACGTAACAGGTGCTCAATTCTTTATGTGGGGAATGGGGGTCTTGGGGAAGGTAAATGACTTAGGAGCTGTAAGTAGAGGGTGTCGGGTGGAGAATGGAATACACGTGTCCTGAATCCTACCCGCATTCTCTGCCCTGGCTTGCTGAATTGGGCTGGTTCTGGTATTATTTCAAATGTGAAGTTTTAAATCAATTTTTTTTTTTAACTAAGAAAAGCATATTTTCTCTGAGCTGTTGAAATGAAATGATGCCTCAAATATTGTGAGAAGCTGACTGAATGCCAGCGAGAACAATGTAATTCTAATTTGGTGGGTTTTCAAGTTTTCTCGTATAGATCACTGGGGGGTGTGGGGAGATGCTATATTTTTCTTTTCTTTTCAAGCATGAATGGTGTATTTGCAACCTGAGATGACGGTTTTAGCAATTTGAGGTGAGTCTATTTTCAAATAAACCTAATTTTCAGTAGCATCCCACAGTCACAATCCATTTGTTGTGACCATTAAAACAGATGCCAAGGAACAGTGAGCTTCACAGCTCAGGGATACATGGAACCCTTGTTATGACCAGAATGGGGTGCTCTACCCAACAGCAGGTCTCCTTCCTTCCTTTGTGAGGATTTGGAGGCATGGCAAGGGGGTCAGACAATCAGACAGTAGACAAGGACATGACACAGGACGCGCAGATCAAGCTGAGAGAGAGGCGGTCTTCAGAGCAGCCTTGTTTTCCACCCCATTCCATCCTGTCCCACTTCATCCCTCCCATTAAGTTCAGCCTTGTTCTGGAGTAGACACGGTGGGGAGAAAACAGGAGAAAACATTGGCTTTGATGTCAGACCTGGATCTAGGTCTTAGGGTGTGCAACCCTAAGGTCTTTACTTAATCCCACTGAACATGAATGTTTTCATCTGTGAGGTGGGAAAAAATGATCCTTGAAGTCCTGAAGTAGAATTCAGAGCAGGTGACGTATGTATAAAATGGCTGACTCACGGCCAATGTTAGGAAATGTTACTTCACCCTTCCCTTCGCTCTCAGAGAAATACGCTATGGGTGAGACACCGTCACAGATTTAAATAACGAAAAAAAGGAAAAAGAGACTAGATTAGTGTTCAACCCAAGGAAAGCTGTGGGAACAGCTCTCCACAGAAAATAACATCCTAACAGAAAAGCAAGGCAGGAGTAGGGCCCAAATGGTTAAGGAAAATGTAGGGGATATTTGAGGAGACAGAAGAATCCATCCAGTGACTGCAGCAACGTAAGAGAGATTTGCTCTTTAAAATCCATCTGGCATATATGAATTGCATAGCTGTGCACTGGGCTGGGTGCTAGTGGTAAGCGAGACAAAGCTCCTCTACATGGAGTCGAAATCTTGTCAGGGCAACAGACAGTAAGCAGGTGAATGGATAAAGGAGACTATTTCAGTGAGCAATAAATGGCATCAGACAATGGGTAGTATGGGTATGAGTGAAATAGGAATGGGCTGCTTATTCAAATCAAGGAGACAGGGGGTTCCTATGGGAAGGCGCCTTTTGAGCTGAGACCCATCTGGTACCAAGGAAGCATATGGGGAGCTGGGAGTGGAGTGCTTTTGGTAAAGTGTAAAGACGTGATGGCTCAGACAGGATGTGAGGGATGGAAGAACAGACAGACACCCCATGTGCTTGGAAGGCTGGGGAATGGGGCCTGAGACTGAGTTGTGGGCAAGATCTGAGTCTCATGGGGTCATTTAGGACCCCAGCAAGGGGTTCGGGTTTCCTCGTTAGCGTAATGGAGACTTTTTGGCATGACCTAAGATCTAGGATAAATGTCCCTTTAGAGGGACAGAAGTAACAACAGGGCAAGGTGTCATCAAGGCCAATGAGTCATCCAGGTATAGGTGATGGTGGCTTGGACTAGGTTGTTAGTAATGACTGTGGAAGGACATAAACCTAACATTTTTATTTATTATAATTTTTTTAGATTTTATTTATTTATTTGACAGATAGAGACAGCGAGAGAGGGAACACAAGCAGGGGGAGTGGGAGAGGGAGAAACAGGCTTCCCGCTGAGCAGGGAGCTCGACACGGGGCTCGATTCTAGGACCCTGGGATCATGACCTGAGCTAAAGGCAGACACTTAATGACTGAGCCACCCAGGCGCCCCTAAACCTAACATTTGTAAGCAGAGCTCACATGGTTTGCTGATGTAGTGAATGATGGTTGGATTAGGAGTAGAAAAGAGGAATTGAGGATTGCATTAAAAAGGGTGACAAAGGTGTAGGGAGCCAAGGATGTGATGCCGCCTGAGTATATATGATAACTGAGATGATCATTAATTTACTGACATGACATGATTTATTCACTGCCTTCCCCAGTGCCTTTATGATACATAGGACACTCCCATACTCATTTTCTTTCTTTTTCTTTTTATTTAACTTCAATTTAGTTAACATAGACTGCATTGTTAGTTTCAAGGGTAGAATCCAGTGATTTATCACTTGCATATAACACCCAGTGTTGTATTCCATCACGAACCCTCCTTAATGCCATCACCCAGTCACCCCATCCCACGCCCACCTCCCCTCAAGTGACTCTGTTTGTTTCCTAGAGTTAAGCGTCTCGCAGTTTCTTACGTAGGTCTGTCAACCACCTGTGGATAAGGAAACTGAGTCCCAAAGAGGACAAATAGCCTTGCCCAAGTTCATTCTTCTAAGTGGAAGGGCTCAGGGCTTAAGGCAAGTCTCCTGATGTCGGGTCTGCTGCACATCTTATTATAACACAGTGCTGATCAATGTACTAGAAACCCAGAAACTGAAATCCGTTTCCTACAATGTATCCCTTCCTAAATAGAGTAGGATAATGCAAAGAATGAAAACTATACAAGTTAGTGAAACCTTTGTTCAAAGCCCGATTTATCAAATACTGATCCTGTAATATTAGGCAAAATTTTAGCTTCTGCCTCAATTTTATGTATAAAGTACAGTTTATGTACTCAAATCGAAAGGTTGCTGCGATTCAGTGGTTTATATGAACTACCTAGTGTGGTGACTGATACTTACGCTTCCCCTTCATTTTCTAGGAACCAATAAAACAAAAAGATTTGTAGCTCAATAGTATTATGCCTCTATATGGCTGATGTCAGCACAGTCAACTTCTTACCTCTATTAATATGACTAATGACCTACTCTAACAGCAAGAATGATCATGTTAATGATAATGCTGATAAAAATCACAATAAAAAGATTTAATCAAAGAAGGCATATTTCTCTATGGAATTACAAATATTTCTATTGGCTATGATTCAACATGTCTTTGCAAGTCAATCTGTGGAAAATACTATAATAATCGTAGTAGCTGGTAGTTATTAGGATTGTTTATATGTCTGGTATTGTGTTAAATTCAGCATATATTCATTTCTCCCTCACACCAAACACTGTGTATTAGGTTCCGTTCTTTTCCTCATTTACAGATGACGGAATGGAACATGGAGAAGGTGGATAGCTCGTCCAAAGCCACAGATACTTTAGTTGTCAGAGTTAGTGTGTGACACATCTGGTTGCAGACTCTGTTCTCGGGTATCCGTAATGAGAAGGATGGATTAGCCCTTGTTTTGCATCCCATGCGTCCAAGCGGTCAGCCTTCAGGTAGATGTTATTAGCTGCCCAGATGCTTCCTGTCCTCTTAAAGAGGATCCCTCCTGCATGTGCACCCTTGGTTCTCAGCACACCGAGGCCCAAGCACTAGTGGAGAGAACATGCTTTGTCAATAGAGAATTATGACCTGGTGTCTTCTCTTCCAAGCAAGACCCCAAATTCTTAAATTTGTCCCAGTACAATAGGTCATATATACACTAAATGTGTTTCTAATCACCAATGTTTAGTAATTCATGATACCTAACATTTCTGGATTTTCCTTTTCTCTCAAATGAAAGTTGTTTGAGGTGTAAAAAAGGACATAATCCAATGGTCCGTATGAAGATAAAGCTCAGAGCCCTTGCTGCAATATAACTGTTATTTAATTTTTTTAATGGATGTTTGTTAAGCAAGTAGGAAATGCAGAGAGTAGGGGCCAACTCAACAACCAGTTCTGAGCACGTCTATTTGTCAAAGCAAGTTGGGTGCGAATGATCTGGAGATTGTAGTCAAACTTCCAGTGATTTGTAAATGAGATGCTTACAAAGATGAAAATACTTTCCACTGTGATTTTTGCTGAGAACCTCACCCAGATCAAAACATCAGAGATCATTACAAACCGGATGTCTCTATTACAAACTTGGGTCCCCTTTGTCCAAATGCTGGCGCTGTCTTGGATCCCAATCATTATGTTTTCTGTGATGGGGTTTTCCAACATAGGTCTTTTTCATGCCACCATTTACATTTCCCATTTTCCAAATGGCTATATCCTCTTCTTAGAATATTACTCTTTTGGGTTCATAGACCCAATTCCTCTATGTGTGTGCATGCGTGTGTGTGTGTGTGTGTGTGTGTGTGTGTGTGTGTAGACTTTCCATACCAACTAGCAATTCTCAGACACTAGCAGGGTGTTCAAGAATTCAGCTCAGTTCTGACACTTTCTACCTGGAGATACCATTAGGACCCATAAGTTAAGGGTTCAGTCCTACAAGACTGCCCCCCACCCCCTGCCAGCACACACACACTTCAGATGATAGTTGTGAGTCCAGACTGTTATCTGTGCATCTGACCAACTGGCTATAAGCCAGAGTTTTCCATGGCCCTGTCCAAGGGTTTGATTAATTCGCTAGAGTGTCTCACAGAACTTGGAAAAAAGCTTTTAATTACTAGATCCCCAGTTTACTGTAAAAAGATGTAAATCAGGAGTAGCCAGATGAGAGAGATGCACGGGGCAAGGTGTGGGGAAGGCGTGTGGAGCTTCCAAGCCCTCTCCAGGGGTACTCTACAGCACCTCCAGATGTTCACCAGCCTGGGAGCCCTCACAACCCTGTCCTTTTGGAATTTTATGGAGACTTCACTATATAGGCATGATTGTTAAATCATTGACCATTAGCAATTCCACCTCCAGCCCTTTTCTCCTCCCTGAGGTAAGGGCGTGAGACTGAAATTTCCAACCCTCTAGTCATGTGGTTGGTTCTCCTGGTAACCATCTCTAATTCTTTTTTTTTTTTTTTTTTTAAAGATTTTATTTATTTATTCGACAGAGATAGAGACAGCCAGCGAGAGAGGGAACACAAGCAGGGGGAGTGGGAGAGGAAGAAGCAGGCTCATAGCGGAAGAGCCTGATGTGGGGCTCGATCCCATAACACCAGGATCACGCCCTGAGCCGAAGGCAGGCGCTTAACCGCTGTGCCACCCAGGCGCCCCACCATCTCTAATTCTTAAGAGAATCCAAAAGCCCATCTTGTTAACATAACAAAAGGCACCTTTATGTCTCACACATTTCAAGAGTTTTAAGGGACTATGAAGAAAAGGCAAGGGAAACCAAATATATAATTCTTATTATAAACACAATATCCCGGTTTCCTTTCCGTAATAGCCTCTTTTTGACAGAGTGATAATAACAGTACTGATCATTTTGTGATGATTCTGTTTAATCTTTGAAGCTACTCTCTAGGTCATCTTACTACTGTTTGGATAGATCAGTGCACCAACAAATAAGTATACGAGGCCCCCAAATATTAGAGAACGTCCCGATGACCACAGGTCTTGAAGGCTCACAGCTGAAGTTCTGGGAACACACCTGGGCCTGACTTTCTTATCAGCAAGCTAGTCTGTGGTGCTTATGGTACAAATGGTCTTAGAATACATGTCCTTAGTGTAGATAATAATAGTCTTAGTATTTTTTATGGGTTTTAATTTTAATTTTTACATTAAAGAAACTATTGTCAATTACCTGTCTGTCTTCTCTAAAGCTGAAAGAGTGGGGAGTTCCTGGGCTTCAGAGTCAGGGAGACCTGTATAGGAAAGCTCACTCCAATTTTTTAGGTATATGATCCTAGGCAAGATCCTTAGCTATTTAGACTCAGTTTTTAATCTGTAGAGCAGAGTTAGTAGTGTCTGTTTGGGGGACTTTAAAGGAAGGAATAAGCTAATCTAAGTCAGGTCTCAGCCAGACGTCAGGGACAAAATCATTCTCAGTTCCCTGGACATGGCTGTTCAAGGACCAATTCAAGTTCTTTCTTTCTCCACAAAAAAAGTCTCCAATGGGAATGAGTTTTGGTTCTCTTTCTGTCCTCTCTCTTACCCTAAGTCTGATAGTTTGTACCATGTCTTTGCAAGACATCTTAAATTATGTTGAACTTAACTGTTCATGCGGAGAGGATTGAAGCAGCCCAGGCTAGAAGATTCCCGAGGCTGACCCACGGGATCTCCAGCTACGCATTGGTTTTGGGGGCTATTTGTTACGCAGTGAAAGCTCGCTGATGAAGCAGAATGCTACATGTCAACAAGGAAAACAGCATACCTACTACAGCCTTGAGGGGTGCCTTCAAGGACCAAAAACTCTTCAAGGAGAAGCTCCCTGTGGGAGAGTATTTAAACAGGGAGTTCCATGACTATGTTTTCTCTTTTTAGTAAGATCACTCCTTTGCCCATATGAATACCAGACTGCAAGGAGGCAAGTTCCTTATCAGGGAGAACAGGCCCAACAGTGGTCCCGGCAAGCACGGGGACTTAAGGTACTTGGTTCAGTGGGGAGACAGAAGGCAGGCATCTCAGCTTCTGGGAATGCCGAATCATCTCTTCTGGAAATGTCTCCTGTTTTTCCCCCCACTTCAAGTTCAAACTGTTTCCTCTAGTATTTCTAGGGCACTTGATTCTCTTACAGCAGGAACTCCTGGTACCTCTGTGCTGGCCTGTCCCCCCGCCCCTGCAGAGAGAGCAAGGGCCGCACCTCCTTGCAGATCCTGTCACCCCTCACTCAGCTGTTCTGTTAGGGGCTTCCTAAACTTCATACAAGTAAGTCAAAATGACTTTAAAGTGAGTTACGCTGTCCTCAGTTAGTTGTTCATCTTTTGTGTCTTCTAGGAAATAAAGCATCTCCTCGCATCAGCTCCGAGTTTCGGTGCTCCCCGCATGGTCTCTGATTTGGGTGCTTAAATATCTCACAGTTCGGTGGCATAGGTGCCTCACAGCTCTTTCTTCTTTTTTTTTCTTTTTTTTTCTTTTTTTTCTTCTCATCTTCAAATTTAAGTGTCAGCGTCTCTGGCATTGGAAGTCCTGCCACTGGGCATGTGAAGGCAGCCGGCTCTAATGTGTTTGGTCAGGGAGACACGAGTACTTGCAATCCTGAGACTCACCACTCCAGAAAATTAGGCACGAACTCAATACGCAGAACATCTCTGCAAGGAAAATGGTTCTGTTACTTCATCTCTGGCCAGAGCGGGGCCTCCAACTCCCATGAAGGGTTTTTGTTTCTGTTCTTCCTTTGACAGATTGAATCATTGCAAAGACGCCACCATGGTCATCTCTCAGTTCTCTAAAACTGCCATTTCAATCAGGGGTGAGAGCTAGCCATGAAATCAAGAAATGCTAAGGAGGGCAAAGAGCTGGAGGGACGAAGGGGGCAATTTCAGAATTAACTGGCTAGGGTGACCTCTGTTGACACTAACAGTGTATTAGAATAATTGCCTGACTATGGACAAGGCAGCTCTCTTCGGTCCCTTGTGACATGCGTCTGTGCATTGCGTGCCTACGTGTCTGTGGAAGGAGGAAGAGGACAAGAAAGAGGAGAAGCAGGAAGAGGAGGAGAGGAGAAAGAGTATGGAATAGGGTGTTGGGAGGGGGGTTTTCCTCTTAGGTAAAGGAGAAGATTTTCCTTCCATCGTGAAGTCTTCTACCCCATGGCATTTCCCAGCTGGGTGACCAGATGCCAAGTTGACCTTTCTGGTTCTCAGTGAAATGTTTGCAAAGTGGGATAATTTCTGCAAGTTCTCTTTGCCCTACTGGGTGATTGATGCCCCTACTCCAAGTAGAATTGCTTGCACTCTGTTTATGTCAGGGATATTTCTGGTTCTTGATGTGTTTTTGTTGGATGAACGATCGAATAGATGTGAAACTCAAAGGCATTGAGCTAGGTTGAAAATCTTTGACTTTTGTTAAAATCACATGCTCAAATATTTAAGTGATTTTTAAATTTTTTGCACGGTGGAGGGTCGGGGTGGGGCATCGGGCTGTGACTCCATTGAACTGTAAACACACCATTAGTATGCCCTGGCAAGACAGACAGTACTGTCTAGAAATAGGTTACAGATGGTTACCCTGCATAGCCTGTGTAATGTTCTGCCAAGAAAGCAGGTGACAATCAACAGCTACTCAAGCACTGTTTATTTTATGAAATCATGCTACATTGTATTCAATATATTGCATACAAGATTATTTTATATATGTTAGTTAATATGGGTGAACATTTCTGCCCTTTAGTTCCTCTATACACAGCATACATTTTACTTTGTGGTACGAAGAATTCCCAAGTCACAGTTGATAAGTTCACTATATGGAGAAAGTTACTCCTCTTTTTCCTTTTTTTTTTTTTTTTGCAGTTTTTTTTTTTCCATTGAAATGTACCTCTTCACCACATTGTACACCTGAAACTAATATAATATTGTATGTTACCTAACTGAAACTAAAATAAAAACTTAAAACATTTGTTTTTTAATAGGTAGTATATTTACCTAGTTTAAAATATAAAAAAAAAATCCACAAAGATATGAACACAGAAGTCTAGTTTCCATAATGTGCCTCCAACACCTGGCCTATCCCCTTTTTATAAGCTTATTGAGGTATAATTGATTTATATTAGAATTGCACATATTTAATATATACATTTTGATGAACTTGGACCTATGCAAACACCCATGATACCATCACCCCCAATCAAGGTACTAAACATAACCATCACCTCCCAGAATTCCCTTTACTTCTTTTGTGTATGTGTATTTGTGTGTGTGCTTGTGGTAAGAACGTTAAACATGGGATCTATCCACTTAACATATATATTTTTTAAGATTTTATTTATTTATTTATTTTTTAATTTATTTATTTATTTGACAGAGATAGAGACAGCCAGCGAGAGAGGGAACACAAGCAGGGGGAGTGAGAGAGGAAGAAGCAGGCTCATAGCAGAGGAGCCTGATGTGGGGCTCGATCCCATAACGCCAGGATCACGCCCTGAGCCGAAGGCAGACACTTAACCGCTGTGCCACCCAGGCACCCCTTAAGATTTTATTTTTTAAAAAATTATCTCTAAACCCAACCTGGGGCTTAAATTCACAACCTTGAAATCAAGAGTCCCATGCTCCACCAACCGAGCCAGCCGGGTGCCCCGCCAGTTAACGTATCTTAAAGTGAACGATGTTTTGCTGGTAAGGATAGATACTAGGTTGTAGGGCACATCTCTGGATCTCTGCGTTTTCATTTTGTTTAACTGAAACTTTACGCCTGCTGGTTTGTAACTCCCCATTTCCGCCTCCTCGTAGCCCCTGGCAACCACCATTCAATTCTCTGCTTCTATGAGTTTGGCTAATTTCAATTCCTCCTATAAATGGAATCATGTAATGTTTGTCTTCTGCGACTGACTTATTTCACAGCGTAATGTCCTTCGGGATCATCCATGTTGTCACAAACGGTAAGATTTGGGTTGTTCTGAGCTTGGCTATTGTGAACAGTGCCGCAGTGAACATGGGGGGCAGGTGTCTCTTAGAAAGTCAGTCCTCTTTGGGCTCCTTGTAGTCTTCCAGGTTCTGAAGGCATGCTGGGGCGGAGGGCTAGGAATGCTTTTACTCAGGCCGTATCTCAGTGTTGTTTTTGTAGCTGGTGACCTTGAGAGACGAGGTAACATTTCCTCGGGACAAACTGAAGGCTAGTTTACACCCTGCTATAAAAGTAATAGAATTCCCAAACCAGGTATGCCTTAGATGTGAAGCAAACGCCCCAAGTGTGTAGCCATAATCTGGGCCATGTTATGCTCGCCTCCCCGTGGGACTGGGGGCAAGAGGAACAAGGCTAATGTGCTGATGACGATGCCACTTGCTTTCCCGTGCGTGACGAAGTCCTTCACCCCCAAACCCAGGCGTCTTGTGTCTCCTGCCAACATTCATGAAATAGTAACAGGCTAACTGCTTGTAAAGAGGGCAAAATGCAATCTCAAAACTAGTATTCTGATGGTATGAAGTGATACAAGGTAACTCTCTGCAATCTTTTTTTTTTTTTTTTGCAGGGTGTAGTTCACCTTGCCAAGGGCTTGGCATGGACCAGGACATAATTAGCATGCAAATTGGCAGACATGGCTCCACTAAAATGCCTGCCACCCCATTGCAAAGAGCTGATGGGAGAATTTGAGACTGATTGAAGTAAAGTGCTTAGTAGTTCTTGCCATCTAGACCATGATCTTTAAATATTTTTATGTCTCTATCCTAATTGATTCTATCATTGTCGACCAAAGATAGCAACTATAAGAACTATGTAAACCTTGTAATTTTCTCAAGCTCATTTTACTTTGTTAACTGCTTTCCCATGCAGAATTTTGGATATTTGGATATTTTGGGAGGGAACCTATGAAATGACTGGGGAAAGATGTCAACAGGGACAATGTTCTACTTCATATTCTGACCCGGGGTGATTGATTTGACCTGGGGCGAGTTTTCAGATTAGCCCCCTTGCCCCCAACAGGACAGACTCACTGACACAGCATTTGTCTGGAGTGAGGGCTTTAGCTTCCTCTTCTCATATTTTCTCTGCAGGACATACTTTTTTTTAGTAAAAGAGGTAAAGAGATCTAGTGACAGAAATCTTGATCTCGACTTAATCTCATCATTTCTAGGGATTGACTCTAGAAAAAGCCACCTCACCCCCCTAAGACTCGATTTTCTTATCTGTAAATGAGAAAAACCATAGTCACCCACGGGGTGGGTAGGAGGCTTCGAGATGATGCCTGAGAAATCCTAACGCTGACACGCTCACAGAAATGGGAGATTTGTGTGGTTGTTTTCCTGAGTGCGTTTTTTCCCAGACGCGACCCCTGTCCTGCTTCTTTCTATCTCCCAAGTCCTGCCACGCCAGGCCCCCTTGTGGACTTCCAAATATCAGTAACTGAATTTCGTGGTTGGGGGACTTCTCCAGAGCTGGGGAAACAGGGCAGGCCATACGCGTGACGGACCCCTGGCTGCCCCAAGCAAGGGCAGAGAAGAGTCAGGATATGAAACATCCAGTTGCTTGGCCCTCGGGTGGGATAACTCCCAGGCATTGCGCAGGGACACCCCACGGCATTTCCCCGTGTCCAGTCACCCACAGCGACTGGAGACCTCATCCTTTCCTAGCCGACTCTTCTGGTTCTCACTTGCTTGCCACATCTTCCAAATACACTACGTGCCCTTGAGTCCTTGCCTTGAGGAGGACAGTTCCTCGGTCCCCAGGCCTGGGTTCTTCCCATTCTTCACACCCTTTTTCTATGCGAGCCTTTGGTGGAAAGTAGGTGTTCTCCTTGTCTTAAATAAACTTATCCAATCTGCTGCTGTTGCCTAAAACAAAACAAAACAACCCTCCCCCCCGCCCTGCAAAGGAGAAAATCCTGTGTCAGAGCACAGAGTAGCTTTTGTCTCGCTGACCCTGAGTTGTAGAATGCATTTGTCCCCGTGACAGGCGTAAATGCACACCAAGGGGTAAATCGATGATTCTCGTACCAATTTCTGCGAGCTGTCTGTTTGGGGGGGAGCTTGGAAAGCTTAAAAGTCTGACCTAGGGAAACAGAGAAAACCCCGGGAGAAGCAGAAGGCAGAGCACAGGAGCTGAAGACAGTCGACTGCCCTGTCTAGAGATGGTGAGCTGCAGGCTGGGTCATGTTTGGTCATGGCTGCTTTCATGTAGAGAGGGCTTAAGAGTTTACATAAAACATCAAAACACTTTATATTTTATTTATTAGAATTGCTTACAGCCTCGGGTACCTGGGTGGCTCAGTCAGTTGAGTGTCTGACTCTTGGTTTGGGCGCAGGTCGTGATCTCAGCGCTGTGAGATGGAGCCCCACTTTTAAGATTCTCTCTCCTTCTCCCTCTACCCCTCCCCCCACCACTTGCACGTGTATTAACTTCTCTTAAAAAAAAAGTTTACAATCTCTATCTACTTTAACAAGTACTTTTCAAGGTCATATGCAGAATACAGCGTCAATCAAGGGGGACAAAACCAAAAAACACAAAGGGAAGTGCATGTCTTCATAAAATTATGTTCCTGTTTAGAGATGAGAGACCATAAATAATTGTATTCTATGTTGTCACAGGGTAAACTTACGTAACACTGTAATTTTGTGATTGTCACAATGGCAGTGAGGTGGGGGGAGGAGGCAGAGAGCTACAGGTAGTAGGAGCATTGCAGTTTTAGGGGCTGGGCTGATGCCCATCTTACAGGATGGCCAGAGAAGCTTTCTGATAAGCTGATGTGTGGGCAGAGACCTGAAGGAACAGAGAGAATGATCCATACACATGTCTAAACGTGAGAGAGGTGAGGGGTATGGAGAGCAACAAAGTTGAGAGCCCTGTGGCCGAAACCAAAACAGAAGGGGGTCTGTGCTTCTAGTTGGAGGGGGAACACAGGAGGTGGGACAAGAGGCAGGAGGGTGGTGTGAGCTGAGGGGGCGGTGGGCACATTGGAGATCGAAAACTGTGTGTCTGAAGCCTTCATAACAGAAAGGTCCCCATCAGAGGTCAGGTACAGAAGGGGGAGTCCAAAGGTGCCCCGGCAAACAAAAACCAGAAGGATGAGACGGTGAAAGGGCAGTGCACAGCACCGAGGTACAGGTAGGCCGGGCAGGTGGGAGGGGAGAGGACCAGGAGGGAATAAAAAAGACAGAGGCCAGATCTGGCTGCGGAGTCGAGTTTATTTGGGACAGAGCTTTTGAAGCCCATCAGAATATTTCTTCTCCCCATGAGCATGCCTCCTTGGGGCCAAGTGATCGCTGTTCGTCCTTTGGCCACTTCCCTAGGGATTGGCAGAAATTGAGAGGGTAAGGTGACCTTTGTTGTCATGGGCTCCAGGGCTCCAAACCAGAACTAATGGTGTTAACAAGATGCGGAGCCAGTAGTATCTGGGGATTCAGTCCCAGTCCTGCCTCTTCATTGGGAACTTCAACATTCCAGTCATATTTCTTGCAGCTTGTGATCTTGTTTTTGTCTGACTTGAATTATAAGGTTGGAAACAGCCATGCCCCCCACAATTTGAAGGAGGATGTGTATAGGCTCTTTTTCAGTCTTATACCCAGGTAGGAGCGTTGGAAATATTTTGCTGCTTTTAGTTATTTCAGGTTGTTCTTTTGAGCAAGAGGAAGGGACAGGGACAGTGACAAGGACTGAAAACTTAAAACTAGGCAGAAAGAGACTGTCACCCAGAGGATGATGGTGCTGGTTCTGGCTTGGACTCCGATGTGCCGTGCAGTCTTGGGCATATCCTCAAGTCCTCGCTGGATCCAAATTTCTGGAACATGAAATGTGGTTCTGGAACAGATGCTCTCCGAGCTCCTTTCTGGCTCTGATATTCTAGGATTCCAAGTAGAAATGCCCAGATGCTACTGAAAAATGTGAACATACGGATGAATTTCTGACCTGCTGGCACAGGAGCTGCCTCCTTAGTTACCAGGCAGAATGAGCTCGTTACCCAGGATTGCACAGATGTCTCAGGTCTTCAGTTGGGAAAATGTTTGGATCACAATTTCTTAAAAGCTTTTCAAAATATTTTGCTCTCTGTCCTTTGATTCCTGTGCCCTTCAGTGTTCTGTGGTGGAAGGGTAAAATGGAGCGGGGGGGAGAAAGAAAATTACCATCACTTTTTAAGGAAACAATACTGCCTTATGTAGTGTTCTCCAGAAAGTCTTGTAAACGTTTTAACATCCGATAAAGAAACATTTAGGATTGTCTGTTAAGTGCTCAGCTCCATGCCAGGACCTGAGGTGACAAAGGTTAATAACACATGAGTTCCATCCTCTAGGAGCTTATGATTTGCTATAGAAGAGGGACCCCGACAGATTGTAGCCTGCTAACTGTTAAAAGAGAGGAGAACAAAATTCTGTGGGAACTCCAAATGGCTCTTAACCTGGTTTGGGGATTAAAATGTCTCCCTCAAGAGTCCTGCTCCCTTGTTTGCTTTGTGAATGTGATAAGGTCATACGCACAGAAGTGCTGTGAAAATGTGTGATGAGGAATAAGTCTTAATTGTTACCGTACAAATTTTCCGAATTTTCTCAAAACATGAACCATGTGAACACCTTGCGAAGGCTCTTCTGAAGGCTTACATGAAGTTTAAGCTTTATTAACTTCCCAATAACTTACCCAAGACTGGCTATATAATTTACAGGGCCCGGTGCAAAATGAAAATGTGGGGTCCTGTGTTCTAAAATCATAAATAAAGTGCTATCAAAATGCTCAATGAGGGCATTCAGACTGTGAGCATCGGAAAAATACTCGCTGAAGACATTGAGCCTATACTCCTAGGTGATGACAGACAGATATGTCATGAGCTCAAGCATGGACAGTCTTATCTTTTTTAGTGGCTGTCAATGACAAAATTCCCAGGGTAGATCCCAAGGAAGGATCCACTAGCTCTAAAACCAAGTCTCGTGCAGGAATAAGAAAGCATATATGGTTGGTTAGCCTCTGAACTAACTACCTGTGTTTTCTCTGTCACCTTTGCTTCTCAGTTATTAGGGAGCCATATTGTATCGGGCACTAATCCAAATTAGGAAAGTGCTCCAAGGAAAAACGGACCTGCTGGGCACAGAGCATGACAAAGGCCAGGGGACTGCAGTTATCTTTAGTCAGTTAGCACTGGGGAATCTAGGAAGAATCCAAGGCCAACAAAACAAAGAGTATGACATGGGGCAGCCAAAGTGTATAAAGTCACCTGGGTCTCATTCCTTACGCACATCATTGAGAATGTTGAGTATCAGAGATTAATTTTAAGATTGACAGTTCTGAAATACCTACTGAATCTCTCCTGATTGGATTAGAAACTTGGTCAGATAGATAGATGTCAGTCAATCCAATTTTGGAGAGCTGATAAAAGCAAAGCCTGGGGTGATGCAAGAGTGCCAAGGATCAGGTCAGAAATCACATATGTCCCTGTGGATGAGCAAGGTGTCTTGCTGATGGGCTCCTCCTCTTGTGAGGCATTTGGTAACACAGATATTTTTTTTTAATTGAAGATTTTATTTATTTATTCGACAGAGAGACAGTGAGAGAGCAGGGGGAGTGGCAGAGGGAGAAGCAGGGGGAGTGGCAGAGGGAGAAGCAGGCCTCCCGCTGAGCAGGGAGCCCAACGTGGGGTTCAATCCCAGGACCCTGGGATCATGATCTGAGCCAAAGGCAGATGCTTAATGACTGAGCCACCCAGGAGCCCTGGTAACACAGATCTTGATTTGAATGGAGGTTCAGTGAATTTTGTGATGTGAAATATTTGCTAAATGTTATCTGTATAAGTTTCATTTTCTTTATCTGCAAATCTAAGACAACTACATTGGCTTAGCCTGGGTTTCCTAGTCATAGACCCTGAAACAAAGGTTCAAGTATACTTTATTTTGGGAGCAGGATAAGTATAGGAGACAAGCTCTGAAATAGGAGAAGCCAAAGCAAAGACGCATTATGGAGTTGAATGACTGATCCCTTGCGAATACTTTAAGAACCTTAAGGAAAGCACCTCAGGACCTCCATTCAAAAGAAGAAATGGGAAAACATGTATCCAATAATTACTGTATTAGTCTACTCTGGCTACTATAACGAAATACTATCAATTAGGTAGCTTAAGCAGCAGACATTTATTTCTCAGGCTGGGGAATTCAAGATCAAGATCAAGGTTTTGGTTCCTGGCAAGGGCCCTCTTCCTGGTTTGCAGATGGCCTTCTTGACAAGTTCTCATATGAAAGAGAGAGAGAGATAGCTAGTTCTCTTGTTTCTTTTTTTAGGGTCACTAGTCTTATTATAAGGACCTTACCCTCATGAGCTCATCCAAATTTAATAACCTCCAAAAGCCTGACTCTTAAAAAAAACCATCACTTTGGATTAGGGCTTCACCAGATGAATTCGAAGGATAGAAACATTCAGTTCATAACAGCTCTCACTCATCTTTACTCGAAGTTTCACTCCTTGGGATATTAACTACTCTGCATTTCGAATTTGCATGTAATAGTCTCCCTGTGGATTTTTGTGATGTTTCTTGCAGTAATGTCAACAGAGAAGCTCCAGGGGATAAGTAAGACTGACAAGGATCTGAGGGGGGGCATTGGCAGGGTGTACCTTGCAGTCCAGGTCACTGTAGTGGTGGTAGGAATAAGGAACAGACATGCTGGGAGGATTTGAAATGTTAAGGTGCATTCAAAGCAAGCAACTCTTTGTGGGTATATTCGGAGTATTAACGTTCAAAAACAAAGGCACAAAAGAATCACCCAGGGATGTATAAACGTTAGCGTCTTTCTCTCCTCTTTTCTCTGCAGACATTCCTTATTTCTTTAAGTAAGGTCAAAAGCCATTAGAAGAGCAGCACTTAGAATCAATCTTGAACTATCTACAGATTAGGGAGCCAAAGAGTTCAATGGAATGACAAGACCTATACAGTTCATCTTTCCATAAAATGTGTTCTTAATAATTGAAACATTTGTCGAGTCTTAATAATTTCCCAATAACTGTCACCCTAGGATCCTATATTAAAACCATATCACAGTGGGCTCATCCCCATGAATGCTCTCCATCTCAGTGAGAATGCCTTCAATCCAATTAGTCTGTGCAATTTAATTTGTTCAATGCAAATCACTGGGGCTTAATTGAATTCAATTAGACACAAATCAATAGAAATCAATTCCAAATGACTAGCCTGCACATTCATCAATACAATTAAATTTAAATGAATCTAGAGAAGATTTACCTCAATGGCTGACATGTTTCTAAAATTTACTGCAAATAACTATGGTATCTGGTGTTGGTGGGAGTTTGGGAGGTTATGTACTGGCTCCTAAAAGGCTGATGCCACTGTTGGAGCTGGCGGAGTACCTATTAAAAAATAAATACAGGATATTCTCTGTATTTTTAGAGAATTTCACAGACAGGTGGTTCATCTTCCCGACACCCAGAAAAGTAGGTCAGACTAATAAGTTCATGTTCAAAGGTAAAGTGGTTACGTTGGGTGTGACCTTCTTATAGACCCTCAGAATGCGAGGATGTAGATGGCTTTCTGATGACATATGCATGTCTCTACTTCCTGTGAACCCTCCTCTCCCGCCTGCAGCAATGGAAACATTTGCAGTCTCTCTGCTTCTGCTTTTGTTCTGAAGCCAGCTGTTCATGATAGAATGTCCAGAGTGATCTTTTCTACAACATAATCACAAGGGCCAATTCTATGGATTGTACACAGTGTGCCAATGTGATTCAGATGGCCGTCAGATCCCATGTCAAGAAGTGCTACTTTGGACCAGTCTCCTACTCACTATGGGAATACCCTCTACTTCATTTCTGTTGGAGTCTAGTAACTCAGCTTCTCCCAGTGATGTCAGTTTCACCATGTTATGCCATTGGCATTCCCAGCCTTACATTTCGTGACATTGACTCTGGGTGAACTCTCAAATTCCACAATATGCACTTTTAGTCAAGTACTAACTTGCAGCTGAAGTCATTCCTAACTGATTTATTTCTGAGATCCACTGGGGATATAATGGGGGGTTAAACTTTTTTAAAAAATTATTTATTTATTTATTTTTGAGAGAGAGAGAGGGTGAGAGAGAGCGTGCACACAAGAGGGGGAGGGGCAGAGGGAGAAGCAGACTACCCACTGAGTATGGAGCCCGACACAGGGCTCAATCTCAGGACCCCAGAATCATGACCTGAGCCGAAGGCAGACACTTAACTGACTGAGCCACCCAGGTGCCCCATAATGGGGGTTTAAAATAGAAAATGGGCATCAGGGTTACACAGCAATGGAAGAATACCTGCGTCATGAAAAGTGTTTCATGTAAGGGTTTGGGAGTTAGGTGTTTAGGGTCATGCCTGTAAAGCAGTCAGTTTTCAAGTTGGAAACCTGTGACTTCTAAAACATGTTTGTCATTAATTCATATGTCATTCATCAGAAGGGCTCAGGATACAATGAAATATTAGACTTAACCTAGACAAGGAAGAGTGGACTGAAGTTAGTTTCCCTCCAACATGCATGTGCTGTCCTAATATAGATTTTGGAACTACACAGAATACATAGAATTTTCAAAAATTGTTCAAACACTTGAAGGCAAATGCCATTCCCTCTCTTATGGGTGAAACGTCTACAGATATTGTGTTAATCCTCATATGACAGTTTCTGTACCCCTTAAAAAAACTGCCACTCTCCTCACATTTGCACTTAGCAAGTAGCACCAGACAAAACCCCAAATCCAAGTAGAACATTAGCAAAGGGGGATAGCAGTCCTTTGTTTGGGACACTGCTTACATTAATCAGATTACCTCCAAACATTAACCGAAGGATTTTAGTTTAGAACAGAGAAGATATTTGGGATGCTAATTATTTTTAAATAGGGACAGGACTGCCATAGTGAGGTAGAGAAAATATATATAACTAGAAGTTAGGAAAAAAATGTATTCAAGTATTACCTTTGTGTTTATTCTGAAGTGTGGCCTTGGGAAAGCCACATAATACATCTAGGTCTCTGTAATTGGAGATACTAATAATACATGTTTCCCAGTTTCAGGTGTGGATTGAGATAGATATTTTGTGATTTGTAAAGTGAAATGTGCTGGATGCATGTGAACTGGCTTTTTAAAATTATTATTTTCTTGTTTTTGAGGCTCCAGAGTAATACAAAAAGGAAGATATTATTAGGGAGTAGCTGTGAGGTCAACCTAACATTGAAGCTTCTACCATCTGTCCCTGCCTACTAACTGGCTAGACTATCTTCATAAGAAGTGAATCTCTCACCATAGTAAATGTGGAAATAGAGCCAGGACAATTTTTGTCCAGAATCACATATTGTAGTTGTCATTTTGTATTGGTCTAAGTTTTATAATATGTATTGTCAAGTTGGTTTTATACTATGTGATGCACTTTAAAAAACAGATAACAATTAAGTAGTTTAATAAGAGAACTTGGTTTTCAAAACATCTTAAGTTCAATATGTTGGGGAGGTAAGATTTTTAAAGTATGTTAAACTCAAAATATTGATATCAGTAAAATGGTGGTTTCTGGTCAAGGACTCCTTAATGTGGTTGATATTCTGTATTCAAAGGGAGGCGGGGGAGTGCTGAGCAGGAGAGGCAAGGATGGCTTTAGTTCAGAGAGTTAGACCTCTGGGCCAACAGCAGCTGGGATAGCCCAGAAATTATCTGCACATCAAATAGCAAACATATGCAGGTCCAAGCTCCTGCTCTCCATTCCCAGATATAGTGTAGAGGGACATTGTTATGGGCAAAGGTAATATGATGGGTAAATGGATATTACAGAATATGCTTGCTGCTGTGGGTACAGGGGTGTGGTTGGAGGAGGGGTGGTCAGTCAGCAAAGAAGACGGGACGGTTTATGGGATCTATGCACTATGTGCGGAAACGAAGAATTTTGGACACCCTGCACTGTAGAGCATAACCTCTCCTACTCTTGCAAGGTCAAGGCAACTGTAGTAGATCTAGTCCGCCTGCCTTGAAAGAGAGGAACAGTTCTGGTTCATTGTAGTTGACTTTCCAAGTGAACCCTTGTTAATTTTCTACTGGTGAGACCATGGCATGTGTGTCCAAGGGCATGGAGTTTTCTTCTGGTGCTAGTATTTATCAGAAGCTCATTGCAGTGGGAAAGTTACTTGGCTACTCTGAAAACTTCAGTATCCTCATCTATAAAATTAGAATTCTATTAACACTCACTTGACAAAGATTTGATGTGGTTTAAAGAGTTTATAAAGTGTTTCACTCAGTGTTTGGCACATGACAAACACTCAAAAATGTTAGCTAAATATACAACAATAATAATACCAACAACAATAACACAAACACTAATAAACCCGAATCATAGGCAGTGTAATCACCCTCTGGGTTTTATGGAAAAAACACGTTTCTCCCCTATTTCTGTAAATTTGTGCAACGGCAAATAATTATTACATACAGATGGTTTTAGAATCTATAGAGACTTTTGTATATGGTTTACTCATAATAGCAACTGTGTTGGATGTTATTAATTCCCTCACTTTAGAAATGAAATAACTAAGACTGAGAGAAAGGAAATGACTTGTTCAAGGACACACAGATAACAAGTTACAGTAAGCTAAGAATTCTTATTTGATGCACCATTTTCCTGAATCAGTAAGGATATTGACATATATGGTAAATGCGGAATATAGATACAGATATAGATACAGATATTAGCTATCTCTGTTTTCCAATTTGGATAACTTTCCACATTCAGATGTCCTGTGCCCACATGCTTTCTCCCTGGATTTCAATCTGAACATACTCGATCATAGAGCATGGAAAGTGAGTTCTACAATGGACTTTAAATAAGATTTAATACAATCTATTTACAGGTTAAAAAAAATTGAAAATTTCTCAAGGTCATTTATGAAACACTTCCTTTTTAAGAGGTAACTGTTTTAACTCATATTTTTCTTCCTATTACATACTTCTTCCATCAGAGTTGATGCGTCCTGATTTTAACTGTATCCTTTCCCAGCTCTTAGAGAGTAACCTAAGCTTAGAAGCAATATATATTTCTGTATGCCCAATAAGCAAGGGTTGATATTGCGATGACATCCCTGTAACTGAGCCACCCTAATATCCAGAATTGAATTCATAAATATTAACCACTATAACGCCATTTCCTATCTCTGTTCATAAGCTAATGGGAACAGAAGCTAATTTGAAGCTAGCTTAGCTTAATATTTTATTTGCTTTCTCGCTTGTTTGTTTATTCATTTTATAAACATTTATTGAGTGCCTACTCTGTACTCAGGGTCATTCTTAGCAATGTGAATACAGCAGTAAACCAGTCAGACAGGATTGCTGTTCTCATCAATCTTACATGTGGGAGGAGGAGACATTAAATAAATGATAATTTCAAACTTAAATTTCACACTAAATTTTGAGAAGGAAATAGTGTGTGTGTGTGTGTGTGTGTGTGTGTGTGACTTTACACAAAGAAAGAATCTGTCTAAGGGTGAAATTTGGGTTGATATTTGAAAAATGAGGAAGATCGCTATTTGAAGAGCCAGAACAAATGAACATAGGGAACGACCATCACAATGTCTCTAATACAGGAATCACCTGGCTGTGTTCAAGGAGCAGAAGGGAAGTAAGGGTGTCGGGATCGTTGTGGGAAAGTGAGAGAATACTTAGAACTGAGGTTGAGAGCATGCGTGGGGCCAGATCATGTGGGGCTTTGTAGGCAGGGCAAGGGGTTTGGATTTTACTGTAAGCATGAAAGCCATGGAAGAATTTTAAGTGAAAAAAGTACCAAGATACAAAGTTTGTTTACAGAAGGTCACTCTAGAGGATAAGGAACTGTGGGTGTTAGGATGGGGAGAGGAGAGGTTGTCTGTGTCTTCCATGTGGAGATAATGATCATTTTGACCAGAGTCACAGTGGTGGTAGAAGGAGAGAACACAACTGACGTGTAGTTAGGTCTGCAACTTTTAGGACGTCCTAGTGGAATGGATACCAGGGGAGAGGGAAAGATAGGGGTAGAAGGTGAGTCTTAGGTTTCCTGTTTAGGCAACTGGCGGAAAAATGGAGCCATTTATTATGACCAGAAAGATGTGGCAGTAGAGTGGGTAGCAGGAGTAGGATGGATAAAGTGCTGGGAGGGAGCCCTCGCGGAGCAGAGGAAATGACAGCAGAGTGGCTGCATAGTGCACAGGTAATCAGGTAGGATCTTGGCCATAAACACCCTTCCAACAAACTTTGCTATGTTACTGATACAATCCCAGTGGTGACTTAGAAATTGGTAGAGCTGGAGAAAGAGGACGACCACGTGAGGGAAGCTCTCAAGTAGGTAGTTGGGGTTAGAACACAAGGTGCTCAAACCCAAGTTGGTGGAGTAGCTTTGGTAAAATCCAATCCATTGTTCATTTTCCATTTTAATAGTGGCAAAGACAGAGCCTCTGAGTCCAGATGCAAAGAAAAAAGTTTGTTGATTTTTTTTATTAGAAGGAGGATGAGTGCACTCCTTTCAGTGAGTGTTCTTTTTTGAATAATGAGTGGGGGAAAGTTATTGGCAGGTTAGATTGGAGAAAAGAATGCTAGAGGTTTGAGTAGAGACCATAATATGTATAATGTCTTCAGAGAGGCTGAAAAATAAACTTTCGGGAACTATTTTGTAGTTGATATTAATATTGGAGTTACAGACATCAATTTAAAAGTACAACCGGTTAACATGGTTCTGAGCATTCTCCAACAGAGTCCACAGACACAAGGCAAATGATTGGTGTGGAGTTTCAGAGTTGGGGAAGGGCAAGGGAACTGAGGATTTTGGAAGGCATTGCTAGAGATAACAGATTTCCATATCTGTAGATGGAGAGAAAACAGACAGCACGAGATGGGAGACAGTGAAAAAGTGATGGTGTTGGCAAAAGGAAGGTCTCAGAAGATCCAAATATTGTTGTCTTAGGTTTCCAAGATGTAGTCATCTCAAGGAGAGGGAGATAGTGGTCAGAAGATGGGATACTAAAGAGAAGATTGTCTAGGAGATGTTGATGCTGTGATGGTGTGATACAGGCTTACCTCACAGAGTGAACTGTCTAAGTTGGGTGGAATGCAGGGTCTTCGCAATGGAGGGTGTCTAGGAGTGGAGAAGTCAGCTCCTGGGAACTGATCTATTAAGGAGATGATGGCAAATGGATAGCTTCCAAAATATACCTTCAAATAGTGTTTCCCATTCTCTTTTTCCTCTCTTTCTGAGATTCTAAATCCATGTATTCTAGGATTCTAAATCTATCCAAGCATCTATCCATCCATCCATCGATCCAGCCAGCCAGCCAAGTGAATTTCAGTTATTGTATTATTTGCATTAATTTGCTTCTTTTTAATAATTTTCATTTGTTTTGAGATTTTTCATTTGTTTTCATCATAACTATATTTAACTTTATGTCCTTAAACATGTTTCTCATCAAGGTTTTAACGTCCTTGTCTGATGATCTCAACATCTGTGGGTTTTTATTGACCAATACCCAGAATATATAGTTTCCACATTAACAGGAAAAACAACTTTAAGATAATTGTAAATGAGAGGAATGGGTAATTTATAAGAGAATAAATGGCAGACACTTGACATAATGAAAAATGCACTAGAAACCAAGGATATACAAATTTAAAAAAACTATCAGATACAATTTTACATTAGATAGGGGATTTAAAAATACATGAAAAAATTAAAACAATCACCTTTTGGTGGAGAGGTATGTTCACTAATGCATGAAGATAAGAATACAAATTTCAGAAGTGCTTTTGGAAAACAGCACAGCATCACTTTGTGAATTCAAAATATGCTTACCTTTTGATCTATAAATTACTTTTCATGGTAAGTACACTTCTCAAACATGCAGACGTTTCTCTCCTACCCTCCACTTCCTCTGCCCTTACTCTCACTGGGGGAAAAAGAGAGATAAGAAAAAAAAGATTCAAACTTGTTGTGAGTTTTCTTTGAAGGGAAAAAAATAATCCCTGTGAAAATGATTATTACAATGCACAAATTTTAATCTACACTCAAAATGAAAAGGCCATGGATCAAGGTCTCTCCCAGCCTTTCATGCTTATTTCCATTTGTCTTAGGTATGCTGAGTAACTGGTAATAGATGGTGCCAGTTGTTCCCCTAAAGAATTTTATATGGCCCACTGCCTTCCTCCGATCTGTCACTGGCATGCATAATGCTACCTATTAAACTCATTAGCTGTGCTCCTTTGGTATAATTAATAAGCAATAACCATACTGTTGCTTGAGGATGCTAAAATGTTAATGTCCTCTTGTTATCTGCCTCACTTGGATGCTGAGGAACATAATGGCTCCACAGAGTCATAAAGTAGCCAGGACCCTCTTTAGCTTTATTGTTATTGCCAACTCTACCCTATTTTTGACTGTGGTATTAAACCATTCCAGATAATTGAGATAGTTACAGACACTGGGTAAGAAATAGTTATGACATGAATGTGAATACAAGGTAATTACATTTATTGCTTGTGTCTTCACAATTAGAATGGGAAATTTAGGGTAAGGAATTCTTCTTAGTTCAAACTTTTCTGGCTGTTGAAAGCTAATTCACTACCCAGAAGGCTCCTAAAGTTTTGTTTTGGTATTTGTTAGTCAACAGGTAGGTTTAGGGCACCTGCCAGAGAGCTAGTTCCCTGTGGTCTGGGATGAAACGGGTCTAATTGGCTCATTCAGTCCTGTACTTTTTGAGGATCTACTGGGTGCTAGGCCTAATGTGAGGACATAGTTGCTACCTTCTTGTGGCTTTCAGACATAATCCTAGCTTCTCAAGGCTGGAGCTAATAGTGAAGGCGTCTAGTTCGAGCAATCATCTGAAGCTTGTGTAGCAAAGCAAAGAACCTCATTTAATGGCCGTTCAGCTTGGGTTCGGACATCTCAAATGAAGAACTCATTATTGCTATTTCAGTCCATGCCATGCTTTGCACAACTTGTATCATTAGAAAATATTTTAAGAACTATGTCATGATTTATTTCAGCACACAGTTCTCTTTGGGGCATTATGGGAAGTCCACCTGCTCTTCCACAGGGAAATGTTCAGTCTTGCCAACATAATTGTCCACTTGCCTGTCCCTTCTTCTCTTGCTGATACAATAAGATTTGGACTCACTTCAGGACTCTTACTATTTAAGTCTGTGTGTTCTCCTGTGGGTCTGTCTGACTTCTAGAGTCCAGTGATTAATATGGAATTCAATTGCCCTGGCAGGACCTTATCAATTAAGAGAGGTACTATCACCTCCCTTAGACTAGATATTTTTTTTTTAATTAATGTTAACCAAGTTCACGTTAGGACTAAAAGAAAAACAATATATACACACATGCCATGGAAGCTAATCTTGCAGGGGAACCACCTCAACTGTGCCCCAAGGCAACTCACAAATGTCGCCACCGATGCTGAATGTGAAGAGGGAGCTTCCTGGGGGTATCAGGAATGGCTTCCCTGAAGAAGCTGGTTTTGCAGGGTCTTGACAAGAGGGGTAGATGTATTGTAAAGAGATATTTTAGAGAACTGTTGAAACCTCTGGTACTAAAGAAAGCGGTAGAAACACCACTTTGAATTATCCAAAAAAGTCACATAATCAAAATCAGAATATAATGATCCACCTGGGATATTGTTGGTTCAAAAATTGTCCCCCATACATGGAAGTCGGAGGGAGATGGGAGGAAGAGGCAGACCACTTCATATGGGTAAGTGACAATTTTAGGAACAAGGAAATATATGTATGAGGCTTGTCTTGGGCACTAGGTGAGGAGATCTCTGCACTCCCACCAGCATCTTAAAAGTTTATAGAGAGGCTTGGATGGGGTTCAGTTACATACACCATCTGAGGGTCTCAGCAGCACGTTGCTGTCTCAAGGCTGTGTCCTTGGAGGTGGCTCTCACTGTGGGAATGGGGGTAAGGACAGAATGAACACTCCAAGGACAAGGGAGGAGATGAGGAGCCTCTGAATGTCCGGGTCCAGCTTGAGGGTCAACCAGCAGTCAGGCCTTCTCAATGACCTCCTCCAACAGATAAACAAACCCCGCTTGTCTGCAAGTAAGACTGTAGCCCATTGGGATGAAGACATGTAGATATCTCTTTGAAACAAGGATCTGGAATGGATCGTTATCAGCCAATGCTCTTTCGGCAACACTGAGTTAAGAATAAGTATCTCTCACTAGTGAGAATTGGGAATGGCTTCCCAGAAAAGGAGAACTGCCAATAAAAAAAAAAAAAAGATAAAAAATACAGTGCACTTATATTCCGCTGGCACTGTGCTAAGAGCGGTGTGCTGTGTTTTAGTTCCTTCACGGACTCTAGTGAAGAGGTATTTTTACTATGCCTACCCCACAGATAAGGAGATCAGAGGTTCAGAGGGTTTTCATAGCTTACCAGGGTCCCATAACTAGCAAATGGCTCAGGAAGGTGAGAACCCAGGTTGTTTGACGCGAGAGCCTCTGTCAATACAAGGTAATACTAATCCCGTGTTATGCATGGCCAATCACTAACCAGTGGTTTATGTGATTGTCATTACCATTCAAAATATCTGAAATTGGTTTTGACACTGAATTATGGCTCTAGGCTTACCGGGGGGTTTCTGTCAACTGACAAGAAAATTCCTCCAGCGATTGACCAAGTGCTTTTATGTTGACTGTCTGGATTCAAATGTGTTATCGAGCCTGGCTGCTCAGTGTGGTCTGTGTGTTAGAATTGTTCGACAGGCAGAGGCTTGGACCACCCCAGATACACTGAATCAGAATTTGCACTCTGACGAGATCCCCAGGTATTCTGTCTGCACATTAAATTGAAGAAGAGCCGCTCTAACGCACATGTGGGAGGCCTAGCCTTTACTGATGCTGGGATGTCACGGGGCCAGAAGCACAGAAAAAGCCTCAGCCCGAGGCTCATGTCCTGAGTGATAAGCCTGACACCAACAGACATGGACTTGGCAAGGACAAAGTTGAATTTTGTTCACAAAGAAAGTACAGAGTTTATTTATGACAGTACCACTGAAACTAGTATTAACAACAGCCAGAGTTCGTTTTATTGTCCGAGTATCATGCACCAGCGCGCTAGGGCTCTCTGTCATCTGCGTGTTTGTGGTGGGAGTGGCATGGCAAACGATCGTAACTCTTGTTTTGCTTTTCTTTCCAAAGATAACGAATGCGCGTGATGGGAACATAGAGAAGGGGCAGCAGGGATGATTTCATAGAGGTGTCAGTTGAACTTGTTGTTGAAGGAAGAACCATCAGTGATGGTTATTCCTACATGGTAGTGAATTCATAGCCCTCCCTGACATCATGATCTGTCCATTTCCTGCCCCCTCCCCTCCCTCCTTCTTCCCTCCCTCCCTCCTTTCTTCCTTTGCAGCTCCTGCCCTTCCTTCTGCAAATTTTATTAAGACCTACAATGTGCATTAAACAATGATTTAGGCAAGATTCAATTGCAGATACTTGTATCCAGAGGAAGATCAAACCATTTGGTCTTTGCTTTTAAGCTTCCAGTCCAGTAAAGATGACAGTTAATAAAATACGAACAAAGCAATGAATAGATAATAATACATTGCTGTCAGTGATAGGAAGAAAACAAACAGTGTTCCTAACGGAGAACAACATAGGGCACCTATTTCAATAGGATGGTGGGAGCGAATGATATTTAAAATGAGAAAAGAAGATGAAAGGGGCCAGACTCGTACAGTGTAGGGGAAAGAGAACCCGAAGCAGAGAAAGTTAAACGCCAACACATCACGTGGGAAGAGCTCTGCAAATGGAAATAACGCCCTGGAGGCTGTTATAGGGTATGAGAGGGAAAGCATAGGGAAGTTAGGCAGGGAGTTCCAGACTATGAATTATCTCCTAGAGTCTAACACTTGAACGTCCTTTGTATTTTACTCTATTTGCAATGAGAAGCCACTGAAGAACTTTAAGAAATGAACAAGAAAGGCATTCAATCGTTTTCTGTTTTAAAACGATTCCAGAGATTGCAATGAGATGAATGGGTAAAAGTGAGTCAGAAGAGAAATCTGGAATAAATTCCATGGGTGGACTCTTAGGTCAGGACGTCTACCTTTTCTCCCCCACCGAGAACCTGCCCACTGCTGTGCTGTGAAGTAGTCATCATTGCCCCAGACTACACTTTTACTTAGAATTCATTATCGTCCCCTTGGGATCTTTTTTTTTAACTTATTTTATTTAAATTCAATTAGTTAACATACAGTGTATCATTAGGTTTTAATGTAGAGTTCAGTTAGTCATCCATTGTCCCCTGGGGTCTTGACACAGGAACTCAACAGCAAGGTTCCCTGAATCAGGAGGCTGGATCTGGCTTCCCATCTCTGGAAGGAGTCTTCCTGGGTACCCACTGATAGACGAGAGGAGAGTGGAGAGCTACCCCAACTCCCTGGCTGCACACACTGTGTCGAATGACCCATTGCCACACTGCACCCACCTGCAAGTACATTGTGGGGAAGTAGAATCTTTTTGCCCATGACAGCAAAGCCTTCTGTCCCAGGGCCTCTACTTCGTTATAGGGCCGCCTCCCAGAAGGGGTATACAAAATCTTTCCTGTGGGCCTACGATGTGCCAGATTCTTGAGCCTGAGGGATACTGCCAGGAACACATCAGAGAAGACTCCTATGTTTAGGAAGCTTCTGTGTTTATTATAAGCAGAGATAGGACAACACGAGGTAGAGTTCTGGCAGATGTGTTCACAGGCAGAGACTGGTGCTAGATAATGTCAGGAATTTCTGCTATGACAAGGAGTCTGGATCCTGGGGAAAGGGCAATGGAGTCAGAATACACTCATCTGAATTCCAAGACAATATTTGTTCTAATTTTGCATTACTAACCTGAGGCTTTGTGATGCAATAAAATTATAAGGTTCTACAAGCCACTCTATGATCTGTGAATGATTAAATAATGCAAAAATAATCATTCAAATAATGTTTTTCAACGACTTACCTTGCTAAGAGTTTTCTCAGACATCAACTCAGCTGCAGCTCCTGTCACCCTGAGACGTACATATGGTCCGTCTGACTGTACCCATTAGACTGATGAGGCCACTGATGCCAAGGGACATTGTGGAGGGTGGGGAGTCATGGTAACTGCCTTTTACAGGGATGATAGATATGTGAATCTGAGGCTGCCACATGCCCCCTCATCACCTCTCCTCCCCATGACACTGGCAGACATCACTGATTCATCATGGCTTTTCTCTGTGGAGCCCAGATGTAGCTTCCAAATTTATATAGAACCGTTCAGGCAAAACTATGCCCAGTAAACGAATGGAGCTAGGCATACAAGTCAGTGTATCTGCTGTCTAACCTTGGTCTCTGGTTGGTATTGTGCTGGTTGCTTTATACATACCATGCTATTTAAGCATGTTAATAGTCACGAAGTGGCAAAGCCACTATCCATGTGTATCACTCTCTGAATCTCCTCTCCTGAGAAGCAAGGAGGAGGCCAAAACACAGGTGTCTGCTCACCCAGAAACTTGTGTTGCCAACTCTCTGATGGAATGCACTTCAGCTCTTATGAAAAGGCCAGCTCAATCTTAATTTATAATTCTCACTTGGAATTTGAAAAAAAATAAAATAAGAAGAAAATAAACATACTAAGTATCAGATGTGCCTCATTCGCGCTTAACTTAATGTTCTTTCTCAATTAGAGTGATTCTTAGGAGCCACATAGGACACTGTAGACGGGACTTATGTTCTTCAGATTTGGGGCATGATGATTCTCCAATGCCAGGTCCAGCAAGTTGTAGATGGTGATTAGGAATCCATGATTATGTCCTCCAGCCCAATGAGACATGCTGTCCTGAAATACTCTGATGTGTCATCAAGGGACACATGACCTCTAGCTTCTCAGAGACATGTTGGAGACATGCTAGTTGACATCCGCATGCAGCTGATACAACATGGGCTGCACAGAGAGGCAGTGCTACACTTGTCTCAGTCGCTAGGGCTGTGAAGATCGAAGGCCAAAATTAACAAGTATTGAGCTCTGACTGTATACTGGCTGCCATGCCACTATTTTGGTGCAAAAAACGGTTATGGTTTGATCCATCTCTCAAGGACAAGAGACAGACTGGTTCAACAGAACACAAAAGTAAAAACTCATAAATCACGCATTTCTTAGGCTTGAGTCTGCACCCCAGTGCGAGAGGTCGTGCAGTGAATGAGCGAGGAGAACGGCAGAGACACACTAAGCGATGAGCATTGCTAACACAGGATTCACGTACTGCCTTTCAGGGAAGAGAGGTTTTTGCTTCTGTTTGTTTCAGTTTCTGTGTGTGTTGGGCAGGTGGACTGTGCAGTCGTATCTTTCCTTTGTACACAGTGTTAGAAAAACCACTCATAACTTTTACTGTCTTCATTACATCTGTTCGTGTAAGGAAAACAGGGACTCACCTCCAGCGGGCCAATTTCTCTCTGATCTCACGTAACGCCTTTGAAAAGAACCCTCACATTCAGCCTGCGCATTTCCCTTTGCCTCTTCCTTCAGAGCTCACAGCAGTCATGGTCATGTCAGAAAATTCTCCCCTAATTTCTTCTGACAAATATCCCATTATATATTCTAGTGACATCATGCACACATGCTTATTAACATTCACAACTAATACAACTTTCCATTTATTTTTATGATTATTGATTATCTTATTACTGTCTGCCTTCTCTGCTATTATATAATTTTCATGAGAGCGGGGGATATCTATTTTCGTTCATCTTTTTTCTTTTTTCCTAAGTACCTAGTGATCTTGGTTTTAAGAACAAATAATTGACAAAAACAATGTACCATTTTATAGCTAAGGAAATAGGTATGATACAATTATAGAACTTGCTAGAAGTCACAGAATTCACAAATGGCAGAGAATGATTTAGAATCCCTGGTTCGCATGACTCCCAAAGCCCATGTTTTTACTCCCTTCCTTTATATAATTGTGTATTCCCTCATTGTTTTTTAAATTATTTTTTTATTCATAAAAAATTTATTTATTTATTTGAAAGAGAGAGAGTGAGCAAGAGAGAGAACACAAGCAGGGGGAGTGGCAGAGGCAGAGGGAGCGGCAGAGGCAGAGGGAGCAGCAGGCTCCCCGCTGAGCAGGGAGCCCAATGTGGGTTTCAATCCCAGGACCCCATGACCTAAACTGAAGGCAGATGCTTAACCTACTGAGCCACCCAGGGGCCCCTGTACCCTCATTGTTAAGAGAACACAACCTCCATCAGAACCTGTGTGCTGGATTATGAAAGAAAAAGGCACACCTGGTGTTTCTAACGATATAGACATTGGGGTCCTTTTTTCTTAGTTTGTCATCTGCAGAGAATGCTTCTTGCAGTGAGGCTGGGCCCATGATGCTGAGTTGCATCCAGTGAAATGGAGGTGGAAATAATGTCCTCCTCTCCCAGGCCGGGTCTCTGCAACATCCTTGCTAATCTCACATTCTCTCTTCCGTGTCTTTGGTCATTTTTAAACACGTCGCTCTTAAGATGGCAACATTATTGGAAGGTAGGAGATCAGATTCCTTTGTCAGCAGCCAGAACACAGCTTCCTCATAGAGCGTCTGAGTGCAAGAGCACGTGAGGATTGGACAATTAAATTAGTGCACTTAGGGGGTGCCTGGGTGGCTCAGTCGGTTAGGTGTCTGCCTTCGGCTCAGGTCATGATCTCAGGATCCTGGGATTGCGTTGGGCTCCCTGCTCAGTGGGGAGCCTGCTTCTCCCTATCCTCATCCCCTCCCGACCCCCCCCAACTTGTGCACTCCCTCTCTCTCTCTCTAATAAATAAATAAATAAGATATTTTTAAAAAGGTAAATTAGTGCACTTAGTGCAGAGTCTATGACAGAGGAAGTACTTACTAAGCACTAGCAAATGTTAACGAAGGCTTTGCCAGGTCTTAGTTTCCTTATTTGCAAACTGGAGATGCACAGAGCTACCTCACCCCCCTGTGATGTTTAATACAACGAGGAGTAAATATGGCAGCCCGCGTGGAGCCCTAAACAGAGGCTGTCATAAACCAGAGAGCCAAGGACTGGTGGCTACTACTTGGACCTTCTTGCAGATCACATAATGGAGCCTGGTGTCGAAGTACAGCTTTCATTTTCTCCTATGGTTCTCTTATTGTGAAAACTTAAACAATTAAATGATTTTCCCTGGAGACTGTGGGGATGGATTGAAGTTCATGGCCAGCATGACTTTTCAAATATCCGACCTTGGAAGGAGAGGAACACCTGGCGGATGTGAGAGGTGGCAGGTGCGAAAATATCAGCAATGAGCTCCCCGTGTTCTGTTGGTTATTTCCCAGAAGATACGGGAATGAGTAGGCTGGATCTGGTGTTCTGTTTTTAGAAAGTTTCATGTTTGATCTCCACTCCTTTTTCCCTACGAGTTAGTGATTTGATAAAATGCTAATTAAGTACTTAACATTTCTGGCCATAAAGATGAAAGTGGGAATCACATTTTTAAAGGTTCTTTGAGTGTCTCAAGGAGCTTTAATAACATTTGTTAAAGCCCCCTATCTTTCTATCAAAAGCCTGCAGTGGTCTTTAGGAAAGGAATATAATTAAGTATTTCTCATTGACACTGAAACACCCAAAGAAATGCTTGCAAGCAGCCAACCACATCTTCTCAGATTTCCTTAACTCACCTAAAGGGTTCTGTACATTTACTCTTCTCTCTGCAGTTCAACCCAACAGATATTAATGAAGTACTCTCGACTTAAGAGCTTGTAGTGGGAAGAAGATGTGGTTTAGGACCCTAAAGACTTGCCGTCAAACCATCCTGTGACCCTCTTACCCTGCGACCCCTGATAATCTCACTCTCTAACCCCCCGTGATCTGGCTCTGCGACACCCAGGGTTCTGGCTTTATGACCCTCTGTGATCTGGCTCTGAGACCCCCTGTGGGACCATGTTCAAAGCCCATGAGATGTGAAGGACTCCAAAGACAGGATCCAACAGAGGAGATGAAAACAGACAGTCCCTACTCTGTGTGTGAGCACAGCACAGGGAGTGTGGGGAGGAAGGAGCATGGGCAAAGCCTGGAGGTTTGGAAAGGACAAGTCTGGGATTTCCAGCAGATGTTAGATGTTCAGATTTGTTCTAAGAGGAATGGAACTCCTTGGCAGATGTTCCTTGGCCATGGTGAGCTAACGTGTGGTTGTTGGAGGAGAGGAATTTGGGGTGAAGGGGGAGATGAAGGTAGGAGATGGATAGCCAGTGGACCAGGTGTGGCCTTATCAAAACTGGTTCCTTGGAAATATATAAAAGTGAGATACAAGAGCATTTAAGAATTGACAGGACTTGGTTACTGATGGGATAGGAAGGCTCACGGAATGGATAGAGCAAAGAAAGGATAACCTCAGGGTTTCAGGCACAAGAAGCTTGCCAAACAGCAGTCCCATCTCCTGAACTAAGAAACATAGGACAGACAAGCATTTGGGGAGAAGCAGGTGGATGTATTTTATTGTGTGGGGTTCGCAGTACTGAGGTATTGAAGCCTCTGCGTGATGAGGGCAGTTCTACAGAACTGGAGCTCACGAGAAAGTTCTGAATCTTAAGGGACAAAAATCTGTGCTGAAGAACTGAGAAAAGAACAGGAAATCCTACTAATGATCTATGGTGGACGTTCTTAGTGCTTCTGGTAATCTCTGCATGCGGGGACGACTAGCCTCCTCATCGCCTTTCCTTAAAGTGGCTTCCGTGTCAACCGCCGTTAGCTCCTGGCAATTGCTCGTAATGGGAAGTGATGTGTGCCCCTTCCAGGCTGGTGCTCCAGGCTCCATGCTCCTTTCTCCTACAGCAGCAATCGGGAAAGGATGGTGGGGACAGAAGAGCTATGGATGGAAAGCCTCCCTTCTCACAGAGCCACTCCTGCAGGAAACTTGACTGCACCTGCAACAGACATTTCTTCGAGCCCAAGACATTAGTTTTGGTTGCGTCAGACCATGAGGGTTTGGGGCCGAATGTTACTGTCTAACAGCCTAGCCTCTCCTGACTGTAGGATCCCTTTGCAACAACTGGTATTGGCCCTGTGGACACCAGGGACTTCAGAAATAAGCACTGACCCCCCCTTGCCCTGCTAAGGGAAGACAGTGGCCTCGATGTTGGTGCTGTTTGTGGTAGAAACCGGTGGGGTAACCAGGTGCTTCAGATGTGAGCAGGAAGGAAGAAGGCTGTAGCTAGATGAAGGGGACTAAATACACGGAGCACAGAGAAACACCCCTGGGGGATTCCCAGAGCTTGTCTGCCTTCTGCAGAAGGGGTTGCTGTCAAGCAGGATTATGCCTAGAAACTGTTCTTATGCAACCAAATATTTGATGCCTCAAGACAGGATCCTTGAGGAGTTGAATCTATTCACCAGCAGGAAGGAAGAGTGAGGGGCAATGTCTTCAGAGGAAAGGAAACTCCTGTGAGAACATCTGAGGTAGATAAGTAGTATGTGGCTATATAGAGATTTGAATACTGTTAATTAAATTATGTTTTTAGAGCACATTTTAGCATTTTTGAAGTCTCTCTTTTTTTTTTTTTTTTTAAGATTTTATTTATTTATTTGACAGAGACAGCCAGCGAGAGAGGGAACACAAGCAGGGGGAGTGGGAGAGGAAGAAGCAGGCTCCCAGCAGAGGAGCCCGATGTGGGGCTCGATCCCATAACGCCGGGATCACGCCCTGAGCCAAAGGCAGACGCTTAACCACTGCACCACCCAGGCGCCCCTGAAGTCTCTTTTTAAAGTCTTCTTCGCCTCAAGTGTACCTGCATCATCACACAACATCCTGCTGATTTTCCCCTTTATATCCCTAAATCGATGCACTCCTTTATGCAGAAACCATGATGACCTCTGAAGCCTTTCTTTCAAAGGCTAAGAAAAGCTGAGCCCTAAGCAAATGGCTTGGCCTTCCTTTCCCCCAGACCCTATTCTGTTCTTCTTACAGGAGCACATTATTTGTGGCTGGACTCCTGTGTGTGAGTTTTGTCTGTTGCATTCCCAGGTAAATTACACCTGGATTGCAATGGCGGCATAGAACCATTTCAGCCAAATATCTACATTGTATTCTGGGGAGTAAGTCTTCTTTAAAGTCCATGTTTCTTTTCTGGCAATTGGAACTATATAAATAATTTAAATGGCTCCATTAGCCAGAGCTCTAAGAGCTTAGATAAAAACCAGCCTTTGGAGATCTTCCCCCTGGAGCACATTTTCAGCTCTAGATGCCTTCCTAGTCCAGATCATTCCAGATAAAATGTTGCCAGTTAAGTATTCCTTCCTTTCTCTTTTTTTCTTTCCCTCCCTCCTTCCTTCCACAAATATTTTTCTGAGTGGCTGTCATGTGCTTGTCACTGTATACACAGGAGAAGTTTGGCAGTGAGGAAATTGGATTAATTGCCATCAGAGTTCATATTTTCTAGCGAGGGAACCCGAGATAAGCCCGTGAAGACATTAAAGCAGAGAAAAGTCAGTTGGTCATGGAAGGTTACTTGTGAGGAGGTGACATTGAGGCAGAACCTGGATGTTGTGAAGGACAGAGCCATGCAAAAATGTGAGGAAAATCAGATTTATCTTCCTGTACAGGAGAGGGAAAGAAACGAGGTGGGTAAGGGACAGGCAGGACTAGGTAGGGAGAGATAGGGGGCTATGGGATGGGCTCACAGAAATCCCAAAAATGTGGAGGTGTAATGAAACCAGAGATAAGGGAACACTCCAGACCACCCTGCCCTAGGTGTCCGAGGGGGGAGTCTTATTAATGACGGGCTCCTGTGGTCAACAGAAAATAACCAGACCCCAGAAAGAAGTAAATCATTAAAGATGTTATCACTAGTCCTGCTTACACAAAGGTGCTGTCAGTAGAAAAGTCAAAAAGATTTAAGTTCCCTGGTTCGCCTTCAATAAAAGTCCAACCCTAAAAGCCCTCAGTGGCAACCCCGACGGGACCCTTCTCACTCCTGAGAGCTTTTTCTGTATCCTTGCTTAGTAAAACTCTAAAACTCTAAAACCAGGTTTAGAAGCAAGGGAACAAAAGGAGTAAAAAAATGTGTGTCTTTGAGGAGATGAAAAGGCTTCTGTTTCTGAGGTTGTCCCAGCAAAGGAAGATGCTGGATGGGAAGCCAGTGAACACTGGCCATCATGCATCTCTGCGGGAGGCACCTAAGGATGGGGCCACATGCTTACCCAGGGGCAGTGGAGTCATTTTTAATTGCAGTATTTAACTGCAAGCTAGCTCATGTGGGCAAGACCTGGTAAATTTGATAACGATTTCAGTGATGAGTAATGTAATTTGCCCCCAGATTTATTAAGTAAAATGATAATCTTTAGAAAAGTGTGAACCTGGCTATTTGGTATTCTCTCCATTCTGCTTTAGTCAATTTTCCAATTTTTCCCTTTATGGAAAATGTTTCAGAGAGGCAAGAGTGCATTTACATAACATATGCAAAGAAAGCTTGGCAAACAACCACAACAAAACACCCTAACAGAAATTCAATGAGGTTAAAATGTCCTTACTGAAAGTGTTAAGTAGAAGTTGTAAAAACACCTTAGAGCAGAAAGGAAAGAATGGGTCCAGCTATCCCACAGTACAGGAGAATGATACATTGATTCACGGGGGAGCTTAGAGTACTTTATGGAGAACTTTGGATACAGGGAACTGAGGTACAAATGAAACATAATCAGAAGGAAAAAAGTCTTTTTTTTTTTTTTTTTTAATCCAATGTTGGACATACGCCATAGAGCTAAGAATGACAGATTCCTATTGGAACTACTCCTAGTACTACTATTACTGCTAATAGTGACTCATAGCATCGGGGTGTATTCACATTTTAATATAATTCAATAAGTATTTGTTAGGTGAGTTCTAAATCCAGGAGTTCTTTTTCCCTCCATCCGTCATTTTATATATTTTACCTATGTATATATATATATACATTTTATACATATTTTTATATATATATGTGTGTATATGGGTGTTCTTTTTCCCTCCCTCCATAATTTTATATATTTTACATACATATATATACACATTTTATACATATTTACATATATATGCATTTTATATATTTTACATATGTAAATATATATATTTAACATATATATTTAATTTATAACTCATCTCATCTTCACAATGATCCAAAAAGGCTAGCACATTATCACCACCATTTGAAGATGAGGAAACTGAGTTAGAGGGAAGTTAATTGAAAGAAATTAGGTTTATCCTGAGAGCAAGGCTAAATAACTCTAAAGAGAAAAGGCACTAAATTTGAAGTCTCTTGTGCAAGCATTATCAGAAGGAAATACAAGATTACATACATAATGTGTGTGGTCCTAAGAGTCCAAAGAAATGAAATACTCACTGTGGTCTAGGAATTCAGCAAAGTTCATGGAGGAGGTGGAAGGCAGGATTGATCTCCAAGGGTAGGGTGGGATTAATCAGATGAAGGGGGTGGGAGGCTGTTGCTGCTGCTGTACTCACAGGGGCAGGTGCTCCTAGAATGCTCTGGGGCTCACGGTGTACCTCGGGCCCAGTGGATGGTGTATCTGCAATGAGAAGAAGCATGAGAGGTCCTTAAAGTGCATTGGCCAGTTAGGTCTCAAGCAAACTAGAATTGGGGGTTTGAGTGTTTTGAGTATACTGAGGATCGAGGGGGTAAGCGTAACGGCCGTCATACTGAGCACAAACTGTGTGTATGTGTGTGTGCCGTTGCATATAATTATATAACATATACATTTATATATATTATATATAATATATAATTATATATACGCCCTTTGTAATATACATAACACATATACATATGTATGTATTAATACGTTCTAGAACAAAATAGACACAAAAACATACATGATATATGATGTAAGTATATTTTCTACATGGAACCATGCACCCTGAAATTATATGCATGTGTATATTTATTCTCTGCATGTTGATTTAGATATAGTCAGAGGGTATTATTCACTCTGCTGTAATCAAGAGAAGGGAAATTGCAAGAGAAGAAAGAATTTTGGAGAGTAAGATAAGCTTCCCTGAAACTTGTTATCTGGGAAGATTCTCACTCGACACACCAGAGCCTATGTTTGCTTCTTGAGTAAATGATCATTTTGTTTTCATTTTGCTTATTTATATTTTCTGTCTTTCTATAGCGAAAGTCATTATAGGTGAAATAATAGGGAAATATGTCTGTACGCAGTATGTTGCACAATGCGACATGGGTCCCGAAGTGTGTCCGCACACAGGCGTGTCCCCCCAAGTATGACACTCATGCCATTTGCCTGACCTCCGATGGCCAAGGAGGGATGTGCGTCAGCCCGAATGGGCCACCAGCCCCGCCTGCCAAGGAGCCTGGCGCAGCCCCTGTGGGTCCTTCTCAGGGAAGAGAGGATCCCTGCTGCCAGCCAGGCTGTCAGTGTGGGCTGGGGGGTGCTTCCCCCCGCCCCCGCCCTGGGGGGACGCCACAGCTGGCCTTGCTGTGACAATCTGATAACCTCCTTTCTCTTCAAGTGCAGAGGAGCGGGGACGGGCAGGATCAGATAGGACAAAATGGATTCTGACGAGGCCTTTTCAGGTTTTCAAAAGGCAGGTCTTCATTCAGGCCTGATATTTCATCTGGATTTATAATCTTCCCATTATGAGAAAATCAAAAGAGGTCATTTGGTGAGGTTTTATCTTCGTCTTCTTGTGAGTAGCCCTTATGAAACATTTATGAGTTTTCTGACAATATCAAGCCAGGCTTCTTTGCAATTCTTCCTTCCCCAGCTGCGCCCTTCGGAGGCCCTGGCTCAGCCCCAGGGATGGTGAGCGCGCGCCGGGCTGGCTCTGGAGGTTAACTCCTTCATGGTGACGGCTTGTCTTTCTGCAAATCTCCCCACAGACCACTACTCCCAACCTTCGGAAACAACGAGTGCTGAGTCAAATCGAGTGGCTCAATCTGAGCTGCTAATTCTCTGCCAGTTGCCTGTTTTGAAATTACCCCCGAGTCTGCAGCAGCAAACACGCCAGGTGATCTAAGCGGAGTTCTGAGTTCAATGCTGTGTCTTCCCAGTGGCGCACTCTAGGCCAGGGGGCAAGTTTGTTGGTCTCAGGCTCTTCATTTGTATAGTCCAGGTAAAGGGAGCACTCCCCGACCTGTGCTGCCATGTGGAAACAAACTGTTAGCAAGGATTTTATCCATACTTAACAGCTGCTGAAATAGGAACAAAAAGTTATTGATATTAGTAAGTTACTTTTCAAAACATCAATTGTATAGTGCACGTCAGACCCCTGCATCTGCAGTGCTCTGATTACAAAGATGAATATGGTCACAAACAGCTAAGATCTCAGACAGGAAACAGAGGAATAATGAGTTAAATATGATGAACATGAGTCCGAGGTATAAATGTCAATGGTGAACTATCCACAAGTTAGTGAGACCAGGAAGAGAAATAATTCAAAACCTGATTGAGCATCTACTATGTGCCAAGGAATTAAAATATCAGTTCAATTATTTCAGACAATCCCTCTGTTCCGCAGATTTTGTTTTTTGTTTTTGTTTGTTTTTTGGTTGTTTTTTTTTGGTTTTTGGTTTATTATTATTTAAATTCAATTTAGTTAACATATAGTATATTAGTTTCAGGGATAGAATTTGGTGATTTATCAGTTGTATACAACACCCAGGGCTCATTACAATACGTGCCTTCCTTAATACCCATCACCACGCTAACCCATCCCCCTAGGCCCCTCCTCTCTGAAACCTTCAGTCTGTTTCCCGGAGTCCATAGTTTCTCACTGTTTGTCTCCCCCTCCGATTTCCCCCCCTTCATTTTTCCTTTCCTTCTCCTAATGTCCTCTGTGCTATTCTTTATGTTCCACATACGAGTGAAACCATATGATAATTGTCTTTCTCTGCTTGACTTATTTCACTTAGCATAATCTCCTCCAATTCCATCCATGTTGATGCAAATGGTGGGTATTCATCCTTTCTGTTGGCTGAGTAATATTCCAGCGTATATATGGACCATATCTTCTTTATCCATTTGTCTATTGAAGGGTATCGCCCCTTCTTCCACAGTTTGGCCACTGTGAACATTGCTGCTATGAACATTGGGGTGCATATGCCCCTTCTTTTCACTACATCTGTATCTTTGGGGTAAGTACCCAGTAGTGCAATTGCTGGGTCATAGGGTAGCTCTATTTTTAACTTTTTGAGGAACCTCCATACTTTTTCCAAAGTGGCTGTACTAACTTGCATTCCCACCAACAGTGTAACACCCTTTCTCCACATCCTTGCCAACGTTTGTTGTTTCCTGCCTTATTAATTTTTGCCATTCTAATTGGCGTAAGGTGGTATCTCAATGTGGTTTTGATTTGAACTACCCTGATGGCTAATGATGTTGAACATTTTTTCATGTGTCTCTTAGCCATTCATATGTCTTCTTTGTAGAAGTGTCTGTTCATGTCTTCTGCCCATTTTTTGACTTGATTATTTGTTTTTTGGGTGTTGAGTTTGAGAAGTTCTTTATGGATCTTAGATACCAGCCCTTTATCTGTAGTTCACTTGCAAATATCTTCTGCCATTCCATGGGTTGCCTCTTAGTTTTTTTAATTGTTTCCTTTGTTGTGCAGAAGCTTTTTATCTTGATGAAGTCCCAAAAGTTCATTTTTCCTTTTGTTTCCCTTGCCTTTGGAGATATGTCATGAAAGAAGTTGCTGTGGCCGATGTGGAAGAGGTTACTGCCTATGCTCTCCTCTAGTATTTTGATGGATTCCTGTCTCACATTGAGGTCTTTCATCCATTTTGAGTTTATCTTTATTTATGGTGTAAGAGAATGATCGAATTTCATTCTTCTATATGTAGCTGTCCAGTTTTCCCAGCACCATTTATTGAAGAGATTGTCTTTTTTCCATTGGATATTTTTTCCTGATTTGTCAAAGATCAGTTCACCATATATTTGAGGGCCCATTTCTGGAGACTCTATTCTGTTCCATTGATCTATGTGTCTGTTTTTGTCAATACCATGCTGTCTTGGTGATCAGAGCTTTGTAATATAGCATGAAATCAGGCAACATGATGCCCCCAGGTTTGTTTTTCTTTTTCAACATTTCCTTGGCAATTCAGGGTCTTTTCTGGTTCCATACAAATTTTAGGATTGTTTGTTCCAGCTCTTTGAAAAATGCCAATGTTATTTTAATAGGGATGGCATTGAAAGTGTAGATTGCTCTAGGCAGCATAGACATTTTAACAATGTTTATTCCTCCAATCCATGAACATGGAATGTTTTTCCATCTTTTTGTGTCTTCTTCAATGTCTTTCATAAGTGTTCTGTAGTTTCTAGAGTATAGATCCTTTACCTCTTTGGTTAGGTTTATTCCTAAGTATCTTCTGGTATTTGGTGCTGTTGTAAATGGAATCGATTCCCTAATTTCTCTTTCTACAGTTACACTGTTAGTGTATAGAAAAGCAATTGATTTCTGTGCATTGATTTTGTATCCTGCCACATTGCTGAATTGCTGCATGAGTTCTAGTAATTTAGGGATAGAATCTTTGGGTTTTCTACATAAAGTATCATGTCATCTGCAAAGACAGAGAGGTTGACTTCTTCTTTGCCAATTTGAATGCTTTTTATTCTTTTTGTTGTCTGATTGCTGATGCTAGGAATTCTACTACTATGTTGAACAATAGTGGCGAGACTGGGCATCCTTGTTCTATTTCTCATCTTAAGGGAAAAACTCTTAGCTTTTCTCCCTTGAGAATGATATTTGCTGTGGGCTTTTCATAGTTGGTTTTTATGAAATTGAGGAATGTTCCCTCTATCCCTACACTTTGAAGGGTTTTAATCGGGAAAGGATGCTGTATTTTGTCAAATGCTTTTTCCGCATCAATTGAGAGAATCATACAGTTCTTGTCTTTTCTTTTATTAATATATCCTATCACATTGATTTGCAAATGTTGAATCAGCTTGCATCCCAGGAATAAATCCCACCTGGTCGTGATGGATAATCCTTTTAATGTACTGTTGGATCCTATTGGGTAGGATCTTGTTGAGTATTTTGGCATCCATCTTCATCAGGGATATTGGTCTGTAATTCTTCTTTTTGATGGTCTTTGCCTGGTTTTGGGATCAAGGTAATGCTAACCTTATAGAACAAGTTTGGAGGTTTTCCTTATGTTTCTATTTTTTTGAAACAGCTTCAGAAGAATAGGTATTATTTCTTCTTTAAATGTTTGGTAGAATTCCCCTGGGAATTCATCTGGACCTGGACTCTTGTTTTTTGGGATGTTTTCAATTACTGCTTCAATTTCATTACTGGTTATTGGTCTATTCAGATTGCCAGTTTCTTCCTGTTTCAATCTTGGTAGTTTATAAGTTTCCAGGAAGGCATCCATTTCTTCCAGGTTGCTTAATTTATTGGCATATCGTTGCTGAATATAATTTCTAGTAATTATTTCTATTTCCTTGGTGTTAGTCATGATCTCTACTTTTTCATTCATAATTTTATTAATTTGGGTCCTTTCTCTTTCTTTTGGATAAGTCTGGCTAGAGGTTTATCAATCTTATTAATTCTTTCGAGGAACCAGCTTCTAGTTTCGTTGATCTGCTCTACTGTTTTTCTGGTGTCTATTTTGTTGATCTCTGCTCTAATCTTTATTATTTCTTCTCCTTCTTGCTTTAGGTTTTATTTGCTGTTCTTTTTCCAGTTCCTTTGGGTGTAAGGTTAGCTTGTGCATTTGGGATTTTTCTACTTTTTTGAGTGAGGCTTGGATGGCTATGTATTTCCCCCTTAGGACTGCCTTTGCAGTATCCCATTGGTTTTGGACCAATGTGTTTTCATTCTCATTGTTTTCCATGAATTGTTTAAGTTCTTCTTTAATTTCCTGGTTGACCCAAACATTCTTTAACAGGGTGGTCTTTAGCTTCCATGTGTTTGAATTCCTTCCAAAATTTTCTTGTGGTTGAGTCCAGTTTCAAAGCATTGTGCTTTGAAAATATGCAGGAAATAATCTTGATCTTTTGGTATCAGTTGAGACCTGATTTTTGACCCAGTATGTGGTCTGTTCTGGAGAAAGTTCCATGTGCATTTGAGAAGAATAAATATTCTGTTGTTTTTCAGTGGCATGTTCTGTATATACCTATGAAGTCCATCTGGTTCAACGTGTCATTCAAAGCTCTTGTTTCTTTGTTGATCTTCTGCTTAGATGATTTGTCTATTGCTGAGAGTGGAGTGTTGAGGTCTCCTACTATTAAAGTATTATTATCAATATGATTCTTTATTTTGGTTAACAGTTGGCTTATGTAGTTGGCTGCTCCCATGTTGGGGGCATAGATATTTACAATTGTTAGATCTTCTTGTTGGATAGACCCTTTAAGAATGATATAGTGTCCCTCTTTATCACTTACTACAGTCTTTACCTTAACATCTAATTTGTCTGATATGAGAATTGCTCTCCCAGCTTTCTTTTGAGGTCCGTTGGCATGAAATATGATTCTCCATCCCCACACTTTCAGTCTGGACGTATCTTTAGGTTCAAAATGAGTCTCTTGTAGACAGCATATGGATGGGTCATATCTTTTTATCCCATCTGCAACCCTGTGCCATTTCATGGGAGCATTTAGTCCGTTCACGTTGAGAGTGACTATTGAAAGATGATTTTATGCCATCATGTTGCCTGTGAAGTCCCTGTTTCTATAGATTGTCTCTGTAAATTTCTGGTCTGTATTACTCTTGGGGTCTTTCTTCTTTTATAGAATCTCCCGCATTCATATTTCTTGCAGGGCTGTCTTGGTGGTCACATATTCTTTCAGTTTCTGCCAGTCCTGGAAGCTCCTTGTCTCTCCATCCATTCTGAATGACAGCCTTGCTGGATACAGTATCCTTAGCTGCATGTTCTTCTCATTTAGTACCCCGAATATGTTTTGCCAGCCCTGTCTGGCTTGCCAGGTCTCTGTGGACAGGTCTGACATTATTCTGATGTTCCTCCCTCCATACGTAAGAAATATCTTACCCCCAGCTGCTTTCAGGATTTTTTCCTTGGTGCTAAGACTTGCAAGTTTTACTATTATATATCAGGATGTTGAGCTGTTCTCATTGATCTTAGGAGGGATCCTCTCTGCCTCTTGGACACGAACGCTTGTTTCCTTACCCGATTAGGGAAGTTCTCATCTATGATTTGTTCAAATATATCTTCTAGTCCTCTCTCTCTCTCCACCCCCTCAGGGAACTCAATAATTCTTACATTGGAATGTTTCATAGCGTCATTAATCTCTCTGTCTGATCTCATGGGGTATTAGGAGTTTATCCCAGGCCTCCCTGGCTTCCTTGTTTTCTATCATCTTATCTTTTAGCTCACTAATTCTTTCTTCTGCCTCATGTACCCTGGTTGTCAGGGTATCCAGTTTAGACTGCATCTCATTCATAGCATTTTTACGTTTGGCTTAATGATTAGATCTCATTTCTGCCCTTAGAGATTCTATATTGTAACTAATATTTTTCTCAAGCCTAGATATCGACTTCATAATTGCTACTCTGAAATCTATCTCTGACATCTTGCTTATATCCATATCCATTAGGTCTGTGGCAGAGGCCATAGTCTCTGATTCTTTTCTTTATTGGGGGTTCCTCCTCTTAGTCATTCTGTTGAGGGGTGGTTGAGGGAATGTATAGAGTTCCATGTATTAACTATGACCCAAGCAACATGCACCCATTATAAATTTATAGGGACCTTAGGGTTGTTGTCCTCTTATTCTTCCAGCCTGTCTTCTGGGGGAGGGGCCTGCTGTGCTGTTACCCATGCAACCCTGCTTGGGTAGAGTTGCCCCATCCCCTGTCAGGGAGGTGGGCTCAGTGGGAACTGGTTTCTTGAGCTTTTGATCTCTGGCTTTCTGCAAAATCAGAGCAGAAATGACCACACCAAACCCCTGGCCCAGAGCAGAGATATTGTAGTCTGCTCTTCACTGAGCTCTCCAGGACACACAGTCTCCATTTCGCTCTGCACTGCTAAAAAATGCAGCCTCCCTAGTGGTGCGCCCCACAGCAACTCCCCCAGAGGTCTATCCCAGGGCATGTCTCTGCCCTTTGTGTCTAAAACTGTGAGCCACCCCTGGTTCGTGCCTGTGCACCTGCAGCTCCTGGATCCTGTCTGGAGGCTGCACTAAAGTCCTTTCCCCTCTGCTACCAGTCTGGGAGTCCGTGCCCGGTTCCCAGCACAGGACACTTTTGTGCTCTGGTGTTATGTCACCTTCCTGGTGCCAGTTTATGGAGGCTCCCTCCCCCTTCTGTTTATCTTCTCATATCTGCCCACAGAATCACGGCTCCACCCTTCATACTTCGTGACCGCCGGAGATTTTCTGGTTGTAGAGATCCAGAAATATATTTTTACATCTCAGGCTGATTACGTGGCTGTTTAGAATGGTTTGGCAGATAGCCAGCTAAATTCAGGGTACCAATTGAAATAGGGTCCCCTACTCCTCACCATCTTGCCTCTCCCTCCCAGATCATGTTTTCCCTTTTAACAGGTGAAAAAGAGCTCATGCTTAGAAAGATGGAACACCGGCCTAAAATGTCACAACTTGTAGGAGTCAGAAAACAGAATTTGAATAAGGTACATCCAATGCCAAACCTATTCCTTTCCCACCACACTGTACTTCTTGTACTTACTGTCCTCTCTTTATTGGAATACACTCCCCTGCCTCTATTTACCCAGCAAGCTGCATCGGCTAAAGGTCCCATCTGCATGCAGATCCTGTACGCCTGGCGGCTCAAGGAAGACTTTGGTGTCCCCTAAGCACAGTCTACCTCCTGAAGCTGTCCCTGCTCCTCCAGCATGACCCAGCTCCTCCCCCATGCTCTCTGTCACTTGTACACATCTCCTTTGATGCTGGTCTTCTACATGTGTTTTTCTTCCATAAATTATAAGCTTTTTGTTAAAAAGAGAGATGTCTTTTTTTTTTTTCCTTTTCATCTCATCTTCCTATCGTGGAGAAGACACACAATGAATGTTTGTTTAAAAACAAAAACAAGACCAAATCAAATGGTATCTTTAATGTTTTCCATTTTTATTCAAAAGGTAGAAGACATATAAATTTGTCCAACATTTCATAAAAAATCTGAAGAGTTTATATAATTCTAAGAGAGTTTTACTTTCACAAAGTCAATCGGCAGACAGTTGTCTTCAGCCTGTTACGTACAAGGCTGGTGCTGTATGTTGTATGCACTGCAATTCATGTGTGCGAAACAATAGCTACTCGCCTTTCAAGGACACAAAACCTACTGAGGAAAATATGTTTGTTAAATAACATACTGATGCTTAGCCTTTAATTAATGTCAAGAACTGTTAGAAGTAACACACACATATTCACACACATTTATTCTAATCCTCACAACAACTATATGGGGTGATACTTTTTTTTTTTTTTTTTTTTTTTTAGAATTTTACTGATGAGAAAACAGAGTCCCGGTGTCATGGACAGCTAATAATCTAAAGATTTTGGTATTAGAACCCAAGCAATCTTCAGACTGGCACAGGAAAAGGACATTAGGGAAAACTAAGGAAATCCTGGTAAAATATGGACTTTAGTTAATAATAGTGTACTGATATGGGCTCATTAGTTTGACAAATGTACCCTGTAAAACTTTAAAGGCAGGGGAAATTGGGTCTGGAGTGTATGGGGACTCTCTGTTATCTTTGAAACATTTCCTGTAAATCTAAAACTCTTGTCAAATTTAAAGGGGGAATAGAACAATGAGAAGAATAATTTGCACAATATAACTTATGTGGTAAATGCTATTTGTACCTGTAATATATATATGTTAATATATATATATTACAAATGCATAGAAAACAGCCCAGGAGTATACACACTTAACATTTAATAAGGTATACACAAAGTGTACACACCTAAGAGAGTTTAATTCTTAAGGAAGGGAATGTATATATTTCCATAGTGTTTACATTTTTTATAATGAGAATATTTTCTTGCTTGTCATTTTTTTTAGCTAATGCAAGTAAAATAATAAAAAAGACCATATTCAGAGATGTGCAGAGAGGAGTCAGCGAACATTTCAGACAGCAAGAACATTGTAAGCAAAAGGTCAAAGCTTATAATGTGACTTCTCTCCTCTAGGGAAGCAGTGAAGTACAATGGAAAATATATAAATGTACAAATTACTCATATTCTCCCAATGAATTCCCATCCAGCTTCTACCCCCTTCAACTTTTACCATAAATCCAATCTACTTACATCCCATCTACTTAAATCAGGGGTGCACCTGCTCTGCTGAAATGCTGGTGGGGGGGGGGAGGTAAAATCGAGAAGCATCCGTTACCTTGGCCAATGGCAAGCAGTCTTGGATATGGAGCAAATGGAAAAGCCTGTTCCGACAGTTGCCTTTTCCAGAGTCTTCAATTATATCTGAGATGCTGCTGTAAAAACTGGCATTTGAGCAATAACAAGTCATTGCAATTCTCTCTTTGGGATTGGGGATTCATGAATTATGCATATCTATGCAGATTTTTCACCTGTGACAGGTGTAGTATGGGCAATTTCCCTAACATATTAAGAAAACCAGCCATAATACCAGTAATGGATATAAATGAGATGTTCTCATCAGTTTATTTAACTATTTCACATCATCACGTGGCGGGAGAACGCATGGCACGGAGCTCAGTTATTGGTGGGACTCCTGTAGGTAGCAGCCCTTCATGCTGGCTTCTTGGTGGAAAGATGGACAGGTTGTGTCTTGTTTACTGCTTCATTCATTTATTTATTTTTCTGCTGAACTGTACCACCTGAGTCGTGGCACATCCCATCTGAAAAACCAGCTGGCGAGCTCTGCGGAGCATTTCCCTGAGAGATGAGACAGATGTCAAAAAGGGGAGAAAAAATTATGTGCAACTACTACCCCCTCTGGATACAGCTGCAAGGTGTTATAGCTTGAAATGTTTTGGCTTTCGGGCATCTGGGTCTCATAATTCTCCATTCCGAGGCCCCTCATTCTCTGTAATCACTCTGACCTGGCAAAGTCCTGAGTACATTATAACTAAGGAAATCACGTACTGCTTTTGGTACCTGAGGTGAACTATGCATGCTAAAGAGTAAGAAACCACTTTTGTGGTGAATAATCTCTAGCTCAGTGGCAGCTCCGAACTGGGGGACCCCAGGTCTTGCCATGACTCTGGAATTGACCGGTAGTCCTCGTTCTCGGGAAGCAGCTTGACTTCTCTGGGTCCTTCTTGTCTTATCTAAATGTAAAGCAATAGGACTTAATGATTTCAAGTTACATTCCAGTCATATAAGCCCTACTGTGAGTCTTTCCTTTGACCATCTACTCTGGCAATGTAGGCTTCCCAGGGATGCGTGTGCTTACGTGAAACTGTGCAGGAATTTGAAGTGGAAAATGTTTATTTGTTATTTTATTTTATTTAGAGAGGAAAAGGGGGGGAGAGGTGAGAAAGGAAGAGAGAGAATCTTAGGCAGACTCCAGGCCCAGTGCAGAGCCAGTCAAAGGGCTCAATCTCACAACGCTGAGATCTTGACCTGAGCCAAAATCAAGAGTTGGATGCTTAACCCACTGAGTCACCCAGGTGCCCCTGAAATGGAATGTGTTTAAACGTTGGGTGTATCCCACTTGGTTGCTGCACTTCCTTTCAAACAGCAACGCTCTGCAATCTACACGGGCACTAACAATGCTTCATTGGTGTGGTCTATATTGTTTCTGCCCACTCAGGGTTATTCCCCTAGCCTTCCATGTATAAACCTGGGGAGCGGCCCGCATCCTGAGCATTTCCCCAAATAATCCACACGCAGGAGGGACCACATCACATGCTGTGGCTTCTCACTCACACTGTCTCCTCTCTCCTTACTCTACTTCATTGGGCATTTCCTTCATGCTAGCCAAACCCTAAGGGTGTGCCCTTTGACCTCCCAGCTGCACCCTGTGTGGCCGGTGCCTCCCACCCTGGCTCAGATTGTAACTCCTGTGGGGAGAGAAATATTCTGCCTTCCTGGCCGTCTGTAATGGCTGTCCAAAACAGCAACTGCAAAACAACAGCAACGGACGTTCTCTGTCTTGGTATAGTAGAGATGATCAGACAAGGATGGCGTTGTTTCCCTTGCTTACATTAAGAAACAAAGTGAGTCAGAGTGAACTGTAAACAAATCACAACGTGAAAGTTACCAGAATTGCTGTCAGTATTCAGGGTAGGAAAAAAAAACCCCAAACCCTTCATTTTTCTTTTCTTTTCTTTTTTTCCTTTTCCTTTTTTCTTTTCTTTTCTTTTTCTTTTCTTTCTTCCTTTTCTTTCTTTCTTTCTTTCTTTCTTTCTTTCTTTCTTTTTCTTTTTTTCTTTCTTTCTTTCTTGTTCATTTAAAAATTGATTATTTGAGAGAGAGAGAGAAAGAACAAGCAGGAGGGGCAGAGGGAGAGAGAGAATCTCAAGCAGACTCCTTGCTGAGCTCAGAGTCTGACACTGGGCTCGATACCATGACCCCATGAGCAAGACCTGAGCCAAAACCAAGACTCAGTCGCTCAACTGACTGAGCCACCCAGGTGCCCCAAACCCTTATTTTTTCTTGAAATCATCATGAAGGTGAACTATAGATCATGGTCATAGTTGAGTTGAACCTTTGAAGGAAAAACAGAACAAGGTTCTTAGCTACTATATCAATGCATATTTCACACAGATTTTTAATTGTTAAATTATCTGTCAGAATCTCCAACTAGTTCTTGTACTTCTTAAGGGCAGGGATCATGTAAGCGTATGCCAAAATGTGTTTGCTTAATGAGTAACAATCTTTGCATGAGTTCCATCCTGTTTTTTAATCAGCAGTTTTTACTGGTGACTGAAGCCCCAAAATCTCCAGGAGGGGTAGCAGGCACCTCCCTTTCATAGTTAGATAAGCTAATATTTGGAGGGATCGAGTGACTTGCCCTGTGTCATGCAGCTGACACATGACAGACACACATTTCACTGTTGCCAGCCAGCTCACAATCCCTGCTTTCACGGACACACATCTCAGGCTGCTTGGTTGCGGTCTCCTAGGCAGGACTCTGGGCAAGGATTCAGACTGAGAATTGCCAAACTGCATTCAACAACACGGCTCTTGACCATGCATGAGCTGGTATTTAATAACACACAGGCCGGCCATCCTGCCTGTGATGAACTGTGGTTTATCTGAATACCCTTGAGACAGTATATTCAGGAGGTCTAAGAGACAGCCCTGCATGGGTAAAAGGATGCCAGAGTTTTTCCTGAGGAACCTACAGGAACTCCTTGCATGGCCCTTAACTAATCCTGCTACCTGGGCAAGTTAGAGGACCTCTCCCATGACAAGCTCCTCTCCTTTGATTTAAGGAAAGAGATACCTGGCATTTGATGAGAGGGGAGGTGCTGACAAGATGAGCGTACGGGTCAGCCTCAGACGCGATAGTGAAATAAAACATATAGACGCATATAGATGGTGCTTTTTTGTATACGGTGCCATTCCGAGTGCTTAATGTGTGTGAATACACGTAATCCTCTTAACTCCATAAACATGTAACAGAACACCCATCTTCCTCCCATGGAACTTTGAGAATCAGAGAGAAGTGATTGGGTCCATGTTAAAAGGCTAATAAGTGGCAAAGCCAGGATCTGATCCCAGAGCAGACAGAGCTGACTCCGGATAAACAGAAAAACATCCTGAGGCTTTAAACTATTCCTACTCTCTGTGATTGGATGAAAGGAACAGACCAGGTCAGACTATTTTGCTGGATTCTGCCACATCTGTAAGAGAGCTACTTTGAGTGGAGCTCAGTCTCTAGAACTCTGTTGTAAATGACGGGGAGAGGGTGAGCCATGGCAAGCCTTGTCACAGCTCAAGGTCTTTCATGGAGGAGTTACATTGAGCCTCGTGTCATTCATTGCCCTGGTAGAACACACCCCACACTTGGTAGACACTCAGGGGAGGTGCTGTGCACGGCAGCTAAGTCCACAGACTCCAGCTGCATCCAGTCCCCATCCTCTCTCTAGGTGTGTGACCATGCAGACCGATTAATTTCCCTCCAGCTCGGCTTACTCAACTTCAAATGGTAATGATAACTTGCCAACCTTTTTAATTCATTATGACGATTAAATGATTTATAAAAAGAAAAAAATATATATACACACAGCAGTACTTCAGATACCCATGTATAACTCTCGTGTCTCCCCTGTGCCTTCTCTTCTCCAAGTTAAGTATCCCCAGGTCCATCATCTGGAACTGTTTCTAGATTGTTCGGCATGCCGGTTGATCTCCTCTGGACATGGTCCAGATGGCCAATGGCCTCTTCAAGTTTAGCAACCAGAGCTGAACAGTTCCTTAAGCAAAACTTTATGCATCCCCCTGTCTCTGCCAGCTGCCCTGTGTGGCAGAGTGATAAACAAAACTTACTGCCCTTACAGGTAAGAGTAAAGCTTTGGTGACTTTGGATGTGAGGTTTCATGAGATTTCACTTCAGCCTCTCAGAAAGAAAATCGAGTGCTTTTCTCTCCTTCAACTACTTCCTTCCATGATCAAAAAGCAGAAATTCCGGGTAACCAGGGTGGCTCAGTCAGTTAAGCGTCTGCCTTTGGCTCAGCTCATGATCTCAGGGTCCTGGGATCGAGCCCTGCATCGGGGGTCCCCACGCTCAGCAGGGAGTCTACTACTCCCTCCCCTCTGCCCCCACCCTGCTCATGCTCTCTCTCTCAAATAAATAAAAATAAAAATGAATCTTTAAAAAAAAGTAGAAATTCTGTACGCCATCAAAATGAAGTACTTGGATTCTCAATTAGTCCACACTCAGTTTTCAAGAGTAAGAAAAAATATTTTAAAGTTGCTTTTCCATATGGCTCTCTTTCATGGTAATCCTCTCCTCTGAATAAATTAGCATTTTCTCAGATTGTAGGAGCTGCAGGTGGACCTGGACTCTCTGGCTTGGAAAGAAGCAATGTTGCCTTATTCCTTAAAGCATCAAGCAGAAAAGTAGGATGGTCTATGAAAAAGAGGCTCGAAAAATGGGATTCTAGACTTTACATTCACTAGACCAGCTAAAGGGTGATCTAGTCTAGCTCAGAGGGTGGGAGTGTTTATTGAGGGTGGGGCCAAAACTCTAGTGAGTAATCAGTGGACTGTGCTGAGTTTACCTTCTGCATGCAAATCCGGGGCCCTGGGTTGGGTGAACAGCTGGTAGGGAGGGTGGATTCCCTTACATGGGATGCTGGACTATTTTGGATGATAAGAAAGAATTTTTGAGACTGTGGAGTCTGAGGCTTCTAATATTCATCCCAGTTAGTACTGTCAGATAAAATAGAGGACACCCCATAAAATTTGAATTTGAGATGAACACATATTTGATGAATATATTTGAATAAGTGTTTCCCAAATATTGAATGGGAAATACTTAAACAAAAAAGTCGTCATTTACATGAAATTCACATTTAACTGGGTGGTATGTATTTTTATTTGCCACCCTGGCAACCCTAATTTCAGGGGAAGTACACAAATGTGGTAGACATCGTGGATCTGAGCTCTCAAGAATGGGGAAGTGTCAAATAACTGCCTTTTCTATAAAATTGAGAGTTAAAGGGATAGCATCAGATGGACGTAAATGAGGATAATATACCTTAAGGCATGTGAACATTTAAAGCTTTGGCCACTTTACAGGTAATCTAGGAAAGAGACAGGTAGACAGACAGACACGAGCTGGGTTTGCAGTGGTTGTCTGAATTCGCAAAAACAATTCCTGGGACAGGGAATCGAGACAAGTGATTTACTTGGAAGGTGACCCTGGAGACATCGGTAGGAAAGAAGTGATAGCAGGTAGAGGTGAAAGCTGGTGCCGGCGCTCACGAGCAGGGGCTCTGGGTGGGCTGCAGAGTCAGTCCTGTCGGAATCTGTGGGAGGTAGTGTCAAAGATGTCTAAACCCCAGAGTCCGTCCATAAATGTGTGCACGCACACACACATGCACACACATGCACATACATGCGCACACACACACACACACACACACACACTCACAGGAATATTACTCAGCCATAAAAAAGAATGAAATCTTGTCATTTGCAACAGCGTAGATGTGTCTAGAGGGTATAATGCAGACAAATACTATATGATTTCAATCCTATGTGGAATTTAAGAAACAGAACAAACAAAAAATCAGACTCTTAAGTACAGAAAACTGGTGGTTGCCAGAGGGGAGGTGGGTGGAGTGGGAAATGGGGAAATAGATAAAGGGGATTAAGACTACACTGATGAGCCCTGAGAAATGTATGGAAGTGTTGAATTAGTCTATTGTATACCCGAAACTCATATAACACTGTATGCTAATTATACTTCATTAAAAAAATAATAATAAAGCTCAGAATCATCCCAGCTTGTTAGGACTGGCTGAGTGCTGTCCCGGGAGCTGTCCCTCTGGCACCGCCAAGTCACTGGTACCCAGTGAGGGAAAGCCCCACGTGGAAGGTGATAGGTGCTTACATTAGGCACCTTCAGAAGTCCAGGATGATATTTGCTGAAGAGCCATAGGTTGGGCATTCACGGAAGCTGCCACAATGTGTCTATCAATCAATATATAGAAATAGAGGTCAAACCTACTATAAATTTTATGTTATATTTAGATACATAGTCAGACCATATCTGTATGGTTTCCAGTTGTTTGTCATCTTGGTTCGTCTTTGTACTATTTTGTCTGACCTCACCAACCCCGCAAGAAACCCCACACTTGTAGGTCTCATTATGTCCCCTGTGGGCTCATGCTCTCCAGATTCTCTCCACGATTAGTCCCGGGACCAGCACTCACCATGCATGGCCTTGCCCTGCTGCATCTCTACCCACGAAGGCTAACTCATTCTTTCTCCGGTTTTCAGATTTCTGTACTACTCTTGTATTTCTCATCGAACACCCAGGAGTCAAGCTTTAGTCCATTAGTTGTTAATGGGTCTTACCCTGAATACTTTACTGTAAGAAAGTCACACTCGGGGAAAAGTGACCAGTATGAGGTTATGGGAAAGACCAAAAGTGGAACTATTTTTAAATTCCAATAAGAAGTCCAAAAAATAGAAATACTAGTGATCCATCAAGACATGGATATAATTTAAAGCCCTTGGGTTAATTTCTGTCACCACACATTCTGTGAGTCTAGCAACTGCATCTCTATAATTCAGCTCTCAGAGAAAGTCTGTAATAGACTATTTATGAAAGGGGCCGAGTCATACCCCAAGGGCAGCCGTGAAACTCCACAGTGTCTGTGAAGAATTACCTTTCACAGATATACGTGGGGCTCCAATGGGTCACAGCCTCTATCATTAGAGCTACCAACATGGTTTTATAGAGGTGATATTTTTAATTTGAAAGGGAAACATTTGCTCCCTGTAAGAAACAGCTAACTGTACCACACCAAATACAATGGATTCCTTTCTTTTAAACTTCTCTGTCTTTGATTCCTTGACTGCTACCAATGGGGAGGGATTTGGTGCTGTTTTCTGGGGGGGAGGGCTTTGGGCATGCACGGTAACTTCTGGTGAAGCAACATGGTCACAGAGCAGAGCCCCAAGAGGGAGACTACTCTATCTGAGCCACGCCTGCGACCTGAACACCGGGATGCGCTTGCCGTCCGCTGTGGGGCCCGGGCGTAAGTCCGCGAATGCCTGCTAGGTCTCCGTGCTGACAGCCTTGTGAGGCTCTGTGTGTTGCCACCGTGTCTGGCTTTTCTAACCTGAAGAAGGCCTCTCTATGGACATCCTCCATTTCTTGTCCTCTGTGTCTTCTAGTCGAACGTTCATGGATCCAGCCAATATAAGTACAGGATACCTCCCAAATCGGAATTTCAGATTAACAAGAATACACAACACACACGTTTACAGAATAATATAATACACACAATACACATGTATGTATGTGTGCCTATCACACGTATGTACACATACCCACATTGTGTTTTTGTTTGCTTTTGTTTTAGTTTGAGTATGCTCTGTGAAACACTGGGGACACTGAAAAAGAAAATTGTTGTTTATCTGGAATTCAGATTTTCTTGGTGTTTTATATTTCATCTCACAACCATGTTGTTGTCCCTGCTTGCCTGGGCTGGGATCATTTGCTCAGCCCACGCCCTCACCACAGTCTTGCCCTGAATGCCACTCCAGGTGGACACAGGTCTTGATCTCAGGGTGGCTTCATGCTTCATGGCTATGCTAAGTGGGCACTGTTGAGGACATTCATGGGGGTCAGGCCCCTGGTCCCACCACCGTGTTGACCTCCTTCCAGAACATTCTGAAACATTAGAAGACCCTGAGGAACAGACTGGTCCACCAGGCCTCACTGATTCCTCGCCCTGCCCTTGCTCGTGCATCACAGTCAGAGCACACAGAGGCTTCAACTCCCTTCCGGTCTGGCCCTTCACAAACTTGAAGGGACATTCCATGTCTGAGTACATTTTCCCGAATTCTGTTACGAGCACAAATATCTTCCCCAGCATAGTATTAATTCTATTACTTTTAGTCCGTTTCCAGGTACTCTGTAGTATGTCACTCCCATACCTCTTCCGCTGAGGATGCTCGCTGAGCTCCACGTATGTATGTGCTCTTTCACTAGCTTCCCTTGTCTCGTGTCCTTTTATTACTCCTGTTTGCTCTGAATTTAAGGGGGAGTCTTAATTATCATCATAGTGCTCAGAGTTGTTGCCCTTGCCAGAAAGAATAAAAAAGAATCACTTGTCCAGTGCCCCTTTAGATGTCAAGACTTTTTACTGTGAGATATTATCTCAAATTATTACCAGAAATCTGTGCATGTAGGGAACTTCGCATTTGCAGACTTACATAATTGACAATCAGTAAATTATCCAGATCAAAGCTGGAAACATGAGAATGGTGGGATTCTCCTCATTTACTATGTGCTCTGTAGAACAAAATGTAAAGTGCAAATAGAATTTTCTTTTTTCTGAGGCGCCTGGGTGGCTCAGTCATTAAGCATCTGCCTTCGGCTCAGGTCATGATCCCGGGATCCTGGGATCGAGCCCCGCATCGGGCTCCCTGCTCTGCTGGGAGCCTGTTTCTTCCTCTCCCACTCCCCCTGCTTGTGTTCCCTCTCTCGCTGGCTGTCTCTCTCTCTCCATCAGATAAATAAATAAAATCTTTAAAAAAAAAAAAAAAGAAAAGAAAAAGAAAGAAAGAAATTTATTTTTTCTGTTATCCAGGTGTTTGGATACCTGGATGACTTGCCCTTCACCCCCTTTCTAAATAAATAAATTAATTAGTTAATTAATTTGTTATTTTAAAAATTTGGAACACTTCACAAATTTACGTGTCATCCTTACACAGGAGCCATGCTAATCTTCTCTGTATCGGTCCAATTTTAGTATTTGTGCTGCCAAAGTGAGCACTTGCCCCTTTTTTAAATTTTTCAATTTTTAAAATATTTATTTGTTTATTTGTTATCTGTTTACTTGTTTGTTTATTTAAGTAGGTTCCACACCCAGTGTGAAGCCCCATGCAGGGCTTGTACTCACCACCTTGAGCTCAAGACCTGGGCTGAGATCAAGAGTCAGACACTTAACTGACTGAACCACCCAAGTGCCCCCCAACCCGCCCTTTTTTAAATGAATTATTGGAAATATCCAAATGATTCCCTGAAAATTTCACTTCATACCATGAATTCACATGGTATTGATTAAGTGTAGCTCAGAAATTGTAGCAAAATTCAAGGTGCAATACAGGGCTTCATATGCCTGATTCTTTGTCAAAGGTGGACAGATTAGTGACCAAGTCTTTTACCTACATCCCAGGCACAGAGCTCGACTACATTTCCCAGCATCACTTGCAGTTAGGCAAGGATATGTGATGGGTCATGTGATAAGAGTGTTCAGAGGAATGTGGGCAGTAGGGACACATTTCCATGTCCATCCCATAATGCCATCTCCTATATTGACCTCTGCTGCCTTTCCCCATCCACAGCTGCATGGATAGGACTCGGAATTTTGAGGTTGGAGCAACCACAAGATAAAGACTGAGTCTCTGTTAAAGGAGTCTCCTAGGACAATCTCCTGACCTGGAATACTCACACTGAACACATTATGAGCATCAAATAAAGTTTTATTGAATAAAGGCGTTAATTTTTTAAGAGCAGCTAGCTTTCAAAACTAATGGACGACATTCATTCATTCATTCAGTAAGCCAGTAAGTAGTTCCTGAGATATATGCTGAGTGCTCCCCATGTGTGGCAGAGGCTCCGTAAGTCATATACTTTGGTAAATGAAATACACATACTTATTGCCATGGTGGAGCTTGCAATTTACTAAGGAGAAGGGACAGCAAGGAAAAATTCAGGAAGCATGTACCTTGTGATAAAGGCTATGAAGGAAACAAGTGGGGAAGATTGTTCCTCTGCTAAATATCTGCCTATTTACGGTGGTTATGACTGAATTCTTGGAGGAAGTGATGTGTAGGCTGAGACAGGGTGGATGCAAAGGGCTAGCCATGCAAAGAGTCAGCAAGGAGGGTATCAGGAGTCTGGAACACTAGCGTGCATCGAATTGGTAAAGACATCAGTGGGGAAGGAAGCTCCTATTCCTGACCTGTAGTGAGAAAGCCAGAGAATGGGAAATTAGAAAAGTTGGCAATGCATGGGGTATGTGGGCCATATGGGTCACATAAAGGTATGGAATTTAAGTGCAAACAGGTTTGTTTATACCCTAAAGGAATTTAAGCAGAGGATTGGCTTAAGAGGAGTGATATTTCAAAATATCATTTAAGCTGCTGTGCACAGAATTGATACAATGCAGTGAAAGCAGAGGTGCAGAGGAAAAAGATTGGTGTATTTCAGTACTAATGATAAGAGGTGATGGTGGCTTAGACTGAGTGAGGTGGTAGGAAAGGCGGAGGTAAGTGGGCGAATCCAAGACCTGTTTGGGATGTAGAATCAGCACACTGAATTAAAGATTGTACTTGGGGGTACAAAATAGAGGGGTGTCAAAAAGGCTCTCCGGTTTTATAGTTTGATCACATGGGCCAACACAGATGTTACGACAGGAAGGGCAGAGATCAAGTGAAGACCAGGTTTGAAGACAGGATCGTCTTAAGAGATCAGTTTTGGACTTGTTACGTGTAAGATGGGAGATATATGGAAATAACATAAATGGCCATCAAGGAATGAATGGACAAAGAAAATGTGGCGTATACGTACAATGGGATACTAGTCAAACCTACAGAAGAGGGACATCCGGCCATTTGTGACAACATGGAGGAACCTGGAAGACATTATTCTAAGCCACATTAGCCACACATAGAAGGACAAGTACTACACAATACTGCTCATACAGGGCATTTAAAATAACCAAATTCAGGGGCTCCGGGGTGGCTCAGTCGTTAAGTGTCTGCCTTCAGCTCAGGGCGTGATCCCATGGTCCTGGGATCGAGCCCCGCATCAGGCTCCTCCACTAGGAGCCTGCTTCTTCCTCTCCCACTCCCCCTGCTTATGTTCCCTCTCTCGCTGGCTGTCTCTACCTCTATCAAATAAATAAATAAAATCTTTAAAAATAAATAAATAAAATAACCAAATTCATAGAAGCAGAGAGTAGAATGATAGCTGCCTGGGTCTGGGGGGCAGGGGGAGTAGGGGAAACAGGACGTTATTAGTCAAAGGAGACAAAGTTTCAGTCATACAAGATGAACAAGCGCTTGAGATCTGTTGTACAACACAGTGCCTGTAATTAATAACACCCTACTGTATACTCAGGAATGTAGTAAGAGGGTAGATCTCATGTTAAGTGACCTTCTCACACACATGAAATATTAATAATCAATAAAGAAGGTGGGAGGAAACTGCTGGAGGGTACGGATATGTTTATGGCATAGACTGTGGTGATGGTTTTGTGGAGTCCTATATGTTAAATACGTACAGTTTCTTGTGTGTCAATCACACCTCGATACAATCGTTTTTTAAATTAATAAAAATATATCTTTATACATCCTGAAAAACAAATGAACCCGAGAAGTTCTGTTACACACTAGTGCGTTCCAAATTGCTCACTTCTGTTCTCCAGTTCTAGTCCATTAAAAATGTTAGTAACATCCAGGGGAATACACTTCCCGGGCACTAATTGTGCTGTTAAGGGAAAAGTGAATAGATCTGCTTTAAGGCTGAATTATTGGAATTAAAGAATTCATTAAAATCTCTACATAAGCCCTGTTGGGAGAAGCAGCACACTCTCTTTGCAGTTAGCTCTGTGCAAATCATCCGCTGGAGAGGTAGAGGGGAATTACCTATTTTATGATTCCTGTTGTAAATATCACCCTTGAGTGAAATAAATGGTTTCTTTACCTCCCCCCACCCCCTCCTTTTTCTCCCTGAATGTATCTCTATTTATCTGTCTTTCCCTCTTTGGAGGCTAACAACAAACCGTAATTTATTTCCTTTGTGGTTAACCTACCAGTCCTCTCCACACCATAGGTTTGTTTATTTAACAGACGGCTGATGCACGTACCCTGTGCCACCTTCCTCGATGTGTTCCAAGGGGGAGCTACCTGGAAGCCTCTGTCTGGTCATCCAGGGAGAGAACACACAGCAAAGCAGGGGTGTGAGTGAGAATGCCATTTTAGGGGGCAAGGGGTTGGGGAAGGAACTCAATGGAGCTCAGGCATTTTGCTTGAGTGTCTGAGTCAATAACGCGTCGGTGGACAGAGTGGAAAACGTGAGGACAGAGTGCGCTTTGACCGTTGGGGCATACTGAATTTGAGTGCGCTGAGAAACAATGAGACGGATGTGTCTGTTAGGCAGTTGTGTATTTGGGTCATCTCTCCCTGTGGATAGCCATTTAGCAGCCCAGAGACGATGTCCCTTTGTTCACCATCACCTAGACACGGAAGAGAAAGAGGGAGCACAGAGGCTGTAATGGTGCTAAGCATCTGATTCTGGACCGTCTCTCGTGGTAACCTTCCCAGAGCTTGTGACACGCAGGCTGTGACCTTTATTCCACAGAAGGAACCTGAACTTCAGGAAATGAAGGGACCTGCTCCTTCCAGGACTCATCCTTCAGTCGGGGGATTCCAAAGCTCTAGTTTTCAACTGCACGGAGCAGGGGCCATGGTGTCTTTCCGATGATGGCTGGAGCCTGACTCTTAGGTAACACTTTGATCTTTCGTTGTGCTGCAAATATCTGAGAGGTGTTTGACCTTGTCTTGCATATAAAAGAGGCCCCAGTGCTTGCCAAAGAGATAGATGAATGAGAAATTGGTGGTAAAAAAGATTGTGTGATGTAAAATCACCCTGTCAGGCTACAGAGACCTATAAAGAACGGATTTGAGTATTTCACACTCTCCCTCTGATTGAAAGCCTCCTGCAGACCCATATCAAGAATAGGGCACAAATACTTCAGATGGCCTTCTAGACTCTTCTCAATCTAGCCCAGTGTATCTTTCCAGATTTTCTTCCCACAGTCCCTGTTTTCACTAAAGATTCAGCTGTTTTGTACTCCCATGTTGCCCTCATCTAGTGCTTTCTGTTAACCTTTCGTTAATCATTTTCCCTGGAATATTCTCCCCTAATCATTTAAGATCTAATTCCTATTCCACATTCTATACCAGGTATGTGACTTTTCAACCCTCGGAGCTTCTGAAACGGAGGCAAACTTCAAAATACATACATACATACATACATACATACACACATACATACATACATACACACATACATCACTCCATGCTGAAGCATCTGAAAAGAAAACACAATAGTCATTTTTCCTATATTCAAGTTAACTGGAGTGTTCGTATGGGTCTGGGTGAGGATATCGATGGAGGCTTAGAGACGGACAGATAGGAATGCAAATTCATGCATACACATTACACATTAAATATTCATAGTTATTGTCAGGTAGTGGTGGGAAGGTAGGGCACCTGAGGGAGGAGGGACTTAGCCAACACACCAAAACACCAGCTTTCTCTCTGGGAAAGCATCTATAAAATGCTTTTGAATATGACCAAAAAAAAAAAAAATGGCATACCTAGGGGAACTTCAAGGATTTGCTCTAGCTTAAAGTGTGTTCAAACGTGTGTGTGTGTGTGTGTGTGTGTGTGCTTGAGTGTTCTGTGGGCCCTGAATCCGTGATGAACAATGGAAAGAAATAAGGATGAATTATTAGTGTCTGAATCTTAATGGATTTAGGTAACATCCTAAGGTGATTAGGTTCTGAAGGAACAAATAAATCAAGGCATTTAATACCTGGGACATAGCTTGTGACCTCGTTGGAAAGGCAATGTTTCATTTGGGTTATATTGATCTGGGTTTCAATCCATCATTCTCAGTTACTAGCCATGTGACTTTGGATATTTTATTTAATCCATTAGTCTCTATAAAATAAAATAAAAATGACTGTCTGCTTTGAGGGTTCATAATATAATATACATAAACTTTCTGGAACATAGTGTGTTCTTGATTCGTTTTGATTTTATGTTTAGCACAGTATTTTAGCCATCCTTTTGGTTGATTTTAGGTGTCAACTTGACTAGGGCACAGGGTGTCCAGACTTTGATCAGACTTTATTCTGGGTGTGTCTCTGAGGGTGTTTTGAGGGGAGATTAACATTTGAATCAAGAGACTGAGTCAGGCAGAAGGTCCTTCCTAGTATGGTGGGCCTCATCCAATCAGCTGGAGACCTGAATAGGAGGAAAAGGCTGAGCAAGAGGGAACTCTCTCTTTGACTGAAGGGCATCAATCCTCTCCTCCTTTGGACTTGGATTCAGACTTGAAGTTATATCATTGGCTTTCCTGCTTCTCAGGCCTTCCGACTCCTGCTCGAACCGTCGTGTGGCCTCTCTTGGGTCTCCACGTGTGGACTGTAGATATCGGGACTCCTCAGCCTCCGTAATCACATGAGCCAATTCCTTATTATATATCTCTTGGCAGATAGAGAAAGAGTGAAAGAGATAGAGAGAGAGTGAGGGAGGAGAGAGGTAACACTTGAGGAAGGATTTTTCTTCTTTAAATATGTCATGAAACAGAATAGTGAGGAGCATCTAGCAACTTTAGGATTTCTCTGGCACTTGTGGAAAACAGAGCAGATATGGCAGATCCCGGAGATCTGGCGGCTGCCTGAGCTGGAGCTCTACATGGCAGCAGTGGGTATGTAGCCCTGCAAGTAAATTAGAAATTAAACTAAATCTCGAACGGTTAAATATCTACATATAGATATGTATGAATACTCGTATATATATTCGTATGTATCTACATCTATCTGATCTGTACCTATCTTTCTATCTCTGTATTTATCTATGTATCTATGACTCTGTAGATAGGTGGTCTGCGTCTGTATCTCTGTATGTATGTATCTAACTCTTTATCGATCTCTGTGTCCTGTCTGTCTATCTATCTATCTATCTATCTATCTATCTATCTATCTTGTATTGATTCTGTTTCTCTGGAGAACCTTGACTAATACATCCACTAATTACACAGGAAACAGCCTGTGTCTTAGCTTCTCCCAGAACAGAGTGTATGCAAACACATGTATGCAGATAGTTTATTTCAGAAAGTAATTCCAGGGAATAAAAGTGGGTGATCTGGAAAGAATGAAATAAGATTGCAAGAAAAGCCAAGCCAAGGGTGAAGAATCGAGCTGGCTACTGGTGAATTTTGCTTGGACTCTGTAAGAAACTGCTTTGAACATGCCTCCGAAGGACCTCTGTGAGGCACGGTAGAAGCGGCGCTGGACCCCATGCCCCATTGGTCAGAGACACAGTAGGACTGACAGCCCTGTGTATTTCCTCGTGCTGCACAATGTTGAGTAGTCAAAGTGAGATCAGCATGGTATACTCGACACTGGGATCGTTGGACTACAGTTATGTACTTCTGGTTAATGCCATGATGAATGGGGTCAGAAGGAGACAAGATATAAGACATTCTCACCACACCCCATTAGGGTGATGCAAGTTCTGTCCAAAGCAATGTGCTTTAATGGAAGAAGTACCACCTTTTGAATCAAAAGACTTACAAGAGGATCACAATTTGGGGAAATAACAGAGGAAGCATGAAAAATGGGAAGATGCTTCTTCTTTTTTTTTTTTTTTTTAAATTAACGGAGACACAGAACGATCTGATCTGATATTGTTTTCTGGCCACAGGCTTTGTTGTAACTTCCCCTTTCTGCTGGAGGGTCCTGTACTTTTCCTTTCATCTTCAGTCAAGAGGGTGGCTCTCCTGTCATGATGTGTGGTTGTCCATGAGTGAGAGGCTGTGTGGGGTACATGGGATGGAGAGAACTGTCTTCTTCCTGCACCAGGGAGAAGCATCAGGAGCCAGGACACCCAAGAGTTAGGTTTGCTCTGCCACTTGCTAGCTCTGTGATCTTGGTCTACCCTTGTCCCCTCTGAGCCTCTTTTGTAAAAGGGAAGACTCTGATGGACTCTGCCCTCCTGGAGTAAAAACTAAGTCTTGTACCATGGTCATAGAAGTGAAGAGAAACTGTCGCCCTACCCACGCGCCCCTTTATGCTTGCCATGCAATTCTGTCTCGTCCAGATCCTTATCCGCTGCACAAATGAGTCTGGCGAAATGCCTCCTCACTCCTTAATGCAGCCCCTTTCAAGAGGAACGACATTTTCACACATTAAAACAGAAAACACAAATGAGTCATTCTCTCCCTGGTGACCAGACTGTTTATTCAGTAAACATTTTCTCCCTCGAAGCCCTTTTCAGAGCTCCCGCTGTGCGTTGTCATTCAACATCTTATTACATGAAGTCTGTGCAGCCATGACTTTGGACTAATGGGGTTGCAGCCAGTCTATTTTGAGGATGGATTCATTAGATGCTAATTGCACAAAGAGTGTCCAAGTTAATTCCCACCTCTTCCATTTGTCTATTCCTGGACCCTAGACAGTAATAGCTAAAACCCATCCATCTCCATGGTAACAGAGGAAGCCATAAAGAACCAACAGAGCTTGACCATGCTAGGGGGAGACAATCTGTAGGTAGGAAGAAATTGCATTTTAAACAGGGTGAGTGCCAGCTTTCAGAATAGGGTGCCGTGCTCAGACGAGGAGAAGATCTGCAAGGACACTGACATTCACCCCAGGATTTGGTAGCCACTTAAAGGAGCCCCAGGTAGAGGGTTTGGCAGAGAATATGCCAGGCAGGAAAAGCAAGTGATAGGGTAGCCAGTTACATCAGGAACAGTTGCTGAAATGCAGGGGATTCGAGAAAAGAGAGTAAGAAGTAGTTGGGTAGCATGCACTCATTCAGTCAGGATGTCCTAGATATTGTCCGCTGCTTACCCAGTAGAACAGTCTCCAGCCTGGGGATGAAGTCTCGAGTAAGACGGACAGACACACATGGCTCCAGTTCTCAGGAAGCACGCATTCTTTCAGTGCATAAAAGCCAGGACTAAGCTGTCAAGAAAATACACAAAATAATTATCAACCTCAGGAAGTGTTGACAAGCATAGGGACAAGGTTGGCCACGAAATGGAAAAGAGCAGAGGAAGGCATCTGGATTTGAACAGTCAGAGAACACCCCTGTGAGGGAGGACAGACAAGGGCTGAAGGGCTAAGAGCCAGGAAGCTTCCAACGACGGGAGAACTTGCAGTCAGAGGCAAGGGCACGGGTGATGGCTTATGAAACATGTTCTCAGCATCTCCTGGATTTATGTCCACCTCTGCCGTGTTTTCCTTCATCAGACGATGCATGTAACCGAGCTTGAGGGCAAATCAAATCATCTCCAAATTGGAAATGATTTTTGTTCACTGGTCCTCAATGGAGGAGGTCAGGAAATTTGTTTTCACGATGCTTATTGTTGGAAGAGGGCAATACCCCATCACACAGTCTCCTCAAATGATCAGTCATGAGAAAGTTCTGCTCACTCAGATTTCCCTGCCCACAGCATGAAGCGGGAAGAGGGCAGAGTCCCCGAGGAATCTCTTTGGAAAGTACCAGCTGCTGCAGGCATCATGGGGTCGATGGTGCCTGGCCCAGGCCACGGCTGTCCCCACCTCTGCCAGCTGAGCTGCCAGAGCTGTCACCTGACGGTGGGACCTTGGCTTGTCACCCCAGGAGGGGCTTAGCTGCTCCATCCCCATTGCTTCCAGGGGCAGCAGGCCTGACATGTCAGGTGGGGATGGACTGATCAACTCAGCTTCCCTCCTTGTGGCTGGCAGCAGTGGGGAAGAAGAGCAGAAGGGAAAAGGATCTCACAAAAATATCAGGAGAAGTCACATAAAGCTGGCTGACAAGCTAGAAGGGGATAGCAGGGAACACTATGTCGAACAGGCTAGTGGAAGAGAACGTCTGGAAAATTCCTGAGGCGTAGGATGGTGCCCTTGCTAGATTCCATGGACTTTCTGGAGAATGTTGTATGTGAGGGCCAGGTTCATTTAAGGACTCTCAAATTCCTGATGGTGGCCACCAGAAATCCTGACATCCAATTTCTTTCTTCCCACATCCTCATTTCTCTCCTGCCCTAAATCTTTGCTGCAATGTACTGAAAAACTAATTAGGCAGATAAGACAAATGAGTAGTTCTAGGAAAAAAAAAAAAAAGAAAGAAAAAAGAAAAGAAAAAAAAAAGAAGATGTCTTTGGTTTCCCCTGCCTGACAAACAAATAAAAATCTTCAAAAAATAAACAAACTTTCATCACTGGGAGATTGAGGAAATGACTACCACATAAAACGGAACATCCAGAAATAGTATCGATCCATCCAGGGAGGAAAGAAAGGAGGGAAAGCGTGCAGAGCCTGAATCATAATTTTCCTTACGAGGAATATATTGAAATTGGTAGAAAATAAATGGAAACTGACAAATTCTAGAAATATTTCCTTATCTTAGGGCTGAGGCTAAAAGTAGAAGCAGGTAATAGAGGAGAGAAAAGCCCTCCATTTGGGATGCTGTCACTCTGGAATTCTGAGTTCTCTGGTCAGGAAAGAATGAACGCATCCCAGGGAGTGTCACGCCAGGAGCCTCCTGGAGCAGGGGGATGGAGAATCTGCCCACTGTGGGGCACCAGCTCCCCAAATAAGAAAGCTGCTTGTCTGAGGAGCTGGTGGTCAGAAGTCAGGACACGCTGTGGATGTAAACATCCTCACTCCAGCTGCAATTCTTTTCACTCTCTTCTTCTTCAAAAACAAAAACAAAAACAAAAACAAAAACCAACCCAGCATTTGTAAAGGCCTCTGGCCAGGAAATTTTGGGGTAATCCTCCTCCTCTTCCTTCTCCTCTTCCTAAACAAAACCAAAACCAAATCAAACACTCAGGGCAAGAGAAGGCAGAGGAGTAGAAGCGCTTTCCAAATTTGTTTTGAAGTTCCCTTTCACTAGTTGATGGGTTTTTTATAATAGTGGGAGAAAAGAGAGAAGGGGAGAGAGAGAGACAGAGATGCACAGAGAGCGAGCGAGAGAGAGAGATTGAGTCTTGGTATCAAGGACAGGATAATAAAGTGAGCGCTGCACGTAGGCACATCTGAATGACGAGACTGAGGAATACTGCCTATCAGAAATAGAGAACAGGAGAAGCAGCAGTGGCTGGAGAGCTGGTCTGTTAGTGGAAATTGTTCAATAATATAGTGAAAAAAATTTCCTTGAATATGCTACGACCCTAACTTGTTTTTCATCTACCAGAGACCATTGAATAATTGGACTGTCAACACAAATTTGCCATTCAGTCAGAAAGATTAGGATTTAAAGGGAAAATACTAAGGGAAACCCAAGTGATCAGTGAGAGGAATCAGGAAAATCTATTGACGTTATTTTAGAGAACGTCATATTTAACTCATTGCTTTCTCCTTTAAGGAAGTTGTGATAGGGATAGATAGATGATAGATAGATGATAGATAGATAGATAGATAGATAGAGATAAAGATAGATGTAGATTTCATAATGCTGTTGAGTAAACAGTTTGTTTAAGAGAGTGGAAGCCATGTTTTTTGTCCCAACTAGGGTAGGATGTAATGGGGAGCATGAGTGGATGCTTGTTAGGAGAGGGGGACAGAGGTCAAGAAAGCTGATATCAGTCCATTCAGCTGACAGCATCATAATAGCTCGTTCTTGAGAGCTGTAAGAAAACCCCTTCATTGTTTATCCTCTTGGAAGATCCTGCGAGTGGACAAGAGTGAAGTGGATGGTTCTTTGGGGTTTGCATGGAAGCTGATTCCAAGTTCCTAGCTGCCTCCATCTCTGCCTGAGCAATTAAATCCAGAGGACAGCCACTTCCCTCCTTTCCACCTACCAGACCACACAGGCCTCTCATGGGCAGATCCCCATGGGGGGGTCATGGTGGGCAGAGGATTCTGGAAAATCGTATGTGATGCAGAGGGATCTTGCAGGGAGCTGTGGTGGCACTGAGCAGACAGAAACCAGAGTGGTGTTTATCAGAGACATTCTGTAAGATGGGAAACTGAAAACCATCTCAAGTTTTCACAGATGCAGATTAAATAAGTAATTTTGGATGTATAAAATATAGGCATTAAAAGGATAATAGATGTGTAGGGTATGTGTGTGTGTGGTGTCCGAGTTATATTGTCGTCTTAGCTAAGAAGCAGAGCCTTTGGGGCGCCTGGGTGGCGCAGTCGTTAAGCGTCTGCCTTCGGCTCAGGGCGTGATCCTGGCGTTCCGGGATCGAGTCCCACATCGGGCTCCTTGGCTGGGAACCTGCTTCTTCCTCTCCCACTCCCCCTGCTTGTGTTCCCTCTCTCACTGGCTGTCTCTCTGTCACATAAATAAATAAAATTAAAAAAAAAAAAAAAGAAGAAGAAGCAGAGCCTTTGACAAGGATTGGTGTGCAAGGGGGTGATTCATAAGGTGACCTAAACAATTTAAAGAAGCTTTAGTAGGGGAGCGGAGACATGAGACAAGGGAGGGGAGGAAGGTAATTAAAAATGTGCTTCTGAGCAGGTTACTACTCCTCTCAAAGCCCCAGAATCTCGGGAAGACAGACGCACACTGGAGCCATGCTACTTAAGGACCCTTTATTCACCACCTGCTGTGGGCTACTCAGGTGGCAGTCAAGCCCCAACACCCTGCTCCACCCTGCAGGGCGGGCTGCAAATCTGTGATTGCTCAGAAAGTATTTGTCATTGAGGCCACTAAGATGTGTGTAAAGGCAGGGTCACCGCAGAACCCTGATGACTCAGACAGCAGGCAGTGGGTTGCTTTGGTACCTCTGCCTTCAGAAAACAGGGCCCTTTCTTTGGCATAGCTAGACAAGGCCAGAATTTGAACGAATTAGGTGAAGATTATTAACTTGGTAAAATATTGGCTTACAAAGCTCTTCCAAGAATTTTGCCATTTCTGTTTTAGGTGTAATAATTTCGCTTGACTTTTTTGTCTTTTTAGTAAAAAATAATTGAAGCTTATTTTTTTTCCAAATTATTTTCTAGTTAGAACTGTGCTTCTTGGTAGATTTTAAGTCTACCTACAATCCATTTCTTTGGCAAAAGGGTGGTTGGGCTGCCAACCATTCATTTAAAAGGCAGGAGCCTGCAAATTTAAGGAGAACATTGAGAAGGTAGGAGAAACCCTGAGAGCCTTGAACAATAGGAAATTTAATGGGATATTCTCTGTAAAACAATACAGGAAACCTATCTTTCTGTCCCGGATTTTCCACCAATCTGGTCTGAGATATTGGGGAATTCACATTCATTTTCTTGTTTTAGTATTTTCCAATTGTGTCACTGAATGAGTAGAATGGAGTGTCGGATTCGCCTCTGGGGCTCGTTGGTGACTCGGGCACAGCCAATTCCAGAGATGGGGAAGAGGATCGAGGGACACAAGTTCTGAAACTCTGGCTCTTATTCAACCAGATCAAAATCCATTTTTAATATATTTTTTCTGTTGAGACTCTAGATGATAATTTGTTAATGAGTGCTCCATAGCCAGAAACATATTGAAAATCCATTAGCCTAAACAATTTTAAACATCCTTTCTACACTAATATATTCACAGACCAAAAAGAGATACGGTGAAGATCATAGGTGAAATTTACCTCTTCATTTTAATTTCAGTGTAAATTTCATTTTGAGTAAATGGGAGATCTTCATCCTTACAGCAGCCTTTCTCTTTCGTTCCATCTTTTGTTTTACGTTTGTGAAAACCCTTCCTCCAGTTTACTATGTCAGTGGCATGCTCTGGATATGATGTAGACGGATTATTGTTTTAGAAAAGTCTGTAAGCAATTACAATCTACAATTTATGTCATACCTTAAATGGTGGTAACTGTGATTCATTTTAGAAATAGCTGTTATAATCGAACCATTAAAATTCCATAACAAACTACTATTCATAACCATTAAACTGAAACACTGCGTGTTTTGAAGATTTTTTTTTAATAGTGAGAATTGTTCTGTTAGCTCTTGGCTTTCTTGAAAGAACTTTAAGCCTCTTGGTGACAGGTTCCAACAGAGACCAGTTTCTCTAAGGTTTTAGCTTAATCAAACATTTGTTAATGAAAATTAATGACAAGGGTATAACTTTCTTAATTCTAAAATTCTTGTTGAAGACATAAAAGATGTGCAAAAATACATACTATTATTTAAAATAAATTGACAAAAGATAATTAGGCCAAGACGTTTAATCAACTAATGCAAGGAAAAGTCCAGACTTGCCAACAGAAATAGAATTACTGACTGACGCAATTACATGATGGAGCAAACGCAAGACTCAACCAGTAGACCAGTTGTCTACCCTACATTAATGATTTTCTGTCTAACCTTGGAGGAACACTTAATGTCCCTGGGTCCCAGGTCTTTCATCGATATACTGAACGGGTTAGACTACATGTTCTAGGAGATATTTCTGTATTTAAAGGCATAGGCTTGTAATGAGATAACCATGATACTAATTTTAAAAAAATGGTAGTTACTACAACCTCAAAAGTGAATCAAATCTTATCTTGTCCATGTTGTATCAAAAATCCCTGCAATGTTTCCTTAACTTTCTGCATAAATACTAAACTCCTTACTGGACATGAATAGCTTCCCACAGGTAAGGGGAGTTAGGGAGAGGGATCTTTGTGTTTGGATACGAATCTTTTTAAGAGTCATGAGTCCAATGAATAGACCCCTTATATTCTGTAGTCTTCAGTCTGTCATCTGAATAGTGGAGAAAATCATGCCGTGTTTGAAGACGTTTTGTGAGGAATAAAATTGATAATATAACGTAACTTTCATGGTGTAGGTGTTCAATAACTAGTAGCTGTTTATTGTATAGTTACAAGGATAATAGTATAAGAAACTATTTCATAACATAAGAATAATAGAGAAATTTCACATATAATAATCATTATCATCATTGAAGTTATTTAATGGTTTAGCAATATTATTTAACAAGGCACATTGTCTGAAGTTGATAAAAAACAAAACTGAAATGTCTTAGATACGATGAGAAATTTGTTAGCTCTTGTCATGGCAAAGGGCAAGACACAGCAAGAGACAATTTGATCAAAGGGCTCACTACCACTTGCAATAATTAATCCATGTCTCATCTTTGCATCATTCCTTTCATTGGCTTTGTCTTCTCCTACTGCTTTTGCCACTTGGTAGGGACTTGGCCACTTCTAGCTTCCAGGCTCAAGTCTTTAAGGTTTATAGCTAGAAAGAAAGAAATGAAGTTTCTTTTTTTAAAGAAAGATTTTATTTATTTATTTGAGAGAGAAAGACAGCACAAGTGGGGGGAAGGATAGAGGGAGAGAATCTTCAAGCCAGTTCCCTGCTGAGCACAGAGCCCAGCACAAGGCTCAATCCCACCACCCATGAGACCATGACCTGAGCTGAAAACAAGAGTAGGACACTTAACTGACTGAGCCAACCAGGCGCCCCAGAAATGAAGTATCTTATGCTTAGGTACAATGGGAATCATTCTGGAGAAGAACTCAGATGAGCCATGCTTGGGTCATATATCCATCAAAGTCATTGTGGCCACGGAGTGGACACACTGATTAGCCACACAGGAGCCACCTGCCCATTTGCCATCTTCAACCCAGTGCTGTAGCCAGAGAAGCAGGGACTCCCTTATATCTTAGAGATTGAGGATGCTGATTTGTATTTTTATCCTCAGAAGTGAAGTTGGCATCTATCAAGCCATTGAGTGCGTGGCCATGAGCCCACAAGTATTTCTGTGTGTCCACCAAGCCTGTTCAACACTGAGCAGCCTATGTCAAAGTAGCACCAAATCCGCTCCTCCCGGGTGTTTTATTTTTCTGCATCACTCCATCCTTAAGACCCACTGTGACTCAGTCTCAGCTAGACTAGATCATGGTTTCCTTTAGCCTTTTGCAGATGGTACTGATGGATTGGGAATAGATGCGGAGCATCTCAGTCGGGGAGCATAGCACCCTGGGCGCAAGGATGGCAGTCCTAGGCTGGCTCCTGCCTCATCACAGGACCTCAGGGTCATTTCATCTTTCTGATTGTTAGTTTACATATCTATGGAAGGACAAGTCTCCAATATAGGGTCTCTCCAACTCTGTTTTCTCTAAATTTACCTCTATTTTGATGTCTGAATCAAATGTACATTTGAGTGTTTTTCATTAGCATGTATTTTTCTGACATCATCCTTTTTCTCATTGAGATATCTACTTTCTTTCTCCCTTTTAAAAAATTAAGTGTATTTCCTCTTTAAAAATGCGTATTTCCTCTTTAAAAAATGGGCCCAATATCTGAGCCACTATGAAGCCACCATCAACTACCATTATTTCCTGGGAAAGTCTTTCAATTTTCTGTCTGAACTCCTGGATCTTATGTGGGATAAATTCAGATGCTTCTTTTTCAGATTTTATTAATTCACTCTTTGTGGCCTTGCTTCTTTTCCTCTCTTTGTCCTACCATCTCTTAAAATGGTCTTTAAAATGTTCAGTTTTCCAGTAACTGTTCTGTTTTTTACTATTCTCTTAGAATTCAGAATTCACAAACCCATGGACATAGGATTGTTAGATATCTTGTGTTTCTACTCTAGATGGATACCTAGAAATTTAAGCCTAGAAGGCATTCCTATAGTTTATATCTATACTTTTGTAAGATACTTTCTTTGTTAGAGAGATTTCTTTAAAGTATTGGAAGTTAGTCCATATTCCTTTTTTACAGATACTCTAATTCTATATATGTGCCAGAGAAAACCATTTATGAAATGAGAGAGAGAGCGAGAGAGCGTGAGCCTGGGGTGGGGGGGAAGGAGAGAGAGAGAGTTAGAAATTGTAATACAAATTCAGTGATTTTCTGTTTACTTTTTCTTAACTTCCACCAAATTTTAAACTTCCTGGAAGCAGAGACTGTGCCTAATTTATTCATGATTATTTCTCCAGAGCCCAGCAGAGCCAGACATGTAGGGGACACTCAACAAATAAATATCAGAAGAGAGAAAACATAGTATCACTCTTTAGTACATGTTACGGTACAAATACAGTGCTTTCCTGTAGTCTAATATTTAACTACCATTTACTGGGGTTCTTTTCAGTATTGCTTATCACTGTGAAGACACGAAAAGATAGCCCTTGATTTCTAGGAGCTTAAAGAGCTGCTAGAGAGATTAGAGGTTTTGGTCATAACACTTTGTAGCTTATTTTACTCTGTGACAAATGTCCTCTTCCCTGCCCCATGCTGGCTTCACAGTCCCATCCTCCCCACCTGCTCAGTGGCTGGTGGGCTAATAACTGTCCTGCAATGTCGTGGGGAGCTGTCTCAGTGGGCTGGCCAGATTATGTGGCTGGTGAGAACTGGAAGCCATTGGATGCCATTGCTTTTACTCATCTCATCCTCATCGTGATCATTACAACAGTGATAGTGATAGCTAATATTTTTCAAATTTACTTTGTGCCAGGTACTGACGGAATAGTTTTATTTCATTCCACGCAGCCCTTTGAGGTGTTTACTATCACATCCCAGATGATAAAAACACACTGAGGAGCATAAAGAGAAACCAAGTACCTTGCTTAAGGTCACATGACCAAAAGAGAACCCAATTGCGAAGCCATGCACCTGGACTTTACAGTGGTCTGCATGCTGCTCCGGAAGAGTTACAGGGATGCTTAGAAATCAGTGGGCATTGACTGTATGCCAAACCTTGCTCTGCCTGTTGTCTTATTTAATCCCGGTAAGGACCCCACAAGGCAAGTATTTGGTTACCATTTGCAAACGAGCAAGCAGAGGCACACGGAAGAGGTTGCACAGCAGTCCCACACCCACACAGCTGGTTAGCGGAAGAAGGGGGTGGATGACCTTGGAGAGGGTGACTCATACACACACTGCTATGCAGCCTTCTGACCCCAAAATCACGCTGTTTAACAGGCAGTGACTGTCTACTCCATGTGAGTCGCTCCACTTAATTCTCATAAAAGCCCTACGTCACCAGTGCTACTAGCCCTGTTTTGCACAGAGATAAGAAAAGCTCACATGAGTTTGCAGAAATAATAAGTGGCAGAGCTTGGATTTGAACCCCGACAACCTGACCCAGAGACCAAGCTGGGAACTGCTGTGCTGAATCATCTCTTCGATCTGGGGACTGGAAGGGCGCATGTCAATACCAGGAAGAGAGGCTGGATCCACTAAGATGATGAACACCCCTATGAGGTGGCCACTCAGGGGTCACAGGCTGGGTTACGGTGCGTGGCTAGAGTCACCGTCTAACACAGCATGTGCACTCGAACCGTCCCATTGCAGAGTGTACTGCCCAGGGCTGCTCCAGCACAGCCCCCACTCCAACAGCCCGAATGCTGGTTCTAGCACTTCGCATGCCTGTTCTTCCCCACGAACTCCTACTTAGACTTGGCTCCTTCCCTGAACACTTGTCTGACCCCAGCAACACCGCTTATGTGTTATCTCCTACAGTGACCCGCAAGAAGGAGCCTGTCAATTACCAACCTCCAGACTTATGATGTTTCCCTTACTTTCCTCCCTCCCGCCTTCTCTCCTTCTTTCCTTCCTTTCTTTGTTCCTTCGTTCATGCCTTCCTTCCTTCCTCTCACTCTCTTGCTCTCTTTCTCTTTTTCTCTCGATTCTTCAGAAAGAAAGAGAAGGTCTTCTTAGAAATGAATAGATGATGATGTCCCCCTGCAGTTTTCTTCCCTTCCAGTGAGAGACCCTGTCTCAATAATTGCAGAAGGTTTCTTTTGAGCATCAAGAAATGCACACGCACACACACACACACACACACACACACAGGCACACATACAGAGATATGCACACACACTCTGAGCTTTTATTTAGTAATACAGAAAGTATTTATATTGCATTAAATAATGTCTTCCTCGAAGCCTTGTGTGACACCAAGAACAAACATACTATCTCCGTTCCGTTCCTGGAATCTGAGATTCAGCGTAATTAACGGTAACTCTTGGAGTGATGCAGACAGCAGGTGGCTCATTTGAGATCAGTAGCTGGAATGTCCTCTGCCAGGTCCAGTGTCCTTCATGCTGTACCCAGTCACCTTGAGAGCCATCCCAGGACAACACAAGGACAGGGGGAGTACACTCTGCTGCGGTTTCCAGACAGCCCCTGCCCCCAAATTTATTATATCCCTAATTACTTACATCTGTGGTATCAGGATGATTTTAAATCAAAGTCTAGAAAGTTGCTTTATCTCTCATTGTGGAAACTGTTTCTGTATTTAAAACCTACCGAATTCAAATTGTAACAATTTTTTTTCTTTTTGTATTTCGATCAAAATGATTTAGAATAATAGGCACAAATGTATTCAAATCAAACTATTTCTATTCTCCTGATAAAGTTGGGAAATATTTTAATAAAGCATGAAGGATAAACTGAACCATAACGGAGTGAAGAATTAATTTGCTAGTAACCATGTCAATTTTACTAACGTGCATATTTGAATGAGGATAGGAAATGCCTTTTGGAGAGAGACATGTGTACTGTAAAAAAACCTCTCGTTGAATTACAATTAACACTATAAAATGTGGCAGGCTGAAAAGTTGGGAATAATAAAATATGATAGCAGCACTGACTTCCTTGATATCACAGAGTGTGAAGGAGCCAGCGAGAGAGAAAGGAAATCCTATTTTATGGGCACTTCTCAAAGTGTACCTGTCTTAACTGTATCTTCTATCACATGAGCTGGTCCTGTTTTTGGATCACCTGCTGAGTTGCTGTTTTGAGTGTCTCCTAAAATGGAAACTTTCAAGGTATAGCAGGAAAAGGGACACTAACATAAAAAAAAAAAAAAATCAAGACTAAAATGTAATGCTTCAGATAAATCCCAAGTCTTAACTCCTTATGTGAATTACCTCCGTACACTTCTAAAAGGATCAGGATTTGCATCAGGCAAGAACGAGGTGATTGGAGGGAGTAACTCTTGACAGAGCTAGTATTTTTGATCCTGACAAACGTCTATACCCATCAGAAAATAGACATTGTTTATAAATAATTCATGGGACGTGATGGATATAAGCATTACTATGAACGTGTGCTTCTACCCAGTGTATGTATTGTTTTCTTTGATTTCCCCCAAGATCATGTAAACTGAATTAAATGTGTTCAAGGCTACTTGAATCCATGCCACCTGAGTGTCTTGACTTGGGACGTAGGATGTCCTGACTTTTCTCAAAGAGAATTGGGTACTTTATTGAGATCTACCGGTACCATCGGGGTTCACGTGGGTGGGAATAACACATGGGACTGACTGAGGGTCATACCTCGGTGTTCATGCTGGGCTGAATCCCACCTCCGCCCTTTTAACACCTCCTCCTCACGGCCATGATCAGAGTGATTCTTTGGCTTGGTTTGTGGTGTGAGAGCTATTCATCGGTTGGACAGGAGGTTTCATTCCTGCGGTGTAAGCACCGCAATGCCGTCGGGAATAAACAGTTTCTCAAAAGGCTGATAAATCTTCCCCATTTGCAATGAGATGACTTCTCTTCATATATCATGGGCCGGTTCATTTTCTTAGGCATGTAGGACAGTAAACCCCCCAGGGGGACTGCATACCTGTGTGGACTGTTTGGCCGTTACCTAGCGGGGGATGCGGTATGCGCAGAGAGGCGGGTGGACTCCGGATGGTGTGTTGTATCAGGATGCGTTTCCTCCTGTGGATCCAGTATTAACATGCATGCTTCTCTCATTCTTTCTCCTCCATTCAATAATGGCTGCCCTTTCGCTATCAATTTTGGAGCAGTTTTTAATTAAAAGTGATGGAAAAAAAATACCAATTTGTAACCTAAATAAAATTACTCTTATCAGACATAATATTTATCTACCATCTATTATATGTCCGTTTCAATATACTTCAGGTGGCTTTTTAAATGAGTAAATGCTCTTTGTTGCTTTTGGTTTTACAATTTTGAAAGGACATAATACAAAATTAAAATTACAGATGCCTTCACATCTTTCTAAATGTCCCAGATTTTAGCCTTACTGTCAGTGTCTCTGGCTTTATCGAGCTTGAAATAGATATAATAGAAAGGGTGTATTGTTATTTGCCTTTGCCAAAATATGCCATTCTCTGAATTGGTTCTGTCTCTCTCTCTCTTCATCTTCCTCCTCCTCTTATTTTTCTTCCTCCTTCTCCTCACTTCCTCTCTCTCTTCTTCTCCCCCATGACTGCAATAGTACAATAAGCGTCAGTGAAGAAGAATTTTAGGCCATTCTTGTATCTCTTTTATTTTTATCATGATACGGATCTTTAAAGCATTTATTCTCTTGCTTTATAAAATAAATGATAATTCAGACTCTGCTTTCTTATGTCCAAGGATAAGGAACTTGCTTCTAATTAGAGAAGCCAATTTAATCTTTGGACAGCTCTGAAAATAAAGTTTTAAATGTATCATATGATTTCAACCCATCTCAGATCCTAGTATATAAAAGAGATACAGGTACAGATTTGCTCCATAGTTTACAGAAATAATAAACATTAAAAAGCAATAGTACATAATTAGTGGATGAATCTTTAATCTTTCCAATTGAAAACCAAAGAGTCTAACATTTCTTCTTTTACATGTAAGCATTTTTCTTTCCTTAATGGTTAAATAAGTACCAGATTCCATTACTCCGATCAATTACCCAATCTGTTATTTCTTTTGTCCTGCTTATAAAGTAAGGGCAAGCGATGATTACTTCAAATTTGGCTTCCCTTTGAATGTTTTCTTGACAGCTATAAAAATCTGTCTTTTGAAGTGTGGTGCTAGCTGAGTAGGAATGCATAATTTAGGTTGCATAATTTGATAATAAAAATAAAAACTCAATTTGTCGATGAATAGTCATTGTTACTGTGATCCATTCTCCAGCAATGACTGGAAGTTTTGGGGCTGAATGATCCACATGTGCTTTTCTCTTATGTAAATCCAGCAAAGAAAAATGCCTTTTAAAATTTCTACAGTAGAGAAGCCTGTGTGGTTCTGTTGGTTAAGCATCAGACTTGATTTCAGCTCCTGAATCTGGGGTCGTGGGATCGAGCCCCGCATTGGGCTCCCTCCTCAGTGGGGAGTCTGCTTCTCCCTCTGCTCCCCCACCCCACACTCATGATCTCTCTCTCAAATAAGTAAACAAAACCTTAAAAAAAATAAAATTTCTAAAGCACTCAGCATAGTCTTTCGGGTTTCTACATTCTCAGCACTAAGGGACTATACTAGCAGAATAAATTGTACAATTTTACATAGCTTATACTGAACGATGCAAGCTTTCCCTTTTGCACTGAGCAGAAAGTGGACATATCTTCCTGCAATGTCATGGCTGCCTTTGAAAACCCCGTTTCGCTGCCCTCACTGTGACGATTCCTCTCCAGATTCAGGCTTGCCCAGCTCCACAGTTAATGTTGGTGAAGTCTGATAGGGTACAGGAATACTTACAGACACCAGCGCCGTAATGGCTCCAGGATTCCTATAGGAATGGGGTTAAAAGCATCACTTTTATGTGTGTGAAAGAGTTGGCATTAAGGGTATGGGGAGACTTGCACCGAAGCTGTGTTCGAATCAGCATGGTGTCTTTACTAATATTGCCAGTTAGAGATATAAAAGTACTAAATAGTGGAATGATAACTTCATATTATTTTTATGTAAAAATGAGAACACATCGATTTTGAGTAAGAACACTAAAGGTTGCAGTGTCAGGGGGTGGAGAGGGTGATGCAAAGAATCACAAGTTATCACTTGCTGCTGTTGTTCCTAGCACCTGGTCTAGAATGGTCTCTGCTCCGTCAACAGGGATCCTGGGTACCTGTTAATCCTAATGCTTCCTCTGTCCCCACATGGCTGTGTCTGTCATGGAAGCATGTCACTTAGATCTCTATTTAGGAATAACACTTCGATTTCTTCTTCTATCCAAGATGATATAAAAAGAAATGGGTCTACCAGTCTGCCAAAAAACAAAAACAAAATGCCACAAACTGAGAAAACAAAAAGAATACTTAAAACTGTGCCTTTTAAAATACTGGACATTGGATAATGAAGGGCAGTAATCCCTTAAGAATGAGAAACAAATCAAGTGAGCCCAATAGTTACCCCAATTTATCGACTGGAGAGTTTCCAGATCACAAAATAGGTAGGGGGGGGGCGCCCGGGTGGCACAGCGGTTAAGCGTCTGCCTTCGGCTCAGGGCGTGATCCCAGCGTTATGGGATCGAGCCCCACATCAGGCTCCTCCACTATGAGCCTGCTTCTTCCTCTCCCACTCCCCCTGCTTGTGTTCCCTCTCTCGCTGGCTGTCTCTATCTCTGTCGAATAAATAAATAAAATCTTAAAAAAAAAAATAGGTAGGGGAACCTAGAAGGAACTTGGTGGTCTTCATGTGTGAGGGGACAGGACAGGGCATCAGAGAGGAGGGGGGCTAGACAGGTGAGGGAGTTCTAGATACCTGGGAAAGATCTCTAGAATCTTCACTAGAGCACAGGTAACACATGTGCATGAGTAATCTATCAGAGGACAGTGAAAGAACCATTGAAGGGATTAAAGGGGACAAATCTTAGGCTCAATCAGTTCTGGATAGAGTTAGTGTTCCCACCACAGATTGGAACAACTCATAATTCATGGGCTATCAGGTAGAGGACTTTGAAGAGTTTTGTCCCAGTAATGGCCCAGAATTAGCCTTAGACTCAATGATATTCTCCCTAATAAAGCTTAAAAGCAAGTACCAGAAATATTTCCAATAAATCAGCTAAGATTTAGAACAAATTTCAAGAATATTTATTAGGATGCAAAAATAGCCAACATAAAACAAGGCAAAATTCACCATGTCTGGCATCCAATAAAAAAATATATCATTTATGCAAAGAAGCAGGAAAACATGAGGTTCAGTGAATGGAAACATCAGCCAGTCAAAACCAACCCAGAAATGACACAGATGATAGAATTAGCAGACCGGGGCACTGAGACTGTCAGCACAACACGTGGAACATGATCTGGCTTGTTCAGAAGGTAGACTCAAAACTCTGCGTGCCAAGTAGAGACATGACAAATATATGAAATGCCTACATCACACCTACTAGACATGAAAATACAGTATCTAAGTTGGAAACTACACTAGATGGGATTAATAGATTAGCATTGTGGCTATTGTGAGAGGAAAACAGTTATCCAGCAATCACGTCTGCACGTATTTGCCCAAATGAGTTGAAAGGATGTGCCCACACAGAAATCTGCACACAAAATTGATAACAGTTTTATTCATAACTGCCAAAAACATGGAAGCAACTAAGATGTCCTTCAGTAGGTAAATGAATAAATGAACTGTGGTCCATTCATACAATGAATATTATTTATTCAATGCTAGAGAGAAATGTGCTATCAAGCCACAAAAAGAGATGGAGGAACGTGAAATGCACAACATCAAGTGAAAGAAGCCAATCTCAAAAGGCTACATACACTGTGATTCCAACTATATAATTTTTTGGAAAAGGTAAAACTACGGTACAAAAGGCGGTGGTTCTAGGAAGTAAGAGGGATGGTGGGATGAATAGATGGAACCACAGTATTTCTAGATCAGTGAAACTATTCTTTGATGCTATAATGGTAGATACATGACATTAGTATTTGGAAAAACCCATAGATCTGTACAACACAGAGCTCTAATGTAAACGATGGATAATAATGTATCAATTGTTAATTAATTATAACAAATGTATCACATCAAGACAAGATGTTAATAGTAGGGGAAATTGTAGGGACAGAAGAGAAGGAGTGTAATGGGAACTCTCTGGACTTTCTGTTCAGTTTCTCTGTAACCCTGAAACTGCTCTAAGAAATAAAGTCTATTAATTTTTAATGATCAACAAAAATTTTTAAAAATATTGATCACAGTTCTTTCAACTGTCTCTCCTAGGAACTGAGTCTTGTGATAAAGATGGTGATTTGTCATTAATGTACAATTCACCAAAGACAACATTAACAGAAAACAGGAAGGGGGAAGCTATGAGAGTCAACTATCCAGTCTTCTGGTCTGACTTGTTTCAGCAGGAAATTTACACACCGGATTATTTTGAATAATGGATAACTCTCAGACATAATAATCCACCACCACTGTTTCTGTCATTTAAGCTTCTGAAACTGTGAGATGGCACACCATAAGGATTTTAGCCATCAGTAAAAATATTGCTGAATAGTTAGTGTGGTTAACTAAACACACCGGTCCTGTGCCGTAACAGGTATTTGAATAGGGGAATTATTGATGTGGGCTTGTGGGAATAGAGAGTTCTATCAAAGGTTTGCTTTGGAAGAAGGACCAGGAGCTCAACCCATATAGACTTGAGCTGAAGGAGTATCTAAAGGCAGAGTCAAGGTTGAAAATGATTTTGTCTGCTCTCTCTCAGACATGACTTCTTCTCTTTTACAGATGGAGAAACTGTGGGTTAAATAGTTGTCACCTTGTGATCTCCTTGTGAGATCTTCCTGCAGCTTGTTGGCACCTCTTTGAGCCCTGCCACAAGGTTAAGTGGTTGCTGGGGTTTTGTGCCATGTTACGTCTTCTGATAGAATACCAGTACCTTTGGCTTTGTCTACATTGGAGGGCAAATAATAGGCCCATCTGTAATTTTGGGGGGGAATGTAAACATTTCTTTGAAAATATAAAGCAAATTTTTCTCTAAATATAGACTTTTCTACCCTATCAAGACATACTTCATATTATATCCAGTTTATTATAATCCCATAAAATGGACCTGAATGTTTATGATTAATTTCATGAAAGTGATGATCTGAGGTAACCTAGCCAAAACAGTTAAAGAAACTTATGGTTGGGAAACATGGCTTCTCAAAGTTTTGTATGAGACCAGTTAAGCCCAATAAAAGCATCAACTGATGTTGAAAGAAAATTTCAGCTATTAAAGGTAGCTTTGAGGTCCCTGAGGTGTACTTTTCCATTAAATATGTTGTAACAGACTCAGAGGGGTCAAGTGGTTTGCCACTTACGACAGTCATGAAAGTGAGTATTAGATCTACTGTCTGGATCCAGGGAGAATATGTCAAATTCTTTTTCCAAGTTCAGTCCCTTTAAACATGTGAATGACATATTTTTTCTGCCCCAATTTTTCCTTCTCAGAGCTAAACAAGACTCATAAAATTATTTATGTCAAGCCAGAAATATTCATTGTAATCTACATATAGAAGTAAGCAAGTAGTGTTCTCATCTAAGAGAGTCTCTCTCTTAAGAAAGTCCTTAAGAAGTCAAGAATGGCAGGGATTCAACGGTGCAGTGGAGAATTCTAGCTCATAGAAAATATAAGGGAAATGACCTCTCTCTCTCTCTCTCTCTGTCTGTCTTTCTTCTCCAACACAAATTCTTCCCCTAATGTCTTCATCTCTGCCTCTCTGACCATCTTGTTTGGCTTTCAGGATTTTCTACCTCATCTTACTACTGTCATCATCATGTCCAACTATTATGGATCTCATGAGCAGCGTTCATGTCCTAGGAAAGAAAAGACGGCATCGAAGCAGTCATCCGTTCTTGTGGGATTTGTGGCTAATCCATTATCTTAACCCGTCATCTTGGAAACACAGTGTCAGGTGTTCTTATTATCAGTATGCTATCTGTGATCATTGGGTGTCAAACTCTCTTTACATTTGGTCCAGTGTCTAGATTTCCCAGAGGGCTTATTTTCCTCATAAAAGTCCTGCATGTACTCCTCTCCATTATCCCAGGTAGGGAGATAGAGATATCTATGCTAATAAACACTTGTCTATTCTATATATGAAATAATAGCACTACCTACCTCTCAGAAAATTCAAGTTTTCTCTTCTTTAGCAGACTTACAGTTGAAAAAAACACTAAAATGCATATATGTCAACAATGATGAAGCTTATTTTTGGTTTTATTTTCAATGCACAAATAGAAGTTGCCAAAGTTCTACATTTCTTAAGATTATTACATATCCATATGTCTTATATTCTCATTTTAGCTCTCTCTGTTTACTTGTAAACCCCAGAATCCCATAATTAGTTGGACTAGATATGTGTAAGAAATCCAGTCATGGCTGTAGGAGATGCATGTGTTCATAGCAATGAGTATCTATAAATGACTACATTTCTGCCATCACTGGGTACTATATGCCTAAGAGATTTATTTTCTATTCCAATCCCGTTAGAATTGTCATTTCTACAAACATTTCTGTTCAGCAGAGTGTCTTTCCTGGTTGAATTCCCTCTAGGCAACTCTCTAATGATCAATAGCTTTGTTATCCAACAGATGTAAGAGGTGGTTAAGGACTCCCTTGCGTCTGGCATCATGTAGGTCTCATTCATTGCAACGTTGATCCAGGGATTTCTTATTCCTGCTAGTCCCAAGAGTCTGGAACATCTGCCTCTTGCCATCTCCTGACTTTTAATGTCTTTTTGTTCGATTTATTACACTGAGTAGCCCGGTTCCCTGGGAAAGGTAAGTGCATGTATAAACATATACATCCATTAATTAAAATGTATTTATCAACCCTAGTGGGTGGTATGATGCACTTTCCACCCAAGAGACAACGTCAGTTACACATTTGCTTTGGGTAAAAATCTATCCCATTCTATTTTTCATTCTTTCATTTATGTGTTCAGATTATTTTAATTATGCATCTACCCTGAGGCAGGCCCTGTGCTGGCTCTGTAAACTGACAATACTCAGAGCTGTCCTCATGGAACTCAGCATCTTGAGTTAAGTGTGGGTAATTATCTGTCCTTACAATTGGCACTTTAAGCCCATAGGCTTCATGAAAAAATTTCATTTCCTAGCAAGCTTGCAAATGATGGTTTTGAACATTGCCTGTTGCACTTTATTTATGGGGATTGTTATTATGGAAACCTGCTACGTATCCCCATCTTACAGCCAATTATCTGCTGCCTGTCTGTTTCATGTGTCTTAAAGCAGACCTTGAGACAAGGGCTTGCGAGCAGGTAGTTTCTTCGTGAGATCCAAGTGCAGGAGAAGGAGCAGGAAAGTGAAATAGAGGAAGAGAAAACCATTGATGCCTTTACCACTTGGCACGACTGGAACTCAAACCACAGAGGTTTCTCTGAAAAACTTCAGCATTTTCCTACCAAGATCTGGAGAGTCTGAGGTCATTTTTCACTGACTTGGGTCCCACAGTTGTTAAACATCGATTCTGGCAGCATCAGCCTTTCTGTACTTTCGGGTTGGGCTTGCAGAGCAGAGAAAGCTTGTGTGGCCAGAGCACGCCCTCAAACAAAGAAGTCAGGAGAGGGAGACAGTCATCTTGCTGGTAATTATCCACCAGAGCTGCAGGTGAGCTCAAAGGTGGTCAAGAGAGTATGGATTGGGACAGACACTCCTGCTCTATTATCTATATATTCTTAAATTATGTGGCGATCTGGTTATCTCCGTGGGTAGAAGGTACTGATTGTAAAGGGAGGGAGGTGGGGATGTAATTTTTACCAGTCAACACAGAAACTTGTAGGTAATCAAAGACGAGAAATGTTTTGGATCAAAGCTCTTTCTATGTGATAGTGATTCCTCTGTTTTGTTACAAATGCTGCTGCTCCTTCTCGCATTATGATATAAACGACTATTGTCTAAATGATTACACTACTGCTAAGTTTATTCTCCTTTCTACCGACAATATCCCTATTGCAATCTGAGCTCAAATATGGGAGACATAGCCCGGCAGTGTTTATAAACTGGGTGGTAATGGGGGAGAATTGGGGAAATAGAAGTGGGAGTTGCAGAAAGGGCAATGATAGAATTGACTCCACTCTGAAAACAAGAAAAACAAAAAACCCAAAGTATTAGCGAAGCCCTTCCATCCATCTGAGATGGTAATGGCCATTCCTCTCAAATGCACACACATTAGCCCAAAATTCCCGTTAGACATATGGACCCTGCAAAGACTCTAAATGCCCGTCTGAGAAACCAGCTCTCTCTGCACCCCCATTAGATCAATGATCTGGAAAGGCAAAGGTCTCCGGCTTTGACAGTTGATTGATAAGAATAATATGCTCAGTATTTTCAACTGTGCTGATATATTGATATTTGACTTTTTCCGAAAAAAAATACAAAAGGATTTCTCTTTTCTTAAAGGGAAAACGAACCAGCTGTTTTCTGATCTGTTAAAAGAAATTACAGTATTTCCCATTACCACCGATGCTTTATGGATCTGGGTTATTTACTGACCCATGAAATCTCAGTTTGGATGCAGCATCTGGCCGCTCAACGAAGTCTTACATTTTACACAATTTTCCACCTGGACTCACCAGAAAATACAAACCTAAACTTGATATAAATGCCAACTACTCCTTTATGTCATGTTAATTTATTTCCAGACTTTTCTGAAACCATTAGGCCACTGAGATCCTCTAGGTCCCCGTCCCACCCGGCCCCCAGCCCCACCATATCCTCAGACCAATATGGCTCCCAGTGCCGAGTTGCAATTCTAAATGGACGCAAAGTTGAGGAACAGGGGACTAGGAGGAGGGAGAGTTGTGCAGGAAAGGCATTGACACCACCTCCCCACGTCCTGCTAGAGGTCTTCTAGTTCTCATTGTTGATGTCACTCACACCCATCTGGTGCATTGAAAAAAAATAGTCCTTTCAGATTCTCCTTGGTATACTAGTCCTTTTACTACCATGCAGTGTCCCACTCTGTCTCTGATAATTATGTTTGCTCTGAAGTATACTTTATCTGCAATTAATATAGACAGTCTTGCTTCGTGTTGATTAATGTTGACATGTTATATCTTCTATTCTTTTACTTTCAACCTACACATAACATTATATATCCAGTGAGATTCTTCCAAATGGCATATATTTGAATCAGATGTTTTAAAATCACCCCCCTATTCCTATCTTTTAACTAGAGTACTTAGACATTTTACACTTAATGTATATATTGATATGTTAGGACTTATGCTTGCTATTGTATTTAAAATTTTGCTTGTTGGTTTGTTTTCTGTTTATTTCCCTAGGGTTCTTTCTTTTTCATGTCATCCTTTGGGTTATTTGTACACTTTTGGGATTCCTTTTCGACATATCTATGCTGTTTTTGAGTACATCCCTTTGCATTGCATTTTTGTGGCATATATCACAGCACACTGTTGTGACATTTACTAATGCCAGTGAAACAGAAAACATACCTCTGTTTTTGTTTCTTTATCCTCTTTTGTTTATAAGATAATCATCTTAAATATTTTCTTTATGTGCATTTATAGCCCCCTCGGACAATACTATAATTTTCAACATTCATTTTTTTTTCAAGGTTCGTTCATTCATTTGAGGGGGGAGGGAGAAGGGGAGGGAGAAGGGGAGAGGCAGAGGGAGAGAGAGAATCCTTAAGCAGCCTCCTCACTGAATGCAGAGCCTGATGCGGGGCTAGATCCCAGGACCCTGAGATCATGACCCAAGTCGAAATCAAGGGTTGGACGCTTAACCGACTGAGTCACCCAGGAGCCCCAATTTTCAAACTCTTAAATACAACTTAGAAAACTGGAGAAAGAAAGAAGAGTCTGTTTACCCACACATTTGTGTCCTGGTTTTTTGTTTTTGTTTTTTTTTTCTCATAGATTATCTCATTTGATACTTGCATTATGCCCTAAAGTAGCTAAAAAATTGTTATCATTTCCTTTCATTTTATAAACTGACTCTTTGTCCTAGCTCACTAGCTCCTAAATGGCATACCAGAACTTGAATTCCAAATCTAGGGCTCTTTTTCTCAACACACTGCCTTTCTGAAGGGATATTGCAATGATTTAGATATGGGTCCTCCAGAATAGTCAGCCTGGGTTTGAATCCCAATTCCATGATGCGTGAGTTTTGTGAATTAGTACAGTTAATTTTTCTGTTCCTTGCTTTTTCATCTGTATAGGCAGCTAATAGTAGAATCTATTTTGTAGAATTGTTATAAGAATTAAAACTCTCAGGGTATAATATCTGGGATATAGTAAGTTGATTATTATTATAGATAATCCCAACTTTATACATAGGGACTTTATAAACAGGAGTTGAGTTGGCATATCAGTGTGACAGCAGAGAGGTTGGCTTGACGGGAGTGGAAGGTGTGGCTGGAGAGTCGTGTCTAGTGATACATTTGTCTAGTTACAGCTGAGCTGCTGTAGATTACTTTAGCTTCAGACGGGAAGACAAAATGGGCTAGCGGAAAGATTTGAATTGCAATGGTATGATAAAAGATGTATTTTTAAAAGATTAATCACGCCAGAATGTGTGAAGAAGATGTACTGGAGGCAAAGAACTCTCTCTGACTTTCTAAGCCAATCAAAGTCTACAAAGTTGACATGCATATATCCTTGATTCATCTTTCATAAGATGAATCTTATGTATAACTGTATAAATCAGCTTTTATGAAATCAAGCTAAATTTTCAAATAGCATATCTGGGCTTAAGGATTCTTTGTTCATTGCAAATAGTCCCAGCAATAAGAAGATTAATTTTCAACAACTCAGTATGTATGGTTGTAATGTGTTCCCCGAAAATACAATTTCATATCATACCACTGGAGGGGAACAGATTGAACTCAATTATTTCATTCTCTCCCTTATTATTGAAATATTGAAGCACAACAAAGACACCTTTTTTCCTCTAATTGCTTGTTCTCTAGCTGCTGGCATATTGTTGATCTTCAAAATTTCAAATATTGATGTTGAAGTGACAATATGTATTTCTGTACCAAAAGCAAGCGTCAGAAATAAAGGAATTGTAAGAGAAGGCACATGATAAATCAAGAAATCTCCTACCACTGCACTTCCTTACCAGGAACAAACACTGGTCAAGAAAAGAGAAATAGAAATATTTGACTCTTTGAGGGGCGCCTGGGTGGCACAGCGGTTAGGTGTCTGCCTTCGGCTCAGGGCGTGATCCCAGCGTTCTGGGATCGAGCCCCACATCAGGCTCCTCCGCTATGAGCCTGCTTCTTCCTCTCCCACTCCCCCTGCTTGTGTTCCCTCTCTCACTGGCTGTCTCTATCTCTGTCAAATAAATAAATAAAATCTTTAAAAAAAAAAAAGAAATATTTGAGTCTTTGAAAGGAGCTTGGGAGATTCAGTATGGGTCCATCTGTCATCGTTGGCAAGCAGGGCCTTCTGGGTGGCTGCAAGAGACTAGTGAATGTAGACTTCTGCCTTGCCCATGCAGAAAGCCCGAGATCAGCAGAAAATTCCCTGCAATACATTTTACAATGCTTAAGTAGAAATTGCCATAAATAAAAGAGAAAAAGAAAAAAAAACCTATCTGTGTATGTTCTCAGATCAATTACTTTCAATGGTGTGCATTTCGTAGTGCCACACAATGGAGGGATGTTTATAAGCATGGATAAAGAAAAAGGGAAAGGAAGAATCAAAGAGAGAGAGAGAATGAACAGGCACAACAGTTTATTACTCTGTGCTAATCTCTTCTAGGTTCTCAGGTTATGTGAAGCTTTATGCATGGACTAATGCTTCATTTATATTTTATTAAACTAATGCTTATAGACTTTATAAATAATACTTTATATTTGTCTAGTATCCTGTAAAACTTCTACATCCAAGATCTCATTTAAAATAGCAATGCTGAAATAACTACCACCACTGGTTGAATATAGATATGGTAATTGAGCTCAAAGAAATTATCTATCCAAAATAAAATAACAGCCTCCCAAACCACCAACTTAGAAGTGATAGGTGAAATCACAAGAGGATCTATAGCTATTCAAAGAGTAGCCATTACAAAGAAAAGAAAAGAAAAAAGTCAAAAGAGGGTCAGAACCATGAAAAAAATCCCTACATCTAAAAGAAGTGGTGTCAGCAAAGGAGAAGGAGAGGCTTTTCTCAGTGATACCTGAGCAAGGGCAAGAACACCCAGGGTTTATGGAGGAGAGAGGGAGCTAACCTTGTTTTTGTTGCATTTTTGAAATATGATTTTCTCATTGAGTAAATAAATACAATCTTAAACTAATAGTTTTCCCAAACTTTTTATAATTAGATCACCTGAGGAGCTTTTTAAAGGCACAGTTACAAGACCAGACACACATTTCTTTCTCAAAACTCCCCAGGATTTTGATGCACAACCATCGATAATGTTTTAGTATTCTACTTTATCTTTGCATAAATACATTTCAGAGCGGCGATAAAGTAGCATTGTCCACTCCTTGGTCAACTCAGAGTCGGGACAGAACATAAAGAATTACACCAAAATCTAGAAGGAAGAATAACGAATTTTATCATTAAGCCATGATACCACAATGGGGGGAAATATCTGAAAAGTGCAGAACAAAACAGATCTCATCAATGAAAATTAATGTTTTTATAACTGCACCAGTAGTGATTCCAACACAGCCATCAGGGCATAATGGATGGGGAATTGGGGTATCAGACTGAATTATGTAAAATGGGAGTAATGAATAATTAGCTTTTTTTTTTTTCTACAAGTTTATTAGCCAAGTGCTTCTCCATTATTGTTGAATTTCTTAAGAGAACAAACGATAGGCTGGATTCCTGTCCAGGATTCATTTGTTTCCTAACTTGACAGTGGAGTGTTTGCTGTCATAGGGAGTAGTCTACATGAGGTAGGATTAGGCAGGGCAGAAACTGGCTTTTGTAGAATCTTGCAGGATTTTCCATCTATAGCATAAAAGCCAGGGTCATATAGGAAAATGTGGTCAAAAATAGGCAGTCATTAGGCAATAGTTCACCATCTGTAATGTTTGCTTAATCTGGAATCATTCTCTTCAATCAAGCCACTCTCCTGATTTTGCAATGTAGCATTTTTCATTCTATCCAGGATATCTCCATGTAGCTTCACCTGTGTTACAGGAAACTCAATGTCCACAGGCAAATGAATGGTCTTCCCCCAGATATTTATTTCTTGTATTCCCCATCTTAGAGTAGGGTCTGTAGAGTTGGAAATGTGCGTCATATTATCTACTGCTTCTTTCTCAACCTGTACCAACCCTGTTCTTCTTTCTCCTAGATAGCTCTTTTGTTTTTTTTTTTAAGATTTTTATTTATTTATTGGACAGAGAGAGATGCAGCAAGAAAGGGAACACCAGCAGGGGGAGTGAGAGAGGGAGAAGCAGGCTTCCCGCGGAGCAGGGAGCCAGATGTAAGACTCAATCCCAGGACCCTGGGATCACGCCCTGAGCCGAAGGCAGATGCTTAACGACTGAGCCACCCAGGCGCCTCTCCTAGATAGCTTTTAATCCTCTCTTCTATTGTCATTGTTGCTGCAACTGACTTTTCTCTGGTCTCAGGCATTGCTGTTGACTTAAATTATAAGACCCTTTTGTCTCAGATCCTTGTCTTTAATTCCTGTCTACCCAAGATATTCACTGCTGTAAGGAGAAAATTTGGAAATGAAAATCTGATCCCATCCTCCTATGGTTTAAAATTGCTTAGTAGTTGCTACCAAGATTGAGCCTCAAGATCTTTGACTTCGGAGCTCCTTTGAGCTCCACTCACCTTCCTCTCTGTGCTCCGTGGCACAAAAAGTTGAATACAATGGTTAAGAACCCAAGTTCTAGAGTTAAAGGGGTGTGGCTTCTTATCCTGGATCTGCCATGTAAGATTTTGCTTAAATTTGGTGTCCCAAGTTTATTGATCTATGAAATGAGGGTGATGAAAATTAATAATAGAACATATTCAGAAGGTTCTGTCTCGTATTGGTTAGGATATGTAAAGACTTAGAATAGTAATTGGTTAATAGTAACTGCTCAAAGATTATAAGCTTTATTATTGCTTTTTAACTATTCCTCTATGTTCATCTTCATGTTCTTGAGTGTCTCTTCCTTTCGTATATTTGTATGGATTTACATACATCTTTTTCCTTGCCAAGAAGCCTATCTTGTCCTCCATTTTAATCTCAGCTTAATGACACTTAGCTGGAAAGCCTTTTATGATTTATTGACTTTACCCTCATTACCCCCAACCATCCATTTAAGTACCTCATCTCTGAGTCATGTTGCAATAGTTCTGTATTTAGCTTTATAATAACAGTTACCTTAATCATGTGTTTGCTTCTCCGCTCCCCTCCAAAGTGCATTCCTTGAGCACATCTCCTCTCAGTACCTTCCCTGCACGCAGTGTGTTTGTTAAATAAACACATGAGTGAAAAGGGAACTGTGAAAATATCATGGTGAAGGGCACACAAGAGAATGAAATTAGGGGTGCTTTACCACATCAAAGGGAATCCTGAAATACATGGAAGAATGACAAGTGTTTGTACTCTCTCCTCTAGCTGGGGGTCCAGAGTCCCATAGAGTTGACAAAGGCTCCATGAGGTTGAATCTAGTGAGGGACAGTCTCTTCCTAGATCTCTAATGGCACCAGCACTAAGGGACCCTTGATTGGGAAGATGAAGGTTAAGAGGGAGTTAGTGAAGCTGCCGAGAATGTGGAAGTGGAAAGCCACAAGGGAGCGGAGGACTTGGGCAGAGTCCCCCAAACCTGAGAATGAAGCCAGAGCTCAACATGCCAGGAAACCCAAGGCTTTGAACAACGATTCTATCTGGAATGGGAGACTATCTCCCATGGGATAAAACGTCTGAATGATGTCTACTCACCAGGTGACCCTTCATGTAGGTTGTAGCATAAATGGAACTCCACGGGCCAACATTTCAGTCCAAGTAGAGAGAGGACAAATAAATACAATGGCTGTGCATTTGTATGTGTGTTTGAAGCCGGGGTCTTCTCACTACCGACACATGTGCTAACATGGATCCATTCAAATTCTAATCACGAGGGCATAAGTGTTACTTGTCAACATCCCTCACATGACTTTTCTTGCTATTTGAGCTGGAATTTGCTTTTCAGTGGCTTTGTGAGGTGCCGCTTGGCTAGGCTGATCTCCATTTCTTCGAATCCTGTTTCTTGTATGTTTTCATTTAGGATGAACCACAAGGAGACTTCTCAGGCTACTTGTAGGACAGAAGGGAAGGTGTAACCCTTTTGAAAGCCTGCATGTTATGTTGCTGACCTATTGACTGACTCACTGGTATGAAGTAACAACCTCTTCTGTCTTCCCCCTCAGTTTCTCTGACTCTTGAGTCAGAAGTGTGTGTGTTTGGGTCCATGATGCAGGACACCAGAGTCTGCAGGGTACACGCATCTCCCTGCTTGGAGGTAAAAAGAGCTGACATGGGTTTCAGTCCATCCTCAGGTTTTTTAGCTCATGTTTGTAGATTCCAGTCTGCCCTCGCTCTCCCCATTTTACATCTTTCTTTCCTGAAGACCTGCCCTGTGGAAGTCAAGCTCTAACATCATAGGCAGGGACAGCCTTACAGACACTGCCTGCCAACTCTGTAATTGCACAAGTCCAAATTGTTTTAACAAATCTCTCTAATTCAGTATCTATCTCTTCTTGTTCTCTCTATCCCTCTGTGTGTGTGTGTGCATACACACATACCCATGTGCACACACATGTCAGGTGTGCATATATATGTATAAGGAGACATATGCGTGTATATGCATATATAAATGAGGTGGTTTTGCTTCTCTATTTGAACTCTGACTGATTCAACTCTCCTTTTCTGTTTGCTTCCTTAAGCCATATCTTCTACACAGAATTAAAAAGTCTTCAACATCTTAGGAACTAGTTGGTCACAGTTAGTTAATCACCAACTACGTTCAGTGATCACCAGCTCCTGCAGCTTCCCATGCCCCTTCCATCAACCGTATCAATGAAAACAACAGACGCAGAAACAACCACTAAAATGAGAAATCTTATTTTGCTAAGTTGACAGGCATGAATGGGTGAATGCTCATTGTTTTACAAATAGTAAGTATTTGGGGGAACTCAATAACTTACAAGAAAGCCCACCTCTTTTGTGTTATTTCTATTAACTAGAAATTCCCCTCCTTGTGATGATAAAAAAAGTCATGTTCTGGGGCACCTGGGTGGCGCAGTCGTTAAGTGTCTGCCTTCGGCTCAGGGCGTGATCCCGGCGTTCTGGGATCGAGTCCCACATCGGGCTCCTCCGCTGGGAGCCTGTTTCTTCCTCTCCCACTCCCCTGCTTGTGTTCCCTCTCTCGCTGGCTGTCTCTATCTCTGTCGAATAAATAAATAAAATCTTTTTTAAAAAAAAAGTCACGTTCTGATAACTTGCATCTGATGATTCTGCTACTTCCTTCTGGAACACCAAAGAATAAATCTAAGCTGTGTTTTTTTGTTTTTGTTTTTTGGGTTTTTTTTTTTTTTGTACGTTAATCTTTCAGATATCCCAGAGCAGGCACTGTGTTCCCATAAGTCATGTATCCTTAGATCCTTCAGCCATTCTGACCCCTTCCTGAGTGCTGTAGGGCAGTCCCAAGACTTTCTACTCAATAAGACAAATGGTACCCCCCTTAGAGGACATGTAGCTTGAAACCATCTAAGGTCTTTTTGGACTCATCACTTAGAGAACAGAATCTAGACACCCTGTAGTCTCGTAATGCATTATTGTAAAGCCTTGAGGCGTATATTCCAAGGGAAGTACTTAGTATCTCTGGCATTACGATAGTTTGTGGTGTACCTTGAAATTAAGTTAGGAAAGTGAAATGATCATGTGGACCCCCAGACTGGTCGTAAGGAAGCGAGACAGCTAGTTGGAGAAGCACTGGGTTGATTTGTGGCAACCTTGTTGAGTTGCTTAGTTGCGATTATAAATAATAAACTCCCTAAACATAATGAAGTAGTAACTGACAATAGAAAATCAATAATGCATGAAAAACATCGCTGTGATTTACTGGTATTTAAGCCATCCCCACCCTGTAGGGTTCAAAGCTTGCTTGAAAGCCACTTTCAAGGACCAAGAAGAGAGTGTGTATAGGACGCCATTGTGGAAGAAGAGGGCATGAACCAAATTCACATTTATGGTTTAATAATTTCCAAGATGGCTCCATTCCCATGGGAAGGGGAGTTAATGGAGTCAGATCAGCTGATTTATAGTGAGCTTTTCTTAATTGCATAAACATCCTTCATCTTTAAATAGTGCCTTTGTTTACGGGGCGTTAGAAGTTAAGCAAACACCTTGGCCTTTGTCCTGGCCTCTGTGAGAGAACAAGGTCTCACATGTCACTTTCTTGATCCTGTGGTTTCCAGGGAATAGAATGCCTGGCATCCACTCTGCAGGACGGTAGCTGACACGTGGCCCTCAAGAAAGAACAGAATTACGTCTAAAGTAGGGGGCACGAGGGGATTCATAAAAGGACATAATAGAGTTTCAAGAGGGGTGGGGGTATCATGAGATTGAAAATCATGCTGTAGGGAGCGCTTCAGTGGGATAAAGAAACAGATCGGGATGAGATTCTTTCAGACCATGGATCCAAAATTGTCGAATCCCTCAGTCCTTTCTCCATCTCTGATCTCTCTCTCTCTCTCTCTCTCTCTCTCTCCTTCTATTTATAAAACCTCTCCTGTCCCATTTATTTCCAGCTTAGCATTCAGGAGCCGTCCCGTTACCTTCCTTTGCACACATTCCAAGCCTCTTTGCTTTATTGCTGCTTATTAAGGGAATCCCACCTTCTTCTCACCGCGCTGCTGTGGACCTTGGTAGCAAATGTCCTGAAGGCCTGACTACATCCATGGGACCCTGAAGAGAGCTCGTCAGCACATTGTCTCTCTTTCCCACAGTGGATGTTTTATATATTCCCACCACCCCTCAGACCTCTCATCTCTCTACCTCATCCCGGCTCCCAGCTGATGCCCTCAGCTCCGATTCACAGAGGAAATAAAACTCCAGCGTAATGACCACACAAGTTCTTACTGAGAATTGCTTTTGCGCTTGGGACTCTGGTTTAACTTCCTGGTACCAAATAGAAGAATGTTTGGGATGCCTGCCTTGCATTTCCGCTCCCACTTTTGGAATGAGCGAGGCCACTTCCTCACACTGCTTTTATTCTTTCCCTAGATTTTCAGATCTCTTCGCATCCCACCTTTCCAGTGGCCTCAGTTCCCCCTCCCCCTACAGGGATATCAGTTTTAGTGATGTCTTTTCATCAGCGTCAGGCAGTCCTGTGCACCCGTACCTACATACCATCAAATACCCATCCCAACCCTAGGTCCCTCCCCCAATACCGTCCACTTCTTTCTTGCTATGTCATAGCCATGCTTCTTGAAAGAATTGTCTGAACTCTTCTTGATTTCAACTTTCTTACTTTCCACACATTCCTCAAGTCAACTACTAGGAATCTAGCTCAAATAAATTGTTTTTTAATTGGGGAGGGGAGAAATCTCTCTCACACACCATATAATTGTGTTGGCATTGTTTATGTCTAACAATTTAAATCTCCTACCACAGTAATTTGGGTAATTAAAGTATTTTATACCTGGCTTGCCTTTGCAACCGTATAAATGATAAAATAGATAATGCCATTGGAAATTATATTTAATGAAGCAAAATACAGATTCATATATCTAATGTGATCACAACCATATAACAATGTGGAAGGAAAAACACCTGGAAGAAAATGGACCAGTGTTCAATACTAAGGAGCATCAAAAAAGAGAACCCTGCCCCGGGGTTTTCTCAAACTTTCTCTCTGTCTGTGAAAGTGTCTGTGGGGAAAGGAGATGTGTCTGTCTACCTGGAGCCCTCATGCCCTGCCCCACCAAGGTCTTGGTTACCTGAGACCCTAGAAGTCCTTGTTTGAATGGTTCCAGTCTCCTTCTCAAATCTGCCCTTTCAAATGTAAATCATACCTTGAAGAGTTGACCTAGAGTCAGCAGATTTGGCATCTATAAACGGGAATCAGATTTGCTGGCCCAATTACATGGAATGGGCTCATGCTTGTGTGAAGTCCCCGAGGACTGGGTCAGAGCTGGCGTTAGAGACAGACGGGCTAGTCTGCCATGTTATGGTGAGAAATTCCCAGGACTCTGAGATTTCAATATTTGAACCTGAACTTTCAGGTCTTTATTTAGATATACCTGTTATGGTAGGGGTCAAACATATATATTTCATTGACAATTTGTTACTTTGATTTAGATATTTAGATATATGGTAAATGGGCTTCTATTTGTATTTTTGGCACCAGTGCAAATGCTATGAGCACTTCAAGATGGTAACAGGCTTTTAATCTCTGTGAAAGTAAGGGTCTTTCTCTTTCCCTCCCTCCCTGCCTGTCCCCCTCGTTTCCTTCCTGCTATTTCTAAATCCATTTTCTGAATATCCAAAAGTTTTCTATTACATTTATGGTTAGACAACAGCCAAATAAATTTTAAAATATTATGCAGTAGTCAACAGATAAGATACAAAATAAATTTTAAGATAGGCATGCCAATGAGAGATTCCATAAATATTTGGCTCCAGGAAATGTAGATAAAACAGCCTGGAAAATAAAAAACAATGCCTAGACCACAGGTGGTAAGTGTCGCTATTGAGAAAAAGTAGATCGGCCTTGCATGCTGATTTTCCACTTTAAACCCAAAATACAAGTCCCACAGCAACAAAGGACATGGAAAAAATGAATTAAATCAACATAAACAAAAATATTGCTGTGAAGCCTTGATTAGAAAGCTTTTTCAAGGTTCCTTCTCAAATAAATATGATTGACAGGGAAGTGTTCACAATAGCAATGAGCATAAGGAAGTAACAAGACCCCCAATTTTCAAGGTCAGGGATCTATTAATGCTGGGACGCTGCTGAGGGAATAGGAAATATAATAGCTTCAATTTACTTATCCCAACACCACATTTTATCACATCTCATCTTTTCTCTTTCAGCCAAATGAATTTCTCCAATAAAAGTGTTCTAAGAAATTCGCACAGGCATGAAGTTAGACATGAAAGGGTTTCCATTTTCTTAGAATTGCTGTCTTGCTCCTGATTAAGGCAGGGGAGAGGCACTTTGAAGCAAATGGGGTGACATTGGGTGGATGGTGTGTGAGTTGCACGGAAGAAGGCCAGTGAATGGATGGACTGGATCACCGTCCATCGACCAAGAGCTCAGCGAGCTCTGCTGGAAGAATGTCAGTGGGACAGTGTTGCATTGAAACAATCTTGTTCCCTTGGCTTCGAGTGCAGAGATAGCTCAGTGGGCTTCCAAATTTTGAAGTTTTGTATATTTAGGTCCTAGTACAACTTCGCTGCATTTTTTTTCCTTAGTCTAGGTTCTTTCTTATCCAATATATCTCCCTAAAACCCTGTTATGATCTCTCTCTTTCCTGGTTATTCTTTTCCTGATTTTTTATCCAACTCTATCCTGATTTTCTTTTCTGGGTTAATATTCTCTCTTAGTTTCCTAGTTCCTGTAATTTTTCATTTCTTAACCCAGCTGACAGATCTTTTCATCATGAGACACTGCATTCACCCCTGACCATTCTTTTCAGGTTTAAACACAGGGAAACTTTCCGCAGCTTCAATAACTAGTAATAGGGAATTCTTGAAGCCTGCATGTTTTTGTTGACAGGCTCTGCCTAGGATAAGCCTCCTCTTGGCATAACTGCTCCTGTCCTTTTAGGGGCAGGAGCCCTTCGGACAGCACCTCCTCTGTGTACCTCCTTGCTCCCACTTCCACTGAGGTACCATTAACCCCTTCAATGGTGCACTGTTGAATGGTCTTCTCCAATTCCGTTTAGAAATGTTCCATTTTCGCCTTACCAGTGTTCTCTGCCACAGAAACGATTTTGGTTGAAAAGACCCTTTCATTGTCTTGCTGTGCTTTGATAGGCTCTTGGTAAAGTCCCAATGACCCACACCAATCGTCAGCATCCTGCATGTCACTGATAAGTATCAGAACTGGCAACCTCGGACAGTTCCACAGAGCTGGGGTGTTTCATAACACGGACAGCTGTCTGAGTGTAGGTGGGGCAGTGGTGGTGCCAGTGCCTAGAGAAGCTGAGTGTGTTTTGTTCTGCTTTGATGAACATCCACCTTTACCAGAATCCCCTAGTCCATTCTCTTCTGTCTGCAGTCTAGAAGGCAAGTCCCAGGAGGGGAGGGCACGTGCATCTTCTTCACCCATCTATTCCACAGCACCTTGCACACTTGTGTGGAGCGCTCTCTAAGAGTGTGAGAAATATCTGCCTCACGAGCGTGTGAATAAATCGATACAATCAGAGAGAAGGATGCAGCTGCCCAACGCTCCCGTCTTTCTGTGTTCATTCAAAGCGATAATGGATTTGTATGCAACAGAAAGAAGGCACCCAGTAAATCCTCTTATTCCTGCTTCCCTCCCCAGCAGGCTGTTTTTCTCCCAACCCGTGCAGGTTCCCATTTCTGTTAGTTCCTTGGTGTTCTTACAGTGTCACCTGATGACAGCTCAAGAAAACATGTTCTCCCGGCCCCCACTTTCAAACTGAACATAGCGGTTTATACACTCTGCCCTGGTCCTTGCTGCCTTCGCTGAAGGTATCTTGGAATTCTTTCTATAACAACACTCGGAGAACGGTCTGGCTTTTTCGGTGTCTTGGTGTCATATCATTTGTTTTTAATAGATGCATAGGAAGAGTTGAGCGCGTCTTTATTTACCCAGTCCTCCGGAGAGGGGCTTTTGGGTGGATTGTCCATGTTTTGCAATGATCAGCCACAAGCAATGAATACGCCTGTACACGTGTGTGTATAGGCAGGTAACTTTGCAGGATAAGCCCGAGCCAGGAGATGGTGGGGTCAAAAGTAAATGCGCGTCGGATTTTGATAGATATTACAAACCTGCCCTCTATGGGGTTAAGGCATTTTGCACTCTCACCAGCGATGAAAGGGAGGGCTAATTTCTTTACAATGTTGATACCAAAGAGTATTTTCAAAGTTGGGTGTTCGCAGATGTGATCACTGAGAAAGGTGTCTCACTGTAGACGAAGATGAACACACTCACGTGTGTTCACGGGCAATTTGTACTTTGTGTGTGTTTGTACACGTATATGTGTTTCTTTTTTCTGTATTGGCTTGATATTCTTTCTTTATGCTTACTAACTCTTAGAAATCAAGAACAATGGTTATCTCAGTTGAACCTCATCTTCAAACCGAGTGGAAAATATTTTTTTTATCAGTTTTTCTTTTGCCTTTTGACACTGCTTATGACACATTCTCCTCATTTTGCTTTGGATATTTTTTGTATCAATGGACTTCAGTTTATCAGTTTAATAACTTTTATAATTTAACTTAGTGTAAAAAAGTTTTCCTTACTCCAGTTGTATAAGGGAATTCACCATGTTTTATTGTAGCGGTGGTATGATTTCATAGTTATTTCATATTTGGATCTGTTTGAGGTTTTACGGGACACACCACATGAATTTTGGTCAAAATGACTGTTCAGTTGTCCAAATTAAATAATTAAAAATTCTATCCCTTCCATTTCAATTTGAGAAGTGAACTTTATCATATACTGAAACTTCATATTTAGTTACTGGTGTCGTGGATTACTGGCTCCTCCTTCCATGTAAAGGAAGTGCTTCGGGCGTTTCCATAGGAACCATTATGTTTGTGTTTGGTCACAGAAGAAGAATTCTTGGAAAAAGTTTTCAGTACTTGAACCCTATATGCCCCAAGGAATTCCTCTTCCCTGGCTCCTGAGGTTTTAGGGAAGGTTTATAAGGGAGCATATGGAACTACCAAATGCAGGATGCCCTGAGGAATATAGGAAACAAGGAGGGTTTCTTTCTTTTTTTTTTTTTTTTTAAGATTTTTTTTTTATTTATTTGACAGAGACAGAGACAGCCAGCGAGAGAGGGAACACAAGCAGGGGGAGTGGGAGAGGAAGAAGCAGGCTCACAGCAGAAGAGCCTGATGTGGGGCTCGATCCCATAATGCCAGGATCACGCCCTGAGCCGAAGGCAGACGCTTAACCGCTGTGCCACCCAGGCGCCCCACAAGGAGGGTTTCTGCTTCTCTCATGGACTCAGATGCGTATTTTTGCTTGATTCTAGCTTGATTAAATTTATTTACTTTTCCACTTTTCTGACCAATACAATCTGAAGTTTGTTAGTATGCATGTGACTATGCTTTTCTCTTTCTTGTCTGTTTGACTTATGGCTAATTCATTTATTTGTGGTCCCTTCACTGATCACTGATTAAAACTGACGGACAATCATGAAATTGAGGATGCCTCATGAAAATACCTCCAGGAAGTTTTAGAAAAAGTTTTGACTGTCTAAGAAATAATTTACTCTATGGACCCTTGGATGGAGTCTTGGACTTTCTCCTCCAGGCATCGAAGAGTGTGGGGCAGAGACGCCATAGCCCCAGGACTCTGCTTAGCTGCCCAAGACGGCTGGCAGCTTCCTGAGGAATTCTTGTCCTAAGAGCTGCTCTAAGCTGATGACTGTAAGAAAGAGGACTTGGGATTAATCTCTTCTCTGTCCCCTCTTAGGTGAGTGGTCCAAGGCAAATGTTCTCACTCCCACTGAAATTGAATTTGTTCCTCCGTGAAAAGAGGACAATTCACACCTTTTATCTCACACTCTTACCATGAAGATAAAAAGTGATCAGTGATCCGTGGGACAGTGCTTTGAAACCCGCAGCTCTGTACAGATCCAAGGCTTCAAATATACCGTGAGGGCCAACAGAACAAGAACTCCATTATTCCTCATCTATGTTTCTCCGTAGCGTCCACCCCATACCACCTCATTTTATTTTTTTCCAATCTGCCTCTGTGTCGTCGTCAGATCAGCCTCCTATAAATGCAGATATGATCCTGTCATTCCTTTATTTAAAAATTTTATTCTACCTTTAATGCCAGCATTACAAATCTAAGCTCATTTACAAAGCCAACATCAATGTCGTTTTCCAAATCCTGGTTTTCTCGTATCTACGTCACCACTCCTCCTTGATCATGCGATGTGCTCCTTCTCTGTGCTTTCGCACATCCTGCTTCCTCTCTTCATACTGCCTGATCCCCCTGGACGTGCTACCAGTGCTTCCCAATAACTAGTACCCCTTCCTTTCCTTGACTCCTAACAGACTATAATCCCTAGCCTTTGTTTCTACATATGTAACAGGAGGAAGTTTGGGTGAACTAGAAGTAAGGGTTTCCACTGCCAGGACCAGCCCCTAAATTACTGGTCAACAGGAAGGATCCAGGGGAGCAGGCACAGGACTGCCAGGGGAAGTCGAGAGCTGGAGTTGCTAGGATCCTAGGTTCCGGCATGAAGCTTGAGCATGGCCTCCACCTGAGCTGTGAATGCCGTGGGGCATGGAATGTGACGTGGACAAGAAAGCAACCTTTATTGTGCTAAGCCCCTGAGACTCTACAGTATGTGTTCGAGAAGCTGGAATTACTTCCCTGAAGCGTGCGTCCAACCTCTCCTTTTCAGCAGATGTCTGTGAGGGACAGTCTACGCAGCACCTCTTCCGGGAAGCTTGCCGTGATGCTTCCAGACTTAGAGGGCACTTGCTCTAGCATCCTGTGTATTCACCATAGTAGTTGATCCCTTTCTTATAAGTCTTTTTGTTTTTTAATTTTTAAAAATATTTTCGTGTTTTATTTGACAAAGAGAAAGAGAACACAAGCAGGGGGAGCAGCAGGCAGAGGGAGAAGGAGAAGCAGGCTGCCTGCTGAGCAGGGAGCCCCATGCAGGGCTCGATCCCAGGATCCCAGAACCATGACCTGAGCTGAAGGCAGACGTTTAACTGACTGAGATGCTACATATAACACAGTTTTTTTAAAGGGGGGTCTTTACAGGACTGCCCGGTGGCTCAGTCAGTTAAGCGTCTGCCTTCAGCTCAGGTCATGATCCCAGGATACTGGGATCGAGCCCCAAGTCCTGCTCCCTGCTCAGCGGGAAGTCTGCTTCTCCCTCTGCCTCTTCCCCCACCCTCTCTTAGATGAATAAATAAAATCTTTAAAAAAATAAATAAATAAAGGGGGTCTTTACAAATATTGTGTAGCTCCCCTGAGGGCAGAAATTGTGTCTTTGTACTTTTATACTCTCAGTTACATTGTGAAGAAACTAAAAGACTTTCAATTAATGTCGCGTAGGTAAGTGAATGAGTGAAATGAATCTAAAGCATTTATTAAAGTTTATAAACGTAAAGGTGGTATTCGAATAGCATACCCATCAAAAGCTGGGAACAGTGAGGTATTTTTAATTCTATTCCTTAAGTCACAGGGTATGTCGTTAATCATTTCTTGAGGAACCAGACTTGCAGCCTTAATATAGACAATTCCAAATTTAAACTCTGCTTTAACTATGTTACTTTTCCAGTGCTTTAGTCAGATATAAAATCCCCTTGCCATGTAATAGGTTTATAACTCAAATGTATCTAATAAATTGAGGAAAACCACAGGATTCGATTACTTTTGATCACTTTTATAGAAGATAAACTGCTCTAAGAATAGCTATTTGGAAATCTCAGTGTTCTTTGCATTGGTCTTTTGTTTATGTGAGTAAATTTTAATTTCAAAGTTGTTGCTGTTTATGACAGCGATGGGGTTTATTAAATGGGCTCAGTTCTTAGAAGCACACAAAGGAAGAGGCTTTTTTGATAGATGTCTCAACTGTTGTAGAAAGACACATAGAACCAGATGGACTCCAGGCGTTATGCGGCATTTACCGTTGTGTAATTATACTTAACTACAAAAAAGGGGCACCAATCACTCTCTTAAGTTTTCTTATGTCTACCTTTAAAAATGCAGAATTAGATTAAAAGAGGGAGGAGGACAAATGAGGGAAGCTTGCTACAATTAGATGTCAAGGTTTAAGGAAATAAAATAAATGGTTTAAAATTTGTTTTGCCCTGCATCTGTTACCCTGAATACCAAATAGCACATTCTTGCTGAAAGCTGGGGACAGAAAGGTAGAGGGAAAATAAGCAATCGAACATGTGGTCTCCAGTAGAATTCATATTACCCATGATCCTTTGTACAAGGGTCTCACTGTAATTATTTCTCAAGGGGGAAAAAAGAGACATTACCGTATACCTATGCCAAAACCAGAACATGGGCCGGATTTGTTTTGCTCCTCTACGGAAGCAGAATTAAAGTTTCCTCTGTTATTGCATGGGCTCATGTGACTAATTTATGGGCTCATAAATTAACATGCAGCTTCTTCATAGGTAAAAATTACCTTGTAGGTAGCAATGGACTTAACATTGTACCATCCTCCAAGTTGACTGCATCTGTTATTGAGACTTAGTATCAAATGGAAAATGATGTCATTGCATTAACATTCAGGAGACATGTCAAGTTGGCCTTTCCCTTCACTTTCAGTAGATAAATGTTGATGACATCTTGGGGTTTCAGATAACGTTATATACATATATAGGACTATGACCCTGATTCCTTACAACTACCATCGTTATAACTAACCTATCAGCCAAATACCATCCGTATTTCTCAAAAAGGAAACTGACTAAAGAAATTGTCCAATGTCACATGACCAGTCACAATCCCAGCTGCCTTTCAAAAATCATTTTTCTTCAGACATTGTACTTTTTCTGACAGTTATATAGTAGTTTTTTACACAAAGAGCCAAACACAGAGCACCTGGGTGGTTCAGTCAGTTAGGCGTTTTGTGTCTGACTCTTGGTTTCGGCTCAGGTCATGATCTTGGGGTCCTGAGATTGAGCCCCGCTTCCGGCTCCATGCTCAGGGTGGAGTCTGCTTGCCCCTCTCCCTCCGCTCCTCCCCCTGTGCTCGCTCTCTCCCTCTCTCTAAAGTAAATAGATAAAATGTTAAAAAACAAAACAAACAAAAAACAAAGAGCCAAATAAGAAACCATTTTATTGCAAACTTTTCTAGTTCTAAACTCCTCAGAATATCTGAATGACATTGCCTGCTTTCCTCGGCAAAGTCTACTTATAACTTCATTTTTCCTCGACTGTTGAGTATCTCATTCAAGGCCTGTTAAACACTGCAAACTGTAATTCTGATTTTATGGGTAGTTAATATAGGAAATCCCTAGAAATTTTCCTTTTAGAATTAATCAATAATGACCTTCTGTTAGTTTGCGGGTTAGTTCTCTCTCCTGTGTGTTTTAAGGATGTAAGAAATCTTGCAAATGTTTGTCTGAATTGGTCAATATGGGGTCTACTTTCGTTGCATCACTAGGGAGGACTTAGATAAATGCCCTGGCCCCAGGGATTGGTAGGCACTGGCTCTGCTGTATTAGCTGAGATCCTGACAGAGAAGCATGTGGCCACAGAGGGGACGAGGCCAGTGGTGAGGGACAGTGAGCAACTGAGGAAAAGGGAAAAACAGAGGAAGGGCTCATCTTCAAATCCCAAGTCACTGCAGCTTTCTGAGGGTGAGCCAGGTAACACATGGAGTTCGTCATGGGACTGCACGAGCAAATTCTGCTTTGCCTGGGCTGGGACACATAGAAAGCAGAAGTCCCCTTTTTTTGCCTGCACGTAGGCAATGGTAAACAGCCTCAGCCTGGCTTGTTTTGGCTCCTTGACTCCATCTCAGTGTAAGGAATGTCTGGAAAAGTGAAGGCCAGCTCTGCAACATCTTTTTGCATCAGCCTCAAAGAGTTTCTAAAGATAATGATTCCAAACTGAAAAATCAAAGAATAGTGTCTAAAAAAAAAATTCAAAAAGACCTGCTTCCCCAGACTGGATGCTAAAATCTTCAGACTCTATAGGGCGCCTGGGTGGTACAGCCGGTTAAGCATCTGACTCCTGGTTTCAGCTCAGGTCAGGATCTCAGAGTCGTGGAATCCAGCCCCATATCAGACTCTGTGCTCAACACAGAGGTTGCTTGAGATTCTCTCTCCCTCTGCTCCCCCTACTCGTGCTCTCGCTCTCTCTCAAATAAATAAATAAACCTTAAAAAGAAATAAAATCTTCAAACTCTGTTCTTCAACCTGAAGCCTGTGTAGACAGGCTTGTCCTTGCCTTATAATCATTAAATCTCTCTCATCCTTGGGGGACCAAGTGAAAGGCCTGGTAGCCAGCCCTCAATTCTCCATGAAGGCCATGTGTGTCCCAGGCATATATAGGAATATATGTAATTTTGTGTGTTTGTATGTAGAAGAATGTCTGAGCAGATAACCGAGTGTTTATATTTATGGATGCAAATGCCTCCACGTGTCACATATCTAGATGAGTTTGTGTGTGAGGAAACCTTTTTCCTGGAATAGCATTTTCATAGCCTTCTGATTCTATCCCTTCCCCAAAACAGCATGGTCAGCACCTAGATTGAATAACAGTAAGGTAGAGGTAATATTATCAAGCAATATTAGATCCATCAGCTCCCAGATGGTATCATCTATAGTCTTAGGTAACTTCCTTCCGTGACTCCCCTTATGGTCCTTATGGTTTTGAGTTGTAAACCTTTCCGTTCACATTGAAGGGTTGATCCAGGCATCAATAGTGTAAATGCCAAGAATTAATTAGACCTTGGTTACCAGAAGGTGAAAAGGGGACTAAGATAATTAGAATGAGTGTTAGGACCCATTTAATGGAGGAAGAGCTCTCTGTGCCACAATGGCCAAGCCCTTGTTATAAGCTCCCATCCTCTCGAGTCCACACTGATTCAGTGGCCATCAAACTGCCCCTTTCTTGCTCTAGCTGGATCCCATCCAGGCCCTTCCCATTGTGTTGTGAAGGTGACCTTACGTGATGCAAATCTGCTTATTGTGCTTCTTTGAAAGTCTCTCAATCACTTTTAAGAAGAAAATTCAGCTCCTTATCTTAACACAAAAGCAGTTGGATCCAATTCAGAGCACTTCCCTTTGGAAAGCACTTGGACAAACGTGAGTCCAGAGGACAGTGGTAAGGTTGATAGAGGATCTGGAAATCCTGACAGGACACAAGTCGTCTGTAAATCGGATGAGAGAAAGTTATAGTAAAAAAGTTTGAGCGCAGGGAGAGGGAGTATGCTAGAACCAGCTTAGTAGAGGGCCGAGGGAGGAGCGCGTCCTGGGACATACTAGCTGCGGATTCTGATGAAAATGTCATCCTCTGTTTTCATTTCAGTTTGCACATCTCTAACGTGGGGTAGGGGCCATCTCTGCCTGGCAGGGCTGTCATGAGGATGACAGTGGCACAATTCCTGGGCCAGCAGTTAGCAATTGATAAAAGCTGGTGATATGACTACTACTCCCAGTATTTCCAACAAGACCATTTCAAAAATGAAATTAACTGCCTTGTGACATAGTGAGTTTTGTGTTGTGAGAAAGCAACGCTTTTTTGGATTTCCTGGTGTTCTTATAAAAAGCCCTCATCTCCTGAGGCCTGGACGGATGCATATGGGGTGTAAAGCTCGCATTTGCTTTTACTTCCTCTAGAAGCATTTCCTCCCCCTACGGAGAGGATGAGCTCTGTAGCCAGTTTCTGGTTTACTGCTGGGATGGCAAAGGGTTCTGTGGTTACAGTCCTCACTGGGTAGGTAAGGTAAGCCCTGAGCTGCCAGAGAGACTAGCATGCTATCTCCCCAGCTTCCATCTAAGAGATTTGCTTAGGTCTTAAATGACAGAGACCCTCTGGTTTACCTGGTCCTTGGAAAAACAGATTCAGATTCCAAAATGGTCAGGTAGAGTGGGATCCCAGGGTTCTTTCCAACATCTCGAGGGGGCAACAGAGTTTTGCTGTTGCTTCTGTCTTTTCTGGAGGAAGCTGTCTCTGTCCTGCATATTAAGAGTGAAATGCATTGCTCTTCACCTCGCCCTGAGGAGTACCCAGCCGCTCTTGGGGAAGACGTTTCCATGTGACTTTCATCCCCTAGTCTCAGGTGTAAGGTTTGGGGCCAGGGGGCCAATGTGCTTATTCTTTACTGTAAGTGATTAATAAGAAATCCATCCGTGACCCAGAACACCTTGTGTGTACATGCAGGATAAAATTCATAAAGAACATCTGAAAAGCTTGCATATGTTATCATTGAAGAAAAAGACCAGTCATCACTAATCATGGGAGTGTAGGAAAAACTCATTAACAGAAGCATGAACTCAGCAGAGCCGTGTGTGGGCTTGTGCTATGTTCATTTTCTACATGCATCACCTTCTGGAGGGAAGGGACAATTTGTTCCTGGGGCAGTGAGGTTATTAGTTAAAATCATAATGTGGCAAAACATATAGGACTGGCAGAGGGTTCTAAAAAAATAATATATGCCTCTGGCACTTGGTCTGGACATCGCATTTTTATTAATGCGAGCTGTGATTCTTTTAACGTTTTGGAGACCACATCACAGCCCCTGGCCATTCTGATTATGTGAAGGTCTCTGTGGAATAAAAGCAGAGCAGGAATTTGGGCCCGTGAAGAGTGTGGAAATAGCACGCTAGCAAGGCTGGCTTTCTGTGGCTTTCTGAAAACTCATTTCCATCTCGAGCACTTTCACCTTGCTGGTTCTTCCATTCGGAATGTTTTTTCTCTGATATTTGAGTGGTCTTCTCATTACTCAGATCTTATTCTCACATTGTTTACTTTGGGAGGCTTTTCTTTTTGGTCCTCACTAACACGATGCTAGTACTCTACTTTATATTATTCAGAGAGGACTTATCAGCACCTGAATTTATATCTATCTGCAACTATACACCTCTCTCCATTCATCTATCATCCCTGTCTGTCTGTCTGGCATTTGCTGTCTTCGTACTAGATGTCAGGCTGTTTGACATCAGAGACTCTGTCTGTCTCGTCTGCTAGTTTGTGCCCAGAACAAGAACCATGCCTGCGGAAGCGTAGGTGCCTAATAGCTATCTGAGGATGAATGCACAGGTTTTTCATCTTGTGAACAAGCCCCCAACTTGTATGATTTGGAAACTTCTGTGTGTCATTATGCTGTAATTGCTTAAATAATGATCTCTGTACTTTCCTCCCCAAGGAAGATGTTAACGGGGTCCTAAAGAATCTGCTATATCCTTTGTGTTCTGATTGTGTCCCAGTTGGAAAGTGACCCTTCCTTCTAAAATAACTTAAAAGCCGTACTTTATGGTGCGCCTGGGTGGCTCAGTCAGTTAAGCATCTGCCTTCGGCTAACATGATCTCAGGGTCCTGGGATCAGGCCCTGTGTTGGGCTCCCTGCTCAGCGGGGAGTCTGCTTCTTCCTCTCCCTCTGACCCTCCCCCTGCTCGTGCACTCTCTCTCTCTCTCTCAAATAAATAAATTAAATCTTTAAAAAATATGTCAAAGTCACACTTTATAATTCCCAGGGTAAGAGAATACTATTGAAAGAAATATTTACGGGGCGTCTGGGTGGCTCAGTCAGTTAAGCGTCTGACTCTTGATTTCAGCTCAGGTCATGATCTCAGAGTCATGAAATTGAACCCCATGCCATTGGGCTCTGCACTCAAAGGGGAGTTGGCTCCGGATTCTCTTCCTCCCTCTGTCCCTCCCCCCACTCATACTTTCTCTCTCAAATAAATAAATCAAATCTTTAAAAAAAAAAAAAAAAAGGAAAGTAATATTTACTGTTGCCTCTACCAGTATCGGACCATGTATATCTATCCCACCTTCCTTCCCACCGAAACTGAAAATGTAGTCTTGTTTTTACCTATGGGTGGCCCTCTGTTTGCTCTGTGGTTTTCATTGCCCCTTATCTCAGTGGCTTTGCTTCTGGAATTATCTCTTCTCTCCTGAATAATTCATCTTTTTCTTCCCCTTGGGTCAGCATGCAAACATGCAAACATTATATTCTGTCTGTTAGCTCTTGATAGCTGCTGTGCTTTCTCTCCTTAGTCTGCCTCCTTGGTTCAAAGACTCCCACAGAGATCATCCACTGTCCTATTTCCACTTACCCTCTGCACACTCCCTCTTTGACCCTTCCCAACCAGATTTTAAACCACTCTTATGAGGAACACCAAGGACATATGTTTGGCAAAACCCAGGTGAAATTTGAAGTTCTCATTTTAATTAAATTCTAGAAAGCATTTTATATAAATAATTGCTATTTCTCCATAAAACACCATCTTCCTTGGTCTGGGATACTCTCAATATTTTTTTCTAACTCCCTGGTGATATCTTCTCAGTCATGCTAGCTAATTATCTTCTGTGACCCAAGCTCTAAATATATTTTAATTTGGAATTTTAAACCCAGCCAGATTAAAAAATATAGCATAAATAAACAAAAAAGGTAGAGGCAGGAGACAGAGGATTCAAGGCACTGAGTAGAGAAACAAAACAAATCAATTCTCAGAATGATATTGAAAAAAAAATCCCTTAATTATAACTGCAAAACAGGTCCGAAGACCAACTGGTCTAGACAGGTTAGAAGACTCTGGAAATTATGTATTCAGGGGGGAAGAGTAACCCTTAAATTATTTGACAGTTTAAACAGATGAGAACTAGATTGGAGGGATGTTTTATACATTTCCGGGAGGTGTAGAAGGACTTAGATGTCAAATGAATCAAGATAAGAAAAGTAATTATCTTTAGAGATAATACAAAAGTTGTACAAGAGTAGGAATTTAGCAATAGTACACTACTTGACTCAACAGAGGATATTTTCATAGTTAGAATACTGACATCAGGGATGCTTGGGTGGCACAGTTGGTTAAGTGTCCAGATTCTTGATTTCAGCTCAGGTCATGATCTCAGGGTAATAAGATCGAGCCCTGTGTCAGGCTCCAGGCTTAGTGTCCCAGAGTCTGCTTGAGATTCTCTCTCTTCCTCTCCCTCTGTCCCCTCTTCATACTCTCTTTCTCTCTCACTGAAAGAAAAAAGGAAGGAAGGAAGGAAGGAAGGAAGGAAGGAAGGAAGGAAGGAAGGAAAGAAAGAAAGAAAGAAAGAAAGAAAGAAAGAAAGAAAGAAAGAAAGAATACTGAAATCAGCAAACATGTATTTAAGGCTGTTGAAATATGTTTATATTGAGGTCCTGGGGATGTGCAGGAGGTGGTATAAATGAGCGAGGGTCTGAAGGGATAAGTAATAGATAAACAAAGCAGGAATAAGAGGCAGTATAAGCAAAGTAGTACTAAGGGTAGAAGGGAGTTAGCCACAGGGAGGAGGAGTGTGAGCAGAGATGGGGCACCATTTCTTCAATCTGTTGTGCTCTCAGCTCTTAGCACTAATGGCATATTTATTATCACATTTAAGATTTTGGCAATAAATAAAATTAAATGTTAAACTGAATAAATCCAGATATATTTCACTCCAATCAAGCCCATAATTTTCCTGCCTTCTGGATCCCACATTTGTTTCCTCTTTGTTTCAAGTACTGCGGTTACCTCCCAGGCAAGAGGGGCCATCAGCCCCTGGGCTGTCAAAGGGACAGTAGCAGAAAGACGTTCCTGATCCGGGTGGATGACCCCATCACATCTGTCACCAGAGTTGCGTCCCCAGATCCTGGAAGACCTACAGAGAGGGGATCTCTTGAGGTTCCTTCCCTTTGTTCTTGACACACGTGCAGGCCTCCCAGAGAAGGCTGAGGCCGGGGACACTTACTGTGAATATGGTCCTGGCATACTCTGCTTTATAGAAAACTGGGAGTGGGGCCAGCCTTACAGAATAGGCTTTTAGAGCCCACAGGTCTCAACCTTCCCCCTCTCTTGGAAAATCCACATAGCATCCAGGAGCGATAATTGACTGCTTTTCTAAACTCCAGATACTATCACACTAATCACTTATTAAATGACTCAGTAAGTGAGTTAGTGGGTAGAGTAACCAAGTAATGCCTGAGTGAAATCGCCTTCCCACAACAGGAGTGAAACGTGACTTGCTACTTCGTTCTGGCGGATTCCAAATGGATGAGGCAGCACTTCCTTCCCCAACCAGTTCTCTGGTTCTTGATGCCAGAGGTCTGACTAGGCAGAAAGCAAAGAGTCCATCCAGGTGCCAGATGATGCCTGAGAAGGATGGCGGCTTTAGCTTAATTTAGTTTTATGTGAAGCTGCCGTCCAAAATTTCATCAGCGTGAAGAAAATCTAATAGGTCAAACACTGAAGTCCCAAATTCATAGATGCAACAAGGTAATCCATACCTCCCATCACCCTGTGCATTTCTGAGGTGTCTGTCTTGGCAGTCCTTGATGAGAAATTATAGACCCTTCTCTCGGAGGGAGGGAACTTATGAACCCTTGTTTTGTCAAGTTTCAGTGTCCGGTTGGAAGGGAAATTCAAGAAGAGAGAGTTTTATTTTTTATTTTCTTTAAGCTAAAGACATTAAGTCCGTCATGCAGTGGGGAGAAACTGGGAGTAGTGGACACAGTACTGGACATAGAGTTGCAAGGGATGACTTCTAATACAGCGTCTTTGTGACCTCTGTAAATTTCTGTTTCCGAATCTATAAAAAGACAAGGGTAAACCTTGCCTCAAAGACTGATTGTCAAGGTTATTGAAGCAAGCAATCGCTGGATTATCAATTCACTAACTGTTTCCATGTACCGGGCCCTGGGCCACAGACTGCAGTGACCTGGTGCTCATGAGAGGACTTGGGGAGGGCAAACCTATCACAAGCCGGAGGTACAGTGTGGAGTAGCTGGTCAGCGTGCGTTTGGTAGGAGCTTGGGTGAGGGACAAGAAATGAATCTTTCTAGGCACAGAGACACTTTTTCCAGGAGTATCCTGCTAGAGGAGAATTATTACTTCATTTCAGTACTCTGTGATTCAGAATCCCCATGGATTGAAGGGAAAAGGTTCTGATTTATTGGGGAGTCAAGTAGAAAGAGGAGGGAGAGACAGAGAGAGAAAGGGAGTTGGGCCACGATGATGAGGCCAGGATTCTAAATTTAATCTATCTTCATTTATAAATCAGTCTGGAAAGGAAGTCATAGCAATAACAGAAAGGTAAGGAAATACACAAGATGTTGTTGTGAATAGAAATTCTTAGTCCTGTCCTTGCCTTGACTAAATATGGCCAAGGGCCGCTATCTTCCCAGGACTGACAGAATCGTCCACTCAGTTTGACCTCCTGTCCCCCACCCCACTGGATGCCAGATGTTTAGGCAGAAATGCCCCAGAGCTTCCTTACTCTCTAAAATTTATCTACCCCAGCTTCTGCCTTTTTATCTCCCCTGGACGTGGAGGCGTGGCCATCAGGTGGCTTGCCTAATAACACATTTGCATTTCAAATTGACCTTCAAAGCCTTATCCACCTGAATGACTATTGGAAGGAATCTCGGGCATTAGTGGAGGAAAGCTGAGGGCAACATGTTTTAGCCAGTGGAGCATTCCCCAAAGGTGAAGTTACACAAATTGGTCAGTAGTTTACTGAGCCAATGTGTAATTACAGTTAATTTTCGTGAACCTTAAAGTTTGCCAAATATTGTGTGTATAATTTTATGTACTCTTCCCAAGGGTCCTACCAGGCAGGCTGTTGTAGAAAAGTGAGTAGTCAGTGTTGTTCGAGCTTGAGCAGAGTACCTGCACCCCAACTCCCGTTCCTCTGTGTTCCAGCCCCGGAGACTCTCTGGTCTGAGCCTGAGGACCCTCTTGTGTAGAATGGGGTTCCCCACATGAACCTCACAGGCTTCCTGGAGAAACTAAATGCTAACTGCAGGAATGCACAAAAGCACTCACCATAGGGCATGGCACAGGGCAAGCGCTCAAGGAGGAAAAATATTTTGTATTTATTATTACGCAAGTTTTCACAGCTATTGCCCTTAGCCCTGAGTGAGAGGAGTCTCTGCTCTGTGCCTGTGCTGGAGAGGCCCCCACACATTACAATTTCCAAAAGTAATAAACATATTATAAGAACACATGGGTACTTCTATCAATGAGGAGCTGGCACTCGGCACTAACACCTGCTGCATAACCCACAGCCCTAAATATCTGTTCCTGTAACTGTCATGACTCGGGTCCCAAGGATACATGACGTTCAACCTCTTGCCTCCGAAGGCTGTATCCAGATACTCTGGAGGTCTGTGGATAGTGTCAGGGCAACGATGGGCATGGATGTCAGGGAGGGTTAAGCAGCAGGAGCACTTGAGTAAGAAACAAAAATCAGATAGCTACAGTATCAGATGCAAGAGATTCTTCTATGTGAAATCACCACTTCCCAGAAGTGCCCGGCACCCAGTTCCTTCCTCTGTTCTAGAAGGCTCCTCAGCTACCACGGGCAGCAGAAGACAATTTCATAGCATTCAAGCAAATGTATGTAATAAAACTGGACACGGACATGTGTAGACCTGACAGACATAGATTGTGGCATTGATTCTCTTCTTTGCTGGGCGTTGAACATTATTAATGGATTTTTCACAAAACATTAACTGACTTGTAAGGACCTTTTTGAAACAATCAACTTTGATCATTTTTATTTAAAATATTATGTTTATTCTTGGGCGCCTGGGTGGCTCATTCGGTTAAGCGTCTGTCTTCGGTTCAGGTCATAAGCTCAGGGTCCTGGGATTGAGTCCAGAGTCTGGCTTTCTGCTCAGAGGAGAGTCTGCTTCTCCCTCTCATTCTCCCTCTGCGCTTGTTGTCTCTCTCTCTCTCAAATGAATAAAGGAAATCTTTAAAAATAAATAAATAAAATATTATGTTTGTTCTTTTTTTTTTACTTCCCCTAGTCCTAAAGCTAGGGGATTAGCTAGGGGTGATCACGGAGGGCACCCCTGGCAGAGGGGGTAGGGGGAAGTGGCCCAAAACAAAGTGTTGGAGCTGGAGCAGTGTGAGGAAGGCATCACACGGGCATCTTGGAGCTCAATGTCCAAGTCCAAGTGGGATGAGGAGGGCAGCCACAAGGCGGGACTTCCAGTGTGGAGTGTTAGAGCCTGACCAAGGAAAACAGGGCATCTGCATAGCTGGGCTGTTTAACATGGGGTGCTGGAACTCGGCGCGGGTGTGGAGAGTGCTATGGGAGTGTGTGGTCTGGCACAGAGTGTCAGAGAGAGTGGGCTGAGGAGGGCATCCCCGTGAAAGTGGGGGTTGCCATGAGATACAGAGCCCCATCAGGGTAGGGAAGTCTTTCACATGGGAACTCTGCCCAGCGCACAATCCCAGAGCACAAGAGGGGTGAGGAGGGCTTTCACTTAAGGACATAGCCCAGCAAGGGCACCATCCACATGACGTGGGAAGAGAGCAGGAGTCAGAGTTTCCATTGGGCAACCTGAGGCAATTTAACCACCAAAATAAGTTAACAAGGATACTAGATAATAAAAAACCTCCGCATAGAATCGGAAGCCGTGGGTCCATACTGATTCAAATAAGTAAATGAATACAGTTGCAAGTTTGGTGAAGAAGGGGCTTTGAGCATAGTAGTAATGCACCTTTCCACAAACCATTTATTAACTGAAATAGAGAAATACGCACGTATGCGGTGGGGGAGCCTGCCAGACGTCATGCCGACCAAGTGATCAGTGCGAAGACCTGTAGCCGGAGGACTCAAGGTCATGAGCACGGAGCGCTACCGGCTTCCCTTCAGTGACGTCCCCACGAAAAGGTGCGTAACCGAATCTGTGCACAAGAAAACCGCAAATGGCAGAATATTCTCCTTAAGAACTGACCTATAATCTTCAAAAACGTCAGTCGTAAACATCTAAGAAAGACTGAGAAACTGTTTCAAATCGGAGAAAGCTAGACACGTGGCAAGTACATGCCATGCGTGATTCTTAACTAGAAACCTTTACTTGAAAGGGCATTCTTGGGAGAATTGGCAAACCGTCAACGGGGTTTGAAGATTAGATGTGTCAATGAGATGTATAATGGGTCAATGAGAATTTTCTGATTTTGATCGTTAAGTTGTGGGCATGCAAGTGAAATGTCCTCCTTTGTAGGAAATGCACCCTAAAGAATTTGGAAGGAAGAGGCATTAGGTTTAAGAAAATGAACACTATGTGTACTATACTTGCAACTGTCATGTTCATTTGAGATTGCTTTGAAACTGAAAAACACATTAAAAGTATAACATATTATTTTTATCTGGTATAATTTGTATTTTGCATTGCAATATTAGTAGCCAATCTTGAATATTCTAAAAGTATATTATGAAAACTTATTTAACATTTACATTTTGAATTCCTCTATTTAACTTAATTTTAATGCAAATAGGTTCAAATCTATACTCTTTCAAGGTAATTACACTTTTCTTGATACATAATTAAAGATGAGCACCAGTTTGGATCCTGATAAAAACAGAAAAATAAAAGTGTTCTGAGAAAAAAAAAATAGAATGCTTATAAAAAAAATCCTCAGAGAAATCTCATTACATTTTTAAGAAATTTAAAACAATGAAAATGAGCAGACTTACTATTAAGTATAAGCCACATAAAATCCACCTACAGGATATTACAGATTCTTAATGAAGATTTAATTACTGATTAAAACCATGAGACTGTAAAAGAGAATTATTCCTATCGTAAGTCTGGCTTTTACATTGTAAGATGAAAATTATACTCAGATTGGACAAGAAAAATAAAACAACTTGAACTTTGCTATTTTAATGGATGATGGGCCTGGGTAACGGTTGTCACATGCTTCTAACAGTGTGTAGAAGCTTCTAGAAAAATACAATGTAACCCTGATTTAAATGAGTGATAGAAATTTTCCATTTGATGACCATGCCAAAAAGTCTAGTGTTTACTTTTATAAAAGAAACAATCTTTTTTTTTCTCCAAATGTAGAAAGCGAGTGGCTTTTATTCATGAAGTTTAAAGAAAACACATTTTCGTTACTGCTCTTACGTGCTTCACAAAAATCTTCAAGGTCGACTTTCATTAATGAGACATTGTAACTGGAAATTCTTAGATATTTGTATGAAATAAAGTAACCATATGTTTGCTGGAATAGAAAAAAACAAGACAAACAAATAGCAAACAATAATATTATTCAACCAAGACGAGTCAACACTGAGGCAGAACATTGAATAATTCAAAGAATAATAGTCTCTAGTGAAGCGTAATGAGGCTTCACATGGCACTGACAGCCCAACATCTGCAGAAAACAATGCGAGTATCTAGGTTCAGTAGAACTGAATTTGAAATCCCTTATCAATGGCCACACCTATAAGATGGAAGCCAGAGAGAGAAGGAGGAGAGGAAGGAGGGAGGGAGGAGGAGAGTAAGGGATGAAAGAAGAAAAGAGGGGAAGGAGGGAGGGGAGGATGGAAAGTAGGAAGGGAGGGAGAGTTGGTGGGAAGGAGGAGAGGGGGGAAGGAGGAAGGGAGGGAGGGAGGGAGAAACAGAGGTAGGGAGGGAGAAAGGAAGGCAGGCAATCCACCAAAGACCTGGATTCTTTCTTGTCCTGCAAAAATATACTCCAAATGTCTCCTGTGCTAGAGAGCTTCCCCTGAACTCCGCATCCTCAGATAAGGGGACTAGCTCAGTTTTCTGCTCCTAAGGGTCACATAAGGGCCCCAAAGCATTAACCTCTTGTCTCCTCTATCAGACCAATGCATTTTTTTTAGGCTTTACAGAACTCTGCTCCACAGGGTGGCACTGTTTGTTGAATGATTGTACGAAGGAATCCTGAGGCTACCCAATTCCTCCAAATTCATGTAACAAAACTTATTTCTTCCTACTCTTTTAACTTTGGATTCATTTCTCTCTCCCTCCCTACTCTCCCCACCCCTCTTCCTTCTCTATACCTTTCTTTCCCCTCCTCCTCTCTATTTCTCCTTCTCTTCCCCTCCCACCCCAAGGGCATAATAATAAAATGAAGCAAAGTGTCAGGATGATTTTACATAATGGATCCTGATTGCTTTACCCCACAGGCTGCCTGCCCATTAGGTGCGATTCATCAGCAGCTAGGACTGCCAGAAGAATGTAGCTCCTGCCAAAACATTCTTCAGTTGAGCTGAACCACTGGCAAACAACCACAAGTCTGCAATGCTCATTTGCATAGTAAAGAGCTTTGTTGAGGTGAATGAAAAAAATGCATTAGAGGAAGTTGTCAGGAGACCTCCAGTTATGCAGACATTGGCCCAGTGATATCAAAGCAGGGAAATGGGGTTATATGCTGTATGGGGCCCTTCTGATGGCTGGGAGCTGGATTCCCCTTGGTCAGCTCAGTGTACCCCCAATGTCCTGGGGAGCCCTCATTGTGGGATGGCATTCAGCTCATCAGGCAGGGACCAGAGACTGGTGCCCGAACAGGCTCCTTCTACAAATCAAATCATTGGGTTATTTTCAGAAGATGAATTTTTTTTTAACTTTTGAAGTTTTTTATTCTTTGGGGTGGGGAGGTTACGAAGATGAATTTTTAATATAAAGATCGGCTCTGCAAAAGTTCAGCATGGGGAAGGGAGCCTGAGATGTGTTCTTCATGCAAGGGGAGAAAAAAAAAGAGAAACATTTTTTAGAAGTAGTCTTCCATGGCAAATGTTTCATGGGTGCCATTGGAGCTGTTTGAAAGGATGATGTTGTGGGTTCAATTGCTTTCCCCCCAAAAAAAGATTTGTTGAAATCCTAACCTCTGGTCCCTATGGAGGTGACGTTGTGATGGGGTTTTGGAATATAGGTGAGGTTCAGTGGGGTGGAGTCTGGAGAGACGACCAAGAAAGAATTCTTGATACGTCTTTGCAAAATGGTGGCTTATTAAAGCACGGGACAGGACCCATGGGCAGAAAGAGCTGCTGCGCTGGGTTGGGAGAGATGGCTGATTACATACTTTGGGGTTGGGGGAGGTGAGGAAAAGGGAGGTTGAGAAAGTACTTTCATATGTTAAAGAAGACTCACAGGATACTGGAGGCCTTGCCATTGTCAAGTTAAGGTAGTTTTTCCCTGGAGCAAGGCCTTAGCATTGAGATGGTTGGGGGCTTCCTGGAAGAATGTCACACAAGTCCCACCCAGGAGTGGGGGTGGGGGAAAGTCACAGGGTGTCAGTTTATGCTTTGCCTTCAACCAGACATCTGTTCCCTCATCAATACTACATCTACATCGGAATGAAAGTTATGGAGAGATTACATTCACTTAACATCCACGTTTTGCAGGTGTTCGCTGGGCACTTACTCTGTGTCAGACGCTGGCGATGAGCTGGGGAGATACCAATGGAAATGTCATCCTCACCAAAGTTACAGTCTGGCCAGGTTGTAGGAAATTACAGTGAAGTGTGAAGAAGGTCATTCACAGTGTGGGAAATGTAAATAGATAGCCATGCTTCTATTCAAGGAGGGGCTCCCTGATCAGCTCACTTCTGCAGCTCAGTGTGACCTCCAGGATCCAGGCCAGAGCCCGGAGACTTGCGCGGAATGCAGATTCTCATGCTGCAGGGAGGATCTCTGAGGAACCGGTCCCCTGAGGCACAGATGTCTGCCCCTGTGCCATGTTCCCTAGGAGAACAAGCTGCTTTGGTTCTAGTCCCTCTGTCTTGCTGTGTGTAGCGCTGCAGAGAAAGACTGGAGCCCTGGCCCGAATCCAGCCGGTTGACTGGGGCCATATTGCACTTGGGAAGATTTCCTGGTTTCCTATCTGTCTGGACGGCACTAGACTTCAGCTCTTAGGTGTCTCCTGCTGTGTGCTGCCTAGCTGATCAAAACCCGTTGCCTTCTCTTAGGGTCCCAGACACACCATGCAGAATCCCCATTGTGTGTGGGGGGAGGAAAGGAGGGATCAGGGAGAGAGACTAGGGAGGAGAGAGAGTTGAGACTGCTGCCTTTTGAGGCTTTGCACCCTCTGAGCCCAGCTACAGCCCTACCTTGGCCTCTGCCTCTGTCCTACGTAGGACGGTGTCTTGATTGGTCAACCATCTTGCTTCAAAGCACAGCATAAAAAATAATAGGTCTAAACCTGAGCTCTTGGTTCCCTTAGCCCCCCAATTTGTTTCTACCCTAGTATTCTCCAATTCAGGAATCGGATCTTTCCATGTGATTGCTCAAGTAAGAAATATTCGAATTATCCTCGATTTCCCCCTATCTCCCACATCTAATGCCTTAAAACATATTGTTAATTTTATCTCAAAATACGTTTCAAATTCGTTCTCTTCTTTCCATCTTACTTTCGAAAGCCCTAGTGCAAGCTCTCCTGTTGTTTCTCCTGGACTATTGTCATAACCATTCTTCGCACTCCCTGCTTGCCAGTCTCTGATATTTTATGACACGGCAGGCAGAAATGGGTTCTTAAAAGCAAATCAAGTTAGATTCATCTTGTATAAAACACTCCAGTGGCTCCCATGCTACTATCCATGTGATCTTGAACAAATTATTCCATGCCTTGGTGCCTCAGTTTGTGTATCTGTGAAATGAATGCTATGGTAGTATTCCTCCCATTGGATATTTGTGACAAATAAACAAGTTAACAAACGTAAGTGCCTCAGGCACAAAGTAAAGGCTCAATAAATTTTATCTTTATTATCATCATCAACATTATTGTCAGTATTACTCCCACATTTAGAATAAAATTCAAGACTAAAATTGTGGTCCTCTATGACCTGGCTCCTGCCTGTTTCTGCCTGGTATCTTGTGCACCCTATCACTAAATCCAACCATCAACAGTTCTTTAATTTTGTTTCTACCTCAGGACCTTTGCACGCACTGTTTCTTCTATCTTCTAGCCTCTCCTTCCAATTATTCTCATGGCTGACACTTTTGCCTCAGAGAGCATGGGTCATATATTGTCTTCCTCAGAAACATCTCCAAACCATCCCATTGAACATTACTTTAGTTTTAGTTGTTTCCTTCATAGAAAAATTAGATTTTATATCATAGTTGTTTGTTTATCTCTTTGTTGTTGGTCATGATGATGCTTATCATCCCCATGAGGTCAGAGATCATGTTTATCTCATCAATGTTACATCTCTGGCACCTGACCTAACTCCCAATAGTTACACAATACTTGGTATTTATGAAATGTCCTCAATCTACCTTCCCAACAAAGCCCCACTTTACTTTGTACGGGCCATGCTGTATTCTTCAGCCATGTGATTTTCTCCCCAGTTCCTGAATTTACCCTTCCTTTTTGCTCCATGATGTTTCTTCTGCAAATAAATCCTTTCTCTTCTCTATCTGATAAAATCCTGCCCATTTGTCCATAGCTCTACTCACATTCTCTGAACCCCGAGGTCAATTAATCCCCAGTCCCACTGCCCTCACCATATCTTGACCCCATTGTGCCGTTTATCCTGCATCATTATTTCCCATTTATAAATCTGTCTTTCTCTTTCCCGCTAATCTCTGAGACAAGCATTAGTCATTGTGTAGAATGTATAAAAAGATTGCTTAAGGAAGTTTTGTTAGGATTATATCACCTTTGAATAAAGAGAGAATGGGGGCTACCTTATTCTCAAAATATCAAAATCAACTTTACTCTCAAAATCTCAAAAGCACCTCTAACAGTGTCTGACACTGAAGATATTCAACAAATATTTGTTGAGTGAATAAATGAATGCATAAATATTGAAAATCTTTACTTATGGAATGTATGTCAGTCAGAGTCTTGGCAAGAAACAGATGTCACCCTCAATCAGGTTAATTGAGGAAAGTTTAATAAAGGGGCCCTTGACAAAGGTGTGGAGCAAGGTTAGAGAAAACCAACAGGGTTAGTCAAACCTTGTGGGAGTGTCGTGTCAGAATCTCTTACCTCTCCTAACCCTGAAAAGGCCAGGAGAAAGTCACAAGAATCTAACGGGAGCTTTGCCTAAGACAGGGACTCAACCCAAAGATAGCTTCTGAAGGAGAGAACAGGATCCAATCCTCCCTCTGTTGACACCAGAAACAGTTTGCTGTTTCTGAATTGGGATGGCAAGAGAGCCCATGAATATGTTCATAAAGCCACTCAGAAAACAGGATGGGGGGTAGATTTAGAAGGTGGGAAATATGGGGCAGGACGTCAGGAAGCAAAACAGTAGGAGCTGAGTTCCTTACAGGGTCCCCGCCAGCCATCTCAGCAACTTGTGAGGACTCTCCAAAACACCAGACCACCCCAGTCCCAGTGACTGGTAAGGTACATGTAGGAAAATATGAGACCCTCATCCAATTATCTCAAGCAAAAGAGAGGATTTTAACAGTCTGCAAGCGTTCAGCCCATGTGTGAAAGTAGCACGCACTTTGAAAAATTATCCTTCAGTAATTAAGATCTAGGATGTCAACATTCCTGTCCTCTATTTATGCATCCGTGAACAACAGTTGTTGGAAAGGAGTCCAATTCACAGTGTATCTTTCTGCCCTTCGATCTACCCTCTTCATAAACGCAGTCAGTAGTATTTAGAAAAATCTTAGAACAGGGCATGCTATTTACAAAATAAGCCCTCCTCTGAGACCTTGGCAGACTTCCATCATACAGATAGGCTTCTCCAGCTGGGGAACAGAGGACGGCAGTCACAAGACGAGTCCACAGAACAGACCCTGAGCCTCTTCCTGAAGCATCGTGTGCAAGGGATGGCAAGGTGGTGAATGTATTTTAAAATATTCAACAAGTGGTTATATAAATAATTATAATGCAAAAGTGAAATGAATTTTTAAGATTAAACAAAACAAAACAGAAAGTCTTGCCATCTGTTGCTTCAGGACACAGGAGAACCCCACAGCCCAGGAGCCTGTGTGAACCCTCCTTAAGCGTCACAGAAACACCAGGGAAGCACTTTGTGGGTTACCTCACAGTCTCAAAAACAATGTTGCAGCCTCCTCTTCCAATCTTTCTCCCATTTTTGTTTTCTCTCTTCTTTTCTTCCCTCCTTCCTTCCCTCATTTATTTACCAAATACTTACTGAGCATCTATTTGGTGCCAGGCACTACGTTGAGTTCAGTGGATGCAGCTGGGGTTCCCTGCCCTCACGGAGCGAGTGCTTGACCTAGTGGACAGGAAGAGCCAAAAAACAAATCAGAAAAACACAAATAATGCATATTTAGAGTCATAAGCTATTTTTCAACAGTGATATATGCAAGAGGAAAAAATTTTAACAAGTCATGAGAAAGAGAGTGACAAGATGGTTTGGGGCTGGGGTAGAGCCATCAGGGAGAGCCTCTGAGAATGTGACAATCGAGCAAGGATTCAAAGGTAAAAAGCCCCTAGACGAAGACCTGGGGAAAGACCAGTCCTGTCAGCTGGCATGAGGAATGAGAAGCCAAGGATGAATGAGGGGTGCATGGAGGAGGGCCAGTGTAGCTGAAGGGGGTGAGGCATGGGGAGAGGGTGGAGGATGAGTCAGAGAGGCAGTGGGGACATCACGAAGAGCCTGGGAGGCCGCTCTAAGGATACAGACAGCATTAGTAAAATAATAAGAATGGCTTATTTAGTACACATTTTATCATAATATAATATGGTATGATTCGGGTCAGAGACGTTAAGTGAATTTCTCAAACTCACACAGTACCATCATCCACTCAATTCCCAACTTGTGCTGCACCCCAGAATGATGCAGCCCCTCAGGAAACTGAATGACCTGGTCAAGACCATGGAGACATTAGCAGAAAAATCATCCTTACATTTGGGTTTTGGGGCTATAGGTCCCTTCTGTTTGCACCTTTATACATCCTTGAAAAAGGTCATTTATTATCCCAGCTGACCAAGTGAAATTGCTTTTCTCTTTATAAAACTTTAGAAAGATAGCCAGGGGCATTTCAAAAATGAAGGCACAAAAAAGATCGAACAGTCATGAAATCTATGAAAAACCATCCTGTTGGAGAAAATATTCACTTGTTGCTAAGGATTGGCTGCGTATGGCCCAAGGGGTTCAAATCCAGTGGGAAAGCTCATGGACGCTCCCTGTTGGTGGGCCTGACCAGATTCTGGGGAGGCCCAGAGAAGAAGCAAAGTCCTGGCAGTAGGCCTACCAGTGTTGCTCGTCTTCTGCACTTTTAAACATCACTGGGATGAACAGAGTCTTGCTCTTCTCCACAGGCTCCCAGACTCCACTAAGGCACCGATGAAAGACTTTGCACTTATGGAAAGCTGGAAAATTCTAGAATACTAGCACTTGAAAGGACGACCTCTTTTTATGCAGGGGATGAGACAGATATCTAAAGAGATGAAGGGACTTGCCCAGGGCAACCACAGACTAGTGGACTTGGGACCAAGGCATGAGTTTCCAGAACTGAAGACCAGAGCCCTTTAATAAAGCCAGCTCATTGCAACAAAGGGATCAGTATTCCAAAGTTTCATTGAAAAGAATGAGAAAAATATATATTTTAAATTCAGGGTATATAGTACTTAGTAAGAAAGGCTGGTTTAGAAGTAGTACAGAACATGACACTAAGTTTGGAATATATGATAATATAAGCAGAATTCTCCTCTGCACAGAGAAAAGACAGAAAGACAGAGCCCCGGTCATCAGTAGTTATTTCTGTTCTCCGAGTGTAAAGGAGATGTCGTTTCCTTCTTTGCGCTTTTCTGGTTTTCCCTAGATTTCTAAAAATTACATGTAATATTATCTGTGGTAGGAGACAAACCAAATAAATTAATCAACAGTATTTGTTAAAAAAACAACACAAAACCCAACTAACAGAGAACTGATGTCTTTTCATACCAGCTTGTTTTTTCATACAGCAAAGTAAAAACACAAGAACTTCCATATCATTGCTTATTATTTTCGAAATGGGATGCGACACAGTGCGAGCTGTTTTGCCAGGAGCGTCTTCTATTATGCACTAACATTTTGAATGAAAGCATTTTAAAATCATCATTTTCCCCCCAAACAGCTGCTTTACAGTCTCTTTTTTTTTTGCATAGTCTGAGAGAGAAATGGCTGTAACTTCTTCTGAATCCGTGTCATATTTTGTAGGTATACGGTTGATGGCCAGCAGTACTGCTATCAATTCTCAACAACTATTGAGTCGTTGAATGATGATGGATGTCTCACCAGGTCCTGGAACAAAGTAGGTGCTCAGGAAATATTCTTGAAAGGGAAGAGGGAGGGGTGGGAAGGAAGGAAGGAGAAAGAAAGGATGAAATAAGTGGTTGGAAAACAGGAGATATTACCGAGACATTTTGGGAAGGAATTACAGAACCATCCAACACACAAACACACAAAGAAAAAGCAAAACCAAAAACCAGAATTACGGTTCATGAGACTTGAGTTCGAGTCCTAATTCGGGCACTAACCGACAACATGATAATGGGAAAGTCATTTTGTTTTATGAGTGTTTTCTCCTGGATAATGTGCCAATGCTAATACAAATAACACATTTATAGATGCACCATGGTTATTACATGAGATAAACCATGAGAATGCTGTTTCTGTAAATTATGATGTGTTACTGTTATAAAAGTCATTAATCAAAATCCCATTATTGGTATTATCCCAGCCCAGCGCTTGGCATATTACAGACATATACTCAATAGCTGTATGCCTAATAAATGACTGATTGAGGGAACAAAAGCTAGAGAGATGAAATGTTTGGCTGAAGTTGGAAAAACAGAGACATTCAGATCAAAATCTCCTGGCTAGAGGTTCAATATTATCTCCTCTGTGTTTGAAGTCTATGATCTATTTTTATATCTGGATCCTCTTCCTATCTAGCTGTTCTTCCCATGCAAATGTTTAGTAGAGTCTGAAATTCAGATTCAAATACACAGTTTTGATCTTTAATGCAGTCTTGATTAATCACAGTTCTTATTAATTTCAAGTCAGGAAAAATCAAGGGATGTTGTTCAATTAGGTTTGTTTTTCTATAGATAATAGTCCACAGTGCAACGCAATACTAGCAATCTGGTATTTTGTTAATGCAGATATAAACCATTATTAACATAATAGGTTTCCCTACAACCTATTGGCCTTCTGCCAAACTTATTTATTTCTTAATTTTCTGCATTTGTTGAGTAGTTTTTATGGGCTATCACCATGCAAACCTCTTTCAGAAGAACATTAATCCATATTTCAAGTACAGTGTTAGGGCTTGGGGAAACAAAAATGAGAAGAATGGTGTTTAACAGATTTCCATCCACTGAGAAAATTGACATGCAAATAAATGGGTAATAAAGTGTTGTAAACACAGTTACAGAAGTAATTATAGAGCAGAAAATAGTAAGGAGCAGTATACTTTAGGCACCATGCCTGAAGATTTCTAGTGAGGGTTTCTTTCCTTTGACAGAGAAGTGGACCAAGAAAGATTTTTGGGGTGGTGTTTTCAAAGTTCATTCTTACAGGATGCATAGGGGGGATGTGGTCAAATAGTGATGGGGAAATCATTCTATTTGTTGTTGTTGTTGTTGTTGTTGTTGTTGTATTTTAATTCAAATTAGTTAACATATAGTGTATTTTAATTTCAGGGTAGAATTTAGTGATTCATCAGTTGCCTGTAACACCCAGTGCTCATTCCATCACGTGCCCTCCTTCATGCCCATCACCCAGTGACCCCATCCCCCCACCCATCTCCCCTCCAGCAACCCTCAATTTGCTCCCTATAGTCAAGAGTCTCTTATGGTTTGTGAAGCCAAACTCAAACTCAGATATAAGGAACTGCTGAAAATCCAGTGGTGTGTGGTGGCAGGAGGGTAAAGTGTGAGACCAATGTGGTAGAAGAGGTTAGAGACTAGATCAGGAAAATTCCTGTGTTCCATGAAGAGAAGACTGGATTTCCTTCCCCAGCAAAGAGAAATTTTGAAAGATTTTAAGCTGGGCATTGGACCATGTGATACATTTGCAGATATGGTGGTCATGGCAAAATCTCCAATTTCACAGTTTTTTCCAGTCATATGTTATACATGTATTCCCCCCAATTTCAAGAAGTATGAAAGTTTTAGATGTCAGCTAAGGTTTGAATCCTTTCTAAATGAATCCACTGGTACTTAGCAGTGCATAATTGTTGTAAGGGAGGATCGATGTAGTCAGGTGCAGAGAACTAAAAGTCCAGTCTTGACTGTAAGGCTTCTGTAATTCTAGACTTCGGGCTTCCAATGGTCTGGTTTACTGGCATAAACAATAGGCTCATAAAAATCTTTTTTTTTTCCTGACACTTTTCCTTTTTTGTTTTTTGTTTTTCCTTCTTGTGAGAGGAGATAAAAGTCACTGATGCTAAACCAGTAGCTGAAAATATTTAAAACACAAGAGATTTGGATGTAGTATCAGGGACCTCCTCCCATCTCACTGTATCCCAGCAATGAACTGATGGAAAGTAAACAGATTGGGGGACCCAAGTGTAAACTGGACTTGTCTCTTGCTTCTTGAATAAAACTAAAATATATGATGCTTTTCATATGGAAGTCCCCCCGTTGTGGCAACTGTAGAATATGGTGTAGACTGGTGGTGATTCCTGTCTATTGTGGCATGTATCGTCTAAGAAGACTAGATACAGCCCCGGGCATTTTCCACAGCCTCAGAATGGGAGAGGAGATGAGAGCCTGGGTGGCTCAGTCAGTGAAGCATCTGCCTTAGCCTCAGGTCATGATCCCAGGGTCCTGGGATCGAGCCCCGTATTGGGCTCTCTGTTCAGAGGGGAGCCTGCTTCTCTCTCTCCCTCTGCCTGCCAGTCTGTCTGCTCCTGCACTCTCTCTCTCTGTGTCAAATAAATAAATAAATAAATAAATAAATAAATAAAATCAATCTTAAAAAAATGGGAGAGGAGAGTACCTGGATGTTCCTCATGCTCAGAGATAGGAAGAAAGCATTGCTAAGCCCAAAACTAGTTGAGGGGCGCCTGGGTGGCACAGCGGTTAAGCGTCTGCCTTCAGCTCAGGGCGTGATCCCAGCGTTCTGGGATCAAGCCCCACGTCGGGCTCCTCCACTGGGAGCCTGCTTCTTCCTCTCCCACTCCCCCTGCTTGTGTTCCCTCTCTCTCTGGCTGTCTATCTCTGTCGAATAAATAAGTAAATAAATCTTAAAAAAAAAAAAGATTTATTAAAAAAAAAACTAGTTGAGAGGGCTAATGGATAAGATGGAAAAAATATAAATTATCAGGATGAATAGACATGTCAGAGGAGGCAGAGTAAACCGTTCCACCAGGGCTTTGATGTAAGTGCAGTTGCATCTCAGCAGGTGGGACCAGAAGGACACCTCTCTTGGTCATTGATGTACATAAGGCCTTCCCCAAACATTAGAATCAACCACGGGGACTGGGAAGACGCTCTAGGCTGACACCATTTTTACTTTATTGGATTAAATCTATGTGGAACTGTTGAGATTGAGTTCTCTGCTATCAGATGGAAATAGGCTCAAGATAAAATTTCAGGAAGACAAAGAAACTTCTAGAAAGACAAGGAAAGTCTAATATTAGGATGACATTCAATAAATAAAGGTTGAAGTATTTCTGAATCTACTCTGACCAGTTATAAAGCCACATTCTCCAATGAGATTTTATTTGTAATAAAGTTGATGTTTTCATCTTTATCCACCTACATTTTATTTTTATTTCTCAATCATTTTTTAACTTCTTTGGGAAACGGGATACTGCTAATTGCTCTTTCCAGGTCTTGTATCTAGTGATGGTAATGGAAACTTACAAATAACCCAGTGGGAAGCAGGGCTTTAGTGTTTTGATGTGCAAACGTCCAGCAAATGCAGACCACCACAGAAGAGGTCAGTGTGGTCTGGGTGGGAGAAGAGTGTCTGTAGGAAGAATACTGTACTTACGCTTAGTCTTAGAAGATGAAGAGGTGAGGCAGTCAACATGGAGAGAGCATTCCAGGGGAAGGGTTCATGCTAACAAAGAAAGGGAGGCTGAACAGAGCCTCTGTGAGACTCAGAACCGTATCTATGACCAGCGTGTAGCGTTCAAGGAGCGACACAGCAGGAGAGATCATCAATATTCTTGTAAACCGTGCTCTATGGGTGGATAGATTAATAGCTACTAATTTTGAGGGCATATGCCAGGTGATTTTCATGATAGCTGTAAAGGCTTGGCTAGAGAAGAAGGTGATCTGTAGAGATGGCTCGTGGCCTTTTCGTTTTATAGGAATAGTCACAGTAAAATTTTTAAAAATCTAAAAAAAAATCGTCTTCATACTAACCAAGCCAGCCTTATAAATCAGTAGTGAGAATTAACATCAAATGGATTCTTCAAATTATCTAAATGAAGCCTTCTTGCCTTCAGGCATAACTGTGACAGATTTCTACAGAGACCAGCCTCTAAGATGGTCACAGACCGTCAGTCAACAGCAAGGAGCTACCAGGACATATTTCAGAGCATACTGCAATAGTGAAGGGGAAAATCACATCTAAGGGACAACTTGGTTGAGAATATACAAGGAGAAATTATTTAAAATATGTATTTTGATTCCTGGAAAACAGTTTTGTGGGAGTAGCTCTCTAGACACAAGGCCAGTACAATCCTCCCACGCTTTGCAATTAATGACATTATCATATTTCGGTACCTGGCTCTCATGAAACTTTTTCACACATAATATGGACTCAGAAATTTGTAGTGCTGTATAGTGTATCAAACGTATGATCTTTTAAAGAACGTCACATTCTTCTCTATTTTTTGCTGAAGCTTATTGATCAAGCCTCTGGTTCGTGGCACACCATTGGTTCAAGCACAGCCCTCTTTGCTGCTGTTCAATCTTCAGACCTCCTTCCCTTTCTAAAATGATATGATTTTATATTGTCATTTATTATATGATTATACATAATGTATACATATATGTGATTTTTATAAATAAGAAAAAGAACACCCCTATATCTGCTGTCCAAATCAAGTTCTAGAAGATATCCAAGAACTTTGATTTCTCTTTAAGATCCACCTTCATCTCACTCCCTACCTCCCCCCTGGTGTACATATGATTAACAATTCAATTTAAGTCAAGGCTCATTTATTTGGCACCGACACTGGACCATCCATTTGTGAATTATTAATTTCACACATTTTGGAATACCTACCGTATGCTGGCAGCCTGGTGGCAAAATCAGGCTTGGCTGTGACTTTTATCTGACTTACAGTCTCGTAATGACAAAGCACAGAATGCATAGCTTCTAAAGAAACGCTTGTGGTCCCTGTCCTAGTGTTGTGTACGGTCCAGACACATCCAAAGTCTAGTTAAAATCTCGCTTGTTATTTTCAAAACATCATAACCATCTCTCCATCTTCTCCTGTGTTTTCTTTATTCAAAGCACAGGATTTATGTTGGCACGGCTGAGCGAGCAGTCACTTGGGACGTGGGCATGCTTGAATTCTGATTCCACACTGATGAGTTCTTCAAACTGGGGCAAGTTAATTCACTTCTCCCATGTCTGTTTTTGTTTTTATTTTCTTTTGAAATAATTCCTGCTTGCCAACTTTGGGAGAATGAATTGTTTCGTGAGCTATACTTAAATAGTTGTCAAAGTCTCTTGGAAAATGTAAAAAACCAAACCTGAGTATTATTTAATATTATAGAGAGCATGCAGTTTTGTACAGACTCTTACCTTCTCTCATCCACTGATCATCTCAGGAAATTGTGACCTACATTTCCAACAGGCATCCCCACGTCTTTCTACTTCTTGTTTGCTGCTGGAATGTCCTTTCTTTCTGCCTCCTCCAGAAATCACATTCATCTAAGCTTGTATCCCAGAATCTGAAGCAGTCAGGGTCTGATTACACACAAGACATAAAGGACCTCCTTCTTCTGTGAACCCTACCTTCCCCTACCCCAACCCTGTCATGAGTCAAACTGAGGCAACAGTTAGCTCAGTTAAATCACTGACAGTCTATTCCAGGGAGGAGCATGCATAATGGATAATGGAGGTGCCTCTGACTAAGTGACTTTAGGACACAGCGTTAGGCGACTATGTGGACATCAAGCAAGGGGTCAATGTTCAATCCAAAAACAAGTCTGGGAGTTCTAGCTGAAACCCAGTCCTGTCCAGGTGAGATCAGATTGGATGAAGAAGGGTATGATAGAGGTGTACTGCGTGTTTGCTCTAAAACCATGATTTGAATAGTAGGACCATGAATGATGTTGTGTGAATGTCCACTGGTAGACCATGAAATCCTATGCGTTGCCAAGAAAATCCAAATATATGTGATTTATCTGTATTCCTTATAGAAAACAACACATAGTTCCAGCAAATAATATTTTAATGTGCTTATGGCCAATTTTCTCACAACCTTCCAAAATTAGTTTTAAAGTGACTAATAATTGATATTTTTAAACTAGAATTAGTATATAACTAGAATTTCCTGAAGACTCTAATTTAGTATTCTAACCAAAAAATTTGGTTGCCATGCAACACTTTGTCTGCAATATTGCAAACTTCCTACCATGCATACGTAATCAGAGATAATTGGGATTTTCATAATTTTGTTCTGAAGTATGTCATCTGTACTGTCTTGGGTTGGTTGAGAATTTTGATTGCTGCTATTTTGGTCATCATTAATATATATGATGGATGGATTATAGTTCAGTTTAATTTTGCTGATCATTCCGTTCTCATATAATTACTGTGATTTTAAGGTTCTGATTCCTTTTTTTTTTTTTTTTTCCTATGTCTTTATCATCAATGAGTTACTTCTCTTTTTTTCCACATGAGAATCGGGAAAGAGTAGAAGAGATCGTCATGGTTGTGGTCATGTAGGAAATTCTGTGGCCCCTAGTTGGCCCATAAGATCCCGTCGGGCCAAAGTGCCCTGTCCTCAGGGATGCTGACAGCTTCCGAAGTGGGCATGTGAGGTTCCTACACGTGGAACCAGAAGGAAGGGTTGATGTGAAATCTGCCTCTTGGTCACCACATGGAAGCTGCTAGTGATCATAGCCAGGCCCAGAGAACTTAAAGTCAGAGAGAAAGAAATTCATAAGAACCTTTGGGCACTGTATCTACTTAGGAGCAGGGGAAGTCCTACACATACACTCACGATGGTGTTTAGTTTTTGTTTGTTTGTTTGTTTTACATTAGTTGAACTTCTGCCACTTGAAAGTAAGAGTCTTTATTAAATCTGGTCTGTCTGGTTCCATGGCCAAGTTCTTCCTACCAGGGCAGAAATCCCACTCATTATCCTCTCTGGCCTCACTGAGCAAAGGTCGTGCAAGATTAGTAACGATGGTGGTTGATCACGAACAGCTCTGTTTTGGATTAGCACATACTTTCTCATCCTCCTGACAGCCTTTGGGATGCATTCTTTTCTCATACCGGGGAAGAAATTCTACTGTTCGTTAGGCAATTGACAACATTTGAATGTGGTTCCAGAGATGACAGGAGCCAGTCCCTTTCCAGTGGTAGTTCTTAGAGACATGAGTCTGGAGGGCCCAGTGGAGGCAGGTGGGCAGAGGGAAATGCAGGGGAGATGGTAAGAGAAGCAGAAGCCATCGAGGAAAAAGTGAGTCCTCCAGGTGCCTGCCGTCATACCTGACGGTAGCTCCCGAAACTCTGCCCTCCAGGTAACAGGAGAAAAGTCTCCTTCTCGCCTGTACTAGTTTGAATTGGTCGTACATCATTTGTACCCAAAAGACAGCCGAAACTGATATGAGCATTGCTTACGGAGGCGAGCAGACATACCACCCCAAAACGTGCTTCCTTGGCACATTGATTATTTTGAATTAAAGTTATTTAAGAAACAGCTCATGCAAGAAGGACACTCTGGCCTCCTTTGACCCCCTGAAAGCAGGAAATAAATCCCCTGTGTGAAAGATCCCCAATCTGTACCAGGGCTAGGAGTCATCCTTACCACCAGACAGAGGGAGCTGATACAGCCGAGAAGGCAAACAAACTCAGTTACTTCTTCACCAACTTACTACCCCAAGCCCAAACCCCTTCGTCTTGTCAACTTTTCACAAATCTATTTCTTTGTCTAACAATGCTTGCTGCTTGTCTACCCGTGTCTGCCTGTTTTGTTCACATCTTCGAGTCTCATATTTCTACGGGCTCCTGTACATATGAAATTAAAATTGCTTCTCTCCTATTAGTCTGACTGATATCAATCTAATCAGTAGACCAGCCAAAGAACCTGGAAGGGACGAGGGGAACAGTTTTCCTCCCCTACAGTTAGCACGGTAGAGACGACAAAAGCTGCTGTCATTGACTTTAGGCTGCTCTGTTGGCTCCACTAAATCTCTCTGCCGAATTCTAAGTTTCTCCCCATATGTTTGTTTGACTCTAATCCAGAGGCCGTTTTACCTGCTTGCCCCTGGCAGGATGTGCTCCAGCCCTTAAAGCGGCAGCAGGCTGACAAGCATGGAGTATTCACTCCCCCACTGGCAGGGGCCCGACAATCTGGCGTCTTCGTCCTAAGAACACAACACTTTGAGAAATCATTTGGTTATGATGATCTCTCAAAACTTTATATTGGTAGTGTAGAATCATTCGTTTTTTTAAAGGAGGATGAGCACAGGATGATCTCTGTACTCAAGATATTTTTTAAAATAACGATCCAGCTTGGTCAGGAAACACCTGTGCAGACTGTGATGGTGTTCTGTGGCAATCCTAGCACGTCGTGGGCTGACTCAACAAGAAGGCACCTGCACAGTCGTCCTTTCTGAACTCCGCACCTGATGCTTTCTGCAGAAATGTCTCCGCTATGTTCCCAGAATGTGTTTTCCCTGCCTTTGTGCGGCTGACGTAAAATATGTAATTGTTTCAGAAGGTAGTACATTCACTAGTGAGACTTTCCAGATGCATCTATAACCTACCTGTCCTCAGCCTATGCTCACTGGCCCTGACTCTTCTGGAAACACATAGAACAAGTCGGCCTGCTTCTCCCCTTGAACCTCTCCATGTAGCAGGAACCACTTCCCATGCGCCACCCCCCACCGTCCACCTCTATGCTCCCATGGTCTTATTTTGTCCAATTTGGACGTGTTCTTTCATTATTCACTTTATCAGTGCTTCTCCTAGAAAGACAACCAGCGAACGCCAAAATCCCCAGAGATTTACAAACATACACGCACATATGCCCTCCAGGCTTAACAAATCTGGTTCTTCATCTGCTGATTGACCTGCGTTTAAAAAAAAAATCCTTTGTGATTCTGATGAGCACCTTATTTAGAACGAACCACTGCTTTGTATGACGTGCACTGGAGACACAGATATGATTATTTTGCTCTGACCCTATTTATTTGGGTTGATGTGCCTTTTGGTTATTGGTGCCCAGACAAGGCAATTTCTCTTCCTCCTTATCTATATCAGTGACTGTATCTCAAAGCTGTTGTGCAAACTGAGCACTTAGGATGGCACCTGGCACATGAGAAGCTTCCAATTAACACACACTGTTACTCTCCAGCACTGAACGATCACGGGGAATTCTCTCTGAAAAGAGCGTGTTTAACACAGCTTCACCCTGGTGTTTCTTCTGATTGTCAAAGGGACCACACACGAGAGCTCTGTTTCTTCTTTGGATGCCAGATTTTCAACTATTTGAGGAAAGAAATCAGTCCCCCCCCCCTTTCTCCCAAGACACTGCTGTTGTTTCTAGAAGGAAATCCATCTGTGTGAACAAGGAGGGTAGAAACAAACAGTTATGGAGCTCGCGCTGTGTGTCGGACACTGTACCATTTTCTAAATCTTTCTAATGTATTTATTTTCTCATTTTGTTCTCACCGCAACCAAAGGAAGTAACTGCTACAACAGCCCAGGGGGAAAAAATGAGCCAAAGAGAAGTGGGTCTGAAGGATATGATTGCAGGTCTGCCTGTTTCTCACGCCCTGGATCCTCCTTTCCCATAGTGACAGCAATCGACAGGCGAGAAGCCTCCCCAGGGACAGCGTCCCATTCATCACAGGCACATGCGTGAAGCAGCCGTGTGTGCAAGGCCATTTAAAAACTCATTTCAACTGAGGAGAAGCCTAATGGGTATGGAAGAGGTCAATTCAGGCAAACAGATGAGGCAAGCATTGCCTAGGATATTTTAAGATGATAATTAATCACCCTTAATATCGCAACCATCTAAATATTGCAGGCATTTGCTCTCAATCCTTATCTAATTCTGATTACTTCTCATAAAGAGATCCATTTTGAAAACGACCATTTTCTTAATGTAGTGGAAATACATTTTCAATTTTCTATCCGCGTCAAACATATCCCCAATGAATCTGGGGTTTAACTTAGTAAGCTGCCGAATGGGGCAACCGAGATGAATGGGTTGAATAAATAAAATGGTCCCCTCATCATCCCCTTCCTTTTGCTTTAATTACTAGAATTACTCATGAGATACCTACACTGTAAAAAAATTAAAATCTGCAAATGTGCTCCAGGCCAAAAGGAAGTGAAGCAAGGTGTGCATGGAATTGGACAGGGGCTTGAGAGGCTCTCCTGTGCCCACAGATTCCACTGAGGTCCTAAAGGCAGCTCTGAGAGGCAGGGACACGTGCTCACAGTTGTCTGTCCTCAGGACAGTGCCCTTCCCTGGATCCTTTCTTGTTGAAACCCTACTAATCCTTCCATCCTCAGCTCAAACGTCACCTCCTCCAAGAAGCCGGCTCAGATATTCAGGTTGATGTCATCTCATGGCCTTCTAGAAGAATACACAGAACACTTTGCTCTGGACTGTGGTTGTCTGTGTTGCATTCTCTCCTTACTAGCTCTGTTCATCAGCATTTTGTTGTTCCTCTCACTATGTTGTCCTTAGGATAAAAAGGGTGTGTTATTCACTTTGGTCCCCCTGAGTCCAGCAAGGTAGAGTTGCTTTCTCAGTGATGGTAGAATTGATCACTTTCTATCTACCTTTCAAAGCCAGCCTGCAGATTGTTACATGATCAGTCCTCCTAAAACTCAAACCAAGAAGCCACCACACAAAACCCAATAAAGACAGCAACAACAGATAAGCACATGTGATCAAAACTCTTCACTAGATGTCCAGGATGACAGAATCAAATGCCAATCCAGGGGTCAGGTCATAAATATTTGTGACTGTGGATTTTATGGTGTCTGTTACAAGGACTCAGTTCTGCTGCTGCAGCATGACAATGGCCATAGGACACCCATAATCAATGGGTGTGGCTAGGTTCCACTAAAACTTTATTCACAAAAGCAGGGAGTGAGCAGAATTTTACCTGCAGGCTGTAGTTTTAAAATACTTGCTTTTTATTTAGTCCACTGGAGTTTAAGCATTTTGGGACCATGGAGCTTTCTCTCCCAATAAAATCTTAAATGCTCTTCATCACATCCACATAATAAATGTTGCACACAATGAAGCATTGTTTTGTCAGTTTCAAGTTACCCATCTCCAAAGCGCAGTCTCTCCAGTGCCTTCTGCCTGCATAGCCATCACCTTCCTCCTTATGTGCAAAGGAGATCACTTCTGAAAAGTCTTTCCTGCTTCTCTTCAATCAAATTAAGGGTGTTTTTTCTTTCTTTCTCCTATAGTGTCTCATTCTGACTCCTCCCACTTCTTCGCATGCTATTATATGTATACTTATCTCTATTCTGTTCCCCCCGCCCAAGTCTCAGCCTCCAGTTAAGATGTCCATGCCTGCCTCTCGTAGACATGTAATAGTTCTTGAATTCAAATTTCATTTAATTATTCCTCCTATAAGCTCAGCTGAAGAATCCCTGTCATCCCTTTCACAAAGCTGTGTGTGTGTGTGTGTCTATTTGGAGGGAAGAGAGAGCATCAGACAGATATGGGTTAACTCTGGCCACCGGACAGCCTCAGGAAAGTTCTTGAAGTTATCATTTCTTCATGATGTTCTACTATGTAAACAAGCATGCCTAGTGCCTGGCACATTGCAGGCATGAAATAGTATGCTCTATGAACCGTTAAGCGTTGCTTTTCTTATAAGACTGCCGGGCATCTGAAATGGAGCCATTTCTATAAAGCACTAGGCCTGCAGGAAAGCACAGAATGCATGCAACAGAATCAGTAGTTGTTATTAATCATGTGATCTTCCTCCCTGCGATAAGTTTCGCTGTCCTCTAAATATCAGGTCACTTTGTACTTTGGTGCTTACCCCTTTCTATTTGGCATTACAATTTGTGAACGAATAACTCCCTGATCCCTTAATGCCTAAAGGCACTTGAAGGTGGAATCTTTGCATGGACATCGCCCAGCACAGGCACAGATGGAGAGCTCAACAGATGTGTTTTGTAGAAATCGATCAGCCAGTGAAGGCTTAAATCCATCGGGTAAGAGACGATTAGAACTCCTTACTCGAATGACTGGGGAGGGGAGATTTCCAGGGTCTGAATGGAGCCTCTGAGCACAAGTGTGTGATGCCGCATGTGCCGTGACTCGGGGGTACGTATGCTGTGGGGATGGAAACTCTGGAATGGGCCAATGAGGTAAAGTAGATGGGCACCTGCAAGCCAACCAGATCACAGGTGATTTATTTATTTCTTATTTCACCTGTACCATCACACCTGGACTTTGGAGTGTAAAGAATAGTGTTCAGTTGTTGAATTAAGTAATACTTGAAATATTAAGTAGTACACAGGAGACCTTGCATGTCAGATAGATCCCTGGAATAGGAATTCCAACAACTCGACCCAGGCCAAATACTAATCAGTGCTTTATCAAATTAATGTGATGATATTGAATTAACCAAATATTAATTCAGCAACATTACGCACCTGCTGTTTGACTATATAAAACTTGGTTAACCGCTCTAGCCTTTAGATTTCTAACAGGGGTCAAATATTACCTATTTGATCCATTGGTTGGAACTGAAGAAAAAGGAAAAAACACACACCGAACTCTGTAAAATCCCAGCAGTGTCTAACTAACACGTGTAATCTTGCTATTTCTCTCCCGACCCCACCTCTTTACCTGTTGGCACTCAGCTTAGTGCTCCTAAATTCAGAGGCCTGCAGATAGCAGATGGTTGATAATCCTGTAGGATGTTTTATAATCATTTTGTGCATTAAAGACAAATGTCATTATGAGACGTTTTCAGGAAAGACCATGCCCCAATTTAGCAGGCCAGGGGTCAAGGACCGTATGGGCCGGTCTGATATAATTCCAGGTACTACTGCCCAGTAAGGAAGCAGAGGTCTGGAGAAGTGATAAGTAACGTCATCTCCGTGCTGGGCATGATGCCAGCCATGTCAGTTTTTTGTGGTGTGTGTGTGTGTGTGTGTGTGTGTGTGTTTTAATGAAAAAGGAGGATAATGGAGGAAATGAATAATTGAATCCCCCTGCACACACACAAGAGAAAATATAGGGGCACGAGAATGAGTCTGGCCCTGCCGTTTGCTCTAAGGGGGACATCAGTTTGGGGGTGAGGAGACTCAATGGGTGTGTCCTGCTACCGCCCGTCTGATCAAAATTGATCAGTGATTTTAACTGGAGAAATACATCCATAATACCTGCCACCGGGTTCGACCAAGTTGAACCCAAGCAAGTTTCGACAAGGTGCTTTGTAAAGCTCAGTTTGTAAATCGTCAACTTCCCCAACTAGTAGGTTTTATTTGTCAATAACAAACAAAAGAGTCCATTTCTACAAAGTTCTCTTGATTCTTTTCTTCTTTTGACTGTAACTCCCGAGCTTGTCAGGAAGGAGACTCGGAGATGAGGCTGGGGAGGGACAGCTTGTCCTCAATGGCAGGAGTGTGTGGAGAGCGGCCGCTCTTAAGGGTGGGCACTGGGTTTTTTCAACTGTGTCATCTCAACGCTGGGCACGATGCCAGGCACCAAAGTTTGTTTGTTTGTTTAATGAATAAGGGAGAAAAGGAAAAAGTAAATTCTCCTGCACACAAGAGAAAACAGGCGCAGAGGCATGACTTTGGCTCCTGCAAAAAGAAGCATTCACTCTCTCTCTAAATAGACACCCTCAGACCCTCCCCATGTGCTGTGGTCCTGAGGCCTGTGGCAGGAAAGGGCTTCAGACCTCCTCGGCCAGTGGCTACAGGTTGTTCGCATCCCATCAAGACCTGGTTCTATATCCCAAATCAGTGGGCCCCTTTTCTGCTTTCTTCTTCCGGAAACGGCATGAGTCATGCTCAGTCGTTCAAAGCCCTCTGCGCTGCCCACTCCTCACCTGCTCCGTCTCCAGGGATCCGCCTCGAGCATCAGCCTGAGAACCACACTGAAGACAGGTTGATCTAATGAGGCCGGCAGGGAAAGAGAAGAGAATATGCAGGTCTTGGAATAAAATACAGTGAGAAGTCAGTTCCTGGAAGGAGTTATGTGTCCCAACAGTTGATAGGTAGGTGCCTTTCTCCTCTGACAGAGGACAACAGATAGCCTTGCCAAAGAGGAAAGCTCCCTCAAATGGCCTTGTGAAGTCTGCAGGGAAAATTGATACCAAGCTGGAACATGAGATAAGGAAGGGAGGATGGTTATCTGCCTTTTCCCCCCTTACCTTGTCGGCCCCACTTCCCTCTTGACTTGTCAGCCCCTCTCCTTTCCCCTTGATTCCCATGCCCTGTCTCTGCGCTGTCCCCGTGTGGGAACAACCCATACCCAGCCCAACAGCCTAGACCTGCAACTGGCTCCATTCTCTTCCTTCCACATCTCTTCTTCCTGGGTGATCCTGTACCTGAGATGCTCAGCTCTATCACTGAGCCCAAACGACTCCTCCCCCTAACTCCAGACATCTCTACGAGAGATGGGGGTGAAGGCGAGAGTACTAAGTTCAGGAATGGAACAGTAACGTAGGCAAAAACAGAAGCCCGTGGAGCTTTAGCTGAAGGGTGCTAACATGAAGTCAAAATCAGAGGGCTGGAGAATGAGGGGAAGAGATGGCATGCAGTGCAGGGAGGCAGACTGGCTCAGAAGGAAGACCACAGGTGTCAAGAGTGCACGGAGTCTTCCTCTTTCAGAAAGTTCCATTCCATGTCATGCATGCAAATTTTGTAACTGTGTGATTTTTCTGTTAATGCACCTCTCAGTGTTTGCTGCTTGGTAGATAGTGAGCTTCACGCAGCTGGGGCATTATTAACGAGTCATTTCTCATCCAAGTGGCCAGTACAGTGCTGAACACGTATACAAGGATTGATACGGAAGGTGTTTAAAGCAAGCATATAGCACCAAGCCATCACAAAGACAGTGATATAGCTTAAAAATACCCCAACTCTATTTTTTAGGTGCTCTGATGGCACTTTGTGTGTAAGATCCTTTTGTCAAAAACACAGCGGTATTCTAGAGGAGGATTCAGTTAGGCTCAGTTATTGTCAGCAACAGAACCTTCAGGAACCAGGGTGGACCCAGAACTTTTTGCCAAACCGTGCTTCTGATGCCAATCCAAAAGATAATGAACAGAGAAACGCTTCTAGATACATAGACCCTTCCCATGCCATGTAAGCGATTGCTCTAGAATCTTTCAGCCGGTGCATTGATTTTGAATGCTATTAATTACATCGAGTCTATTTCTAGACTCTGGTATGCTATTTATAAAGTCTGTAATTTCGCCAATGACAACTTACATCTCCTTTATTATGCTAATTAGTAAAACATCTGGTGTTGACCGGAGTTAAAGATAACTGGAACCCTTAGCTGCCATCTGCGGAGCGTGTATTTCTGATTAAGACAAGGAATAGCTTCTACAGTTTAAACTATCTCATACTAATATAATACCCATGCTGAAAGCTTTTAAAGAAGATTGCTGGTACCCTAACACCTCTTATCCCCTCCTCTCTCAGGGCTTTTGGAACTCTTTCTTTGGGCGCAGTTTTTCTGCGCAACTGTCTAAAGAAACATTTATGTGGTGGTCACAATTTTCATCCTTAAAGATTTTAAAGTACAGAACTTCTAGACTTACTCCCTAAGATGAGAAATAACAATGTAGACATTTAGAAGTATAGTGCTGAATTTTATTTTCTAGGGCAGTGATGGGGGGGCGTGAAGATGCTAAAGGTTCTGGACCCAATTCCAATATGTGCGGGGGTAGGAGTAGGGTTCCTACATTCAACTCCATCCTGACCCTGACTTCCACGCAGAAGGAATCAGATCCCAGGGGTAAGGGCTCAGTCCTGCAAGACTGCCCTGCCCTCTTCAGATGCCAATCAAAAGTCTAGGTTAACACCTGTGCGTCTCACCAACCGGCTTTAGATCAGGGATTCTAATGACCCTTTCTTGGGTTTGATTAATTTGCTGGAGAGGCTTACAGAGAAGCATTTTACTTACTAGATATTTATTATAAAAGGATATAATTGAGCAACAGCCAGACAGAAGAGATGCGCAAGGCCAGGCTTGGGGAATGACCTCCCTCCTGGCTGACATGTATGACGGTAGTAGTTGGTGCTTTGGAGTGGAAGACAAGGATTTGGTTTAATGGAAAAAATGCAACTTGTAGGTGACACTTGTCGGTGGGCACAGTGATGCGGACAAGTAGGCAGAGGAAAGGGAAATGTATCAGGGAAGGCGAGGAAGTCTTCTGGGTGGGTGTTTGCAAACTCACCTCCGTTTGTATTAAGATGCATTCTGATGGAACTGTCAATTTAAAAAAAAATGATTGATTTTAGAGAAAGAGAGAGTGCATGTGCGTGCAGTGAGGGGAGGGGCAGAGGGAGAGGGAGAGAATCAGACTCCCCGCTGAGCATGGAACCCAACACGGGTCTCAGTCGCAGGAACCTGAGATCATGACCTGAGCCGAAACCAAGAGTCAGACGCTTAACCGACTGAGCCTCCCAGGAGCTCTGGAAATGTCAATTTTTAAGAAAATAAAAGCGGAGCTGCCCTGCTTACAATAGCAGTGGAGGTCCCGAACTATGCTTGCGCCCCCCCCCTTTAATTCCTGCCTTCTGCTCTAGGGATCCCTGAGGGGCCTCCAGGGCACCCCGCAGCTCTTGAGAATCTCATGTGAAGCCTTTCCTTTAGGGTCAGTTCTATCAACACGACAGTGCAATTCCTGGAAAACAAGAGGAGTCAATATCACTGCCTGGAAGTCCTCCCAGTCCAATGACTGCCCTTCTAACAAGGACAGAGAGCAGCAATTTGGATCACAACCAGCTGTGCTGATGATGTTTGAGCACTCACTGTATGTGCCATACTGGCCAGATCTTTACGTGCATTATTTCATTTAATCCTTTCCACAGGCTTATAATAAAGACTTTGTTAGCATTTCCAGCACGGGAGCAAGAAAACAGGCTCAGAAAGGATTAGTCACTTGTTGGAGTTCGTACACGCGATGTACTTGGAGTCACGGAGATGGCCGCCGGCGCCTCCCCCCCACCCGCCCCAAACAGCAGTCGGCCTCGCAAGTGCAGGACCTCACCTCTTAATTCCTCCCCACCCCTGGTCCCTGAGCTGTGGTCCCAAAGGCCGCATGCTCTAGGCCAGACAGCTAGCCTGGGAAAGTCAGAAAAAAGACTCTTAGCCTTTGCTGTGTGACCCCGGGAAATGTCCACAAGCTCTCTGAGTTTCCATGCTTCATCTCTTGCTCAGGATGCTACCCCTCCCCCACCGATTGTGGGGGGCCTTAAATGGGTGTCCCGTTTTAAATGCTCAGCTCCCTGCAGCCTGTCTCAGCAGATGAGAGCCCCCCACCCTCTGCTTCTCTGCCTGGGTGCCTCTCCCCAGCCTCAGCCCATTAGAATGTGCTCAGCTCATTTGGAGGCCGCCAACTCAAATCAGATAATAAGCTGCACAACACTGTCTCCATCACCACCTGTGCTTCGCGGAAATCACATTCCGTTCAATTAAGTGAAGTGGACTCTGAAGTAGTGTCACACGGCTCTGCCATTTGCCTGATTTGGACAGAAAGACAGGAGTGGGGCAGGGAGCGCAACGTGCGTCGTGGCGTGCCCGCGTCCTGATGCGAGGACATCACAGGATGCCGTTTCAGGAGAGGAGACAGGGCGCCCTCCTGCAGCCTTCACTTCCAAGGCCCCTTGCTCTTTCTATGCACCAACCCCAATTATGAACTTTTGGAAAACCAGGTAAGGACAGCAGCCGCGCAGGGTGACACTGTGGGGCCACAGCGGACTGCAGGGGGCATCTCTGTGTAAGGTCTCTCTCAGCAGGCAGGTCTGCCTGGGAAATCCCTCTGCAGCATCCGGGGTGTCTTTGTTAGATGCCTTGTCTCACTTTTCATTCTTCGCAAACATGAGTGATGTCCTGTTTTGGTGCCTGGGACGCAGAGGCTCTGTGGGGGCATCAGTTGCTCCCCAGGCCCCCCTCCAGCATTTGCACTGGACAATCTTCAGTTACCATGCGTCTCTGAATGTCACTAGTCCGTCTCATAAAAATGGGCATGGCAGTTGTAAATCTTCACCTTGGAGCAGGTGAAGTTCAACTTACATAGCGTGCGTTAAACTACTTTGCAAACAGGGACACAGGCATGTATTTTTTTCTCTTCTAAAATAGGAGGCTTGTGGGGTGCATGGGTGGCTCAGTTGGTTAAGTGTCTGCCTTTGACTCAGGTCAGGATCCCAGGGTTCTGGGATTGAGCCCCACATCATGCTCCCTGCTCAGCGGGGGGCCTGCTTCTCTTTCTGCCCCTCCCCCGGCTTGTGCTCTCTCTCACTGGCTCTTTCTTTCTCAAACATATAAAAATCTTAAAATAAAATAAAATATGAGGCTTGCATCAATAAAAAGGGTACTGGTGTCCCATTGCTGCTGTAACAGAGTGTTGCCAACTTACTGGCTTAGAGAAACACAGACTTACTATCTTAGAGGTCTGGAGGTCAGGAGTCCAAAATCGATCAAGGCCACATCAGGCTATAATCAAGGTCGAATCTGGCGATAATCACTTGCATTCCTGTCTGGAAGTGCTACAGAATGGTCTGTTTTCTCGCCTCTGCCAGCTCTTAGGGGTCACCTGCACCCCTTGGCTTCTAGCCACATTCTTCTCTCTTCAAAACCAGCAACATGCAGCCAGTCCTGCTCACGCTGCCATCTCTCTGGTTCCCTATTGTCTGCTTCCCTTTCCCACCTAAAAGGACACTTGGGATTGCATGTGGCCCACCCAGATGACCTCGAAGTCCCCTGATCGGTGACCTTAACCCATCTGCAATCTTTGCTGTATAAACTAACATATTCACATGTTCTGGGAAGGAGGACACACATGTCTTTGGAGGGGGTCTTATTCTAACCACTAATAAAGGGTTGCTGAGCTGGGGTGGATACAAGAGGTTATAAACAAGAGGCAGAACCCCTCTAGTTATTAAGAAGCGTGCACTCGATTGTGATTTGAATCCTGGGTTTGAATCCTGGTTCACCATTTCTCACTGTGTGGCCTTGGGCAGGCGACTTAACCTCTCTGGGCCTCAGGTGCCTCATCTGTTCACTGTGGGTAATAACAATAGTGCCTATTTCCTGGGGTTGTGGCCGAGTTTAAGTAAGTTAATTCAATCCCCGGTAGCCATCATCATTAGTGCGACAGAATGTATCCGTTCAATGAATGACTGTATAAAGAAGCAATAGGGGTCTTACCTGAGACAGAATCTGGATAGCATGTAACCAAACGTCAAACTATGTTCTACTGGGGAACAAGAGATAGAGTCTGTTTGCCCAGGGTGAGAAAAGGGTTCTTAGAGAAAAGGAAGTAGATGGGCTCACAAACCCTGTGCCCACGCCCCTAAGGAAGTTGTGAGCATTGTCTCAAGGAATCTGCATAATAACCCACTGACCAATAAGAACCCGGAGGTTCAGAGAAGATACAAATGTCTGAAGTCATGCAGCGTGTAGAGATTTCAAGCCTGCAACGTAGCTTTGTCAGAGTCAAAAGCTCCCGTCACCCAGTAATGACACTGGAGAAACTAAATAGGGTTCCCGTGATAGTTTACAGATTGGCGTGGCTGGGCTGTGGGGCCTAGTTGTGTTGGGTAAACACAAGCCTGGATGTTGCTGTCCAGGTATTTTTTAGATGGGATTAACCTTTAAATCAATAGACTTTGAGTCTACCGTCTAAAGCAGATTACCCTCCACACGTGGGGAGGCTTCATTTAATCCCTGGACAGCCTCAAGAGAAGAGGCTCAACTTTCCTGAAGGGGAGTGGAGTCTGGGATTCTCAAGACTAGACAGAGACAGCATGGACACCCTGCCTGAGTTTCCAGCCCGCTGCCCTGTGAAATCCGGGCTCAAGACCACAACGTCACCTCTGCCCTGAGTCTCCAGCCTGCCAGATTTCAGACTTGTCAGCCCCCCTTTATCTTTGTCAGTCCCCCTCCCCTTATTCTCTCTCCTTCTCTGGAGAACCCATATTCTATGTGGAAATGGACCGGAGCAGAGCCATGGAATTCAGATGCGCTTAGCTAAGTGAAGGCGCGTCCATGGAATTCGCATGGTTCAGGGTGAAGTGGACTATGGTGGGAATGCCGGCTGCTCATCCCACCTTGCAGTTAGCATCCGGTGCCTCTGGGCACCCCACCCAACCTCTGCAGGCCCCAGGCCTGCGCCGTGCATGGACCCTAGCCAGCTTTACAAAGCAGTTGACCTGACTCTTGAGAGACACTGTTTGCTCCGGTAAGAAGTCGCATACAGACTCAGGGTGCGATCGGGTACGGGGTTACCCTTGACGTAACCTTTAGGATGTTCTGAAACCTCCACAGCAAAAGTGTCCACGGATACTGAACTTGGGTGCTGAAAGCATATCAGTAATCCTCCTCATCCCTACCCTCTTTGCTATGCCTATGAGCAATTGTGACCTGCAGGGCAAGTGACCTGACTAGGGTGGCGTGAGTCAGAGCATTTCCAGTGCCTGCCCTTAGGACTTCAGCTGTGATAAGTGATGCCCCTTCTCCCACCTGACAAGAATAGTAACATTTTATGTCAGGGCTGCTCCCATCCTCAAGGCTGGAAATTTTCCAGAAAGGGTGATCAGGGGCCTTTTTAACAGAAGTAGGACATTCACAGGAAATGCCAAGTGCTGACTCCTCTCCACGCAGAACTCTAACCAGAGCCTTCCAAATGTCAGTAGCTCAGGGAAAGACACTATCCAACTATTTGAATTCAAGTCCCACATCCCCAAATAGTCATTATTCAAAAGTGTCTCTTAGTGAGAATGGAATATAAAGCTGATTTTCTCTCTCTTTTTTTCAATTCCTCCTTGCCGCAGATGCTTGCTGGGTTTGTCCAGCTCTGGCGCCCAGGGCACAGCAGCACCAGGCTGCTGGCCACTGTGAGTCACTGCTGGTCTTTGGGCTCCAGGAGCAGTTTGCCAGGTGCTGGTGCTGGCTGGTTGTTTTAGGAACTGCTTCAGGACATGCCTAACTTGCAGACTTGATGGTAAGATACGGTTTCCCTCGGTCAGGCTTGCAAGAATCTAAGATGCCCATAGATGGTCCAGACATGGAGACGGTGGGACAAGCATTGGGCCGTGTCTCTGAGCTCCACTTCCTTTGTCAGCTGCTTGGTCTGAGTAGAAGTTTTCCTTTTCTCTCCGAGCAGTCCGTGAGAAGGCAGTGACCTCTACCATCAAGAGCTCTGTGCCTATCTGTAGAATGCCTAGGACGTGGTCGGCGCCCATGAAGAGCTTCTTAGCTGGGAAACTCGCATTTCTCTCTGCTGTCTGTTTTGAAGTCCTCATGAGAGAGAGAATGAGTTCCTGAGACAAGTCCCGCTAGCTGACTAGGTTGGGTTGTCTGAACCTTTATTGTCTTGCCTCATGGTGGGAGCATTTTGACCATTAAGACCTACCGAATGGTAGGATCATGGTGGTAACATGATTAAGGTCTACTGACAGTATATTTTATATTACTTTGGGGCACAAACGTGCATCATGCATGCTAGGGCTCATGCGATGTGCATCTAGTTATTGGTTAGTTTAATATTCAACATAGGTGGAGACCATATGCTATGACCTTCTTTTCTTTCCTTCCTTCCTTTTCCTGTCTTCCTTCCTCCCTTCCTCCCTTCCTTCCTCCCTCCCACCCTCTCTTTCTTCCTTCCTTCCTTCCCTCCTTTTCTTTTCTTTTGTCTTTTTGGTATTGTGCTGGGTGGTTTCACATGTGTAACACAGACTGAGAGACTCCTGCTGTCCCCAGGAATGCTCAAGCAGAGGTGAGCAACTTACCTGTTAGAGCACCTTAGTTTGGGACTAAAAAAACCAGCTGCTAAATGATTCTTAAAACACATAACCTTGAACTTTAATTGTTGTAAGACAAAATTGGAAAGTTGATTTCTACTTTTTAAAAATGTTTTGCAGGACACGTTTTTTTAAATGTGTTTTTTTAAGGAAAGTATTATCTGGTCTGAGATCTTTGCTATAATTCTTTGTTCTGCCATGCTCTCATCTTAAAAACAGGATAACAATAACAGCTCTCTCAGAGGGTTGCCTTTTAGGAGTAAATGAAAATACAGCATTTAGCACAGTGTCTGATCCAACAAAAATGGTTCACCAAATCTTGAGCATTCATGCTGTCCACATTCACAGGGTGGAACACAGAATTTAAAAAGTAGTGGTTGTTCACTAAATGAGTCCAGAGGACATATAAAAAACAGTGAATAGCAACTTCCAGGAGCAGGAAGCATTCAACACAAGGCTCGCCCTGCGTTCAGTCTGACTATGTCGACAGCACTGCTCTGGTACTCCTAAGTGGTGTGGAGAGGATGTGAGAGCATGTGTTCCTTGGATTAATGACCCTGCCTTTGGAAAGAAAGACACACAGATCTTTTCTCCCTGCTATGGATCGGGTGTGTTGTTGTTGTTGTTGTTGTTGTTGTTTTGCTTTTTTTCCCCTCCCACGTGTATTTCAGTACCTGAAAAAATTCGTGTCCCTCTGCCCAACAAGGACCCTGTCTGTCTTGATAAAGTCTTAGCAAACAGACGTGCCACAGTTTAAAGACGGCACCCTTTTGTCCTGGAGACCTGCCCCGACCACTGGCCGCAGTGACTTCTGCTTTCGTTCATTCGCTTACCAAATAGCTACCGCCATGCCACCGTATGCCAGGCGCCGTGGCAGGTACAGATGGGAGACTGTGAACAAGCCAGCCAGAATCTTTACTTTCATGGAATTTTTGGTGTATTAGAAGTGTTCGCTTTTAATAATCTCATAAAGGAATGTAAAATCTCACTGGTTACAATGTGCTGCTAAGGAGGTGATATTAGGGTGTGGAGTGTGGAGTGGAGACGTGACAGGGAGAAGTGGCATGTCCAGGAGGTTGCAGGTGGGGGAATGCTCACTGAGAAATGATGGTTGAGCTGAGGTTTGAAACAAAGAAGGACTGACAGGTAACGATGTGAGTGTGAATGTGTGTGTGGGGAGGGATGGGGGCGATGTAGATAGTATGCAAATGTAGGCCTGTGCTGAGAGTGACAGGTGCATTTCAAGAGCTTTCTGCAATGGGAGAAAGCCCTGTCTAAAAGGAAGCATGGAGTGTTTGAGATAGTGAAGTAAGGAGAGGCAGGTGGGGTCACAGAGAGCATGTGCCCTTCTATCTATGGCTGTGATGGGTGCGCATATCCACCCACTTCTAGAACAGTGCTGTCCGATGGAACTTTCTTCGATGGTGTCAAGATTCTATGTCTGCACTCTTCAGTTTGCTAGCTGCTGACCACATGTGGCTAGGATGACCAAAGAATCGAGTTTAAAATTGCATCCCATTGTAATTAATTCGACTATATAAGACATAGTGGCTAGTGACTTCCTGTTGGATTGCTCAGGTCCACAGCATGCCCCGCAGTCATCCTAGATCCTAATAAGACTCTTACAACTGATCACTCCCTGGTCTAATGTTTTCTTATACAAGGAACCCAAGATGGTGTGCTCCTATAGAAGACCCTGATGTGATATGTATCTAGAGCTTTCCGCAGGGTTGATATGTCGATAATCGATGTTGATCTTACTGATGTAGAGCTCCAGCCACTAACGCTGCTCTTACTGTTACCAGTGTGAGTTCGGTGCTTACTGAGGGTTTTTACCCACCAGTCATTGCTTTAAGAACTCAATCTTGTGTTACCCCAAGTTACCTTTGCAAGAGCGCTGTCAGGTAGGTATTCTTTTTGTCTTGGTTTTTCAAGTGTCAGAAAGAGGAGCACGGAGGTCCCACCTCTGTCCAGTGTAGGCGTCCATGGTCTGTCACTGACATCTGTCCATTCTTTGTCAGCTGGAACAAGTTCAGGATAAAAACCTGGGGTCACTGATTTTATGTTTGAGTGCCACTGACAGGTTCCTGCTTTGTGGCAAAATATGCCTTCTTCTGATTCTGTCCATTGTCCAGGTTTTTGCCCTCGGAGCGAAGCAGAACAAGGTAAACCCAAATGAAAAAGTCACCCAGTGGCTTGTGCAGGTAAAGACCACGCTTCTGGAGCAGAGGCTGGGTTTCTATAGAATTGTTGACTCCGGCTTCATCATGGCCACAGGAAGAGGCCTCCTGGAGGTTTCCAAATGGTCCCCTGCCTCTAAATACTGTATGAAACCCCCCGGAGGTAGGAAGCACCTAGACGTCCTCAGCCCAGGAAGAGGGCAGCAAGCGTCCCCTCAGACCTCCCCAGTTCTTCAGTTTCTTCACATGTTGACTTTTCTGAGCCTTCCCCGTGCATCCCACCTGCCGTCACAGCCCTGGCAGGGCACCTCCGACCATTTACTCACCTGCACTGCTTACTTGGACTATGGTGTTCAGCAGCCTAACTCTAGCACCTGGAATAGTGCATGGCTCAGAGCAAGTGCTATGTATTGGTTGAATAAATGAGTCAGGAGCAATGGTACTGCTTCCTGAATACTTGTCTGTAAGTCTGTCTCCCACCCAGGAGTGAGAGGACCTTCGTTCAGGGCTCTGGTGCGTGGCTGGCAGGTGAGGTATATGCATGCGGCGGGGGTGGGGTGTAGACCTGCTTTTATTAAGAGTGTGTTGAGCATGGTGCTGGCCACATCATGTGAGCATCCTCCACTGATCTTCCCACAAACCTATGGGGAGATATTTGAAAGGCAAGAACACTGTGACTCAGAGAGCTTATAGAGTTTGTCCAACTTAGTCACTGTGCGTTGGTATAGCCATAGTAATAGGCAAATCTAGTTCTCAAAACTCTGTCTTGCCTCTGCCCCACATGTATCCCTGAACCCACCCAAGTACTATCTCTTTCTCTTTCTAACATAAACTTGTTTCTAGTCACCTTCAGTGTTTTCAGGTTGGGTAAATGTATGGTTTTCCTTGTTCCTGTAGTTAGACATTTTGATTTCTTATCTGTTCTATCACTGACACGAAGGTGTTTATTTGCTGCGAAATCTACAAAGTAAGAGTAATGACAACTGGTTCGTAGGATGATTGAGAGTGACCTTAGCATGTCTAGTTAGAACCGTGCCCGGCACACAGTGACGCTCAGAAGAAAGGAGGGCGGGAAGGAAGGAAGAAAAGTGCATCATGGTTGAAAGACAATAGATTTTGGTGCAGGAAGATCTGGTTTCATGCACTGTGTGAGCTTGGAAGTGACTTCATTCTCTGGGCCCCCTTTTCCTGCATCTGTGCAGTGGGGAGAACAACACTGACTTGCAAGAGTTATTTTGAGAATAATCTGAAATCAAGAATGAGAACAGCTCTACCAATAGAAGGCACATTACAAGGGTTTATGTTTCCTCTTCACTCTGCATTTCGTCATACGAAGGCGTTCTCCTGGGGCTGAGTATTAGGTAATAGCCACAGAGGGGTGTGGGAGCCACGGTACAAAGAATCCAAATGTCCATCACACGGATGTTCGCTGAAGTCTCCAGGATGAAACAGTCACAAATTATTATTCTAGGAGCTCTGTTGGCTGGATTTGACCTGATAGATAAAGATGGATAATAATGACGATTTTTTTTCTTAAAAAAAAAAACACATAATAAAAGTAAGACATACTTATAGTAGGAATTTGACAAATTAAAAAAATAAGAGTGGCAACTAGGTATCAACAATAGTCCTATGATTCAGAGAAGCCACCCTCACATTCCAGTATGTTCCCTACAGATGCGTTTTCTTTGCATCTACACCTACCTGGACCTATTAATCATGTGTGATTGATTGTACGTCTGAATTTTAAGCTCCTTGAGGGCAGGGCTCTTCACAAAGAGCTGTGTTCTTTGACTGTATCTCTGATTCCTAAAGTAATGCCTGGCACATGGAAGCACGTTCTGAAAACCTGAACATTTATTGGATTAATGGTGATTTACATAACTGGAAGTGTATTTTCTATAAAGCTGTGTATCTTACGTTTTCACTTAAGGGCGTTTTTATACAGCATTCAACTTTCTTTGACACACTATGTAATTAGGTGCGTAACGCTAAACCTTTGGACCTGCTGTGATTCATGCAATTGATTCTTATTGTAGAAGACTTTAAATATCTTCAGTATTTTCAGAATTGCTAATAATACTGTCATAAAGATCTTCATAGAGAAATACAGAGAGATAATTGAGGCACAGTGTTCAGGATCTTTAGAGACCACAAAAATTGTATCAGACTATTTCTCTCAGAACAACTCCTTACTGTAGCTGTATGTTTGTTTTGAGGCTGTTGATGTACGTCGTGAAATCGCATCTAGAAGGATTCAGTATTTTTCACTCCTCCCACCAGCATAGGAGAGCAGCCCTCTCAACCTCTGCTCATTACCAATATATATTTTCATTTTTGCTAGTTTGCAGTTGACACATGGTACCAAACTGTTATGTTAATAATCATTTCGGTAAGGCAAGGCTATTTATTTTCGTTACAATTATTCGATGGTGTCAAGATGCTTTGTGAAGAGGCAAGTCAGTGTTGGCACTCAGAGCTTATGTATGCATCCAGAGGAAAGACTAACACAACTGGAAAGGAAAACAGTAAGCCCTCTGGCTAAGGTCATGGAGCAAATGTGGTAGAGAATGTCTGGCCATGAGGAGCTGAGAACATTACTGACTGTACAGAACGCAGAGAAACCCAATTAATCTTCTCTGTTAAAAAAAAATACAGATATTAGATGTCATTGAGGTCTAGTCAATACTAAGTAAATATATGTTGGGTTAATTGAATAAATACACCTAGCTACTTTGACAAATAAGATTTGTCTTATTTATCTTCTGGTTAAATTGAGGCTTCTGTCTGATGGTAGATGCACTGATGAGAGTTATTTAGAATTCTAAGTCTTACATGGTGCTGTTCAAAAAACAGTACACCTTGTTAAGAGGGATGTGGCTAAGAATGCCTGAAAAAACCCACAGGCAGGGTGGGTCTCCAAGCATGGGGGGTGTTTTACTAGGTAACAAAGAGTTTTTTTTAAATGGTCTGGTAAATGTCTGCTCCGTTTTTGCATTGCTAGTGCAAGTCATGCTTACCCATGCATCGCCCAGCCAACTAACCACACTGGGAAGTGCAGCTTTAAATAATAGAGCTAGACATTGGGATTTATGAAGCCAGTGTTTAGTGGAATTGCACAGAATGCTTAAGCACACCATTTCCCCGATCCACTTTTGCATTTTGAATTCTGCTGTATTTCTATTGCTATTTTGTCAATAAAGTTTCTCCAGTGGATGCACTTTTATTTTCCCCAGGTCACTGCTCTATAACATTAAATAAACCCATGCCAGAATTAATCTCTGCAGAGCTTAATTTCAGCTGTTTGTGCTTTTAATTATTCCGCTTGCCATTTTATTTTGCTGAGCCTACATGGTGGAAGAAATGGGAAAAATTGATGAACGGCAGAAAGAAGCATAAACGCATCATCATATGTACACATTTTGCACAAGCTCACATATATATATGCACAAAAGGCTCATGTCATAATTAATCCATATATCCAAATTATTGAGGGTCTGGTGATAGTCCTTCCTGGATTCAGGAAATTGGTACAAACCTAACTAAGTGTGATTGAGAAAAATATGACAATCTTAAGCCTTTCCAGACCTCTTCTCTCAGCACCTTCCTCTGTTCCACATGGCTACTTTTAATCTGTTCCATGCCATTTATATGTCCTAAATATCTCTACTAGAAATACACCTCTTTCTCTCTCTGGCACCACATCCTTTTTCTAGAATCACCCTTAGATAAACTCCGAGTCATGGAATGAGCTGTCAGCATTCTCCAAGACTCTTCCCCATTTTGCGGGACGGATATCAGTGACCTGAACCAGGGAGATGCAATTCAGTTATTGGGCTGGAAAAATTTGATTTTTCCTCAGAAATTCAGAATTAGAGTATTGAAACAGGTTTAATTAATCCTGGGCTGCAGACTAGATGGAAAGACTCCTGTAATTGAGCGCTCCAGGCTAAATTGGGATTGTCAAGATGGAATACATGCAAAAGAAAAAGGACACTTGTATGCAGAGAGAAAAAAATACGTATGAGGAGAGATGCAAAATTAAGAGAACATAAGTATCCTTCTGTTGCTGCTGTAACAGATTACCACCCATTTAGCAGCTTAACAGAGCACAGCCTTATTATCTCACGGATCAGTCAGTAGTCAGACACGGGTCTCACTAGGCTAAAACCAAGGTGTTGGAAGGGCTGGATTCCTTTCTGGAAGCTCTGGGGAGCATCCATGTTCAAGCCCGTTCAGGTGGTTGGCAGAATTCAGGTCCATGGGAATCTAGGACTGACGTCCCTGTTTACTTGCTGTCTATCAGCAGGAAGGAGAGGGCCCAGCTTCTAAAGGCCACCCACCTTCCCTGGCTCGTGGCCTTCTTCCTCCCTCCTCAGAGGCAGCAATGGTGGTGATTCAAGTCCTTGTCGCTGCAAATCTCACCCCCCTGCTGCCTCGCCTCTCCTCTGCTTTCTCCTACTACCATTTCTCTCTTTCCCCCACATTCTCTGCTTTTGAGGTTTTGTGTAATGAGATTGGGCTCACCCGATGATCCAGGGCAATCTCCTGGTCCCTGCCCTTAATTATAGCTGCAGAGTCCCTTCCCAGCAGGACCTACGTGGGTGTTTGATTGAGTCACCAGAGTGTGGGATGCTGGAGGAACGAGTATAGAACCCGCCACCACAGGGAGAGACGGGCAGAGCAGTGGAGGCGGGGAGCCAGATGCTGGGAGGAGCGGACTGCCTCCTGATAACACTTAAACCCCCGGTTCAAATCCTTCCCGAGGCTTTGAAGTGTCTCCTTCCCTGGGTTTCCAAGAGATGTCCCTATATCCTTGCAATAGCACCCCTGTTTGCTTACCTGGGCTTTAATGGTTCTGTTAACAAATAAATAAATAAACAATGCCCTCCATCTAAGACTTTTTTCACAATTAAAATTTCCCAATATTAAATAATAAGATAGTGTTTAGGAAAGTGTACCCTGGATTTATTCTACATGGATTCAGACCAGTCTTGCCTGTTTTCTAAAAGTTTGATTTCTCGGAGCCTCGGTTTTCTTATCTGCACAAGTGAGATTAGGTAGAAGTTAACTCATAGACCTCTGGTAAGGATTAAGCAGAGAATGTGAGCAAAAATTATCCCTGCCCACAACATGTAATACAAGCAATGTGACAAAGTGAGCCAATCAAACTTCTAAGTTCATTTTTAAAGTTCCTTCACCCTTGGTTAGTAAGAGATACAGTAAGCAAGTTGGATTTCCCCAAATTCTCCAAATATGCACCAAAACACACTCATGTATTTTTTCTTTCTTTTCTCTGTCCTTCCAAAGTCATTCAAACTCCAGCCAGATTTCATCCTTCTCTCCCAGTGGGATTAACCAGGCTTGAGTCTACTAAGCAAAATATGGCTTGTCTTATGCTAGTGCTGGTCTCAGCCTACTGATGATAACCAGTGTGGTGGCTGGACTGGCCCTTTTGGTTTTGATTATGATTGCAAGATGCCTTCGGTGAGAACCATCAGGAAGCTTTAGAAAGAAGAAAGAAAAAGTCTTGTAACTGACAAGTCCAGGAAATTTCATAGCACACCTAGAGCCACACAGTAAGGTTAGAGAGAGAAAGAGAGCGAGAGGGCCTGAAGTTCTGCATTGATTGGGGTAGATGGTGGGGGGCCTGGGGTTTTACGGGCTCACTCTCTATTGCTGAATTTAAAATATGAGAGCAGGAATCTAAAGTGTAGGAAGAGAAAAGTGTGAGTAGTCCAGATGGTCAATTATCTGAATGAACTAAGATCCGTGAAACAAAGGAGCCTGGGTGGGGAGGGGAGGATTGGCTCTTCATCCAATGGCTGACAATGTGTTTATTAGAGACTGCCATCTATGCAGCGGGTGCCATCTTTGAAGTGGGTGCCTTGGCATTCAACGCTTAAAACAGGTACTTGCGTTACAAAAAGAAAACCCAACTCTCAGGGCTTATACTACATTTTATAATATTATTAACATGACGAGTGATACATCTATTTTAAAATAAATGGAAAATTATGAATTTTGAACACTACGATCACAGATTTTTTTCCCCTAAAACATTCATTTGTTGAGTGTAAAGAACAGCTTCGAGAATCCATTGTAGACAGGAGCTGGGAGACCAGCTGGATAGGTGGAGGGATGAAACAAATGTCTGCAGGTGTGCACACGGTGGGACGAAAGCCAAAAGAAGTTCCTTTCTGAGAGAGGCTATTTTTCCTGGAAAGGCCGTGTGTGGCAAGGTTGTCAGGTGAAAATGAAGGAAACAGTTTAGGTTGGTGGTCAAGGTGTAACCAGATTGCAGAGTGTGAACTAGTCCCCTGAAGTGGGAACAGTCAGGATGACTGGGAATCATATAAGGATGTCTGGGCAGTGCTGAGTCACAGACAACATGAGATTTGCTATGACAGAGTCATATTTAACAATCTCTCAGAGCTGCAAGGAGGAAATTGACGATGGAATTCGGAAAACTAAATGCAATAATTTTAATAGTCATTAATAGTTAACATTGACTGAGAGCCAGCTTAGTGCTAGTATTGGGTAAATTCTCTTGTAAGTAATACCAGCCATCAAAAAGAATGAAATCTTGCCTTTTGCAACGTACATGGATAGAACTGGAGGGTATTATGCTAAACGAAATGAGTCAGTCAGAGAAAGACAAATACCATATGATTTCACTCGCATGTGGAATTTAAGAAACAAAACAGATGAGCATAAGGGAAGGGAAGAAAAAATAAAATAAGATGAAAATTGAGAGGGAGGCAAACCACAAGAGACACTGAGCTCTAGGAAATAAACGGAGGGTTGCTGGAGGGGAGGTGGGTGGGGGGATGGGTTAACTGGATGATGGGCGGGAAGGAGGACCCTTGATGGAATGAGCACTAAGCGTTATATGCAACAGATGAATCACTAAATTCTACCTCTGAAACTAAAAATTAATTAATTAATTAATAAAGTAATAAAGTAATACCACAAAGGAAGAAGGAATGCTAGTAGTCATCCTTTTAAACAAGTAAACAGAGAAACAGAGAGGTTAATGAACCAACCTCAAACCACATCACTGTTAAAGGAGGGTTCAGAATTTGAACACAGGCCAAGCCATCTGAGGTCAGAACCTAAAACCTCAGTGGCAGTCTACCTGGGAAAAGATCTGAGGGAGAGATAGAGGCGGGGAAGGACCTCTGCTAAGAGTAATTGTTCTAGCCTTGAATTTGTTGTTATTTTTTGGGAGAAGAGGGAAGCAGAAGGAAATGAGAGAGTGCTGAGAAAAATCCTTGCCAGGTCTCATTGGCATGTTTTAATGAATTTTTTTTTTTTTTGGTGGTATGCGTGGTCTCCATCCGAAAATGGTTCAGTTTTCTCAATGCAAAACTCTACATTCCTACACACACGGCTGTTTCGGTGAGCCTGGATAGCTGATGGACTGTCTCTCATGGAACACTTGCTCATCGCCTGTGGTCTCACACAGCTCATTAAATTAAGACTTCCAAAAGAGAGAGGCTATCAAGTTTACACCAATAGATAAATTGAGATTGTACTTACAGTTTACAGGGGTTAGCAAAGCTGGCTCAGAAGCTTGTTCTGTGTGTGTTCTTGTAACTGGAGCTAATAAAATTGATGTAAATCAAGAGTAATGGGTGTTCTCTAGTGAGTACTTCCACAGATTAAATTAATGCTTAAACAATATTTATAGTCATTTATAAAAGGCTTTGAAGATAAAACCATTCTAACTTTTAAGTTTTATTGTTATGTAAATGAGGAAGATTAGTCTCTTACAAAGTCTTCAAGTTAAAAATGAAGAGGCGGCACAATTATTTTAAAATTCTTCAAATTGGATCAATGATATGATTGTCCTTATTTTGTTATTTCATGATTTTAGGTTTTTTTAATCAAATATTTAAACTTAATGAAATACAAATAAAATATTCTTTTTACTGTCCCATCCTTCTCTCTCTTCATATACATTTATATAGAAGAATATACATAGATATCCATGATATGGATAAATCAAGGAACTTTTACTGACATAAATACCTTCTTATATATTTGATTCTTGTATAGTTCGTCTATCTATCTGTCTGTCTATCTGTCTAACTATGGAACTCCTGCTTTCCATTTCTCATCTAACTCCTAGCTGTCCCGTCACATCCGTTTCAGGAATCACTTACCCAAGTTTTCTTGGGTTCTTGTGAGGTGTGAAGAGGAGACTTATTTTGACATTAATATTCACACTTGTATTCAAAATGTTTATGTGCATGGTATGCTGCCCCAGGCACAGCCCCCCCCACCCCAGTGTCTCGCACACAGCAGATGCTTGTACTTCTTGTATTGTTTAATGGTACTGAAATGAACTGATAGAATGGTCCACAAAGTGAGCTCACGAATGACCAAATTGTAATTAAAATCCCAGTCTTCTGTCTTTAAATCCTCTAGCATGGAGCAAAAATGTTAACTTCATTGCTCAGGGTACTTTATTAATTAGCTAGCAAATATTTATGTGATTTCTGCTATGGGTCTGGGTAATGTTCTTTGTGGGGAGAGTCTGCAACAAGGTCACTAAGTTTATGCTCTTCATGGGGCTTGCATTCTCAACTCAGCTAAGTTTATTTTGGTGTATTAATGGGCAAGAATGAATGTTTTGCATTTGAGAATGATTTTCATAGTTGAAGAAAGAAGCCGAGGCACCTGTCAAAACTTACTTCCTGCTCTGTCAATTTATACTATCAATTTCAGGCACAACCCCTTCTATCTAACTATCTAAGAGTGATGCTTTTTAAAGCTCGAAGCAGTTTCTTCTTTCTTATAATTAGGAGCTTGTGCGTATTAAATATGGATCCCTTATGGCTTTTTAGGACCTACTTTTATGTTCCACTGCAAATGCTTTTTTTTTTTTTTCCAAAAGAATATTAGTTAATGAAGGTCCTTTTGGGATTAGATTCTCTAGTTTAATTACAGACAATCCCTGACTTACGATGGTTCAACTTAGAGTTTTGTGCTTCATAATGGTGCCCGAGTGATCTGCATTCAGTAGATTCCATACTGGAAATTTGGAATGTGGATTTTTTCCCAGGCTGGGGACACAAGGGGTGCTGCTCCACCAGTCCTCTCCGATGATGCCATATGGTGGCAGATCTCAGTCAGCCAGAGACGATGAGGGTCAACCACCGACATACTGACAACCATTCTGCACCCACACAGTCATTCCATGGCTCACTTTCATCACAGTATTCAATAAGTTACAGGAGGTAGTCGACTCTTTATTATAAAATATGCTTTGTGTTAGATGCTGTTGCCCGACTTTAGGTTCAGGTGGGTGTTCTGAGTGCATCTCAGGTAGGCTAGGCTACGGTGTGATGTTCGGTAGGCTGGTGTACTACACGCATTTTTGACTTACAATATTTCCCATTTACCATAGGCTTATTGGGACAAAACCTCATCATAAGCCAAGGAAGATCTGTATTATTCTTCCGAGATCCTGGATCTATAAATTAATCTCTCCGAGTTATTGGTTTTTATTCCTTTGTTATAGCATACTACTACTAAATTCCTTAAACTCGTACTATCGGATTATCAGAAGATAAATGTTAATAATACATTGATGTAGCCTGATATTTTACAGAGTACTTTCACCCTCGTTCTCTCATTTGATGGCACTTTTGCAAACTTAACGTTTTCCTGGGTTGTAATTTAGACCCTTTTAGAAATTCTGTAAATAAAATTAAAATTGGGGTGCCTGAGTGGCTCAGTCAATTAAGCGTCTACCTTCAGCTCAGGTCATGATCTTCGGATCCTGAGATCTAGCCCTGCGTCGGGCTCCCTGTTCAGTGGGGAGTCTGCTTCTCCCTCTCCCTCTGTCACTCCCCCTGCTTGTGCTCTCTCTCTCCCTCCCTCACTCTCTCTCTCAAATAAATAAATAAAATCTTTTAAAAAATTAAATTAAATTAAAATCATTTAACACCCACATATTCAAGAAAAGGGCTCGCTTGTACTATATAAATATAAAATATAAAACAGTAAAGAAGACGTAAATACAAAATTATTTTTACCAGATAGGTAGACAGATAATTTATCCATTAGATTTGCACCCAATTGGAATGCTATTCGGAAAGATAGTAAAAACTTCCAATAATCAAAGGACATAAAATTTATAGCAATGGACATTTCAAAACCTAAAATGAATCTAGTTTAAAAATGTGATTGTGTCATCAATTATTAATGAGTGTAATGAATCAAATAAATGTGCGAATAAAAGCAAGAATGAATGACCCCAGAAAAATTGCTGGCAGGATTGTAACACTTGATACCTGAAGTGTGGTAAGAAGACGTGAACTAGGAAATGCAGTATAAGATAATCATGGAAATATACACACCTCATATGTGTAATATACACACCTTGTATGTGTGTTTCTTCCTGTTTAACCTAAGGGAATATTACAGAGACATGAAACACTGCATGTATTAACATGCTGAAGGGGAAGCAAAATCTTACTTCTTCCCTCTCAGGCTTTTTCTGCCAGCCCAGACAGTTAAAGGGATATGAGACAGGTCAGCAGAAGAATGACACACACATTTCTAGGAGTTGTGCATGGAATGAAGACCCAAAGAAATGGAGCAACCTACGGGCTTTTCCAACAGTTTGAACAAAGGCAATTGTGGGAAATCAACTAATCTCTGTAGGGAGGCTGAAGGGAGATGAGGATTATTTCAACAAGGTCTGTTTGTATAAGATTCTCTTTGTCTCAGTGTCTCAGCGTTGAGGACAGGAATGTGACTTTCCTTCTGGTGTAGGGAGAGCATCATTTATGAGTGTTTTCATCTCCTGTTTTCAGGAAGAATGGGGAGATTAGAATGCTCTTTTCACATCTGCTGTTTTTCAAATGCCTTTAGCTCAAAATAATCACAATAATCTCAGTAATATGCAGAAGTGGATTATTCTGGGATGGCATGTTCTGCCACCTTTCAGTACTTACCACAGCACTACCTATAGTAGCAAACAGGAAGCAGTGCAACATAATAGTATTATGTGGATTGTGATGATACATTATCCTGGTAAAATATTATAAAAACATTACAAAATTATAATAGTTACAAAAGATGATGAGGGAATGCTATGAATAACTCCATGCCCACAGATTTGATGAGCTGGACAAAATGAGGTAATACCTTGAAAGACACAACCTACCCAAACTTACACAAAGAGAAAAGCATTCTAAATTCACCTATACCTACTAAATTGAACAAAGAATTCAAAAATTCTTCCAAAAAAGAAAGCATCTAGTCCAGATGATCTCAATGATAAGTTCTACCAAATATTTAAGGAAGAAATACCAGTTCTCAGCAAACTATTCCAGAAAACAGAGGTAGAAGAAACACTTCTTAATTCATTTTATGTGACTATAATTACTGAATATCAAGCGCTACAACCAGATAAAGACTTTACAGTGGAAGGAAACTATAGACAAATATCTCTCATAGACATAAATGAAAAAGATCCTCAACTAAATATTAGCAATATTAATCCAACAAGGTTTTAGAACTCACACCACCCTATTTTAAGAATTATTACAAATTCACAGTATTCAAGACAATGTAGTATTGGCGAAAGAATGGATGCATAAACCAGTGGAACAAAATATAGTGCTCAGAAGTAGACCCAATGAATTTTAGCGATGATATAGACCAAATATAGCCCACCAAAATTTAACAAAGGCTCAGAAGCAACTCAATGGAGAAAGCATAGACTTTTCAGCAAAGATGCTAGATCAGTTGGACATCCATATACAAACAGAAAGAAAAAAACAGACCAAGACCTTGCACCTTATGTAAGAATTACTCAAATGCATCACAGACTTAGAGATAAAATGAAAATATGCAGTGTGCCAAGTTACATCTAGAGACTGCCATAACTGTGTAGACAGAAGTGCAGAAAGAACAGTGCTTAACCAGGGATAATAGTTAATTATTCAGTGTAATTGTTTTATTTCTTTCCAAATTTGTCATCTTGCGAATTTTCTATAATGAGTGTCTATTATTTTTGTAAGGGGGGAAATATGCTAGAGCTTTAAAGGCATAGAGTAAAATTCATTAATTGACACAAGAATGAAGACTATTGGCATAGCCAGGTTAGTGCTGCCTGAGGGACCACAGGGTCCTCGTCCCATCAGCCACGCTGGTGTGAGTCTCCTTCTCTTTTACGGCTCTTTGCCAAGACATGGCGGCTGGAGGCCAGTGAACACAGTGCTGTGAGCAGCTGCACATCGTTCCCTTGCATAAAAGCAATGATAAAATGGGGGCAAAACAGTCAGAATCCACTCTTTTTTTTTGGTACTTTTGAAATTAATCAAAGCCTTGCAGCCCCCCAAGGAGCCTCTGCTCCACAACATCAAAAAGGCTGATTCTTAGTAAGAACAGTGAGCTTTGTGGCATCTTAACATGCTTCAGCCCTATCTTGCACACATTCACAACAGCCACGAAAGTACCAGCCAGCGTTCCCTGTGCTGTAGGGAGGAGAACGGGCCTCACTCACAAATAATTGCAGTTTATAATTTGTTCTCATCGGTCTGGTGGTTTCTTGTTAGACTGGCTCCAATAGATTGTTGTTGTTTTGACTAACTTGACATTAGCCTCCTGCTAAAGGTCCTGGGGAGTGGGAGGGGGCATTTGTGGAAGACATAGGCATTTTCCTGGCTGCCATTGCCTGGGAGACAAATCACAGGTGGTGCAACAGTGGAACCAAAAAGCTGGGGAGGAAAGGCTAGGGAATTAGATGTTCCTAAGGGCTTTGAAAAACTACCGCAATCTAGGAATCCAGGAAGACAGCTCATGCTCAGGAAAGACCTGAGAAGACCCGAGACTGTCACCTCCTGATGGTCTTGAGGTCTATGGAAGCTGGACCAGAAGGCTGAACTGTTGGAGGAAGTCACCGAGAGGCTTCAGGTTGACTGCAGAATTGGCGCTGGCAATGGGAGCCTCCCCTGTCCTTGGAACAGTGTGGCCATTTCCAATGATGCAGCCCTAAGAGAACCACATGGAAGTGATTAGACCCGCTGAGGCCTCTCTGTAAACTCTGAAGATCCCAAGGGCAGGTGGGAGACTCCTGGTCCTGCGGCCAAGACGAGTTTCCTGAATAAGTCCCCCTGCTCCTCCAACCTGCCACCTGCCCCTTCCTTCCTTGCTCCCTGTCCTCCCTGCACAGCACCAGCTGGTTGGGATTTCCTGAGAAGCTACCAAGGATGCTGGGGACAACAATGGGGCAGTCAGCCAAGTGGTCAGAGCCTGGGCTCTGGGACGGGGGCATCTTGGGGACCCTGGCTTGGCCACCAGTCTGTGGGCAGAGTGGTGGCTAGTGTGTTCAGTGCTTGGGGACATGGAACATGCTGCAGAGGCCCTGGGCCTGGGCCTAACAAGCTACAGAGCAGGGGCATGGAGTGTAGGGTGAGCATGGGTGGGCATAGGGGTGTGGTGAGGTCGAGGTGGGGACTGGGGGGACGCTGCCTGCAGGGCAGGTACATAGGCCACTGGCACCCAAGCAGAGGCTGGGATTGGCGGGCATGTGTAGGAAGAGACACTGCTCTGCTGGCTCTGGGGCTAGAAGACCAGACAGGCGAGCAGGACAGGCAGGCGGGAACCTTGGCTACCCTTGGGCAAAGCCAGGATGGTGCAGGCTGCACCAGATTATGGCCCAGATACTGTGACAGGGTCTGATGGCAATGCTAAGGGGTGGAATCCCAGGGAAAGTGAGAGAAGAAGAGGAGTGAAGCCAGGGAAGCACCTACACCACAGAACCTCTAATACAAAGGAGAGCAAAAGCCAAGCAACAGCAACCCCAGCCAGCAGGGCAGCCTCCCCAATTCTGGAAATGCTTATCATGAGAAAATTTGCACCTGCTGAACTAATTGATTTAACTGGCAAATTCAGGCCAGGGAAAAGTATCTGGGCACGGTTGGCACAATGATGGAATGGGGTGATGGCATCTTCCTGACGGGCAGGAGGCAGAGAAAATGAGCAATGTCACCCCACACCCTGCCCTCTGGCAGTGCCTGCTTGGAGCTCAGAGGTTCAATAATCCACTCTCTTCTTGAGTGGATTATGCTAGCCTGTGGGGTGGCTGAGGCCCTCCTTGGGCTCGTGGAACCCTGGAAATCTATAAAGGAGGTACAACAAATCCTTGACAAGTTGGGATGAAACAGGCCATCTCTGCCCCTGTCTTTGAGGTCCCTGATTGAGCCACATTCCCTTCCGGAATGAAAGCTAAGGTGCCCCAGTCTGCCCCCAGTACCTGGTATGGAACTTGGATATCCATGCTGAGTCCAGTTGTGAGGCAAGACATCTATGATGTTGGGCAATCCATTGTTGACCTGGGGAAACGGACAAATCCAAGGTATGCGCCATGGGGAAGACCAGCGAGTGAGAGAGAGGGAGTTTGAAAATCCAAAAAGCTATTCCAATCTGCTGTAAAGGGTGAGGTAAACGTAACCTGGAAGCAAATGCAGTTTGATCTCACTTCTGTGGGGATTCCCCCCAGAAAAGAAGGACCAGCAACCCAATGCTGTGTTTGTTGGTCAGCCTGTGGAAGGCCTGTGGAAGTAAGGACCTGAACAACAGTTCAGACGTGCACCCGCTGCAAATTTGTATTTAAATTCTAGTTAGTTAACATATAGTGTAACATTGGATTCAGGCATAGGATTGAGTGATTCATCACTTACACACAACACCCAGTACTCATCACGAGTGCCCTCCTGAATGCCCATCCACCACCCACCTCCCTCCATCAACCTTCAGTTTATTCTCTATCATTAAGAATCTCATGTGGTTTGCTTCCCTCTCTCTCCTTCTCTCTTTCTCTTTCCACACATTCACCTGTTTTATTTCCAAAATTCCCCATATAAGTGAAATCATATAGTATTTGTCTTTTTCTGACTGACTTATTTTGTTTAGCATAATACACTCCAGCTCCATCCACATCATTGCAAATGGCAAGATTCCATACTTTTTGATGGCTGAGTAATATTCCTCTGTGTGTGTGTGTGTGTGTGTGTGTGTGTGTGTGTGTGTGTATACCACATCTTCTTTAAGCATTCATCACTTCGTGGACATTTGGGATCTTTCTGTAGCTTGGCTATTGTGGACATTGCTGCTATAAACATTGGGGTGCATGTGTCCCTTCGAATCTGTATTTCTGTATTCTTTGGGTTAATACCTAGTAGTGCAATTGCTGGATCATAAGGTTGCTCTATTTCTAACTTTTTGAGGAACCTCCATACTGTTTTACAGAGTGACTGCACCAATTTGCATTCCCAAGTTATGGTCCTTTTGACACTACAAATTGGGTGACCCCACTGATCCCAACCCACTGAGAATAGGAGGATTTTATCCCTCCAATACCAGAGAGCATACTGGGCAATGATATCCTACAAAATCAGACCCCGCAAACCTCTGTTGGTGAATTCTCCTTTTGGTGAGCAAAATCAGACCAATGCTGAGCGGGAATGCCAACTGGTAACCAGTAATGCAGTGATACTTCTACCACTCCCACAAAGAGTGGTGACTGCTCAAACGTACAAACTGCCTGGGGGACATAGGAAATAAGAGGAGCTGTCTGAGGCCTGCACCCAGTGCGTAATGCACACCCCGTCATAGTGCTTTCAATAGCCCAGTGTGAAGTGAAGAAAAGTAAACAGCCTAAAAGATGTATAGGGTGCCATCAAGTGCCGACACACACACAGCAGGTTCCAGAAGAAGAGACAGAAGGGGTTAGAAAAAAATATTTGGAGAAATAATAGCTAAACCTTTCCCAAATTAGATGAAAACATTAGTCTACTTATATAATAACCTGAACAATGTCCAAGTAGGATAAATTTAGAGAGATCCACACCAAAGCACATCATAATGAAATTGTCGAATGTGAAAACAATGACCCTTGAAAATAGCAAGAAAGAAGTGACTCATAAGGAACGAGGAATCTTCAAAGAGATGAAAAGTTTCTCATCAGAAACCATGGAGGCTGGAAGGGAATGGAGGACTTGCTCAAATCACTGAAAGAAAAATCGCTGACAACCAAAGAATTCTGTATCTGGCAGAACTATCTTCAAAATAGGAGAAATTCAGACATTCTCATAGAAAAAGAGAGATTTAGTTGCTGTCAGACCTGCCCTACAACAAATGCTACAGGGAGAGTTGCAGCAGGAAAGAAAGGACACTAAGCAGTAACTCAAACCCATGTGAAAAAAATAACAGTGGGAAATATGACTACGTAGCCAAATGTTGGAAAAAAAAGTACAAATGTATTCTCTAAATCCTCTCAAAACTTCAGGATTTCAACTCTTGTACTCATTTTATTTCCAGTTCATTACAGGTTCCAAATATTATGGATCTTATGTTAATCCTAAAGAGCCCTCCTATGAATCCTGTGTTCCAGGTAATTTTAGTGATCCGTTTCCTTTATAAAATTTTGACAGTCTTGTTTCTCATTGTTCATGACTTTGCTATGGCTAGGGTGAATCTGATAGGCTCATTTGGGAAGTATCACTGCATTGTTAGCTCAAGGATAATGCTGAGGTCCTTGTGTACTTCTCAATTTTATCTGGATATTTAAGAACATCTCCAGTGATCTTATCTGTGGTTGTGATACTAAAAAGTGGATTAGAAATATAAATATTTTAAAAAGGAAAATAAATATTTTAGGTGATTTTTTATTAAAGTATAATTGACACACAATATCCTATTAGTTTCAGGCATACATAAAAATGATTTCATATTTTTACATGTTATGAAATGATCCCCATAAGTCTACTTACCATCTGTCACCATATAAAGTTTTTACAGTATTATTGACTATGTATCCTATACTGTATGCTATATCACCATGACTTATTTATTTTAGAACTGTAAGTTTGTATCTCTTTTTCCCCTTTACCTGTTTCACCTGCCCCTCAACCCTTCTGCAACCTTCTGATAACCAACAGTTCTCTGTATCTATAAGTCTGTTTCTGTTTTGTTTTGTTTGTTCATTTGTTTTGTTTTATTTTTACAGTCCACATATAAGTGAAATCATACAGTATTTGTCTTACTTTGTCTGACTTATTTCACTTAGTATAATAACCTCTAGTCCATCCATGTTGTTGCAAATGGCAAGATTTCATTATTTTTATGGCTGATAATATTCCATTCATGTGTCTTCTTTATCCATTTATGTACTGATGGACACTTAGGTTGCTTCCATATTTTGGCAATTGTAAAAAAAAAAAATTCTGCAGTGAACACAGGAATGCACATATCTCCTTGAATTTGTGTTTTCATTTTCTTTGGATAAATACCTAGAAGTGGAATTGCTGTATTATATGGTAGTTTTATTTTTAACTTTTTGAAGAACTTCCATACAGGCTGTACCAGTTTGCATTCCTACCACCAAGAGTACACAGGGGTACCCTTTTCCCCTCATCCTCACCAACTGTTATTTTTTCTTTTTGATAATAGTCAATTTGACAGATAAAAGGTAACATTTCATTGTGATTTTGATTTTGATTTCTCTGATAATTAGTGACGCTGAACATCTTTTCATGTTGTCTGTTGCCCATTTGTATGTCTTCTTTGGAAAAATGTTTATTCAAGTTATCTGCCAATTTTTGTTTGTTTGGGGGGGGGGGGATGCAGAGAAAGAATCTTAAGCATGCTCCACACTCAGCATGGAGCCCAATGCAGGGCTTAGTCTCACAACCCTGAGATCATGACCTGAGCTGAAATCAAAAGTTGGATGCTTAACCAACTGAGCCACCCAGGCACCCTATAACTGGTTTTTGATTTGTGGTTACCATTAGGCTTATATATAATGTCTTATGCATATTGCAGTCTATATTAAGTTGATGGTCACTTAAATTTGAACCCATTCTTTACTCCTCTCCCCTCCATGTTTTAGGTATAGGCTGTCATATTTTAAATCCTTTTATTTTGTGAATCTTCTAATTTTTACAGATATACTTAGTATTATTGCTTTTTTGCTTCCTACTGTCCTTACTCCTTCTTATGGTCTTCCTTTCCACTCAAAAAGTCCCCTTTAACATATCTTGTAGGGCTGGTTTAGTGGTCATGAATTCCTTAACTTTTGTTTGGGAAACTCTTTGTCTCTCCTTCTATCCTGGATGGAGTATTCTTGGTTGCAGGACTTTTTCTTTCAGCACTTCGAATATATCCTGGCACTCCCTTCTGTTCTGCAAACTTTCTGCTGAAAAATCCACTGATAGCTTTATGGGGTTTCCCTTGTATGTAACTGTTTTCTTTTATCTTGCTGCTTTTAAAATTTTCTCTTTATTGCCACTTTTTCCATTTTATTACTATGTGTCTTGGTGTGGACCACTGTGAGTTGATTTTGTGGGGGCTCTCTGTGCCTCCTGGATCTGAATTTCTGTTTCCTTCCCCAATTCAGGAACTTTTCAGCTATGATTTCTTCAAATAATTTTTCTGCCCCTTTCCTCTCTCTTCTCCTTCTGGGATCCTTGTAAGGAGAATGTTATTATGCTTGCTGGTGTCACTGAGTTCTCTAAGTCTATTTTCATTTATTATTATTTTTCTCTCCGTTCAGTTGTTTGCTTTCCATTACTCTGTCCTCCAGGTTGCTGATGCATTCCTCTGATTCCTCTAGTCCACTATTTATTCCATCTAATTTCAGTTATCGAGAGCTTCATCTCCAATTAGTTCTTTTCTATGTTATCTCTTTGTTGAGGGTCTCATTGAGGTTCTCCACTCTTCTCAACACCAGCAAGTATCTTTATGACCATTACTTTAAATTCTCTATCAAGCGTATTACTTATCTATGTTTCATTTATCTCTGTTGCCATGATTTTGTTGTTCTTTAATTTGGGATATATTCCTCTGTCTCCTCATTTTGTCTCTGTGTGTTTCTCTGTGTTAAGATAGTCAGTTATATCTCTTGCTCTTGAAAGCACTGACCTTATGAAGAAGTCCTTTTTTTTGTGATGAGCACTGGTTTTTATACATAACTAATGAACCATTGAGCACTACATCAAAAACCAATGATGTATTATACAGTGGCTAACTGAACATAATAAAAAGTAAAAAAAGAAAGAAAAGCACAGTGAGATACTATGTCACATCCCATTAAATTATGAAAATGTAAAACATTTAACAATACCAATGATGATAAACATATAAAGCCATGAGAATTCTATGAAATATTACTAAGTATAATTGGAATACCACCTTGGCAAACAATTTGGCAATATTTAAAAATTAAGGTAACATATGTACATCCTAGATCCTAGCAATTCCCCTTCCTGCTACATAACCTACAGAAAAGACCTCACATATACGTACAAGCTTATTGGAGCAATATTTTTTTAACAGCAAAAAAAAAAAAAAAGAAAGAAAGAAAAGAGAGAAAGATCCAAAATGTCTATTATTAGGATAATATGAAATAAATGACATGTGTGCCATGCAAAAAAAAAGGGGGGGGGGGTCCTGTAGGACCCTGCATGGCAATATCCCCTTTCCTAGAATTTGGTGCTTTGGAAGTGTCTTCTATGTATGTTGTGTGTACCCTACTGTTGGGACTGGGCTGCTTTTGTTTCAGTCCAGTCATTTGCAATGTCTTTCTCTGCCTGTCATGGGCAGAGTTTTGTCCCTATGTTGTTTAGTGGTCCAGTCTGGGTCCACGTTGGGCTTGAGTTGAATCAAAGCAGGCATTTGCCAGGGATGCAGTAGCACCACCTGTAGGACGATTTCCCTATGCTGTCCCCTGAGAAGCTTTGGTTGGTTGATGGGACCTGCAGTAAGGCCATGTGTCTGCCCCTAGCCCACTGCTGGGTTAGACTGGTGCCAAAGCTTGTAGCACAGCTTTGGATGGGCTCCAGCCCAGGGCATATGGGAAGGGACAGGTCTACAGGAGAACACAGGGGCAGGATGTTAGTGTCAGTAGGGTTTGTGCAGGTCCGCTCTGGGAGGAGACATGGATCCAAGACCCGGCTCTAGGGGATGTGTCCTCAGGAGACCATGAAGGCATGTTACTCAGTTAGGTGGTGAGTGTGGGCACTGTGCTGGTTCCCACAGGTGTCCATGTATTAGATTAGCAGGGAGGGGAGTGGAAACGGTGCCTACCAGCTCTTTTTTTCGTAGAGAATTCTTCCAAAGATCCCTGCCCCTCCAGGACAGGCTCTGAGATTATTAAATACATCTCCTTTCCATAGACCACAGGTGTTTTTCAAGCTGTTGCTTCTCTGCTGTATCTCAGCAGGGCTGTTTGTTGTGTTTCTCTTTAAGCGTAGGTCTCAGTTTCCTATCACCTTCCAGCTCTCCCAGAGCTGAGCCTCCTGATTTTTACAGTTCCAGATGGTAAGCCCCACTGATTGTGAGAACTCATGAAATTAGACCCCTCTGGTTTTCAAACCCAAATGTTATGGGGATTTGTCTTCCTTATGCAGATACCCTTGTGCCTGGGCTGCCTGGGGTGGGATCTGTTTCTCTCCCCTCTCTGCACCTGCAGTGTCCCTCCCTCCCACGGACAGTCCCACTGGTCAGTTTAGCTCCCAGCTGCATCTACACCCTTCCAGTCTTTGGGTCATTTTCTGGGTTATTCACAGTGATGTGGGCGTTATCTTGTTGTATCCATGGAATGAGGTGAGCTTAGGTGAGCTTAGTCCTCCTACTCTGCCATCTTCCCCAGAACCTCCTCTGTCCATTTTTTTTTTTTTTTTAAGATTTTTATTTATTTATTTGACAGAGAGAGAGACAGCCAGCGAGAGAGGGAGCACAAGCATGGGGAGTGGGAGAGGAAGAAGCAGGCTCCCAGCAGAGGAGCCTGATGTGGGGCTCGATCCCAGAATGCCGGGATCATGACCTGAGCCGAAGGCAGACGCTTAATGACTGTGCCACCCAGGCGCCCCTCCTCTGTCCATTTTTAAAATCAGGTTGTTTGTTGTTTTGATATTAAGTTGTGTAAGTTCTTTATATATGTTGGATATTAAACCCTTATCAGATATATGATTTGCAAATATCTTCTCCTATTTATTAGGTTTCCTTTTTGTTTTGTTGATAGTTTCCTTCACTGTGAAAAAGGTTTTTATTTATTTATTTATTTTTAAAAAGGTTTTTAATTTGATATTTATTTTAGTTTTTGTTGCCCTTACCTAAGGTGACTGACCAAAAAAAAAAAAAAATACTGCTAAGACTGATGTCAAAGAGATTGCTGCCTGCGTTTTCTCCTAGGAGTTTTATGATTTCAGGTCTTACATTCAAGTCTTTAATCAATTTTGAATTTATTTTTGTATAAGGTGTAAAATAGTGGTTGAGTTTCCTTCTTTTGCCTATTTTAGGTGAATTTTTAGTCAATCATTGGGAACTTCTCCTAATCCCTGCCACCCTGATGCAGAAAATGTGCAGGCTAATAATTGGGAAATCTCCATGTACGGGAGGGTATTGACAGGCTGGATTACAGGCTGAGAAAGGTTAATAGAGTGGAGTGTGTTTGGAAACTATCTCTCAAGAGCAACAGAAGAGACTGATAACATTAATCTTAGAAAAGAAGAGATTAAAATAGTGCTTTTCAAAAATGCTTTTAAATTACCAGAAGACTTTGATTTTGTGACAATTAAAATCCTAAGTCCCAAAGCTGATAAAAAGGAGAGCTGCTGTGGTTGAAACAAGGTCAAAACCTTGAGACCTGTTTCTGGAACTTAACTCAGCTCCTTTATCTTATGATCCTTCCTGGAGTTATAGAAAGGAAGTTTTCTAAGAAAATTGTCTTAAGAGCTATACTATGTGATCCTTCAATTATTATCATGAGGAATAAATACAAATAAATTATATTGACCTGATAGCTTCAAGATTATTTTTAAAGTGTATAACTGGCTTATAGAACACATGTCATAGTGTGTGATAATTATTTTAATAATAGTTATTATTTTTACCAGTTATTGGGTGATTACCATGGTTATGAATCAGGAATTAAAACCAGAATTCTAACTCTCCCACTTACTAACTCTTACCTTGGACAAATAACTTAAGCTATTTATGATTGAATTTCCTCATCTATTGAATGGGCATATAATATATCTTTCTCATAAGTTTTATGTCAAATGTTTAAATAATTTAATACCTATGATGCTTTTAGAATGGTGCCCAGCACCTACGTGCTATTAATTATATGTTTGATATATATACATATATAGCAAGTCAATGCACAAATCTATGAGCAAAAATTTACAGAAGGTGTGTAAACATTAATTATTTATGAAATTAAAACAACAGAGGTTTAATGACAAAGGGAAGTCTGTTTAAAACATCCCTTGTTGGGGCGCCTGGGTGGCTCAGTTGTTAAGCGTCTGCCTTCGGCTCAGGGCGTGATCCCGGTGTTCTGGGATCGAGCCCCACATCAGGCTCCTCCGCTGGGAGCCTGCTTCTTCCTCTCCCACTCCCCCTGCTTGTGTTCCCTCTCTCGCTGGCTGTCTCTCTCTGTCAAATAAATAAATAAAATCTTTAAAAAAAAAAAATCCCTTGTTAAGGAAGTAAAGTTGAACATTGTATCTGATAATGAATTTGTGATTTTTTAAAAAGATTATTTATTTATTTATTTATTTGAGAGACAGAGAGAGTGAGTGAGCAAAGGGAGGAGCAGAGGGAGAGGGACAAGCAGACTCTATGCTGAGCACAGAGCCTGATGTGGGGCTCGATCCCAGGACCCTGAGATCCTGACCTGAGCTAAAATCAAGAGTCGGACACTTAACCGATTGAGGCACCCAGAGCCCTGAATTTATGATATATATATATATATAAAATATATTTAAAGATTTTATTTATTTATTTGACAGAGAGAGACAGCCAGCGAGAGAGAGAACACAAGCAGGGGGAGTGGGAGAGGAAGAAGCAGGCTCATAGCACAGGAGCCTGATGTGGGGCTCGATCCCATAATGCCGGGATCACGCCCTGAGCCGAAGGCAGACGCTTAACCGCTGTGCCACCCAGGTGCCCCTATGATATATATTTTTTTATCAATACACTGATATTCATCTCAATCACTTCAGAACAAACAGGTGGGTATTTTCTCTTACATGATTCTTAGGTTTAATCCCTTAGGAATGTATTTTGTTCAAATGAACATCGAATAGGAGAGTCCTGATATATTTGTTTCTAATGTACAAACTTCAAAGGAGCTCCGTTGTGGTGAGTTCTGAATACTGACACTAGACATAGTATTAGGTTCTGTGACAGTGCGCAAGCATCTGAGTAGAAATAACCAAAATACCAAAATTTTTGGAGGATGCAAGACCAACCAGAAGTTTCCCCCCGGTCTATGCTAGCAGTCAGATAAATCACTTCAGTTATAGCAACAACCTGGATCAATTAACAAAATAGGAAGTGAGTTTAGGGTTGAAACATCCGGTATCAGCTTGAGTGACTCTTCTGTCTTCTTCCTCCTGATGGTAACAGAGCCAGGGTGTGGCTGACAAGGCAACGAGATAGGCATCTAGGCAGACATTTTCCTGGGAGCTTCTTCAACCTGAATCTCTTACTAACATGCCAAGGAGTTTGCAGTAGAGTTGAAATGGTTCACTGTTACTCGCAAATTCCCCTTAGACATTGCAACTGGGGATGGTAATCCAACAGAAAGATTCCGGTATTCCCAAGGAAGTTCTTTCTCTGTTAGAGGTCATTTTGAAAAGTTTCTCTAAGTAAATAGTTTCTCTATCATAGGACTTCTTTCCTTACATCTTCTTCTCACATAAAATATTGATATAAAAGAGAGCAAAAATGCTAGGTATTGTATTTTCTTCATAATATTTTTTCTGCTAAGTGGTCTCAGTGTAGGAATCTCCAACTGCAAACTTCCTTGTGGAGATCGTGCTCTCCCCAACCTGGGGTGAAAAGGCAGAGAGTCCTCGTGCTAGGCTTCTAAGACGCTCCTGCATTTGAGTGTTAGGACAAACTGGCCCATCTGGCTCTCACAGGAGTGTTGCTGGTGCCTCCATTCAAACAGATGGGTTCTTGGATTAATACATGCAAAGGAACAGCTGATGTATTGGCTCCATTGATCAAATGTAAGGTGTAAAGGGTTGGAAATAAGTGTAACAGGATTTCTGACCCCATTATTATGACCTTCAAAGACATAAAAGCCACCAGATGGTTTAAAAGAAATAGAGAAGAACTTCGATTCTGTATCAAAAAAGGTCAGCAAACTTTGAAGGCGGAAGACAATTACTCTGACTTCTTTTAAATGCTATGGTAAGAATAAAAATGAGGAATTGATTAGTAAAAGCAAAACAAAAGACACTGTGTCTATAAATGAAAATGTACCCATGAGAATAGCAGAAGAGAAAGAAAGTGTTTATGCATTGATTTATTGTTTGGTTGAATGATTAGTTAGTTCATACATTCATTCACTCAGCAGGTGGGTATTGAGTACGGAGCTCTGGGATTTTCCTTAGTGCCTTTTTCTGCACTTGTCTCCTATCATTGCTATTTGTGTTTCCTATGCTCTAACTGCACTGAACCAATCACAGCTCTTAGAAATCACTGTGCCATGTTATGTTACCAAATAGTTAAGTATGTATTAGTTTGGAATACTCATTTTCCTGCCGAGGACTTTCCTAACCGTTTGTAAAAGACCTTTATTCAAATTTTACGTCTGTGACATCACCGAAGACTGCTTAAGGTAGTTAGCATACCTTTCGCTATGTCCCTACAATCTACGACTTTGCAAATGCCACGAGGCTAGAGAACTTAGGAGGAAAGTCACGTGAGCTCCAGATGCACCCACCACGTTCTTATACACAGACATTTGAAGAAGAGAGAAAAATCCACGGTGAAAAACTAATCCTGGAGAGGAAAAGTTGGGAAATAGAAAATCACTTCAAAATTCCAGGTAGTGTCCTCCATGATTTGCAGGAGTATATTGCCTCCGTAAGAAAGAGAACAGGAACGCCCAGCAGTACAGGCGGTGGACGTGTGGAGAAGAGGAGCGGCTGAGTTAAGATGAATGCGCTAGGGCCTGGCGGGAGGGGGTGCGGGGCAGAAGGCAGAGCTGAGTGTGAAGCATGTGAGCTAATAAAGCCACTAACTACCTGCCTCATGCGCGGGGATTCACAGCCACTCCACCTCTCAAGGCCATTAATGCCCCGTTTAGAATATCCAAGAGATGGATTACTGTACTAACTACTTTGCACCCTGGATTTACAAGGAGGATTTAGTGGAATATTTCCTCCTCCAATAAATCACACTATGAATATTGATTGTGGTGCCCTCTACTTATCTAAAAGTTTTATGTGAATTATAAAAAAAAGCAGTGATGGTTTCAGTGGAAGGATTTGAAGGGGAAGGATCTTGTCGAGAAAACAAATCTGTGGACGTGTTCTGAAATATGCCAGGCCGGTGTTCTACGGTGAGGGATGAGTATATAACACAGCACAGGCGATTGGGACCAATTTATTAGATGCTATACCGGGGCTAAACTGCCTTAAATCAATAGTTTGCAAGGCAGCAGAAGGTTGGGCGTAATAAGTCATCATCTTAATGAAATATAGATTATTCCAGAACTATTAAACAAGCAGTTGGTGTCAGGAAAATTGTTCACTTTTTCAGAGCTAAACAAAACCATCTATTTCAGAAGAGGGAAATCAATAGACATCTGTGGCCTGGCATGGAGCTTGAATATATAAATAAATGTATAGCTAAAGTTATTCATTGGGACCTAGTTGGATTACACTATCTTCACCGTTACTTAATTTCAGAGAAATAATTCTGTTTTTATACTTCTCTTTTCCCTCATCTTCGCTTTCCTTCCCCTGTTGTTTCTCCTCTCTCTCTTTGCTGCCATTCAAAGAGCACCTATTAGGTGATAATTAGGTAAGGTCTTGATTGATTGGTGGGGGTTAATTTAGTGAGTGTTTAAAACAGTGCTGAGAAATAGGTATTACCACTCTGTGCCACTGTCTAGGTAATAGGTGTTCAGAGTAATTACATAACTGCCCCATGTTGAACATTCAGTCTTGTAGAATTGAGCATGCAATGCAGACATTTGAATGGACTCTGCTTTACATTTGGAGATCTTGAGAACTTTCAAATCAATCTCTCCACATGGAAACCACATGGACACACACTGCCCACATTTCCCTCCTCTAGGTGGCTGCATGGGTGAGTCCTACCCCACAGCAATCACCTTCCAAACGCATTTCCCAATATGGCCCCTCATCACACTAACCTCTGCTCAAGGTCAAGAATACAGATTCCCCAGGTCATGTTGAAATTATAAGATTTCATGAGACTTCTAAGAGGAAGTCTGGAAAGTTTTCTTTCTTTCCATGAGGATTTCAAGGTTGAGAAACATTCCGATAACATATATCTTAAGCTCCTTGCTGAATTCTTGGGTTCTGAAATCTGCCGTAAAACCCTCATATCCTCTAATAAAGGAATAAGGGAAACACTGCAGCATTATCTCTGTTAATGTTATCTTTCTTTCCTCTCCATTTCATTTTCTTGGTCTCTTCCTCTATCATACTCCATTAATGCCATCAGTATATCCCTGGCCCTCACCTTTTAGTCATGTTTAGTCATGTTATATAGTCATGTTATAGAATAAGGGAAACACTGCAGCATTATCTCTGTTAATGTTATCTTTCTTTCCTCTCCATTTCATTTTCTTGGTCTCTTCCTCTATCATACTCCATTAATGCCATCAGTATATCCCTGGCCCTCACCTTTTAGTCATGTTATAGATATTTTTAGGAGACTTTCATACATTAATTTTCTTATGCATCCAACAGGTATTTATTGAATGCTTATGTGTGAAAGGCGTGGTGCTATTTAATAATGCTGACAACATTCTAAGACGGAATTTAAGATGATGGCAAAGGACTGTTCACTTATTTAAATTAAGTGAAAGATTCAGGGGTGCTGGGTGGCCCAGTTGGTTAAGGATCTGCCTTTGGCTCAGGTCATGTTCCCAGGGTCCTGGGATTGAGTCCCACATCTGGCTCCCTGCTCTGTGGGGAATCTGCTTCTCCCTCTTTCTCTGACCCACCCCCCTGCTCATGCTCTCGCTCTGTCTCTCTCAAATGAATAAATAAAAGGTCTTTTAAAAAATTAATTAATTAATTAATGGAAGATCCAGAACTTGATTTAAGTTCTTGTGATTGGGAGTTTGCACATTTCCAAGGGCTTTCCATATGTGTCAGCTCACCGGAACCCTTAATAACTCCTAATATTCCCCTCTTGAGGCTGATTTCACTTATTCATATATTTTTAAAATTTTTTAAAATTTATTTATTTGACAGAGAGAGAGAGAGGGAAAGCACAAAGAGGGGGAGTGGCAGAGGGAGAGGGAGAAGCAGACTCCCCACTGAGCAGGGAGCCTGAGGCAGGACTCAATCCCAGGATCCTGGGATAATGACCTGAGGGAAGGCTATTGCCTAACCAACTGAGACACCCAGATACCCCTATTCATTTATTAAAAAAAAAAAAAATTAAAAATGTCTTTTTCATACTAGTTCCATGGATAAAATGTTAAGTTTAAAAGAAACATAAACACCAGCTTCCTAAAGCTTGGAGTGCTGGGGAAAGCAGTGACCAAATTATCCAAATAATATACAATTATAATTGATGATGAATGTTACAAACAAAGATATGGAATGCTAAGAGAGAACGTAAGGTGAGGCTGGACCTTGTTGGCTTAGCACAGTTTCCCTGAAGAAATGATTTTTCAGGTGATTCTTGACGTCTGAAAACGTGGATGAGGTGGAGAAACTCACCAAGCACTCAGAGCAGCAGCAGCTTGTGCAAAGGCCCTGGGCAGCAAGATGCATTGCATCATGAAGGAAATGAAAGAGAGCCACTGTGGCTGAGCAGAAAGACCAAAAGGGGAACATAGGGCTCTAGAGGAAGAAAGCGAGAGCTATGCAAGGGCTTTCATGTTGTGTAAGCATTTTGGTGTTTACCCTTACAGAAAGGGACATACAAGGATATGGAGCGGAGAGTGATATAACCAGCCAAGTCAAAGGACAGGAGACTTGCTCTCCACTCCATAATACCTCCTCCTCTAGGATGGAATGTGATCTCTCATAACCTTTAGAGTCCCGTCTGCTTGACTTCACATCCACACCCACCTACCCATGCTCATCTCCACGGATACCATGCTCATGGGTGGCACTCCTGGGGAAAGTTCAAAGAGAGCATAAGCTTCATGCACTGTCCTGTGAAATGTATGCCCAATCTGGTGGGACCTACTGGGTTATAGGCAGGTGATGTCCCAACACAATCATTAGAAGCTTTAAGTTTTGAAGGAGAGTGATTTATTGTTTTTCGTCCCAATATAAACTATTCAAACTTGGAACCACGTCAGGTTCCTAATGAGAAAAGGTAGGAGGGAAATGAGAAAAGCAGGTGAGGAGGGGAATCATCATGGCACCACGGCACGTGTGTGAGAGGTAACGCAGGGCAAGCGTGACAGCATACATCCGAGGACCTGGCGGTAGAGGTGAGGCTGTGTTGAGGGGATGGCTGCAAATTCACCCAAAGTGACTGTTAGAAACAAGGATGAAGACATTTATTTGGCCTTCAAACAGAGCTTTCCCCAATCAGATGGCACAATCGGGAGGCTATCATAATGCAATTGGAGGTCATGCATGTGCTTTGTAAATGCTGGGGATCACTGCTGCTCCCAGCAGCCCACGATGGATTGCATAATAATCTACAAATCCGCACCGAAGGTTATAAAGTAGGAACTCCAAACGCATTCATCTTTCCTGGCAAACTGATGCTCAATTTTTTATTAAGTAATGAGTGGTAAAATGCAATTTGCTTCTGTTTTTACTCTGAATACCAGAATGCTCTCAAATAAAGTCAATGTTGTTTAGTCATTTTCCATGTTCTGGAGTTTTTGAATAATTGATTTCCTCACTCCAGCTACCATTATTTAAACAATAGCTTGTAGCCTTTATATTATTTTCTTTTCCTTCAAAAATGCATGCAATTTTTAATGCGTGCTACTCCCGATTATGTTATGCATGATGGTGTAGTGTGTACCAGAAAAAAAAAACAAAAATCAATGAACGAGCTTCCAGTGTTCATTATCTACCAGTGTATTTGTCCGTGTGTGTTGCGTAGAATTTGTTAGAAATAAAGACCCCCAATGAAACATGAGAGACTATGGACTATGAGAAACAAACTGAGGGCTACAGAGGGGAGGGGGGTGGGGGAATGGGATAGACCGGTGATGGGTAGTAAGGAGGGCACATATTGCATGGTGCACTGGGTGTTATACACAACTAATGAATCATCGAGCCTTACATCGAAAACCGGGGATGTACTGTATGGTGACTAACATAATATAATAAAAAATCATTATTAATAAAAAAAAAAAAAAAAAAAAAAAAAAAAAAAGAAATAAAGACCCCCTATTTAATTATCTAACCTGAGCCAATCTCTGATGACGTGTTCTGAAAATGGGCTTTAATGTTTAAGGAAAGAGAGTATCCGGCCACGGTAACTTTTTAGCTGCTTCACCTGCTTGTGCTTTCCGTCTCTCTTTGCAAATGCGGGCAGCAGTAACTCTCGTCCCGCTGGGGGGACTGAGCCATGTGGGGCTGCCCACTGGGTTGTCCGCAAGACGTACTCCTTTTTCTCTTGAGTAATTTCACCCCAACTAAAGTAGTTAATGATTCTAACGAAGATAAAAGCTGGTACAATTTAAATTTCATTCCTACCACATGGTGCTGGTGAACACAGAGGAATAAAATGCTGATGAAATCTTCTCTAATTTCTCCAGGCTGCTAAATTCAGCTGGAAATAGCAAAGCACCAGGATTCTTCACAGACACTTTCAATACTTCAGCTGACACTCCTTTCTGGAAATACCTCCCAGCCCAGCTTCTGTAGGGTGGCTTCGCGCTTCGAGCTCTGGGCCCAGCTGGAACTCCAGAGTACTGGGAGAGGAAGAACACAATTGTTAGCATTTAGCATTCAGTGAACATCATAACTTTGAAAACTCCCTGCTTAAGAGGACTTACACTCTGGACAATAAATGTAGGAAGACACTTTGGCACTTAGAAAAAAAATAGTCAAAAATAAATCCTTCCAGGCCCAGTTGGTTTAGAAAATGAAGTAAGCGAGGATTCGAGGAGAGCCTTTTTCTTCTTTTCTGTGTGTGTGTCCATTTGAATCCTTGTCGCCATGAGCACTGTTTTAGGAACACCATCCGAATTTCTGCAAGCAGACGCAGTGTTCCAGGTCCCCACATTGCTGTGAGGAGTGTAGAAGGATTGAATGTCAATATGCAGTTTCTGGATAATGAATTTGTGTCCTGTCTTTGCACACCGCGTTCCATCTCTCTGGAATGTTTTTACCATTGGCCCTTTAAATCCCAGCTCCTTCTGTCACCTCTTCTCCACATGTAGGCCAAAGACTCCTGGCTCAGGGTCACATGACACCTTCATTTAAACCATCCCCTTCTGCGAGCACAGTGCTCAGTGGTGTGCTAACATCATACCGTTTAATCCTCATGAGAATTAATGTGCTATTATCCCCACGGTGCAGGTGCTGACACCCAAGTGACTTGGGGTATTTGCCAAAGGCTATACACCCAGCAGATGCCTGGACCTGAATTTGAATCCAGGTATACCTGGCCCCACTAATGGGGCCTCTAACCTACCCTACCTCACCAACTTGTGTCGGAACTCCTTTCCCAAGCTGGAAGGGGTGGACACATTACTATAGACCTGTTATACGTCGTGGTATTTAGACTGAGACAACCGTGGGTCACATAAGAGGACTTCAGATACAGATCATTTGATTTGCAGAAGGCCGGGCTTGTATTCAGTTTCAAGTTCTGTCCCGTGGCTTGGGTAGCGTTGGCTAATTTAGTTAAACTTTGAGCTGCAGTTTCCTTAAGTGGAAAAAGGATAACCCAATGCCTCACACACACACACATTTTTACCTTATGATTTTGTGAGAGTTAATTGAGATACTGCTATAAAGTGGTTGATAAAGTGCCTGTCTACAGTGTTGATGCAGGAGAGCTGTAAAAGGATAATAGGAGTCTTTATCAGTGCCATCTTAATTACAAGATTTCGAAACTAGAAAGGAGAGTGAATTAAAAAATATCTGAGTCCAGTAAAATGGTCTGAGCATTTGTGTGCCCCTCTTCTTAAATGTTTTTCTCTGTAACGTTCATAGCAATATATTCATTCATTCAATAAATATTTATTAAGCAGCTACTGTATGCCGGGTGCTATCTTAGTGCTGGGCTTGTCATTCTTCAAGATGTAGGTTAACTCACTTCTGCAGGGAAGCGTCTCCTGCTCACCTTATCTAAAATTCCTGAGAGAATTCTCTACTCAGTTCTCTCCTTAGCCTCTTGTTTGCTTCCTTCACGTGCAACTTGTATTCAGTTTGTTTTTCTGTTTACTTGCTCTGTGTCCTTCCCTACGGAGAACTGTGCCAGGTCTTAGCACAATGCTCAGCTCATTAGAGTTGACCAGTTGAGAGTAAAGAATGAATGGCCTGAGCTAAGGAGAACCAGAAGCCTTCAAGTAGAAGGAGCCAGATCAATTAACCCAAACTAGAAGACATACATGGTATGCATATGAAAAGAGAGGGAAGGAGGGAGAGACAGAGAGAGAAAGAGAGAGAGGAAGAGAGAGAGGAAGGTTGCATAGGTAAAAGTCAGGAAAAGCAGGTAAAGAGCAACTGAAGTAGAAAACTGAAAATCTATCAAAATGCTTCCACATCCAATTCCAGAAGGCATGAACAAACTAAAGACCAGTGAAATTATTTAGAAACAGAAATCAGACAAGGAAAGGAGCATGAGTTAATAGGTGACTAAGAGATAGAAACAAGGTAGTATGGAGTAGAATAATCCCAACTTTATAAAATCTTGCACTCCTTCATCAAACCCACACATGTGCCTCCGTATCGGTGTAGACTTGCTGGAAGATGCTAACCGTGGTGGCACCTGGCGCTGCTCATGGTTACTTTCAGGCTTGTGGTGATATATTGTTTCATTCAGTCTCCTTATGCATGTAAACTTTTTAATAACCATGTATCATTTTTATGAAACTTACTGTTCTTTAGCATAAAAATGGACAAAGACTAGATTCTAACAGTGATTGCTTCTTGGACATGTAGATGGACTAGTGTCATATTATTCTCTGTAATTTTATGTATATTTTTCAATTGAAATCAAAATTTTTTTCAGTTGAAGACTATAGAGTCAATCCTGAGTTATCTGAGGCAGTCATTCCAAACAGGTCCCGTGGCCCTCCGGTGGCATTTATATGCCACACGGTGGGACAATTTGGGAAAACGCGTAGGTCAAGTTTAAAGAATTGGAACAAAGTTATACACCTTGCGCATTGATTCATTCGTGAGTTTACGACAGCATTATGAATGTATTTGTTTATATGTCTGCTCTGCTAGAATATGAGGCCCTCAGGACAGGATATATGTCTTATTTCTTCACTTTCTACAGAACCTGACATGTTACAAGTGCTTAGTAGCAGTTTCTTGAAAGAAAGTGCATTGACTTAGCTCTAACCAGCTGTGAAGGCATAGCCGTGCCAGGGGACTTCACTTTGTCCTTCTTGATAGGAACGTTTTCTGTTATTTTCCCCATCAGCAGCATAATGCAGTCTGCCTTGCACTAAGAACTGTGTCTTCAGATGACGGAAATCCTTAGACGCTTGACTCAGGTAAGACACTTGGGTTTCCTCCAAATAGAAGCGGGCTTCAGAATCCCATCATATGCTCCATTTAATTACTTGCCAATTCACAGTGTTGAGTTTCTCACGGTATTAATGGAGCCCCCGAGAAAGCTGAGAGAATGGCATAAAATGTGCGGGTATTTTAATGGGGTGGGGGGTGGTGAGTGTTAGATATAATTTAATCTATAGGAACTAATAGCTTTTGAAATAATGATGCCTCTTGACTATCGATTTGAAAGCTCCTCAGAGTAATTGAACACTTATTCCAACTCAGAGAAGTGTTGCTTTTATTTTTGTATTCTTGATTTAAAACTGGAGCGATCAGTTCACACTTTGAGACACCAGTGGGTGGCACACAATTATGGCTTAATTCAGTTACCACTTTAAAAAAAAATTTAAATACATGTAAGCTTAAAACAATGAACAGGCATTGTGCTATAGTTATACGTATTTATATTAAATTATATGTCTTAATGTATTACCATATGGATTTATATATATGAACAGGTGAAATATTTTAATTTTTAAAAGTGAGAGAAATGTAAATGGAAGTTGTAATATGTCCTTCTGGCATCCAGCAGACCAATCTGGGCATCCATAGAGCGGTAGCACTCCACCATAGGGACCACTCGCTCATGAGCGGCTTGAATCACCCTGTGTGGGTTAATCCTGAGCCCTCCACAATCAGCTGGTTCTGAGACACAGGGGGGATTTTGTCCTCTCTCTGCTTTGTCCTTCCTAAAATGGCCTTCCCTGGCAACCACAGGCAGGGGACTCCCTGCCACTTCGGTCTAGTATGGAATTTTGTACATACCTCTGGTCGGCCTCTTTTACATTTCCTTGTGGGGGCTGTTTATCTCCCACACAAAATTGCTTCTGGAGCTCAGTACTTGGCTTTCAATTCAATCTGATGAGGCTCCAGGAAGTTCCAGGAAGGTCAAAAGAAGACAGCAATATTCATTTTATTTGCTTTGTCTTGTGTTTCCTTTTATTCAAAAAATATTTGTTGAGTTCTTCCTATGCACAAATGACTGGCTTATAGGAAGTACTCAACAAATATTAGTTGCTATATTATGTATGATGGCATCTTGACAGGAAGGTAACATCCTACGAACACCAGTCTTTTGAGTGTATTCTATGCGTATCCCATTGGGCTTGGTATTCTGCCGTCATCTAAGGATTATTTCTTGCAAGTGTTCCAAAATAGAGACCATTCTGCTAAAACACCCATCTTAAGATTACTTACATATGTGTTATACATACATTGTCCTACATTTTCAAGTTTTCGATTAGCGAGTATCCTAAATTGTGACTGGGTATATTCTCCTGATATTTATCTGTTTTTTTTCCTCTGTAATGTGACCGCCTGATTATCCTAGTAGTGGGATGTCTGCACACAAGTGCTAGGACACACATTTTCTCATGCAGCAAGCCCCACCCGTACAAATGGTTGTCAATAGGTATACCATTAAAAATCACATGAAAGAATAGATTCTGAGGCTTTGTTCAATGACACAGAAGTGGTGTGAATCACGGAATTTTAACGTATTAAGATTCAAGGTGTGGTGATTTTAAAACCTACTTCCAAATTCTCTGACAGTCCTCCCATAAAAGGTGAAGGGTAATTCCTTTCCCTGTGAATATGGGCTGGCCTTTATGACTTTTTATAATGAATAGAACAGGCGGAAGCCATGCAGTGTGACTTCCAAGGTTAGATTAGAAAGGGGATGCATCTTCTGCCTGTCTCTGCCCGTCTTTGTGACTCTGTCTTGCGATTTGGCTTTAGAGCTCCGAGCTGCCATGTTAAAGGCCACCGGCCCTGATACCACCATGCTAGAGAGCCTGCTTGAAGAGCCAGTCCGGAGGAGTCTCACCTCTTCTAGTCCCCACCCCCGGCTGAATCCTGCCCTTGCCAATCCCTGCTTAAATTGTAGTTTCATGGGCACCTCGGTGGCTCAGTCGGTTAAACGTCAGTCTTCAGCTCAGGTCCTGGTCCCAAGGTCCTGGGATGGAGCCCTGCTTCCAGCTCCCTGCTTGCGGGGAGTCTGCTTCTCCCTGCTCATGCTCTCTCTAGCTCTTGTGCACTCTTTCTTTCTCAAATCAATACAATCTTGAAAAAAAATTGTAGTTTCATGAGAAAAAATGAATATTGCTATAGTTTTATGTGAGTAAATATCAGAGTGGCTTCTTATGCCAATAAATAGAGGACAAGGAATGTTCACGGAAGCAGGACGATAGTCGCTGGAAAGCACAAAGAACTTCAAAGTCCCATAATTAGGCTATTTTCCCAAATTTGCTTGGCTCTGCCTGCCTTCTGGGTTTTGCACACTTGCTCATTGGAGAGCCCAGAGGTTCTGTCCCATCCTCGTCGGGCACTACTGTCTTTCTCAGCATCCGTTCTGGTGAGGATCAGGTTTCAGGAGGGGCTCCATTGTGCTGGAAGGAACCACTTGTGTCAGCCGATGAGAAACAGTAGAGATAACTTGGATGAGAAGAGATGAAAAAAATCCCAAAGCCTGGATCCACTAAACCTCTTTCTGAGGCTTATGGGTCAATGTTTCGTGTTAGAAAATGCTATCAGTTACCCGAAGACTAAATGATAGCCTACACATTTTTTTTTTGGTATGTGTCTATGCTTTGTCTTGGGGATGATGGGGTCATTGTGTGGGGAATGGCTGATCCTGGGGGTGTACTGCGGCAAGTTCATTGGAAAAAAGTAAGAATTTTGTATTTTTATACTGCTTTATCAGAAACTTCCCCTGTGAGTGGTCTGATGAAACAACAGAGGGGTGCCGTTAATAACAGTTTTTTGAAATATTTGTGTGTCTTTGTCCAGTTGTTCTAATTCATTTTTACATTACATACAAGTTCAAAAAAGCCATAGCAGAGCGAGGGCGAGGGGGTTCCAGGATCTTACGGGTGCTGTTCCCTAGCAGTGGGACACACTCAGAGTAGCTCTGGATAAGTCTAGAAAGAGAACTAAGTCTTTAAAGTGATCAAGAGTATGGCTTTTGGTGATGAAGTTAAATGGAATCAAATTCACAGAAGACCCATAAAATACACGAGAGTTTAACTTCATGTGCATCTGTGACTGTTTCCTCAAGTTCCGATTGGAGTTTGGGTCTAAACCCTACCGAAAAATCAATCAACATTTGGGCTTCGACCTGAAGGTGTCTCAGTGTGTTTGACCCACACATGGAGCCAAGTTGGGCCAGAGGGCTGACTTGGGCGTGCTTGGGTCTCTGGCCGCTGCATCCCACGAATGCAGCGCACCACCATCAAGACAGACAGTCGTCCACTGCACAGCCTTGTCCTGAAGTGCACATCATTTACATAAGCCTGCAGAAATTGCTCACACCAGCAAAGGGTGGTGCAGGGGGAGGGAAAGATCAGCGGTCACTTGATGACCACCCTTACTTTTGTTGGAACTCCAAACAGCAATCTGTTCCAAAAATTAACCAGCGAACAAATGCCAAACAACGAGCAAGCAATAAGCATGGTGGTCCTGGGGTCTTCTGAGCTTCCCACCCAGTGGAGATTGGAAGCCCAAAGTGACAGGTGGCTGTGCCCATCACAGAGGCCAGACCCAGACTGGATCTGACCGAGTAGCAGTGAGAGAAAGGAGGACGTGTTCAGGAAAAGAGAGAAACCAACAGACGGCTGAGTGATTTGATTGCAGCTCGGGGGCAGTATTCTTTATGTAATAATATTCTGGTCTGTTAAATTTAATAAATCTCCTTTTGATAATAGTGCCAGGCACTTGCTGTGGTGAGAGAGTCAATCCACATGGCCTCAGAGGAAGAGTTTATCTTTGAAGAGGGCTCTCGAACGGCCAAGAACCCCGACACTCATGACTCCCGCTAAGTGGTCCATCAGATGCTTGTCCCACTTCAGTTGTTTTATTCTCTCCCAAAGCATTCAAGTCCCCTTCCAAGTGCCACTCAGGGGTGCTAGGTCTGCATTTTGGAAAGCAAATATGTGTATTTCCTCACCTCAAAGCTTTTTGATATTTCCATGTGTTTCTGTAATAGATGATTGTTCATCTCCCATTCACAGGACACTGCAGGACTCTGGAGACTTAATAGTTTAAAAGGAGGAGGAAAGCTCTGCCCCCAGGGGGTGCATAGTCTGGTCAAAAAGATAGTGCATGAAACTAGAAAAAAATATACTAGGATTCTCAATTATGAAATAATGCATTATGAAATTATGTGTTAACAAGTAGTTTAACTTTTCTAAGTCAACAACCTTCCATTTCTTTAATCATCCCTCTCTGACTATTCTGAATATATGTATTTTGTATCTAATATGTACACGAGATGAAAAAACAGGTATGTGTGCAAACACCACAATGGGTGGGTATTGGTAACAGATATAAAACACCCACTCCGGTTTTTGAGATGTGGGACAGTAAGAGGTCTGATGGATGTAGGAGTGTTTCTCAGTGGGACTTCATCACAAGAGCACCCAGTTCCCATTAAGGATGGGAAGGGAAGGCTTCCTGGAGGAGGGGAGCGGTGACTAGTGCTAGGCATACCAACTCATTAACAGTAGCAGTCGGGAGGGTACGGAGGTATGTGAAGCAGAAACGGTGCCTGTCATAGCCACTCGTCTACCTGTGGTAGAACTGCACAGACCATACTGGCAACTAAACACATTTACATGCAACTTACAACAAAACCAAAAAATGCAGGGCAGATCAGATCTGGGAGCTGCAGGGATGTGGCCTGACTTGGTGTTTGTCAGATGGAGGAGGCCCAGAGTCTCAGAGGGAAGGCCTGGGGGTGAGGGAGCTGGCAGGGCTCAAGACAGCCCACCGAGTCTCTGCTAGAACGCGAAGAGATGGGACAAGTCTTCACCCACGTGCTGTCCCGGGAGACCAGCCCCTCCCCTGGCACAGGTGATCTCAGGAACGCTTCTCTGATATGGTGACTTTGGGCCCCGTTTCCCACGTGATATGCCATGACTAGACTCTAAGACTTGACTTTCCCTTTAGCTTAAAAGCTGAGGGGCTCCTTGGTTCCTTACCTACTAGTTTTTTCAGAAACTTGATTTTTGCTGGGTGAAAGGGAGCGTCAAAGACAGGTTTGGGGTTCAGTTTCTTCAGCACACTGTTGGATCCTTGCTGGCAGTCTAGAATCTTCATCTGTGAACTTGAAGTGAGCAGGGGCACATCAGATTTATGGATGCCTGCATCCCGAGGAAGACAGGGGTCCTCCGATGAGCCCCACCTCCTCTAAGGGGGAGATGCTGGTGCTGCAGGACATGGGTGCTCGAGGGAGGCGACACTGGTCCTACGCCGAACTGTCCTTTTCATCACCATTTGAATTCTCCAGGACTTGGCTAAGCTCGGCCACTCTGAGAGCATCACAAAGCCTATGTTCTGGCACTTTCTCACCAGTGGTGATTTCCTTAAGCTCGTCGCTTGGCCCAGGCTGACATAGAGGAAAATCAGCATCCATCAGTGGGGAACAGTGGCTGCCGTGTGACCCACCAAAGACCGCACATCCGTGCTTTCTCCGTTTGAATAGGACACCTCCTTGTTTCGGGAAATAACTCGTTTCCCCCCTAACAAGCCCAGAACTTGGCTTCTCGGCCAAGGCCCGTTCCTGCCTACTTTCCAAGAACTGTTTACTCTGCAGGAAAGCCAGGTGCTCTGTTATTTCAGTTTTCTTAGCCAGCCCCTCTTCCAGTCCCATCTTTGCCTTTATTCATCGGTCTCCTCCGGCTCTCGCGGTGGCTGTGCCAGGAGAAGCCACAGACAGTGGCAGGCCCGACCTCGGGCTCCTGAACCAGTTTTGAGCGGCCATCCTAACATTCCGATAGTATGTGAAAAGGACAAACTCAGAGGAAGTGGGTACTTAATTTGCTTCCTAGTTTCAGCATTTGACACCCAAATCTCTCCGAAGATGATACCCTGGTGAGTGAAGCATGACTGCAAATGAACTTCCAGGATTCGTTCTGTTCACCGATTGAAAGCCTAGAGAAAGACCACTCAGCCAATTTCACTGTAAGTCACACCTGAAGAAATGATGACAGTAGGTCTCCCATACCTGTCACTTGGCACACTGTAGTTTTTAAAGGATGTGACACAGAGAAGAGAGGCTGAACACACTTTTTAGCATGCTGTCTGTAAGATCATGACACCTGGCCTGCCTGACAGAGCAGTGGGGACCCTTAGTTTGCACCTGCTAGGCTCAGGCACTGCTGGTGGGTGTAGGGACTTCCCTCTTTTGGTGGGGGTGTGAGGCACGGGACACTGAAGAGAAGGCAGAGCTATCGTTACAGGCAACAAACTCTGTATGTCTGTTAAAAAAAGAAAGTCCTCAGTCCCCTGTTCCATGGAGGAGAAATGAGGTCAATGTTAAGATAGGTGCGCTCGCTATTCGTGCACTGGGGAAGTATCTCAGGGTCCAGGACTGGTGGTGACCACTGGGTTGGCACGTAGGTATGTTGGTCATTGCCCCAAAAGATACAGGATACATAGAGGTAAAACTATGGGAGGAGCAGCCCGTGTTTGTGGGGAAAGTGAGTCTGAACATCCTTTTTAAGACGACAAGCTGAGGACAGATAATAGGAAGGAGGTGTACTTGAGGCCCTATTTCTCTCTTAAGCTGTATTGTGAAGGATTTAACACAGTAACGGAGAGGTGGTCCGAAGACGCATTGAGGAGTAAAACATTAAATATATTCCTTGTCGTGGATTCTTACCCCATATACATTCATCATTGACATAGCTGTCCCAGGGTACTAATGGGGGACCGCGTCCCCGCCTCCCGGCTCGGGGATCCCTGGGGCCATGTGTGCCTCGGGCAGGAACTGGCCTCACAGTAGCCTTGGGCTCATTCTCATCAGGACCCAGAGACAGGCTAGCTGGTATCCAGTGGGGAAAAGGATGAGGCTCTTAGCAGTCAGGAAGATTAAGGCCAGTCACTAGGAAAAGGCCACAAAAGAAAAACTTGATTTGGAGTTATTTAAACTTCTCTAATCTCCCACAGGAATATCATTTTTGGTTGCGGTTATATTTGCCATTTGTTACAGACCTGGAGGAAGAAGGGAAACCATTCCTGGCACCTGGGCTGGCTTTCCATGTCTCCTGTCCCTAATGATAACAGTTGCTGCCCTTTATGGGGCCATTCGTTGCGTATAGATTGCCCATACTTCTCATAAAACCTTGCCAAGTGTTGCCATCAGAGAAATGAAGAGATTTTCAGGTTAAATCCAGTGATAAGCACGTAAATGTTTACAAATGGCCATTGATTATTTTCTCTATACCATTAATAATATATTGGGCTAGGAGCTTTACATGCATTCTTAGTTCCTTCTTCACAGTTAACCTACAAAGTAAGTTCAATTATTTCCATTTTACACATGTCAAACAGAAATCCATAAAGGTAGAGTAACTAAGGTCTTATACCTATTAGCAGCTAGGTCCGGGATACAAACACATGTTCGTCTGGCTGCAAAAATCCATTTTCTGACCATCAAGACAATGCAATATTCAGAAAACATTCTACATAACCCCTCTCATTGCTAAATAAATCTGGTATTGCAGGCCTCTAATAACCGACTGAGTCCATGTTAGTACTATAAATTACTATCCGTACTCTGGAGAAAAAGAGTACATTTGCTTAAATTCAAAATGATGTATAAATGGATATCCCAAATATTATTGGTAAAAATAATTTAGGGGCCCCTGGGGAGCACAGTCAGTTAAGCATCTGACTCTTGGTTTCTGTTCAGGTCATGATCTCAGGGTCATGAGATGGAGCCCCGCATCAGGCTCCAAGCTCAGCAAGGTGTCTGCTAAAATTTCTTTTTTCCTCTCCCTCTGCCCCTCCCTGCGTGTGCTCACTTGCACTCTCTCTCTCTCTCTCTAAAATAAATAATCTTAAAAACATTCAGTCATGGTAAAGTGAGAATAATTTGTAGGTAGGTTTGTTTGTTGTTAATACGTACATTTGTGTTAGCGGGAGTGCCCATAGGACACATGGACAAAGAGTGACTGAAGAAGGGGTCTTTCCAAGGCATGGACGAGGTTAAAGCCACCTAGCAGGAATGATGAAGCTTCCTTGGGCTAAGCTAGGCACAAGGAGTCCATGATCCCTGGGCTTGAAGGTTCAAGAGGAGGCAGCCGTCACTGGAACAGTAGCTGTAGGACAAGGTCCCCTGACAGGAGCTGAGGCATAAACAGGGGAGTGTAGGCATTCACAACCCACAGAAAGAACCAGAAACATGAACACGGGGACCTCGATCTCCTGCCACACTCAAGGTTCCTTTGGGATTTCCCATTGTTCTTACCACCCCCATCCTACCCCCAAGAGGTCACAATGCCAGTAAAGCTCCTTAAGGCATAGGGAAGGGTGGAGGGGGGTTGAAAATGGATTTGGAGAGACCCACAAAGGACATTCAACACAATACCTACTTTCATGGTTGGTGGTTATAGCAGAGTAAAGGTTAGATATTATCCTTACTGTACAACCCTGGGATCAGGATATATCTGCCTCGATCTGTTTGCTGGTTGTAAACTACAGACACTGACCTTAGCTCTGTTTTAGAAGAGATTTCCCCAGGATAGACCCTGAGTAAAGAATAGGGGTGCAAGTGATGTTTTAGAAAAGGGTTCCCAGTTAGGGTTGTCAGATAAAATACAGGACACCCAGTTAAATTTGAATTTGAGACAAGCAACAAATAAATTTGTGGTGTAACTATGTCTCAAATATCCCATGAGACATAGATATACTAAAGAAAAAAAACAAGCTTCGTTTTTCTTTCTAAGACCAGGAAAAAAACAGTAAGAGGATGGTTGAAGCTTGAAGGACATGGGAAAGGGCCCAACAAGGCTGCACTTGCCTAAGGTCCAGACTGAGCTCGATCTGGAAGGGAGCCCTGGATAAGGATCACTCCTCAGAGTCAATCCCTCATCCTTGTAAAGGGACTGGGCTCCTGCTCTCTCCCATCACACCAGTCGCTCACTGAGGATGGGCTCTGTGTGGGGGGAAGGCCTGTGAGGCAGGACAGTGGGACATGTATAGTTCTCCTCTCAGGCACTTCTGGATCTTCCTAACAGCTGCTGATGTGGCTCTAGCGTCCACAGCATTCCCCAGAAAGTCACACGCGCCATCGGTTGATGTCAGTCACACAGAAACTGAGGGATGAATGCACAGATCTGGGAAAAGGGATAGGAAGGGAAACGGCCATGGCCACACAGTGTCCACTACAATATCTTAAGCAAAATGGAAATTTATTAAAATGTTTTGGGGAACTCACAGTAGGAACTGGAAAACGGAGGCCACAACCTGTTGTTTCTAGAGGCTGTGCTCTTAGAATGCTGGCCATCCCTGTGGATTGGCCTGGGCTCGCTGCTTCTGCCACTGTGGCTCTCGACGCACAGAACCAGGAGAGGCCTCCGACTGGCCCCGTAAGTTGCAGTCTGTCCTCCCTTCCTCTGGACGGCTGTCCTCAAATAGAGCCTCTGGTGCTAATACCAGGGGATGGCTAGTTGCAGGCAGCCAAACAAGGACAAACCCTGGAAACCCATCCACACACGAGCAGCAAGTAGGCATCCCTTTTTCACACTGTAAGTGACAAAAATCAGAGAAAGGAATAAATAATTCAATGATTTTTTTCACGAAATTTCATTGAGTACCTACTCTGTGTTTTCCAGAATTGTCTATTTCTGACTTTGTGACAATTGTCCACAGAGCATTTCAGATGGAAATCGTATCATACTTCTGTTTGGTGTTCTGCACAGTCTTCTCACGTTTGGAACACGTGATGTGCTCTACACGCTCTTGAAACCGAGAGCCTCCTGTCACCTCGCCCACCCGCATTCTTACGACACCCAAGCTCGTGTGGCTGCAGATGTTCCTGACTTCTTCCTCTCATTTGAAAATAACCTGTTAAGACCATTCCCACCTCGCTCCTTGGTATTTTCTCTGCCTGAAACATTCTTCCCCAGAATATCCGCATGATTATTATTTTATCACTTTATTTAGGCATCTGTTCATCTCCCATCTCCACAGAGGCATCCTTCCCTAACCTCTCATCATACACATTTCACAAGAGCAGCTTCTACCCCCCTCCCCTCTATCCCCTTATCCCGCTTTATTTTTGCTCACAATTAGTATCATTCAGGCTATAACATAAATTTATTTGCTTGCTGTCTGTCTCATTCCCTACCTGTCTCATATATATATGAAGGTGATCATGTGTTTATGAACCTTTCCAAGAGGGCAAGTGCTTAGTTTGTTGTGTTCATTTCTGGTCTCCAGGCCCTAAAACAGAGTCTGGCACGTAGGGGACGTTTGAAATATTCGTTGAAATGAGAAAGAGAAGGAAGGAAGGAAGGAAGGAAGGAAGGAAGGAAGGAAGGAAGGAAGGAAGGAAGGAAGGGAGGGAGGAAGGAAGGAGAGAAGGACGGAAGGAAGGAAGGAGAGAAGGAAGGAAGGAAGGAAAGAGGGAAGGAGGGAGGGAGGAAGGAAATTCAAGACTGACAGATGCGGAGAGTGGTAATAAGAGATCAAGATCCTTGCCCACATCTTCCTACTCTTTTCTTTTTTTTTTTTTTTTTCCTAAGATTTTATGTAATTGACAGAGAAAGAGAGCACAAGCAGGGGGAATAGGAGGCAGAGGGAGAAGCAGGCTCCCCCCACAAAGCAGGGGGCTCAACACCAGGCTTGATCCCAGGACCCTGACCTGAGCCAAAGGCAGTCGCTTAACCAACTGAGCCATCCTGGCGCCCGTTTCTGCTCTTTTCCAAATGACCTCCTCACCTCGTCGCTTAAGTGGAAACGTGTCTGTCTTCAGAGAAGGCTGCAGCCCTCAGAAGAGGAACAGCCCCTTACCTTACAGCCAGGTGCATATAGGCGTGCCAGTGTTATGGTTATTGCTCTTACTCCCTGGAAACACCTACTGTAGATTTCTGGGGGGTCACACCATCCAGCAGGGCCCACCCTCACCCCCCTTTTTGTAAATGTGATCTTGGACACTGAGCTAGTGTCCAAGTTTGGGCTCATGGTCTTTCTTCCCTTGTAAGACCCTGTCTTTATTCCTTCAGTAGCAGTTTCCTGACTCAATAACACGGTGTCAGCAGATTCCCAAACTTTAGATGCCATGGACTGATGGTGCTTTAATAGAGCAAGAAATAGAAACCTTAATTAAGGAGAGTGCAGATACCACATCTGATTTACTAAGCAGCCTGGGCCCTGTATGGGCAATCCCTACTACCACTAAGATGTGTTATGAGCCATATAATATTGGCATCAAAGAGCAGAAATCTGAAAATCTGGGGAGCAGGTAAAACATTATATACTTTTTAAGTATTATTATAATTTCTAGAATATTAAATGGGCTATGAAAACCATAATTCAGAGAGGGTTCGCTACTTTGGCATGTAATATTAAAGAGAGAACTTGGATGTTTATTGTATGCACTGAGGTATATTTTTCTAATTTTTCCCTATGAATTTAGATTGCTCAAAGTCATGAAAATAAAAGAGAAGTTGAGTGATGGGTCACTCCCTCTCCTGACCATTGGTTTGCAGCTGTACTTATGCTCATGGGAGGTCAGGCAGTTGTTCTAGAAATGAGGGCTGCTCACAGTGACATACAGCAGGGTTGCTCTTTCCCTTTCTTAGTGAAACTAGACATGGTAACATGACTTGATTTGATCAATAACAACGCGGAGAACTTCTACGAGTCACTTCAACAATGAAGCTCTGCAAGCCTGTGGATAATTTGCTTTCTTCCCTTCACCTTGTTTACTTCTCACGTTCTTAGATGGGGCCTCCATCTTCCTGGGTCATAGTCACTACAGTGAGACAAAGCACCTGTTGGCCATGGGGCGTAACTAAACAACTCGGCTTTCTTAAGTCACTGGATTGGGGGTTGTTACTGCAGCATAAACCTGCTTACTCTGAGTACTACAGAGATTGGCAGCCAAGGTCGGGAGAGAGAATTGTGGCAAACATTACGATTTTGTTATAGATTGTGCAAGTTCTAGCGTAGAGAGATGGGATGGTAAATGTGGCTATTGTACTCATGATTGGGAGAGAGGGATCAAATCTAAATAAGCAAGTCCAGGAAAGGAAATGTTGTAAAATAAAGAAAGCTCTGAGGCATGGGATCGAATCCAAGAATCAACCCTTATTTATGAGAATATGGAAGGCAATGAGAACCAGGTATCCGTTTTGGTAAGTTCACGGGATTGCTTGGAAAAGTCTCCTGGATTGGAGAAGGCTCTAATCTGTTACCTGCCTTGGTTAGTCTCATGTTAGGTAGGAAATAAACCAAACAAGACAACAAGAGCCATGGTGATACCTGAATGCCTGTTGAGTGTGTTCTATATTTCCGGTTCACAGGAGACCACAACTGCTAAGTGCAGTGATGTGAATTCTAAATTGTCGGGGGTCCTACTGATCCTGTATAGTGTAGGACTCCTGCAGAGCCACATACAACAGGACTGAGGACACAGCACGATCCCACGCGAGCTAAATAACAGGGAATGCGAATGCATCAATGCGGTGTTGGTGAAGATACTGCAGGCTCATTATGAAGATGTAAATCTTGTACAGGAAAGCCATGATGGCATACTCTAAACAGCAGCACTAGATGGTAGGCAAGAGGATGGGGTAGCCAACAGATTGCTGAGGGTTGCGCTCCAGTCCTATGGCAGTCACTTCCTGCCTGAATGACCTTGAGTAAGCTGTTCAAATTCTCCGCACTTCCGTTTCTTCATCTTTAAAATTACAAGAATGCCCACCTGGGATAGCATTTCCCAGTAAATGTTAACTATATGTACTGAAAATTTTTTAAGACGGTGCGTGGTAACAGGAACAGAAAGGGCCTTGGAGCCTAATCGATTTGTGGGAAGCACCGGTGAGATCGTGTCTGTGCAGACAAGAGAAGGGGGCGGTAATCCAGACATTTCCTAGTTACAGTTTTTACAGATGGGGACGTTCCGGTCCTACGCCCACTACCCGCAGCTCAACATCAGCACATCACTGGATGATCTGACCTCCAGCTCTTCTCAAAGAGCTCCTCGGTTATTTGGGGAATTGCTGGGAGTTACAGGCTCCTCAAACGAGGCTGTCACCCTGCACTCACCCCACGTCTCCTCACCCGCCCATTTCCCCCTGTTGTCTGCCCCCAGCTGTTGGGACAAGACTCAAGCTTCCGGCCCATCGGGACATTTCTATGGTCGGGGCCACTGAACCAGCTCGGGATGCTCTCAAACCATGGGGTTTGGAAGGCGCTTGCCATTTACTCTTCCTTTGGGGGGAAAAAAATCATGGTAATGATCCTTCTTTTCTGTATTCATTTGTTCTAAACAATTAATTAAAAAAGAAGACCAACATTCAATTTTAAAATGTTATTAAATTCGGTAAAAGCTTTCGGTAGAATCGGAACTACAACCTGCACTCACCAAGCAGCAGCCTCACCCCTCCCAATCCATACACTGCTTCGCTGCTTTAAACATTACACACGAAAACCGCGAGTGCTCACCAAGGAGGCCAGAGCTGGGCACGAACACGCTTACCTATCTTTGTCTTTGCCATCACTGTGCAATCACCGTTCCCCATGAGTGCACCGCTCTAATGTGGAAACATGTGGCGGGCGCCACGGGGATGGGCACCCAGACTGCGCCCAAAGCTCTCTCGGATGAATTCGAACCTTCACCGACGTGTTCTTGAAGCAAGCCCGTGTAGCTGAGCGCACGTGCATGTCAGCGTCTGAGTCAATCACTGAGCATCGGAGTACTGGCCTTTATGTAGAATGCGATGTTTATTTAAAGGTAAGTCGTAAGAACGTGCTAATTTGAAGCAAATATACGTGCTTGGACGTGGTGCTGTGTGTGCTTGGGACTCCAGCAGGCTTGGCAGTTCTGCAAGACTCGAACCAAGAATTTGTTCATTTGTTTGTTTCAAGGAAGAGTATCTCGTCACTGACATTAAGAATTTCTGTTCATGGTGATTCTAAGGCAGATTGACATTTGGTCAGCCTCGTTACATTTTCTCCCCCTACATTTTCCAAGACAATGAAGCGCCTCATGGCCCACCTTCAAGACAGACCACCCCACTGCTCTGCCTTCAGTGCCTGCCTGTCCTGAGTTTCTTTTCTGCAGGGTCCTGGCCGCTGTCAGATTTTCTGCTGCTGGATGGAGAACCATGTTCTCTCGATGCCTCATTTGATCCCTTGGGCCTGACAAAATTGGACAAATGCCCAGAGAGTCTGAAAATCTCTCCATAATTTTTTTAAAGATTTTATTTATTTATTTGACAGAGAGAGAGACAGCCAGCAAGAGAGGGAACACAAGCAGGGGGAGTGGGAGAGGGAGAAGCAGGCTCCCAGCAGGGAGCTTCATGTGGGGCTCGATCCCAGGTCCTGGGATCACGCCCTGAGCCGAAGTCTTAACGACTGAGCCACCCAGGCACCGCTCTTCAGAATTTTTGCAATAGCTTCCACCTTCCATGGTGTGGCAGGTGCAATCCAGGTCACCAGGAAGCGGCAGATGTCGGAGGCCACACTGTCCCACGCTCCTTCTGCTCTATCTCTGGCTCCTCATGCCTCGGAAATCTCCGTCGTACAGTTACAGACACACGTCTCCATGCGCAGGAGAGGAGAGGGTACTGATTCATGTGTGTGGAGTGCGCTGGGTGGGGGTGGAGAGAGGATTCCAACGCAGCAGAAGCAGCTGCAAACCCATGTGGTGTCGTGAGCCTCTGTGACATCAGCATTGTCGTGCCCCAGCCCCCGTGCCGATAAAGCAGAGAGAAATCTCCAAGATACATGCATGTATGCACGTCTACACCTATTTGTATATATACGCATGCATACATAAAGACTTAACTTGTTTGCTTTCTCTCCGAACATCTGATTATATGAATAAGAATGATAAGAAAAATTACAGAGAAAACAACGCGCTTCATCATGGCGTTGTTGTCACATATGCGCCAAGCACAGCGGCTGTCAGAACTGTGATAAGAAGCTGACTTTGCTACCAAGACAGGAGTGCTGTCCTCCTCCTCCTTCTTCACCCCATGCCCACCTTTCTCTGGTTGTTAATCAGCTTCAAAACCCCCCAGTTCCATGCATAATTGACTGCAGTTTTAGAGTTTTCAAAGAAAAGCCTTCTGGACACAATTTTTCATTAATTTATTTTTAGCCAGAGAGAAACAGGTGATAACCTTTAAAAATAAGTAAATGGAACAGCTGAAAAAACCACACACACGCAAGGGAAATGAATTAGTTATTTTCCTTTTTAACCGTTTTCCTGAAAGTTTAGCATTTTTTCCTGTGATTTTTTTTGTCTTGTTAAACATCCCAAAAAGACATTGTACCATAAAATGCAAGAAGGGACTAGATTGTCTCATTAAACTTGGCACCTGAGATAAAGTCTCGGGGGAGCTCAGGAGACAAAGCAGCGTCTACCTGAGACAAGCTGTAAAAGACTAATAGTTTGAACCATAGTTCAAAATGTATCTTAGCAGAGACATTTTAATTCAATTCCCTAATATAACATTATCGAGAGCTAATATGTGTTGTGCCTCTTAAAAAATCAGACACATTCCCCATCCTTAAGAGATCTTTTCATCTGGGAAGGTGGTAGGATGGGATGGATCTGGTCGGAGGATATTTATGTAATTATTTCACCTAATGCTCACTGCATTCCCGTGCTCATATGGCCGGCGGGGTCCTTGTTTTGTCCTTGGGAAACTGATGTTCAGGAGTGTGAGGGAAGTAGGTCTAAACCCCACAGCTCCTCGGTAGTTCAGGTTGCATTCAATGAGCTAGAAAAAGAGAAGATAAATTGTCGTAGGCTGCCAGAGGAAGGACACTAACATTTTCCTGTTTTGGGGGTGGCAGGAATAGAAAGCCCCCATGGAAGGTGATTTAGACAGAACTCAAATAAAGGGGCTTGCTCAGGAAGCCAGGGAGGGGTGTTTTGGAGAAGATAGCATGAGAAAGGGGAGGGAGGAGTGTATGCTGAGTGAGGAGTGACCTGAGGGCAGGGATGGGCTGTGTAGGGTCCACAGAGTGCAAGAGGATAGCGAGACCAGAGAACGGAGAGGTTGGTCTGGTAAGATTATGCAGGGCAAAAGTTATAGTCTGAAAAAATTACAGTTATTTTAGGCAATAACAAACCACTGGAGTTTATGAACTAAACAGTAGTGTGGTCAGTATTGGTTTGGAATATCAATCTGTCCCAATGCGTAAAACGCTCTGAGGTGAAAAATCCCCTAAACGGCTCCATGGGGAAATGCAGTGGAGAAGGAACATTCTGGAAGCGGAAGATGTGGGTTGCATTCTATCTCCAGGAAAAAGTAACTGGTGTTTGTTGAGTACTTACCATATTCTTGCTCTAACAGTCCTTCCAAACCCTTCCAAATCCCATGAAAATGTACGAAGTCTGGGAAATGCCTTCTTCCTGTTTGTCGAGGACAAAAACAGAGTCATTTGCTGAACACACAATATTGGCTTTGCCAAAAGAGGAGTGGAAGGTGACACCAGCTTCAGCGGGAGGTGCTGGGTGTGGCAGAGATCCGGGCACTTCTCAGGACCTGAGCTGACCCCTCCTTCCTTAGCACGTGCAGGGACGGGGTTTACCAGCTCTTTGGTGCAGGACAGATGTGACCTCGAAATGGGGCGAACCACTCCATAAAGGATGCCATCGGCCAAGGTAACGTGAGAGTCATACCATGGAACAGTTGAGTGTCTGTTTGCAGAGAAATGCATCACTGACCTCCACAGAAACATAAATAGATAAATAAAAATAAAAAAAACAATGAAACAAGCCCTTTGCAAACCACTGAGATTTTAATAACACTGGCAAACAGCTCCATGATAGGCATTAGGATGGCCCCGTTGAGAATGATGGAGACATCCCATGCTTCGAGTAATATTCCATCCTGGTTAGGAGCCTGAATTCCAGAGTCTAGCAGAGCTTTGCCTCCCAGCCCTGGGTTTGGAAATTGAGGACTCGAAAGCCACTGCTGTGTGTCAGGGGCTTTAAACGCTAAACATAATATTTGAAAGTGCAGATTATTAGATATTTTTGTTTAAATGGGGACAAACATTAAATACGTTTCTGGGGGAGACAAAGATAGTAATGGGAGACACCAGTTATCGTCATGAAATCTCAGGGATGTGATTCTGTCTTTGTCTTTGGCAGGTAATCTGTTAAGGTAATTATTGAAGTTTAAATCTCGTTTCAAAAGAAGGCGGATGACACTTTTTTTTTGTTTAACAAGGGCACAATCTCTTTATGTGACTCTTGCCATGGAATAAAAGAGTAAATCTAGAAAGTGCTCTTTAAAAAAAAAATCATGCTGATTCTTTTTGCTAACTTATTTCCAGATAACTTCCCCTTTTAGGTATTTCAGTTTATGAATTAAGTTCCCAATAAATATTGTCACAACTCTTTATTCCTCAGTAGCAGAGCAGGATTATACGCCCATGCCCTGGAGGGGCCTGGTGGTGGTAGAATATATTTCTCTTTTCCCTTGACTTTGTGCTGGGCCACTGGCTCACGTGGCCAACGCCTGGTACAGACACAAGGCCAGCTAAGGTTTCGAATATGCCCATGTACTCACCCCTGCCTTTTTGTCCTTCTGTCATTACCATGAAAAGATCATGTCACATTTTGCTGGTAATGTTATTAGAACAAGACAAATGGGTAAACCTGGACCCAGTTTATAGCCTGGACATAGACCAAAGCCCAGCTAAGCCACCACCACTAAGACAGAAACACTTTCCCTTTACAAGCCGCCGAATTTGGTGGTGGCTATGCTTAGCATCTGGTGGAAATAGCCAGAACAATAAGCTATATGTCTGGGGTCATTCCTGTTACAGAGATGGTATCTGTGAACTTCTCCCCAAAATAGCATCTACCCAAAGAAGGGAACTTGTGTGTCTTCCTATCAATGCTACCTCTGTCTTTTACCAATATTTACCCAGTGCCTGTAAGGTATCACAGATTGCATTAGATGCAGTGGCCACAAGGAGGAATTAGCGTGTGTTTGATTTTCTAGAATCTTCTGATACTGCAAACCTTTGCATCAGCCGGTCTGTACTAAGCAGGGTTTTCCCTTTCTCTGCCTTCGATACCAACTCTATTCACCAGGAAAGCCCAACCTTGGTATTTTTAAAACTTAGCCTTGGGGAAACTGTTTATACTGGCCTGAATCCTCAGATCGCTTTGACCATGACTTACGAGAGGACAAGCACACAGGTCCTGGTGAGGAAGCTTGGACCCACCCCAGAGCTGCACACGGATGTTGCTGACAGAGAAGAGGGGACCCCCGGTAAATGCGAACACGGAGCCCGCTCACAGCCAGCCCTGAGTGTGCAGAGCGCAGTGGGGACTCAGCGGGGCATGAACTGTACATCGCAATGCAGATGAACTGAAAAATTGGGCTGATGCTTACATCTTAATTTACCGCGAAGTTAAATTGAAGCAACACCAAATATATTTTCTTGAAGAAACTGTTTAATCAGCATCTCTGCGCTTCCACTTCTGAGTAGACATGTTTAAGCTGCTACCTGGTTCCTACCACCAACTCCGCTCTCCCGTAGCAGAGGGAGTTCCTATTCCTCACCCCTGAGGCTTTGCTCCACGCTCAGCAAAAACCCACCAAGTAATTAAGCAGCCAAATTAAGCCATTCACCTCATTGTGTTTGATTTTGACTAGTTTAGAAATCCACCTCTTTCCTTGGTGGTCAGGCTGGGGGGAGAGGAGATAGATAGATTAGATAGATAGATAGATTAGATAGATAGATAGATAGATAGATAGATAGATAGATAGATGATAGATAGATAGATAGATAGATAGATAATAGACCGATCTATATAGATCTATGGACACATACATCTTTTCTTTTGTATATAAAAGAATAACGATGCTCTATTTCTGATTGTTCCACCTCCAAGTAGCATTACGGATGCTTGTGAAAGCTTGAAACAGACCGCTTTAAAATAAATGTAAATAGGGCGCCTGGGTAGCGCAGTCGTTAAGCGGCTGCCTTCGGCTCAGGGCGTGATCCCGGCGTTCTGGGATGGAGTCCCACATCGGGCTCCTTCGCTGGGAGCCTGCTTCTTCCTCTCCCGCTCCCCTGCTGTGTTCCCTCTCTCGCTGGCTGTCTGTCTGTCACATAAATAAATAAAAAAAATCTTTAAAAAAAATAAAAATAAAATAATAAAATAAATGTAAATAAATAAAATTTATTTAAAAAATAAAAGTAATGTGTAAGATACGTTTACAATAAATGTATAAAATAAATAAATAAATAAATAAATAAATAAATAAATAATAAATAAAAATAAATGGGGCACCTGGGTGGCTCAGCGGGTTGAGCATCTGACTCTTGATTTCCGTTCAAGTCATGATCTCAGGGTCATGAGATCAAGCCTGGCATTGGGCTCCCCACTCAGCTGGGAGTCTGCTTGAGGATTCTCTCTTTCCCTCCCCCTCCCTCCTGCACCCCCACTCGTCCATGCTCAATCTCTCTCTCTAAAATAAAATAAATAAAATCTTAAAAAAAATAAATGTAGGTATGAAAAAAAGAGGCTTGAGAGATGGATAAGATTGGAAGGGAAAAAAACACATTTCTTTCCCACAGAAATTTTTATTTCAAATTCTGTGGCAATTCATTTTCTGTCCAGAGCATTGCGTGATAAGTAAAACTAATAGGGAAATGAGTAAGTAAGTAAGAAAGTAAATAAACAGTGTTTTCAAACACAATTATGAAGTAAGACATTAATACTAAAATAAACTGGAACTAATATAAGCTGTGCTTCTCCTCTTCCCATTATGCCCTCAAACCAGAAACTAAATTACACTGTACTCTTTAATCTCTGGCACTGTCCAAATTGAGGGAAGCAATTTAGAAAGGCTCATGCATAATTTATTAAAGGTTCCCTGTGTAGTGTATTTGCCCTAATTCAATAACATCACACTATTATAATTTGACTTTTAATATATTATGGTTATTTATTAAATTTTTAATTAGTCTCAGAATTACTTTTAGCAGACTAAAACCCATTTTAATAACAGAACTGGGCAAAATGAACTACTTTAAGTCTCTGTGTCTTTATGAAAATCTTTGGAAATTGCACTCTGTACATGAGTGTGAATGCACACACACACACACACACACACACACACACAGTCCTAAACGGCCATGGCCAAAGATGGAAGGGAGGTTAGCACCCACAGGAAAGGCAGACTGACGCCAAATGTGTGGAAAGCTATCGCTAAGGTCCCATTCCAGGACCGATTGTGTCCTTTCTATGAAATGCTCAGGTCTGCCTGGAACACACTGATATTCTTGGGGAAAAATTATTTTCTTTATTTTTCTTCTCCACAAGTAAGTTTGAATTTCACAGCAGGAAGCAAGACGAGGCCAGAGCTTTGTTTCATAAACGTATAATATCAACACATAGGATGAGTGTAAAGCATAACATTACGATACACCTTAGAAGCCCTGCTTCATGAATGCGGCAGACTCCTTCCCCACTTGATATATCAGTGGCGTCAGGATATAAGCCACATGCGTTTGTGAGGAGCTAGCGGGGTACTGGGCACAAGCAAGAAGCTGGTACAGATTTCCTGAATGACTCTAGGACAAGTTCACTATGCTAGGTGCTTAGGAAATTTTAAAAAATGTACTATATGCTTCATCTCAAAAAGTCTATGCCTGTAACTCTTCAAAAACACAGTATCACTCACCTCCATTTAAAAAATGAAATCCGAACTCCTTTTCAGCATAATGTGGGTTCTATTTTCTCTCCCGCCACCTCCTACCCACCCAGTTGATTTTGCGACTGTGTGGATAAACTCCTCATCTGCCTTTCATGCTTCTCCGATTTTTCTCAGGATTTTCTGCCTTAACAAATCAGGAAAACAAAGTTCTACGGAGCTGAACTGAAATTTGGACCACTGTTCAACCCTAAATCGACTCCAGAACTATACATGCATGGAAAAGACACAGACCAATGTTATCACAGGCTGAGAGAACTGAACTGGTATCAAAACTGAACACCTGCCAAACAGATCACCCCTCTGTCCTAGGTAAGTATGAATAAGCCCACACCTGGAAAAGAAAGTGTGGGACCTGAGCTGAGATTTGAACTACTGCAGATAGAGGATAAGATAGCCTCTGTGTTCTGAACCTGGCAAAACACAAAAACAACATTTTCCAAGGGATTACAATAAAACCCAGTGTCCACGTGACACAACATTCGCAATGTCCAGTAAATTCAAATGTACTTAATACACAGAAGAAGAAGAAGAAGAAGAAGAAGAAGAAGAAGAAGAAGAAGAAAGGAATAACCAGTTCTCAAACAAAAAAAAAAAAACAAAAACAAGAAACTGATAGATGCTAACCCCAAGAGGACTCAGATAATGGAATTATCAAAAACAACAAAAAGCCCCCTAAAAACTTCAAGCTAATTATTAATACCATGATCCATGAGGTAAAGAAATACACACTCAAATTCAGTGAAAAAAGAGACGTTCTCAGCTCAGAAACGAAAACTGTTTTTAAAAGAACCAAGTGAAAATATTGAACCAAAAAATACAGAATCTGAAATAAAATTCCCCTGGATGTGTTCAATAACAGAATGGAGATAATAGAGAAAAACGCCATGAACTTGAAGATAGACCAACAGGCATTATCCATTCAGAGGAAAATATAGGACAAGAATAACAGGATGAAGGGGCCTTATGGGAACTTTTCAAAATGTTTAACATAGGTGTCATTGGGGTCATTGAAATAGAAGACAAACATATCGGGGTTGAAAACAATTGAAAAAACTATAGCTGAAAAATTTCCAAATTTGCTGAAAGATTTAAATATACAGCTTAAAAAAGCTCAGTAAACCTCAAACACAATACAGTCAAAGTTAATCATGTTTAGACATATCTTATTAAACTGCTAACCATTAGCTGTAAGGACAATCTTGAAAGCAGCTAGAGTAAAGGATCTATTACATGAAGGAGACACAGAGCTGAATGCGAATTTCTCATCAGAAAGCATGGAGGTCAAAAGACAGTGAAAAAAAAATACATATTACCATTAGTCAAAGAAAGCAGGGTTACACCAGAATTCTGTATTAAGCAAAAATATTCTTCCAGACTGAAGGTAAGAAAAAGAAAAAAGATATCTTCAGATAAAGGAAAACTAAAGAATATATCACCTACAGACCTTTTCAAAAGGAAATTCTAAAAAGAGTTCTTCAAGCTGAAGAGAAATAACCGAGGGTAACACGAGTCTTTGAGGATGGAAGAACAAGAGAAATGGTAAACATCTGGGTAGATATGAAAAACTGCGTGTCCCTCTTACATCTTTTAAATTATGTGTGCATCTTAAAGCAAATAGTGTCATGTTTTCAGGTGGCATTTTTAATGCATAGAAATATAACACATTTATGTGAAGGGGGTAAAAAGGACCTATAGCATTTCAAGTTTCCAACACATTATTTTAATATTATCTCTAAGTAGAATGTGAAAGGCTAAATATGCATAGCATACAATCCCTAGAGCAACCAATAAAAAATACAGAAACAACCAAAATGCCAATAGAAAAGTTAAAATGGAATACTAAAAAATGATCCAGATAATCCAATACAAGGAGGACAATGGGGAATAAAGAACCAAAACCAGAGAGGGCTAAGTGAAAACAAATAATAAAATGACAGACTGAAATCCAAGCATATCAACATTCACATAGTATTTTCATTCTCTAAAAATTCTAAATACGAGGCAGAGATAATGGAGAACAGACAAACAAGATCCTATTACAAGCTTCCTATAAGAGATATTTTGATTACAAAGACACAGATAGGTTGAAAGAAAATGTTTGGCAAAAGACATCATGAGCAATAAGCATAAAAGTAGTGGCTGGCTAATTTAGTGTCAGCAGACGCTGAGAAAGTGTTTTACTGAGATAAAGAGGGACACATCAAGATGGTAAATGGAACAATTAATCAGAAATTTATAAGCATTATAATTATCCATGCACCTAATAAAAAAAGCCTTAAATTGAATAAAGAAAAGTTGACAGAATGAAAGGGAGACACAGAGGATCCCACAATTATTGTAGTTGACAGTAATACCACTCTGTCTGTCAGTGATGGAAATAACAACAAAAAATCAGTAGCGACGTAGAAAATCTGAGGAACACTCTCCATTGCTTCGGTCTAATTGAAATGTATGGACCACTATGTCCAACCAACATTGAATGCTCACCCTTCTAAGGAGTACATGGCACGTTTTCCAAGACGGTTGCATGATGGGTCACAAAATAAGTACCGACATTTTTTTTTTTTTAATCATACAAAATGCATTCTCATCACAATGGAGTTAATTTAGAAATCAGTAACAAGATATCTAGAAAATTCTCAAATATCTGGAAATTAAGCAGCATACTTTAAATAATTTATTGATTGGAAATAAAATCAAAGGGGAATTGGAAAACACTATGAACTGAAAGACAAATAGAGCTAACATGGAGGACACTTAGAGCTTTAAAATGCTTATATTAGAAAATAATGATACAAAATCAGTGCCCTAAGGATCCATGCTAGTAAGAGAAAAAAAATAGATGAAATCAACCTGAAATCGAAGACAAGAACGACATAGAGAACAGACAAGCAGGACCTACAGTCAACAGTGCCTTGGGAACATCAAGGGAATTACCAGACTAAGCTGACCACAGAAAGGAAGAACACGAATCATAATAGCAAGAGTCAGAAAGAGGCAATTACTATACATTTTATGACTAGTAAAAGGGTAATAAGACAATACATCAACAATTTTATATCTGCACATTTGACAACTTAGATCATACAGACCAGTTTCTTGAAAAAAACCAAAATTGACATAAAACATTTGCCGTCTTATCAAAGAAGTTGAATTTGTTAGCCAAACCTTCCCAAAATGACAACTCCAGACCAATTTTCTTTTTCTGGTAAATACTACCAAACACTCAAGGATAGAGAGATAATAGCGAAACACAGATTTTATGTATGTATAACCAGACTGGGTACCTTTTAAGATGTTTTATAGCCTTAAAGATCTTTAATATTTCCCAAATTAAAATACTTTTGCAGGGATAAAGAAAGGGGGGTAATCAGAAGGGGGAATGAAGCATGAGAGACCATGGACTCTGAGAAACAAACTGAGGGCTTCAGAGAGGATTGCGGTGGGGGATTGGGATAGACTGGTGATGGGTAGTAAGGAGGGCACGTATTGCATGGTGCCTTGGGTGTCATACGCAACTAATGAATCATCGAACTTTACATTGGAAACCCGGGATGTACTGTATGGTGACTAACATAATATTAAAAAAAAACTTAAAAAAAAAAAAAAAATAAAATAAAATAAAATACTTTTGCAATATAATCTATATATCTTTGTAAAACTTCATAGATTACAGAATTGTCAGCTATAAATTGTGAAGGTATACCATTTTCTTTCATTTTTGGACTATACCAAATCCTCTTCCTCACCATTACCATTTTTAAGACTTTTCTGTATATGCTCCCCGATGATTTCTGTACATGCCTAGCCACACATGCTTCTAAATGAGCCCATCCTAAACTCCTTCAAAATGCCATATATCCTGTATTTTTCAGTGAGCACCTGGACTTGATTGTTTCTGATAATGATAAATGTACTAAAAATGACTCAATTAAACTAATCAATTAGTATCCTTGATTATTTCCACTCAAATTCTATCCATCCCTCAAGACCTAATTCAGATGAGGATCAAGCATGTATGTGAACATCTGAATAAATCAGTGGCCTAATATCATATTCAATCTGGACCCTAAATCATAATTTTGCCACAGTTTCCTGGTACGTCCATCCCACCGCACAGTGGCCAGATTAGATATGTATCTTTTGTTGAAAATACCAGACATCTGGAAATAATTTATTTAAATAAAAGCAGGGGTTACGCATTATGTATCTTCCCCTCCTTGTATCTTTACTGATGTTCGTCCCTCCAGCTGATGAGCCCTTTTCTTTTCTTAAAAAACAAACAAAATTCATATTCCAGTTTCGCTTTGTTATAATTTTCGTTTCCTGGGGTTTTGTTGTATCTGAAAGTAACTTGCCGCTTTTCTGGTATGTGGCAGAAAAAGAGAAAATGTGAAATGAATTTGAAATTTAAAATAAAGGACACCTTTTAGGAAAAATACCTGCATTTCAGGTAAGCAGGGACGATTTGAGAGCTGGTACCCTCTGGACATTTCAGTATATTTCTCAAAAATTAAGCCTTCACTCTGTTCCTTAATATACTCTTCTAAACCAGATTTTCATAATATATTTGCAAAGCACCTTTATTGTCAAATGAGTTCCTGTACTCAACTTCATTATCATAAAAATGCCAGTTCTTCTGTAGTGAGAAAATCCAATTACTTATGACTAAGGTGTTTGGATGAAAATGACAAAGCCAACAACTATTAGTGGAAAAAAGGCCAGCGTTCTCTATAATCTCACTGGGGTTCCAATAAGGCTCTATGAATATGGAAACAGGGAACCAGAAGAGGAAGCTTTGCAAAGCTTACACTACATTCAGTTCTTTCTTCAATTCGATTTTATTGGCTTTCAAGAATAGCATCAGAGGGAGATTATTCCTCATTATATTTTCTTTTCCATTAATTTGTCAGATTTGAAGGAAATGAGGGAAATTAACACGGACCAAGATGAGCGGTCCAGAACAGTAGAGAACAGGTTTATATAGTGTTTATTTATCAGAAGGGTTTTAGTGAACAGAGCACAGGGTTTTGACATGAGAAGCACAGTTATGGAATTGTGGCTTGACCACAGGGTGTGTCCCTTGGGTGGCATGCCCAGATGCTCCGACGCTCATATCTCATCATTAAAACGAGGGGGAAACATGACACCTCAAGGTGACGTTGTTAGGGCAATATAGTTGAATTCATTTTTGTGTGCAAAGTTGCAACGTAGAATAGATGCGCGTTGCAGAAGTTCAAAGTCAGCTTCTGTCATTAAATAGTATCTAATATTTTATAAAGAGAGTGCTTTAGAGTAGGATGGATCTGGGTGAATATCCTGGATCTGCGTTTGCTATCTGTTTGATCTGGGACAGCATAATTAATTATTCCACATCTCAGTTTTCTGTCCTGAAAACCAGAGATGATAAGCCTCAGTTTCAAGGTTGTCATGAGTTAAATGAGACTGGAATGAAATTTGTGGGGCACAGTCAACCCCAAGACCTTAACTCACTGCCTGGTTCCTCCAATGCCTTTCCTCATGTCTTCACCATGTGCAGAGAGTGAGTTGAGGTGATGCCCATAGTAAAAGGGTTAAGTCCCGTGAGTAGTAATGAGGTGGGTTTTCTTTTAAAGATAGATCTTATTAAGTGTGCATGCCAACGCACTTTTTCTGAAAGGGCTCCTTATCCAAGTACCCCTTTTCCCGCCCAAAATGAAATATGTCAACAGCACTGACCTTCCTATGTTCTCATAACTCGAGGAATTGATTGCTCCCCTAATCTGACTTTCTCTTATTGAAATTATCCCTAGAGAACCCCCAACGTTCATGTCTTCATCTCATAGAGAACATTGCAAGAATGTGGTCCAGGAGAAACACAGACCTTCCCAAGAAAATGATGGAGTTATTTACTTGTGAAAGTCTCTGGGGGAAATATGTCCCTGAACTCCGTCCCTGCAGCTGGATCTAGAATAATGAGTATCTATCTGCTTTCCAGAGCTTTCTCAAACTAGCTTTACAGCTAAATGGTTTTAAGATTCTGACATCCTATAATTTTATGGCCCTCGGGTGCTAACTCTGTGATCATAAAGATTAAGATTTGTAAAGTCTGTTAATCTAAAATTTAACATGCTGAAGGTCTATGATTACAGCTCTTATTTGAATATTCTCATAGAATATGTGGATTCTTCATATTAGACCTGACTGGTCAGGGACCTCTCTGGCCATCCTAGCCAGTCTCTTTCTCTTCCACTCTAGAGACTAAAAATTATAAATCCCTCCTATTTCCATGTGGCATCGACTGAATGAGTTGAACATGTATGAACCCTCCTTTTAAAAAAATTTATTCTGGGTATTTATCCTTTTACCAAATCCAATCTTGATATGTAATACAGCATAAGGGAATGAATGACTAATCCAGAAATAACTGAGGTTTTAACCTGATGCAAAGGCAATGCCCCTTTCATCAATATCTACTTCCATGTCCTCATTATAAAAATCACAAATCTAGGATACCCTCCTCCTGGAAGCCTGCCTGGATTAACCAGAGACAATTTCCACACATGTGAAATCTCAATGAAAATTGTTCCTCTAATAAAGCCATGATATTGTAACTCTCTAAATATTTTGAATACATGCTGTACTCGTTAATTTGTTTGTTTAGACCGCAGATTCCCAGATGGCAAGATCACAGCTGGAGTGTAAATAATGGGCAGGGAAGATTGTGCCAAGTTGTGCACACTGAGGGCTGCTTACGGTCTGTCAGACTGCGCACAACTTGATGAAGTGACCACTAGGTGGGGGTGTTGCCTTGCATTCTAGGGCAAGGGCGGTGTCCATGGTCACCAGATCCACCATTGTTAGTGCAAAATCAATCCGTAAAGCCTTTCCAAATAGGTGCATTAGTTCTTGTCTAAGCAGGTGAATCAATCAGCAATTTCCACCCTGATAAGGATGGCACATTTTCCCAAAGGATTTTGGACGTGTAAATACCTGTCTTTGCCACATGAAGTTTGGGGATTTTCCCACGGGAAAATACATTCACCCCCACCCCCAAATCAGTAGTTTATTTTGACATGAGATTTTAATCTATTTTCTGGAAGGTGTCATATGACACCCATGTCTTGGCCTTTTGATTGTCATTAACTTTTCTCTCTCATTTTAAAGAGGGTACTAGATAGGTCTGGGTTCAGTCTGTCTCTGTGTAACGATGAGCGTGGTTTGCATAAGGTGGCATCTTCCGGGAAGGCCATGTACCACTTCGGTGTAGTCCGCGGACCTGCAGTCAAATTCAAGGTTCTGCCTCTGGCCCCATGTGCCAGGGACTCTGAGATAGGAGGTGTGCAGAACTTTTCTCGCTGACAGGCCAAGGTGTGATGGGTTTGTCTAGGTGTGAGCTGTCATGGGGAAGGCGATGCGTGACGTTCATTTGAGCAGCGGGGGGGGGGGGGGGGGGGGGTCATCAATACCACGCTGATGGTCCAACACCACCAACGCCATATAAACTTTTCTAAGAGCTATATTTTTTAAAAAGTGAAAGGAAAATGTAAATTTAATCTAATTATGCATTCATGTAACCCAGTGTATCCCATATGTTATTTCAACATGCAATCAACATAAAACATTTATTAATGAGATAGTTTACCTTCTGTTTTCCTTGTGCTAAATCTTAGACACGAGTGTACATTTTATCCTTTTAGCACATCTCAATCCAGACACTATGCTTTTATAGGGAGTACGTGATCTGTATTTAGGATTTCATATTCCCTGTGGTTGCAAAAGTAGGTCCACATATCCCAGTTGTGGCAAACATAAATGTTTTCCAGTAACTGATTGAATATCAGATTCTTTAAAATTTTAAATTAATTACAATGACATAAAACAAAACCATTTCACTCTTCAGATGCCCGCACCAAATGTCAAGTGCTCCATAACCGTGAGAGGCTAAAATGTAAGGTATCGTGCTACGCTGAAAATAATCTCTTGCTAGGAAAAGAAGAGACAATCATTCTATAACCCTCTGGGAATTTCCTGAGCTGAGAACAACTGTACCATTGGCATAACTCATCTCCCCAACATGACCAGACATCTTTCGAAAGCAGGAGCCTACATTTATGAATGTTTTGTTTTTACAGAGTCTAGTGCTGTATTTATCACACTTCAGGAATTTGATAAATACTTGTTGATTTAAATTGAATAATGCATCTCTTTGCAGATATAATTTAACCCATGAAAATTGATGGAATTCATTAATTATTATTAATATGTTCCTAGCATTCATCACACATGACTGCTGGTTGGTTGCTATTGAGCTAAAGCCTCCTCCTGACCCCGATAATCCCGACTCAAATGCAGTTCACAGAGATGACCATTGTCAGTCTTTGACTGAGAGACAAAAAAGAAAAAAAAAGAAAGAAAGAAAAAAAAAAAAAAAGAAACTTGCCTTTTATTACATTTATATTCTGCCCCTGACGATTATCGAACTTTACGAATCTCAACCTCATTACATTTGGGTGGGAGCCAACTGTCTTCAGGAAAGAGTACTAAAAATTAATGATGGTGAATTGCTGGGAAAAAAGTGGTGGAAAGAAGACATATGGTTAATGATGACATATTGCAGAAAAATGCAGTAGTTTGCACAAGTGCTAGGACAGCAGTTAGACAGGGGATGCTGGTAACTCTAGGGGGCAGAGCAGGGACCGTGCAGGTCCCCCAGAAGCTGCTTTGTGACAGGGCTCTTCCTCTGGGATCACCTGTGATATGTGCCATCACTTTCTGGTTGCTGAGGTTCAGCGTGTGATGGGACTTTGTCACAAACCACACACAGATAACAATGCAGGGAGAGGGGTCTTTCTCGGTGTCCCTTAATTTGAATCTAGTGGTGTGTGAGTTTAGCACAAACATACAGAACATCTGTACGCCCAGCTCACCGGCACGGATGCGGAGATGGCTGCATTCCGAAACGTCTTGCCCAGAGCAATGAAATAGTTCTTCCTGTCGTCAGGAAATAGTGGAATCTGAGTGAGACATTCACGCTTTACAAACATAGAAATGGTGTCCAGCCCAATGTTTACCAAAGGAATGCCCTCTCAGAATGCTGTGTTCAGATGTTTTGTTTTCTGGAGTGGATGAAGGGCACTGTAAGTTTATTTTGAGGAAAGAAGATGAGAGAAATGGAGTTTGGTACCAGCATCTGGAATTTAAAAAGAACCACCCACACGGACTTTGCCTTGTCCGTCTTGAATTCCACATAAATGTTGAGAGTGATTTGCTCCTGATTCTTTAACTGCTAATGCAATTTAAATTCTTTTATTCAAATCAAAGAAGACATTGGTGGGGACAAAATGATTATTAACATTGAAATAGGATTAGAGAATAGATTGCCAAAAAGCTTCAATCTTGCCCAAACCTACAGTCCATCCTATCTGCAAACTTCTGAAAGCAGGTGTATAAGGCAGAAAAAATGACTAACATACCAAAGAATATTTATTCTTAGCAAGCTTGGCAAGTAAACTCAGAAACACAGGTTTGAGTCTCAAAGCTTACCATGCTTTTTTTTTTCAAGAATCTTTTTCAAACCAGGTCTCAGCTCACTCAGGATAAATGAGTGGAAGAAGAAAGACATACACACACTTCAAACTGAAGCCTGTAGCTTACTAGATATGGGACGTTGGGCTCATTTTATTCAAATGGAAGGAACCAAATATCAGCTTCATTATTCTTACAAAGGACTGAATGCACGTGAGTCTCCCAGGACCTGAAATATAGCAAGTGATGACTGCAAGTTTGTTGATTGACTAAACTAGCGAATGCATAAACACTTCACATGACTGCCTGAACGTGCCTATAAATGCTATGCAGGTGTTATATGTATTTTAATTTTTAAAAATTTTGAGGTAATAGTAGATTCACATATGGTCATAATGAACAATCCAGAGAGATCCTGGATACCCTTCCCCCCTTTTTCCCTATTTTGACATCCGGGGCATGACTTTAAGAATCTATGTATCCCCTACACTCTCTTGTGTGGGGTGCTGAAGATAGCAGGAGGTCCAGCTCAGTGGAATTTGAAATAAGGTGGCGTGAATGAGGGTTCTGAGCGAAGATGTGGGTTTTGGCATCTCTGTGGCTGCCTCTCACGAATGAGCTGGGAAACTCCTGAAGAGGAAAAGGAGAGGTGCGCTCTTCAGAGCCTTGTTTCTGCGCCACCTGCATGCCCTGCTCCAGCCGTCCGGGGGCTTTAGAGCCAACACTCAGGTAGACCTGGTGCCCGGCTGGAGGCTGGGGAGGAGTGTGTTTTTTCTGCTCTGAGGAGCTTGACCCAGTGTGGCTCAGCCAGCATGTCAAAGGGAATGCAGATCTCGACCCCTGAGGCAAGTCCAGCTCCACATCCCCAGCTGGAAAGCTGGTTCCCAGGGTCTGCTGGGACTGCACCCAGGGACCCCGCTGCACCCCACTCCCCAGTCCCAGGCCCTTCCTCCATCTTTCTCAGGAGATCGAAGCCTTCAGTTAAGACTGCCTCACTTCCTACTGCTTCCTATGAATGCTTATCAACTGGGAGATTAGGGCTCCCCACTGCAGCCCCATCCAACTCTTCATTATGAGGGGTGGTCCAGTGAACTCTGGGACCTTCAGCAGCTTCCTGGCCTCTCCTCGCCAGATGCTGATAACATAACTGTGACAACCAGGAATGACTCCTGACCTGGCCCCCAGTCCCCTGGAGGTGGGGGGTGAAACCTCCCCTTTTTTGAGAAGTACTGCGATAGACTTCTCTCTTTCATAACTGTCCACTCTTGTCTTCTCGAACATCTTGCTTCATTGCGTATTTACTCTCAAAGTTCTTATGTCCACGGCCTCCTTTCATGGGGTATATAAAGCCATACCTGCTACTCCTGATGGAAAATAAATAAATTGTAAAACTATACAAAAGAAACCAACACCAAACTACCTTGACTTGGCAATCCTTCTAGCTACTGGACCGTTGCTCTCCGGTCCTTCCCCTTCCAAGAAAGAGCTACACTGAACACACGTGTGCACCCTATGTCCTGTCTTTTCTGGTTTTGACCCCACGATTCTTGGGATTATTTTGCCAAAGTTTCAAATGGCCTCCCTCTTGCTTAAATCTTGTGGACACTTCTAATTTTTCGTGTTTTATATAGCTTCTGCAAATTACACAACTTTCAACTGGTTCTCTACCCACACACATTTTTTTTTAAAGATTTTTATTTATTTATTTGACAGAGATAGAGACAGCCAGCGAGAGAAGGAACACAAGCAGGGGGAGTGGGAGAGGAAGAAGCAGGCTCCCAGTGGAGGAGCCTGATGTGGGGCTCAATCCCAGAACGCCGGGATCACACCCTGAGCCGAAGGCAGACGCTTAAGCGCTGTGCCACCCAGGCACCCCTACCCACACACATTTTATACAATTCCCTCTTCCTTTAACTTCCAAGGTAATGTATTTTCTGGTGTTGAATTTTGTGCCAGTCTGGGGTATAATTCATTAGATCTTGTACACGCATCTAACTTCTCTCTCATCGTTGTTTTAACTATTTCTTCATAGGACAGCCTCTCGGGCTGTTCAGTGACCCCTGGTCCATGCACCATGCACTTGCCTAAAGTCAGCACGAGCATGGTGTCCCACATAAAGTCTATAGTTGAAATGATGACCATTAATGGTCTATTCAGCTGTTTTCCCTCTGTCAATGGCACCCTTTCTGTCTCCTTCACTGGCTACTCTTTGTCTTTACCATTACAATCTGGAAACAGGTGTTTTTCTTTCATCCAAACATCTTCCCGTTCACTAACATCCTCCAAGGGTGAACACAACAATGTCTGTAGCTTCAGCAACCTTGAAATTGTATCAGAAACACCTCTAGTCAAGGCATCCACCCTTGACTCCACGCTCATATTTTCAGAAGCTCTCTAGACAGATACCACCAAGTCATGACCCACACACCTCAGGCGAAGAATGTACAAACTGAGCTAATTACATTCTGAACCCTCAGCACCTAACTCATGGAAGAAGAAAACTAAAGAGAAAATATATTTAAAAAGGAGGAGAAAAAAAGGAAAAAATAAACTCACTTCTCCCATATGTTCCTTTCCTATATCCCTTATCTGGAATCAATTTGACAAAACTAGGAAACAGTGTCTTTGTTACTGAATCCCTGCAAGTATCACCAGCCCTTTAACTCCTACCTTCTGTATCTCTTTGTAAATGAGTCCCCCATTTCCTTCATTCCTGTTGCTCTTACCTGGATTCAAACATGTGTCCTCTCCATCTCAGTTCTCTTTCCATTCTGACGTCGCATCCGTGCTAGGACACAAGAGTGAGCACACCAGTTGCTGGGCTACTTCTTTTCCTGCAAGACAGGTGCAGGAAGCCTGAGCCATCCAGCTCAGCATCTCCATTCCTGGGCACCTGCCACTTTAGCCCCTCTCCTGCCACACTCCGGACTACTTGCTGAAATACCGGGGATCTGCTCCCCATGTCACCAGGCCTTTGCTCCATTCCCACATCTCTTGGGGCCAGTGAGCCTTTACTCTACCCTTGAAAGTACAACGAAGAATTGCATTCCACTGGAAAGGCTTTCTCATGACAGTTTCTTCACTTTGACTCTTCCTCTGAGCTTCCAGAAAGCTCACTAGGTCACAGCCATTTACATAATGGTGCCCTCTGTCCCACTGGCAGCTCTTTCTTAACAGGGGCCATGTGTTATGCACTTTAATCTACAGAACTTAGCAATGATCAGCACTTAGTAGATGAACAGTAAATGTTTGTCGATACAGGGAAACAAAATCATAGCATTCTTATTCCACTTCTCCTTTCTTTTTGAACTAGGTGATACTGTTTCTTTCTTTTTTTTTTTTTTAAGATTTTATTTATTTATTTGGCAGAGACAGCCAGCGAGAGAGGGAACACAAGTGGGGGGAGCGGGAGAGGAAGAAGCAGGCTCCTAGCAGAGGAGCCTGATGCGGGGCTCGATCCTAGAACGCCGGGATCACGCCCTGAGCCGAAGGCAGACGTTTAGCGACTGTTCCACCCAGGCGCCCCAGTAATACTGTTTCTATTCTCAGTGGAACATGTGGCAAATTTATACTAAAAGGTAACATTTAAGTTAATATAAATAAACTCACGAATTATAACAGTCAACGTCCCTTGCCAGTCTTATGAAAACAGAAAGGATCATCTGCTAAAATTGAAATTTCCACTCTGAACGGTTCATTCGATGATGCTTACTGTGTGCAGTTTGCAGACAGGCCTGTGCGCCAGAGCTGGGCTCAGCTGGTTTCACATGACCTTTCTGCATCTGCAGACTTCTGACATTTGGGCTTGCTACCGCATACCGAGTCAATGGATCCCGCCTTGGAAGATGAGAAAGAGATGCTTGTTACTTCTATCGATCTTATTTCCACTTTAAATATTTGACTTAATGGAATTGTATAGCTCACCTCTTTCCTTGCAGTACAGACTTTCATTTCTACAACTTGACTTCTGGTTTGAGGCTTGCTTTATTACTTTATTATGACACGGGCAGGCGTGGACTCCTGCTTCTCCAAGGGGTTACAAGCGCCTTATCACAGAACACGTTCGACTCAGGTAGGAGTTGCTATCCCCATTTTCTGGATAAAACAAGCGAGGCTGTTGATTTGTTCAGACGGCAAATAAAGGTTTTGCCTGTAGGTCTTCTAGTTCAAAATATATAGCTCCGTTCGTGTATCCAAAGCTTCTTCTTAAGTCTACAAATACAAGTAAGGGGAAAACTGTGCCCACTAGTCAGCCTAATTCGGGGATAGGGTTAGAGAGAAGGGGGACATAAAAAACAATGACTTCTTTGAGGAAGAATCTCCCTCAGATTAATTTCTAATAGAAGCTGCTTACCGAGCAAAATCTCCAGAATGCTCAAATCTCATCAGCTTCATGCTCCATTTAAGATATTATTGAAAGAAAGAGTGACACGGATGACATTGGGGACTTTCTGGGAGCAATTTATATGGCCAAAAGATGTGGTCAGCTTTCTTCATGATGTGACTTTTGGCTTCCTTTTCCATCAAGATAGGATAATACACCTTACATACATCTGGCTTTAGGGAACTCGAAGTTTCCACCTGCCTGTCCAGTATAGCAGCCACTTGTCATATCGAACTATTCACAATAAAATTTAAATTAATGAAAATGAAATAAAATAAAACATTCTGTTCCTGCACTGCACTAGTCACATTTCAGCGGCTCGATAGCCAAGTGCTCCAAATGAACATGTCCATCATCACAGAAAGTTCTATGGGACGGTGCTATTCTAGACACAATGCCATTTGCTGCTATCTGTAGAATCCTGGGTAAGGTACATACCAAGGATTCAGTTCCACATTTGTAAATTCTCTTATTTATCCTCCAAAAAATACATGGGAAAAAACTCTCCCTAGATTTGGAGATCTTGGGACTATAAATCTCATTTTATTTATGTTTTTGTTTTCAGAGACCTGTACAGGCATGATGTACAATAGCTGTCCTAGAGAAGCTTGCTGGAAGAATAAACAAATGTATGAATTTATTTGTTTTTCCTTTGTGCTAGGATTGGTGATATTTCTGCAGTCAGTCCTATTCATTTGCAGGAAACAGATTCAACTGCTAAGAAAAGTGACCAAAACCATTTTGGATATCTACTGCTTAACCATGAGTCGGCCTCATACATTTATTATTCAATCGTTTCCTACAATAAGCCCACTGAAGAAAATATTACAATATTAATATATTTGCCCAGAAAAAACTGCAGAATTGGCTGCATCAGGATTCACACTCAAGTCTGTCAGAAGGCAAGCATAAGTTTGTCCTTCCACCCCAGTCCTCTTGTGCAGGACAGCACCACATCTGGGGGAGACGAAGAGCAATGAGCTCTTACTTAGCATATAATCGCTTACTTAGCATTTAATAGCAGTGTCTAATGTGTCTATACTGCTTCCATTTCTGGAAATGAAGCTCTTCCTTGACTTTCAGGATACCACGTTATCTTCCTATTCTTCAAATCTTCCAGGTGCCCCTTTCAAGTCCTCTTAACATGTCTGCGCGTGTTGGCCCTAGCAGTGGAGAGAAGGTTAAGTCTTTGTATTCTTGGACTCTAGCAAAAGTGTAAGTACATAGGGTACCCTTTCAAATATTGGTTGAACATTCAAAAAACACTGAATGAAATAGTGGATAAGAAACACAAATACACGAAACTATAGGTTTAAGGTTACCTTAAATATAATTGATCCTCCCCTATCAGCCTGATACTATCATGTTCTCGATAGCAATCACCTGGTTACTTGAAACTTCCAGTGAGGGGGGAAAACTAATTTTTCCTCCATCAGCTGTTGTTTTTGGAGGAACATTCCCTGTGATGAGCGCAACTCTCTCCCTCCAGATGTTTTTCCCCTCTATCTCCCTCTTCTCCCTCTTGTCTCACTGGAGGAGCCTGTCACCTCTTCCACATGGTAGCTTGTATGAAGGCACAAAGGTGACTTAAACAAACTAAAATAGACCTGAGGTCACAGATATTAAGCTCCAGGTCACTTGAGTCCTTTCCTGTAAAGTGAAGCAGGAAGCTCCTTGGTGCTACCATACTGGCCTTGCTGGCTTCATCATAATTCTTCTTAAACTTTTGATGACGTCAGCAGACAAGCACCATGCATCTGAACACGCTCGCCCTTAGCTTAAATTCGTAGAGGCATGTTGTGTGAAAACACAAAGGACTGCAAACGTTATGTATTCCTCTTGTGTCCAGATGGGCAAAGAGAAGTCCAGGATGGTAAAGTGACTCAGTCAAAGTTGTATTACTGATGAGTAATAAAGAGCCAGGACTGTTTTGTCTTGTTTTCTTGTGGATGGAATGCTATCTTCAGTAAGCTTTTTTTTTTTTTTTTTTTTTAATAGTAGGCTCCATGCCCAGCATACATCCCAACGCAAGGCTTGAACTCAGGACCCTGAGATCAAGACTTGAGCTGAGGTCAAGAGTCCAGTGCTTAACCAACTGAGCCACCCAGGCACCCCTGCTTGAGTGTACTTCTAATACAATTTATCTTTCTTTTTTGGAAAGTATGATTCTACCTCAAGGACATGAGGAACCCTGGTGGCCAACTGAAGAGTTTGAGAAATAGCAATAATTTATCCTGTTTGCTCCAGCAAGTCACACAGTGGACTGCTACTTTCCCTATTGGCCAAAGCTTACAAATTTTAAGAGCGGAAGGAAAGAGTAGTAGACCATATTTGAAATAGTCCAGGTTGTCCTCTTATCCTTGTCAAAAACTGTCAGTTTTCATAACTGGCTTAGCCCTGTGACTCTCTGTTTAATACCCATTACCTCCAGTAGACTGCGCCACCGCACAACAGTAACCATGGCCATCATATTCAGCCCCATATTTTGGGGGACTTGTTCATGTGAACCAAACCCCATCTGTTGATTTTGCTGAGATGATGGATGGGAAATTGCAGCCAGTATCTCAAGGCCAAGGGCCCAAACTTATACTCTAAGGCCAGGATAAAATCCCCACTTTCCATGTCCCAGTTATTGCTTACAGAGCATCTTGGGTTCTCTAGTGCTGTACGGAGCTCAAAGTGTGCCTCGGCTGGTGGAATCTGACGTTTTCTTTGCCGTCACTGTCTTCTTGTGGTGATCTCCTGCTTTATTCTTAGCTTTGTCATTCCAGGACCCACAGATATCCCATAAAAAGGATGAGCTGTTCCTGGATGACCCACAGCACAGTGTTTTAGAAATGAGTTGCTTTTTTGCCTTCTTTCATTGAATTACATACTTCCGTCTTCTTGCACTTGGGGCTGGATTGCTGTCCAGATTGATCAGGTGCTGGCCAAGAGGCCAGATTCTGGCATTACTATTTGGAATGTGTCCCTTATGGAGTTCCCTTAGCCCTTCAAGGAGATAAATACACATTTGTCTATATTAAGTTCAGGGGAAGTTCTAGACTTTTCATCATATATTTTCTTCTGAGCTGATTCTAAGCTGCCATGTACCATGAGCACAATAGACTTCCATCACAGCTCATGGTGCTCATTTGTTTAACTGGATTGGTTCTGGATGTCAGCACCTGGACTTGAGGTAGAATCAGGTAGGCCTCGAGATGATACGTTTCCCCCGATTTCCCAGGGCTTACAAAACAAGGTCTTTGCATTTCTTGTTGTGCCTTCTGATCCATTCTCTACCTTGTAACCAGCGCAGTCTGTTAATATAAATCAGATTATGTCTTTCTTCTGTCTAAATACCCTTCAATAAATTCTCATTGCACTCATAATAAGGTTCAGATGCTTCCCCAGGATGAATGAGGACCCATTTAAATTACACCTGCCTCCTCTTCAACTTCATCCCCATCTTGTCCTTGCTGCTGCCCCTCCTGGGATGCTGCTCTCCCAGCTCACTGTATTTCTGGTGCCTTCCCGGCCTTGCACTCGTGGCATTAAAGTATTTGCCTAAAATAGGTCTCGTAATTATCATGCATCAGGACGTTCTGCTTGTTTTGTAGTTTCTTTCCAATTTGCATCTACTTAATCCATGTGTTTTTGAGTTACTTGTATTCTGTCTTCTGGCCTCCTAGCAACTAAACGCCAGACAGGCACAACCCTTGTTGAGCCTGTTTTCTGTTATCATGTCAGCGCTTCACGTGGGGCCGGTGCACGGGAGGCCACAAATAAATGCTGATTGGAGATTTATTTGGAGTAATATCATTAGAAGCATTTTTATACTATTAGGAGCCATGTCTGTTACTTCCTGGATGACTTCGCATCCAGTAACAGGTGTTGTCTAATAGGTAATCAAAGCATCCTGGATTTAAATAAATCTTTGATGTCATTAAGATGATGTTATCACCAGGGGACCCAGGGATGACTAAATCCATCTCTGTCAATCACTTATTTTCCCCCAGAGGTCTCCAAAAGAGATGTACATATAAGCCACAAATGGAAAAGGAAAAGATGCAGCAATTGAATGCTTCCTGGCCCTATGTGTACAATCCCAGGGCCGTATTTGTACAAGCCTTGGTGATCGGGGCTGTAGCACCTCATCCAGAAAGTGGTCACTGTTCCTATTTTACTCATCGAAGCTTAAAAAATATGCCCTAGGGAGGGACAGATGAATGAGAAAAGGAGGAAGACCAAAAGCTAGGGAAAGGTAGAGATGGCCCTCCCCTCCATGCTACTGTGGTTCTGACTCTGCCAAATGTAGTGGGGAAAAAAACAAACCATGCCCAAACTCAGGACCTTTAAATAACCACGACCCCATTCACCATACGACGCAGTGCAGGTGGCACAGAATCCTTTTTGCTGTGCTCACAGGAAGAGGAAACCAAAGTGAGAAGCATCAGGAACATCTCTCTGCGTGGTCCCTGTTGTCATGGGTTGCACCCACATGCATTCAGGTGGTAAAGACATGAGACTGCCAGGTTGGGGGATGGGACATTTGGATGGGATGGATGAGGAGGACCTCTCTGACAATATGGCATTTGAACAGATACCTCAGCAAAGTGAGGGAGGAAGCTATATGAATGTTGGAGGAAAGAGAACTCTGGGCAGAAGGGCAGCAAGAGCAAAGCCCTAAGGTTGAGTGTGCTTGGCATGTTCTAGAAGAAGCAGGGAGGTCAGCGTTGCCGAGCAGAGAAAAAGAGGCAGGCTGAGGTCCAATGACAACTCCAGAGGTCATACAAGAATTTAAAAGTTGGAGCACTTTGAATTTCTTTTGAATGCGATAGGAAACCACAGGTAGTGTTGAGCAGAAGAATAATCAATAATCAATTGACTTAAACACCCGATTTTGATTTAAAAATGAAAACACATGAGATCAGGACGTTGATGGGTAGACTGGGTTCACTCAGTCAGCGGGACAGGGCCAGCGGGTCTTCCAGAATGGCAGACAGCGCTATTTCCATAGCCACATCACATGGAATCCAGGGGCTTGGACAGACGCAGAACACAGGAAGCACTCTGAGAGAAGATGAGTTCAAGCCCAGCAACACAGAGGAACCACTGGTCACAACAGATCTTATGATGTCATGCTTGTGGTTTTTAGAATTTTTTTTTGGTATGTAATTTTGTGGTTATCTTATCCCTTAGAGGATGGGGGGGAATGGTAAAGAAACACTTAACAGCTCCATTTATTTTCTGATTTTCTTCTGTACTGAAATGTACCAGACCCCATCTCCTCCCCGCAACTCTATGACTTCTTTCCTGGAATGCACAGGACAGGGGCCAAGTCAGGACCATCTACTTTGTCAGTCAGGTTTGCAGGTCCACTGGCATGTCCAAAATATTTGTCTTTGTTGTGAGTAGCTCTTTTGTGGCTTCACTAGCTGAAGATTTTATTTTACAGTCTCAAGAAGACAAAATAAATAAGGAGACTAAAAGCAACCACGTCAGATACATCTTTCAAGGATTCTGCCAAGATCTGTCAACCTGCGTCTCTAAATAACCAGTGACAAATGTTGTGTTGACATATTTCTCCATTTCCCAGTGAATAATTAACAGCAAATGTCAGGGAAGGCTGGTGAAATAATTTCAAACAAATAAAAACCTACTTCCAACTCATTTCAAGCATCCATAACCCTCTCTGCTACAGACACACTTAGGAAACAAAGCAAACTATTTCCCAAATTATCAGAAACCTGGGTGCCTTCTAGGCATGGCGGAATCGTGTCTTCCTTATCGTGTCAAAGTGAAAATACGTAGAGAGCTCCAAGTGTGGAAAGTCGCTGGGAGACACTTCACGAAGGGAGTCTTATTTCTACGGCAGTGGGGTCAGTGTGGTGGGAAATGAGCAGAGCGTCTTAAGTCAAATAAATGCACGTTCAAATCTCGGCACCAACACATTCTCACACCGTGACCTGGAGCGCCTGAATTCTTGTCTTAGTCTTCTCATTCATTAAACAGGAGTAATAACCTCTAGTTTGGAAGGCTGTTGGAAGTTTGAGATAATATGCTTATTTTACGAGAGTCACACTCAGTTTGGTTACACTGGCAGCCATGGGGATTGTCCATGAGTCAATGAGATTGATGAGTGGGTATGCTTTGTACCTCCCATAACACCTTGCATGCAGTAGACACCCACAGAAGCACCCCCTCCACTTCCTTTCCCACTGAACACCTCGTCTTTGATAACTGTCTTTGTGTATATTGACTCCGTGTTGTGGGGACAGTGGTGGAATATTGAGGTAGGAACAAGTTAACGAAATTCTCCAGGTTTTTTCATCCATCGTATTGAAATTTTACAGTCTACCGCAAAGGGTGTTTTGTATATTATCGAATTGTAGTTAGAATACTATATTATATATTACATTAGCTGGCTAAGAGTAGGCACTCAATAAATATAAATAAAATTCGAACCATCTGAGATTTTTTTTGGCTGATAGCCAAATTTAGAGTTTGTTCTTCCTAATATGTAGAAGGAAAAGTTCTTCTCTGAGTACAGCTAACCACGTCTCATAGCAGAAACTTTGGAAAAATATATTTCACCTGGATAGAGATTGATTAATTTACATCTACCCTTCAATTACATGGTTTATACAAACTTTGTATCAGAAGAGAATTAGCAATGAAGACTGAAATGGGAACATTATGCTTATTTCCTGATATGTACTCCATAATGATCTATGACTATTCCTTGCCTTATAAGATTAAGGAAATCATATTTTTAATTAAAAAGATGATTTTAAGTTTTATTTCCACAGCTGCCTTCCTGATGAAAGTAGAATAGTTTTTGCAGCCAGATGAGATATTGGAGATTTTCTAGAGCTGTACTCATCAGTATGTTGGTCTATTAATGTTTTAAAATTGGCTGAGCCATAAACTTACCGATTTTTATTTGATATTATGAAAATATCATCTTAAAGTATTTTTTTGTATTTGCGATTTTGTTATATTTTTTACATACCTCTAAGATTAAAGTGGTTACAGATGTACCCTTTCACAACAGAAATCAGCAGACAATGGCTCACTGGTTAAATATGATCCACCACCTGTTTTCATCTGGCCCTCAAAGCTAAGAATGGTTCTTAGCTTTAAAATTGTTTAAAAAAAAAAAAAAAGAAGAGCAATTTTTGTGACATATGAAAATTATGCAACATTCAAATTTCAGGATCCATAAATAAAGTTTTGTGGGGACACAGCCAAGCTCATTTGTTTCCTCGGTGTCCACACTGCCTTAATGCTACAGTAACCAAGTCAAGTCGTTGTATTAGAGATTGTATGGCCTGCAAAGCCACACATATTTGCTATCTTGCCCTTTATAGAAAAAGTTTGCCAAACTCCACTCTACAGTCCATTAAGAGATTTCCATATATGCAAACATAAATTTTGAACCAACAGGACAGCAGAGGCCCAGAGAATTTGTGCCTTCTGTGAAGGCGTATCGCTGATCAGAGATGTAGCTTGCACTGGAAAGTAGATCTTCTTGCGAAGGCATTTGGTGAATAAAGATGTGAAGAAGTGATGATATTACATTAAAGAGGCTTTATAAATTGCATGAGGGATTTATGAAAATTCAAACTTGCTAACTATGAATTTTTCTGTGAATGTTTAGAAACTGCTGTGCTTGGCAAAAGAATTCCTTCCCAATTCAAATCAAATTCGTTTTCTTTTTTTGTGGATTAAACATTTATGAGTTACCTTTATTGGATCCTGAATAGAATTTTCATTTGCTGATACAAATACTTTGCTGGCCAAGGGCTCTGTCTGAGTGATGCACGGTCCTCGTTCCTCTCCATCCAAATTTTCAGGCTTACTATTTCCAGCCCTTTGTTGGTATCCAAGAAGTTTGATCTTCTCAAAAAAAAAAAAAAATTAGGGGGCACAAAGGACACAAGAATTGTTTGATTCTAAAAGCTGATGAAGTTTACAAAACTCTGACCTAAAATAGGACGGTCAGGTGGGTTTTAATCAGACTTTCTTTTTTTATTAGAAATCCAATTTTTTTCTAATACAATTCAACTCTGAGACTGGAGTTATTTTTCTTAGTGATTTCGCCAGCGAAAGCAGGGAACATAGGGGTTCTGTTCTTTATCTTTGTAATATAATGGCTCACCAAAAACAGCCTGTCTCAAAATTTAGTTGGTTGTGCCTGTCTTTCCAGTAAACAAGGTAAGACCAGCTGTGAACATGAGAAGAGACTAACTGTAGGCAAAGCAACCAAGTCTGACGGTCTGGTGCGTGCAGACAACTTTGCTGCTGCTTTGGTCCATGATTAAGAACTGATTTTCAGGGGCGCCTGGGTAGCGCAGTCGTTAAAGCGTCTGCCTTCGGCTCAGGGCGTGATCCCGGCGTTCCGGGATCGAGTCCCACATCGGGCTCCTCTGCTGGGAGCCTGCTTCTTCCTCTCCCACTCCCCCTGCTTGTGTTCCCTCTCTCGCTGGCTGTCTCTGTCAAATAAATAAATAAAATCTTTAAAAAAAAAAAAAAGAACTGATTTTCAGAGGAGGTGATAACTCATCCAAGCAAAAGGATGACAGAGCTCTGGAGGCGGAGGTCATTACAGATGCACCATATTGGCTAAAAGCATGGGTTTGGGACCCAGACTAGTCTGAGTTGAAGTACAACTTTATCACCCAAATGTTATAACTCTAAGCATATTTTTTGAACTTTCTGAATCCCTTACCTAAAAATGATGGTGATGATGATGAAAGTATCCCTAGTTACCTCCTTTTAAGTTCTTACATTGATTACATGAACTATCATACATAAAGTCCTTAGCACAGTGACTGGTACACGTAGAAATAATAGATGCCATTCAGAATAACAAAAATGAAGTAAGAACACCAACTACTATTGGTTTTGCGCCATGGCACGGAGGGACATACTCTGACTGTAAGGTCAAGGTGTTGGCACCCCACCTGGAACACAAAATAGCAAAACCTAGCTCATCCATCAGTAGATACACTGGCAGGTTACTAGAAGAGATCATTGAGGGTAAAATCCCAACACAGCAAATTGGTTCAAAGCCAGGCTCCACGGTGGTAGTCGGGACAAGGAGAGGGGAGAGACTCAGTTGTCAGAACTGGGCACCTGGTTTCTGCCAGATAAACACAGACGTCTGGGTCTGACTCTGGCACAATAATCGTGAAGTTAGAAAGGCTTATCTACTAAGTTCCTCCAACACTGGGTGACTGAAAAGAATGAGTTCAAGTCCAGAAAAGATCCAACAAAAATGGAAGTTCACAATCAGCATGCACTGATCAGAAAGCCCAGACTTCTTTTCATCTGCTTCCTTTAAAGTCTCAGAAAATACTGCTAATTACATTTATATGCTTCATAAACATTTCTTATCTGTGCAAAGTGGCTGCAACATACAAGATACATAGTAAGTGCTAGTTGAATCAATAAACACATGAAATTAATATTGATGGAAGAGTACTGTTTACATGCTGAAGATGTGATGGTGAATAAGATATCATACCTGAATTTAAGGAGCTCGTGGTTTAGTGGTTTAAGCGAGCATTTTTAGTGAAAACTAACATAATTGTTTGCTCTAATTAATTTGTGGACTGCATTGTAGAATTTTCAGAGTCTTCAAACATATTCCCTCATTTGATCTTCAAAATAGCTATGTGAGGAAGATTTTATTCCTAAGCTACAGTTCAGAAAAGAGAAGCCCAAAGAAATTATATCATTAACCTAAGGTTGCATGCCATTCAGAATGCAAGAAGCAGGACCAGGAAAAACCCTTGGCCCCTGCCTCTAATCCTAACACTTGCTGGCCTTTCTTATCCCTTGGCAACAATGCTCGGAGGGATCAACAGAATTAACAAAATATTCTGAACTCAAAAGTTGATGCCATCTATCTTCGAAGGAGTTTTCATAATCCCATGATGTAGGGAGGGGCACCGCTGAGATGGGAGCCTTCAAGCCTTAATGTAAAGAGCCTATATTGGGCCATCCACCCTATGCTATAGTTAGATGGGGAAACATTTGACAAGAAGATATAGGGACACTCTCAGAACTTAGCTCTGATGTGTTTAGACAGTGTAAGTGCTAATTTTGTTTGTCAACTAGGCTGAGCCATGATGCCCAGATATGTGAGCAAACATTATTGAGGGTGTTTTGGGGGCAGTGAGATTGATATTTAAAGTGGTGGACTTTGAATAAAGCCCATTGCCCCATTCATGTGGGTGGGCCTTATCTAATCATCGAGGGCCTCAATAGAATGGAAGACTGACCTCCCCAAGCAAGAGAGAATTATGTCAGCAGACAGGCTTTAGACTTGGACTACAATATCAACCCTTCCCTGGGTCTCCAGGCTGCTAGTCCACCCTGCAGATCTTGGACTTGCAAGTCTCCATACTTGCATGAGCCAATTCCTTAAAATCTCTCTCTTGATAGACAGATTTTTTCATATACATATATAAAAGATAAAAGGAGATAAATGATAAACTCACTCCTACATGCAAACAATCCTGAGTTTGTCATCTGTAGAGAATCAAGACTCATGACAAGTGCAGCTTCTTGCAAGAGGTTTTTGCAAGGAGATATTCAAAGGACATCTGGATATAGATTCTATCATTATTTCTAGAATGTAATGGCTTGCTCTTGAGACTGTTGTTTCGCTGGGAGACTGAGTCTCAAAGATCAGGATGACAGACTGGAAAGTAGCAACCAATGGCATGTGATTGACTGGTTGAGGTTGACACATCTCCAATGGGTCTGGTCTGTTGAGTGAGGGCTTGGGCAGCAGGAGTGGCTGGGTCAAGATGGTTACAGCTAGGCCCATAATAGCCTCTGTTCTATGTGGCCAAGTCAGTGTAAGTTAACACAGGACCCAACCAGCCCACGAGGATTATAAGTCCTGGGACAACTGACCCCCAAGGCAGGGATCCTAGGAGGCACTGAAGGAGCCCCAGTCATGTAGATTGGGACGCAGGACAGAACTTTGGATCCAGTGAAGAATTTGAGTTCACTTTGTGATTTAAAGGAGAGACTAAATTGTGTAATCAAGGACAGATCAAGGGTTTAGAGGAGGAGAATGCTGTTCTAGGGTATGTACACACCTAAGAGTTCGCCATGAGCAAACGTAGTCTGAGACGGCAGACACCAGGTCTTACATTAACGCACTGCAAGGATTAGTTTGGAAGGCTCATGGAGCAGAGAAGGCTGAGTCTTAATGGATGAAGACTTCTTACTGGACTCTGGCTGTCTGAGGCCAGTTGCAGAAGTAGCAACCAAATAGTCTAGAGAGCTTATGTACTGTGCACAAAAGCATCAATGCACCGCTCTTCTGGGAAATCAGAAACATAGATTTGGGTCATGCATACCCTGAATTTGGATAAAAGAGCATCACTCAGATTTTATCATTATCAACTGGTATTATTCATTGAGACAGATATTTTTTCCTCTGTGTCTCTGTAAGACAGACAAACAAGAACACAGAATAGAGAATCAGAATCCTGGCTGACCTCACAATCAATACCTATCTGCAGTTGTCAGATCAATCTTTTGGAGATGAGAAATCATAAAAAGAAAATCTTAAAATTTAAATTCCATTTGCTCAGTGCTCTCCGGGTGTGGTTGTCATTTTGTTTCATCGGTCCAGAAATTTATCAAATCCTAATTTGGCAGCATAACTTCTGCCATCCATCCTGCATACCCTCCTCTGGGGAGACTGTGAAGTCTTCCAAACTAGGTCCCTGTGCACCTGTAGAATCGCAGAGCTAGAAAGTAGCTGTAAAACCCGCTGTATCGAAAACCTTTCATTTTGAAGATGTGAAAATTCAGGGAATTCCAAGGGTGAAGATGTCTATCAGATGCAAATGTCCAAGTGCTCCAAACTGAAATCAAAGCAGAGCGCGAGACAGATGTGGCCCTGGAGTTGGGACACTTCACCACATGCTGGCCTCTGAACGTTCTCAAAGCTCCCACCTGATTTCCTCCGCAAGTGCGGGAGAGAAACACAGATGTTGGTCAAGGCCAGGCTTCTGGGACAATGGAGCTTCTGACAAAGCTAGACAAATCTTTAAATCGCTTGCATTTTTATGGCAGATTTTGTAGAATAATGGTATTGCCTCCTCTTTTCCAAAAGGCTGACGTTGTGGTAATAGGGTTGGAGCGTCCTTCTTGCTGGGGGATGTAGCTTCTTCACTGTTTGAAGTCAAAACAGGAATGGGTGGACTTAGGGAGAAGGAATTGGGAGTCAAGGTTTGGCCTTTTCTTGCTCAGGTCAAATAAATTCCTAGAGCTCATACATAGTTCAGATGACCCCACTGGAGTCATACTCCGTATTGAGCACTGAGTTGGAAATTACTTATCTTAAAGTGATTTTGTCTGCTCTAGCCGTCTCTGAGCACACATTTCTGTAAGCCAGCCTGGTGGCTCTGACCATGCTAGGTAGTGGCAAGTCACCACCCACAAATCCCTTTCTTCCAAGATTCTCCCTGACCTTCACTGACCTTCCCATCCACTGGACACCCTAATCTCATCACTGTCCTCTCCTCCAGCCAGATGCTAGATGTCCACCGCCCCACCCTTTTTAAAGATTTTATTTATTTGAGAGAGAGAGAGAGAACGATTGAGGGGTGAGGGAGACAGAGAGAGAGAAGCAGACTCCCCCCTGAGTAGGGAGCCTGACCTGGGACTCAATCCCAGGACCCTGAGATCATGACCTGAGCCAAAGGCAGACACTTAACCAAGTGAGCCACCCAGATGTCCCTCCGCTGCCCCTTCATGGGTATTTTCATGTTCTCATCCTGACTTATCATTCGGAGGGTAACACATTGTGATAGTGTTATTTATAGTATGAAATGTATATTTGGTCTTTGTCCCAGTTTCTGGCACAGAGCTCCCCAAACCCTTGGAATTTCCTAAGTGTGGAGAGCAGTGAAGGTGTCTTCTGTTATGTTAATGTAGTGACTTTTGGAAAGCCCCTGAGGGTGGGGGCTGGTTGCCAGTGGAGTCAGTCCTGTGACAAGAGGGTGAGAACTTTCAGTCCCAGCCCCTGACCTCCAGGGAGGAGAGGGGCTGCGGATTGACTTAAATCACCAATGGCTAACACCCTATGTATCTCCATCTGGCATTAATTCATATCTTTTAATATCCTTTATAATAAATCAGTAATCTAGTGACTAAATGGGTTCCCTGAGTTCTGTTAGTCACTCTAGCAAATCAACACAACCCAAGGAGGGGGTGATGGGAACCTTCAAACTGTAGCCAGTTGTTCAAAAGCCCTGGAGGCAACCTGGCCTTGTGATTGGCATCTCAAGGGAGGGCAGTCTTAAAGAACTCAGCCCTGAACATGTGGAATCGTATGCAGTTTTCAGGTAGATAGTGTCAGAATTGAGTTGAATTGTAGTACACCCAGCTAGTGTCAGAGAATTGCTTGGTGGTATGGGGACCCCCCCCACCCCGCTCCAACACACACACACATACACACACACACACACACACACACACATTGGAAATTGGATCCAGAATTTTTCACACATGAAAACTAAACTCTGCCAGAGATCCACATTATTGATATGATGACAATGCCACGTCATTTTGCGTAGACCCTCATAGCTTTCTTGAGAATATGCCCCATATTGGACTAATAACGCTTCATGGCCCACCCCTGTAAGGAAATTGTAACACGAAGTTCTATGAAGAGGCTTAAAGAACAAAATACAAGAAATCCTCAAATGATAAATTCCATCTTGTACCTTTCCCCAAAATGAACAAGCAAGCAACCAAACAAAATCCTTAGAAACCAAAAATAAAGAAAGGCTTCCAGTCTTTTGAATGGCTCTTGCCCACTCACAGACACAGAGAGGCAGTGAGTCCCCCTGGCTTTGGCCTGGAATGTTCCTCTTATGTGCGGTCAGGCATGGAAGATGTGCACTCAGTGTGCTTTCTCGTGTACCCCAGAGCTTCGATCACAGATTATCTACCAGCTCTTGCATGAGAGCTCTTCTGCTCTCAGCTCTGTGCTCTGCTCAGTTCATTTCTTTGAAGGTGACCTTGATGGCTTCATCCTAATAGCTACGAGTCTTTTTACAAATGGAAAAAAATAATAACAAACTTCTATGTCCATTTACACGTGATTGCAATGCCTCCCCCTCATTTTCCTTCCTTATACTTTCCTCATTTTTGAAAACACCCTGCAAGAGATTCAGGAACACACATCTTAAACTCAGGAAAACCAAACCAATGTTTTGGGAACTTTGCCTACTCTGACAGTATGGACGAGACAAAGAAGCAGCAGAGAAACAGCAGGTACTCAGCTGTCCAGAAGGTAGGTTTGGGAACTGCATATTTTTAAGCTCAGATGACAGAAAGGAAATAATCTTGGAAGAGAAAGAAGTAAAAGACTCACATGTCTTGCATCACCTTTTCAATTGCTGAAACCCCAGTTACTCTAAACGTGGCCAAAAACGTATGTTTAATCTGCCAGACCACACTTGTATTTGTTTCTCGTGGGAAATACTGAAGGAAGAGACGGAGAGGAGTCTTTATCTCCTCTGACTCCTTTCCCTGCTATGAACGCAAACCCAGGGGTTATGCTATAGAATACACAAGACTGAGCCCCTTTTGGATCTCTTTCAACAAAAGAAAGAAATAGAGCGCACACAATCCTCAAATAGACAAATAAATATATGTCTATGCTTGGAAATCTTGGACTCTTTCTTCACTTTCAAAGACATCATTCCATTCTTTCCTGGCTTCCATCTTCCTTATTTTTGCAAAGGTCACCCATAGGCATAACTGCTGTTCTAATAAAGATAATGTGGTTTTTCCTCCAGCTGGTTTAATGATTTTTCTCATTATCTTTAATTCAATCAGTTTGCAAAGTGCCTTGATAGGGTTTTTCTTGGTCTTTTCTTTTCTTTTCTTTTCTTTTCTTTTCTTTCTTCTCTTTCTTTTTTTTTAAAGATTGATTTATGTATTTTAGTGGGGGGAGAAACAGAGGAGGAGAGAGAGAGCATCTGAAGCAGACTCCCCACTGAGCACGGAGCCTGACATGACCCTGAGGTCATGACCTGAACCAAAACCAAGAGTTGGACGCTCAACCAGCAGAGCCACCCAGGTGGCTCTTTGTGTTCCTGGGCACGGAGTTTACTAAGCCTGTTGAACTTGTGCGTTGATATTGTTCATCACTTTTGAACATCCCCGGACGTTATTTCCACAAAGTCTACTTCTAACCTATGTTCCACATAAACATGAGAACTGAGTCCCGCATCTCTCTTAAGTTCTGCTATGCTCTTCCTTTTGTTTGTTTTTTCCTTTCTGTGCTTCAGTTTGGATAGTTTCAATTGATCTTTCTTTGACTCTTCATCCAATGAGTTTTTTATTTTTGGTTTTATGGTTTTGGGGTCCTGAATATCTATTTGAATTTTCTTTTAAAATATTATTTTTCTGTTATTGTCTCATTTTTAATAGTTATTTTATTTATTTATTTTTTAAAGATTTTATTTATTATTTATGTGAGAGAGAGAGCACACAAGCAAGGGGGTGGGAGGAGGAGATGCAGGGGGAGAGGGAGAAGCAGGCTCCCCGCTGAGCAGGGAGCCCATGCAGGGCTCGATCCAGGGACCCCTGAGATCATGATCTGAGCCAAAGGCAGATGCTTATCTGACTGAGCCACCCAGGCACGCCAATAGTTGTTTTAAAGTCCTTTTGTGCCATTAAGTGGGCGGTAAATGGGTCTGCCTTTGTGTCTTTTTCTTTTTTTCCTTGGTTATCAGTTACATTTTTCTGCTTCCATATGTATATATATGTAAGTTTTCTTGTATATACAAGAAACATATGAGGCGAAGTCAACGTTATTTGCCTACAGTCACATTTGCCCTCTTTCCAGATAGACTAGGGGCTGGTCAGAAACCGAGCTGGGTCAGCATTGAATCTCAGTTTTTGGTAGCTTCAAGTGTGTTCCTCTTTTAACCCAGTTCCTCCTTTAAGTGCCATCACTCTGAGTTTTTGTTTGAGAGCTCTGTCTGCCTCTGTCATAAGTCCTGATAACTGCAGTTCAGAGCTTTTGAATTTATCTTCTTATTCCTCTGCCCCATGCAGGTTCAAGTTCTGACAAAGTTCTCGAGTGCAGGCTCTGCATGAGCTTACTGTAGGACATCCTGGCAGGACGTTCTTCTCCTAGGTCATCTGCGATCTCCCTCTGCATTCCCAGCCCAGCCCCAGCTTGCTGGCAGCTGCAAATTTTATGGGGTGTTTCGGCTCCATTTGCTGCAGCAAATGTGCCCTCAGGCACCCCACTGGCTGACCTTTCCCGTGTAGGGTCCCCACCTCTGTAAGCCCGCAGTCAGAGTCAGCAAGTGCCCCTAAGAAAGAAAAGAACAGGAGGTCTTAGCTCACCTTGGAGGGTCTCCTCCTACTCTGGAATTTTATTTTATTTTAAGATTGTATTTATTTATTTGACAGAAAGAGAGAAAGAGAACACAAGCAGGGGGAGCAGGAGAGGGAGAAGCAGGCTCCTTGCTGAGCAGGGAGCCCAATGCGGGGCTTGATCCCAGAACCCTGGGATCATGACCTGAGCCTAAGGCAGATGCTTAACAGACTGAGCCACCCAGGAACCCCATGGGATTGTAGTTCATGTAGGTCTGTTTACACAAATATGCAATAATTGTAAACATGCACATATAATAATTTATCTATCTTCCTGTATGTTTCTCTCTGATTGTTGCAATGTGAGTGACCGCCAGCCACAGGTGTCTATCTACTCAGAAATGGAGGTGCGAATACCTGGATTTGAATCCCAACTCATGCACTTGCCAGCACTGAGTGCAGTTCTGGACAAAGCACTTCTCTCTGAGTGTCAGTCTTTTCATATAGAAAGTAGGGTTGGTATTGTATTAAACACATGACCTCCATCTAGAAGGTTCGCTATAATGTTTTATATTTCCAACCTACAAGTTTTCATCTTTCTCCCACAAGATTTTTGACCTTTTATTATTAATTCAACAATGACATGTTTTTAGGTTTGTTTTCTTTTGTAACAAATTCTATTTGTGTCACCTGCTACATAGTGGTGAAAGATTGTGAGCTTCTGGGCATGATATTCACAATGCGTAAAATATGAAACTGCACCGAGGAGCAATGCTCTGGAGCACGGGCATCAAACCCACAGAGACTTGACTCATGCAAATGGAACAGCAGCTTGTAGATCATCCAAGGGGAAGTCAAGGTCAAAACAAACCAAAGAAATCATCACGTGTCATTCCCAAACAACACAACCCCGTGCCACTGTGTAGACTGAGTATATAGCACATGGTAAGGGGGAGGGGACTACATTTGAAGGGCAGAGAAAGGAGGAGGACAGAAGAAGAGAGGCAAATGGTGGGGCGGGGGTAACAACCAAATGAGCAGGAGAAAAGATGCAGAGTGTGAAAGATACGCAGGGACGCAAGGACATCCACGGGAAGAGACACAGAGACTAGCTGTGAGGGAGGGAAACTGACAAGAAATGGACAGAGAAAGGACAGTGAGCGAAAGGGGAGGCACACAGCAGAACAGTTAGCAAGATGTAAGGAGAACAGGAGAGCTGCGCTGGGAAAGAGGACTGGGAGACAGCAGGGCTCACCAAACATAAAGAGCTTTAGCACGAGAAAAAGGACAGGAAACACGAGGACATGGTCTGGGAGAGGTCAGGTCGCCAGGAAGAGACAGAATAGAAGCCAAATGCAGATGCAGAGAGAATGGAGATAAAGGCAGAAAAGGGTAGATGAGAGAAAGAGTGGGAAACAGGAAATTATGATGAAACATGATATTTAATTCAATTAAACAACTGCAGGGAGCTAGACACCTTGCAAAGCTCACTTAATTCACAAAAAAAGCGTGCACTGCATCTGCTGTTTTCTCTCCATTTTATAAAGGTTGAAACTATTGCCCAAGGCCACGGAGTTGGTGGTTGAGCTGAAAATCCATTCCAGGTCTGTACGTCTCTAAAGATCATGTCTTTTCCACTCTGTCAAGCACAGTGATAGGAGTATGCCGAGTGAAAAGGGGATCGTTGTTAAAAGGGATGAAGGATGGAGACAGAGGGACCTCTGATAGAGGGCTGTGGACCCAAGGCTCTCTTTGTTAAGACTGCAAGTTGTCTTGCTCTAAAACAAATTAAATTTGCCAAGTTGATTTACCCAGCGTGGGAATGTCTCCAAAGCAAATCACGGTCTCCTGGTGTTACATCACCCTGATTTAGAGAGGTGGACACCTAACTTACTCAAGCAAGTTTGAGATATAGTCTCTGTTCTCCAGCAGTAACTTGATGTCAGATTGAATCAGCAGCCTTTTCAGAAGGCTGCCCTGGCTTCCTGGGCTGCCTCCTAGAGAAAGCCACATTGTTGGCCCCAGGGACATGCATCCATCAAGAAAAAACAAGGGACACATTACAAGACAGGATTGGAGCAAGTGCAGGTTAAGTGCAGGTCACACACATGTACAGAGGAAATCAGAGCCAACTTGTGACCCAAGGGGTTCCGGAGAAGTGCTGCATGCAGAAGGGCCGTGTTGGAAAGGGATTCCAGAGCAACCAGAGGTGCAAACAACCCCGACCTTCCTGTTCCCTAATTCTGGTCATCTCTGTCATTCTGCAGTTATCACCTAGTAACAGTCTTGTCCCCAGCCCGATCCTCTTCTGTTTCACCACATATGTGTCTCCTTGATGCACCCGTTTACTGGCCACCTGGCCATCCCATTCTATGGCTCATGGGACATTCGCTGCCCACTTGCTAGCTTGACGGTGAACACTTTTCACAATTAGCCTTGAAGAAAAAAACATCTACCCTTATCTCCTGTATCTTCCTTTGATGCATTTTAAACTCGAATTATGTTTTCATTTTCACCTGTCCATGAACATGTCCTAGGATAGTTAACTTCAAGGATGAGAGGGGTTTGCTGCAGCATGGGGTTGTCTGGCACTGGGCTTTAAAAATGATCTTGAGGGAGGGTACAAGGCACTACAGACTGGCCATGTAAGGGCTCGGGATAGTAAGCTGTTCTCTGCTGATATGAAGTCACTGACTCTCTAGGAGCAAGAAAGCCCAAGCATCTCCAGGCTTCCTCTGCGGATGCACAGGTCCCCTGGTCAGACCGTCACCTGCATGCAGACGTGCCACATGGCTCCTGGCCTCAGGGCCTGAACTGCAATGTGAAAGGAACACAAAGCACATTCCCAGGTCTTGACAGTTGATAACCAGGTGTCATTTTCTTGCAAACGCATGCAGTTACGAAGTAGAATACCAGACCACCTTCTAGACTTGCCTCTGCGGCACACTGTCTTATGCATCCTTGGGAAAGTCACTTCCATTCTCGAGGACTCAAACATCAAATTTGGGAAAAATAAAAAGCTAAGCTAGAGTGATTCATCAAAATTTCTTTCACACCCAACAGTGATCCTGAGATGATTTCTCTAGTACAGAATATAGCCCCACGAAATTGTGATTCGTTTCGTCCCTGACTTGCTGGGATGCTATTGGATATGTCAGTGACGTCCTTTCTCTAGGACTCAGTTGTCTCAACTGGACTAAATCAGGTGCAAACTGGTAGTCCAGGACCCCAAATCCTCTTGAATATGTCTGCGTTTTATCTAGTCCTGTCACTGTGTGTGTGTGTGTGTGTTGGCATTCAAATATGAACTATTGTTAAAGTAAGGTATTTATAAATAGTTATAAAAGTTATTTGTAATAGGGGCACCTGGGTGGCTCAGGTGGAGAAGCGTCTGCCTTCGGCTCAGGTCATGATCTCAGGGTCCTGGGATCGAGTCCCACGTCGGGCTCCCTGCTCAGTGGGGAGTCTGCTTCTCCCTCTCCCTTTGTCTGCTGTTCCCCCTGCTTGTGCTCTCTCTCTGTCAAATAAATAAATAAAATTTTAAAAAAAGTTATTTGTAATCAAGGGTATCCTGACAGGTCGGAGGACCTGGCAGCATGGAGCCTTCCTTCCTGGAGCATTGGATCCTGGCTGTGAGCGGCTGCTTTCCTTTGACCTGGTTTGTGTTTTCCCGACTGTCACCTCGCTTGTGATGCATCATTACTCACTTATTTCATCTGCCTACCCCTGAAGCATCTGAATTTCTGGCTGCTGAGGTAATTTCTAGGATCTTTCAACTTTAAAATTGTGTGACTCCAGGCATCAGACGTGACTTCTGCTCTCAGGAATGTATTTTCAATCAATCAAAAAAATGATTGGGAATATAAAGGATCTAAGGATCACGGGTGGTGTCTTCATGATTCTCTGCCGAATTACTTCCCTCTCCTCTCCTGTGTATTTTTTCATGAAGGACGCCTGCACTGACTCCCCTCGGCGTGAATTCTATTATTCATGTATCTATGACAGATACGCAAAACTACAAAATCCTTACAAGGGATTTCTTTATCACAGCCAAAGTTAAGAGATCTGCTAATTGTTAATGCTAATAAAAGTAGCTGCTAGTACTTGGCTTTTAAAATAGAATTACGTGACAGGAACGCTCTGGTTCATTTTCCTCACACAGCCCATGTAATCACCATGTAACAAAATTAGCGATGGATGAGGCTTCAGTGAAAAGTCAGACTTAGCCATTTAGGAGACGGGAAGTATCTGAGATTATAAAAAAAAAAAAAAAATCATTGCAACCTTTTTCGTGGATCCAGGGAGAAATTAAAGCACAACCAGAGGGATGTTTTTAAAGCATCAATCAGATCAGGTAACTTTGCCGTGAGGCAAAGGTTCACACCCGTGGCAATGTCACCACGCCCCAAATGACCTTCGCGACCTCACATTATGCCCCTTGTCTCAAGTTCTCGGTGGCTTCTTCATCTCCCATTGCCCCAGGCTCCTGGGTTCGTTTTGCGTTACTTTCCTTAAAGCTTCCTAGAGAGCAGGATTTTCACATTCTAGTCCCTCTGCCTGACACCATCCTCTTCCAGGTACAGATGCGCTGGCTACTTCTTCACCTCCATCAGCATGTGGGGCTTGGCCTTCTTGTTCTGCTGTACCCCTTTGCCTCCACCATTTTCTGTCTCTCCGTGCCCTGTGTGACTTCAAGCTCCTCCTACTGTCCTCACTCATCCCCTGCTTGATCCTGCCCCCTACCGATTCCAACCACACCTCACCCCAGCTCTCACTCCCCCACCTGAATCACAGCGACCTCTAACACTTGTCTCCCTGCACCATTTGAGGAAAAATGTCCGTTTGGGGCCCCGGGAAGTGTTCACAAGTCAAGTTTTGTCTGGGGTCTTATTTTCTAGGGTAAAGTGAATTAGTATGGTTGACAGCAGTAGGGTAGTTAAATGTTCCGTGTGGCGATCTGGCAGTGTTCAGCGTCAGATGGATAGAAGCTTTGTTTTGAATAGTGAATAATTTATTGGTAAGTGCGTGATTTTGGTGGCACTGATAAATTCATAGGAATAGGAGACAGTGTCAGGTCAAACAAATAGATATCACAAAATCGGTGGCTATTAGGTCTGTCACGTGGAAACCAAAGTTGCTCAGAAGCCAAACCTTAAGGAGACAGAGCCTCTCATTAGTCCATATGGAATAGTTCCATAATACTTAGAATCTGTAGAACCTTAGAGATCGTCACCTTCTAACCAAACATGACTCGTTGGCACATAATCATGGCTTGTAAAGAAATCTGACCGACTGCTGGTGAGGATTTTGTCACCTTCTAAACCAAGTATTTTTTTTTAAGATTGTATTTATTTATTTGAGAGAGAGAGAGCACAAGCAGGCAGAGTGCTAGACAGAAGGAGAGGGAGGGGAAGCAGGCTCTCCACTGAGTAGAGAGCCCGATACGGAGCTCGATCCTAGAACCCTTTGATCATGACCTAACCCCAAGGCAGACACCCAACCAACTGAGCCACCCAGGTGCCCCTAAACCAAAGTTTCTTATAAATATGTGATTTGGATCGCTAGAGCTTTTTGCAATCACAGTGTCACGTCTTTGGACGCCGTGAAAGTGTTGATTAAGATTTTCTACAAAGAAAACGTCTCAATTTTGTATGGAAGTCTCCACCGATGGTCCCCTACATGACAGTACTACCAGGGTATTCAGAAGCATAATTATATTCACAGCCATACAGAAAAGTATGGCCAAGTTGGAAGTTTTTTTCCCAGAACACCATGAAGCAAGGTTCTCTGTAGATATTGTCACCACAGGCCATAGATCTATTCTACAATACTTTCAATTTTGAGGGTGGTTGTGAGACTTCCAGAACACAAACAAACGAAACAAAAACATCTGAAGCATGTCTCAAAGCCTATGTGGGTGATCTACAATTTCAGGACGCCTCTGGCTCCAAAGAACCCCAGAAGACCCTAAGGACCTAAGCTTTTTAACCTAATGAATATTTCTTATATTTGTCCCTGCAATAATCTGTGTGGTTTGCTTTTGTCCACTGGAGAGCTACTCTATTATACTCTCACTATATTGGATTCTGGAGAGTCTGTCATTGAGAAAACCCCATCTCACTCCTGTCCACTGACCCAGGACAGGCAGAGGGAGACGGGAGGACGTGGAGCTAGAGGAGGAAGCTGAGAAAATGCTCCTTCGTTCTGGAACCAGGAGACACATTATCTCTCTACCCCCTCTACCCAAGGCATGGAGCGTTGAGGCCAATGAATTACTGTCTTTGCGTTCATGAATTTGAGTTGGAATTATGTCACTTGTTACCAAATAGCTCTGAATAATTCAGTAAGACGAGATTATTTTCCCTCACAGTTAGGATAATAACAATACCTACCTCTAGGATTACTGTTAGGGTGAAAATTTAAAACAAATCTCATGAAAATGATGGCAGATTATAAAATCCTAGATAGTCATTGCATGGAATTTTTGTTGTGGTTAATTATGGCTTGGGACTGGCGGCCTTAGCAGATGGGTAGATTCCATGTTGATTTAAATAAGTAGGGCATCTGGTTAAAGTTTCTCTGTATTATTTTTAAAAAGATTTTATTTATTTATCTGAGAGAGATAAAGAGAGAACAAGTGGAGAGAGGGGGAGAGGGAGAAGCAGGCTCCCCACTGAGCAAGGAGCCTGACACGGAACTCGATCCCAGGACCCGGGGATCATGACCTGAGCCCTGAGCCCAAGGCAGATGCTTAACCAACTGAGCCACTCAGGCGTCCAGCATTTCTTGGTATTATTTACCAAATAAAGGGACTGTGGAAAGGGAGAAAAGCTGCCCAACCATCTCCTTTGTCCTTTCCCCTGGAATCCTCATGCTCAAGACCCAAGTCGTATGCCATCTGGCTTCTGAAATCAGGAGGAAAAAAAAAAAAAAGCTGGTCTGTTCAGGATGGCATATCTCTAAAATCATGATTTTTAGCACTGGTTGAGTATCATATTATCTTTGGAACTAATAAAAATGAATGCTATTCCTAAAGACACCCTCTTTTAGTAGGTCTTGGGTGAGTGGCCCTCATAGGGATTTTCAGTCTGTGTAAGTTTCTGATTTATTCAGCAAGTATTTATGAGCAGTTTACTACACGTCTGACACTTAGTAATGACGAGCGAGACAAAATTCTGCCCCTACAGAGCATAGAATGCCCTGGGTATCTGGGTAGAGCAGAGAACTATTGTAAACATTTCCACTCGAAAATTTTGCTCCATGATTCACTGGTTAATTGGAACTGTGTCACTTTAAATCCAATCCAAGGCTCAGACCCCTGGGTCATATTCAGCTTAGTTAGCGGAATGTCTTAGCTCGATGTCTTTATTTAGTCCTATTATATTTGTTATGCATGAGGTCCTTTAGGAAACTGAAAATTCTGTCATTAACAATTTGAGATAATGGACATTCTAGATTATTGTACTAATGGTCAGTAAAATATACCCCAGGTTAAACAAAGGGCTCTCATGGGCATTATTTACAGTGAGACTGAAGGCTTAGATGTTTTAACAGTTTATGCTTTTCACAAAGAGATTTGATAGTGTGTTTGCACGCTGTAACATGAGAGCCCAGCAAATCAATATCTGTGATTGAAGAGCTGATATCCTTTCTCTGAGAGGCCACATTGGGTTGACATTTCACCTTTGAGGGCAACTCACTAAAAGCAGTGAGTTGGGAGGGGACACACAACAGGTCAACAAGATGAAACAAATCAACCCTAGAAACCATAAAGTGGAAGATACAAAGGTCATAATCTTCCTGTAGAAAAAACTAATACCATTCTTATTTGTTTACTTTTGCAAAGAAGACAAAGCCTTTGTCTTACCCACTCTTTTTCTTTTCTTGAACTCTCAACGAACGCTCACCTTTGTGCCTGTGAGAGGTGATGGGAAATGGGGGCTGATCCGAGGAGTCAGGACGTCAAAGTGTTAGTCCTGATGCTCGACTTACTCAACGTGCCCCTGAAATATTCATGTTGCCAGTTTTCTCTCTGCTGAGAAAGAGGGTTTACGAGATGAGCTCCAGCTCTAACCTTCTGATTCCATCTGCTTTGTTTGCAAATTCATCATCGTCTAATCCATCAATTATTAACATAAAATCTTTTGAATCAATGTTGCTATAAATAAAAACCTCCCAATTCTTTTATCTAAGCCACAGGTGAAATTGGGCAATATTCCTACCCACACTCCTCAGGATAGTTGTTTCTGGCAATGCATGAATTATTAACATGGCAGCAATGTTTACATTTAAGAGGTTCCGGCTCCACCTTTGATGCTGTGAAACTGACATCTGGAGTTCTCGTTTCAAGTGTATTCAATAAGGGTGTTCATTTTATTTACTTTGTGTGTGTGGGTTTAATGGGTATATACAAACCCAATCATCCCTAGTAACTTTTTTCTTTTCCCATTTTCCCTCTTCAAGTTCTGCAGAAGAGTCTTGTAGATGTTAGAAATGACGTCTCACTGGAAGAATGGTTAGGGAAGATTATACTTAGACAATGTTGCTTCATTGTATCAATCAATTATTTCAGACCAGCAGCCAGAAAATGCCTTGTGCTTTTGGAATATTGGTTATCTCTTTTACCCTGTTTGCTGGGTGATTTCAGAATAAAATCTTCTCTAAGTGTAAAGTATTTTACTGGTTTGAACATGATTTAAGCTTTTTCTCTCCTCTTTAAAACGTGGCTTCTTTTAACTGCCATCAGCAAAGAGGCAATAAACAGATCATTAGCACTGATGATGTCATAATGGGTAATGGAAAACCATTAATTTTCATAATATCATCATTAATTATAGCTAACATTGAAATGCAGTGGGGCTGACTTTGTCTTATTAAATGAAGCAAATGCTTTGAAATATTAATTAGTAAAATCAATCTCAATAAATTGGTGATAGCAAAATTTATTGTTTAAAAACGTTTAAGCACACAAAGTAAAGAAAGTTTTGTAGTTTAAGAAGACACCATTAGTATAATTTAGTGCTTCCATTTTACATCACATTATGCCTTGGAAAATCACCAGAAAATTCCAGGAATGTCTGTTAATTTTTCTCAATCTCGGTTTTCATCATCATACTGAGAATATGGCCTATCTCCTACGTTAGTGTGTGGATTCAGTGAGATCATTAATGGGAAAGCATTTTTAAATAATCAAACGCCTTATACCTGTGAGGGATCACTTCTTACTCCAAAAGGCAAGATGGGCTTGGCTGGAGGAAGGTACACCCTTCACTGTGCATTTCCAAAATAGTAACCATAGTTTCACCAAAGATCACAAATAGTCAAGTTATTAAGTAATCCTGTGTGCCTGCCACGTTGTCAAAGCCTTCAGGTGGATTATTTCATGTAATCTTCATAACAAACATTTGAGGAAGATATTTTAATGCTCATCTCACCAAAAACAAAACAAAGAAGATTCATGAGGCCAAGTTCCTTGCTCAAGGTCACAGAGGTGACGAGTGATGGCACCAGACCTCGTTTATCACAGAGCCCACATCCTTAAATACAGGCTAGTCTGTCTAAGAGAATATCTAGGCAGCTCCCCCGGATCAGTCTACATCATCAAGCCTCTGGTGGACCAGTTGGTTTTCTGTAATTTATTTTATTTAGGTCAGCATGTGAGGGAGGAACCCGTGAAGAGACTGAGGTTGGAGAAGGAATCCTAGGAGAAGGTACTTGAGCTGGCCTGACACGTGAATGGGACTTGGTGAGAAGACTATATTTGTATGGCCTCCAACTGAGTGAATGCCAATTTTGCTATCATCTCTATGTCAGTACCCAAAGTTCGGGGAGATGCAGTTTGCTTTTAAGATGTATGGCATTTTATCTGATCCTAAGTAGTAAATTTTAATCCTTATTTTTTGAAGAAATTGAATTTGAAAAACCAACAAATAAAACTTCATGGTCTGTGCTCCTGTGCTCTCATAATACTGTGTACATACGCCAGTTATGACTCTTGCTAACTTATATGTCACTTCATTTGTTTTCATTTTCCTCTTGACTCAGCAATTCTCAGAAACCGTGAACACCGCTCATTTTAGGAGTGAGCATATCATAGGGATTAAGACTCTGTCTCCACCCCCAAAACAAGGTAGTGGTGTGATTATAGGCAAATTATCTTTTAAAACATAATTTTCCTCATATTAAAATGGGGCTAATAATAATGTGAAATTATAGTTTTCTTGGGATGATTAAATGAGACGGCATATAGTACACGGCTTGTGGAAGGAACTCAAAATATGGAGTCTGTTATAGTCACCAACCAACAACTAGCCTGAAATAGGAAACCATCAATTTTGAATTAATTGATGAATTGATAACAGGTTGGAAATATCCAGAGCTGTCCATAAATAAAACCACTTCCTGTGAAATAGTAAACTTCCTATCATTATTAAGGAAGACATGAGATGCACACCTGGTGAGTGTGTAACAAGATGATAGCTTATGAAAGTATAGATTCAATCCTGCCCAAGCCTTCATGTCTGTGAGTCTGAGCTGCAAATTAAATTCAGTATCATCTAAGATTCTTTTAGAGATGTGTTTCCATTTGTCTCTGAAATAATGAAACAGTATAATATTGATGTAATTTACACTTGAGGATCACATTAGCAAGAGCTTTATTTATAAACCATGGCCTTTGCATGTAGAAATTTATGTTTTCATGTCCACTGCTAAAAGGATTGTGTTAGGAGCTATTTCTCAATCTCTCACTTTGCCAAGAAGATGGTGGCAAAATGAATATTGTCTGCTTAATTATTGATGCTGCATTGATTTGTTTCCTCATAGTCCAAGCAACAGCAACAACAAAAAATCCATTCAGAAATATAAGCAATAAAGTCACGGATAAAACTTACAGTAACTTGAGAAAAAATATATTTAGCTGGATCTGGCTAATCTTTCAAATTTAATTTCCGTTCATTTAAAATGGAGGCTATAAGGAATGGAGGGCCATTTTAGCAAAGCGAAATAAAAATTGATTTATATCAATATTTAGGACTTACTATGTGTTGAGCATAGACTAGACATTTTTATACACCCTATCACCATCCATCCAATGTGTCCCTCGAGGCTGGCCGGATTATGACTATTTTACAGATGGACAATGACAGAGAATGAATTTTTTAAGTTTTCTATCTTTTTTTGGAGAAAGTGACAAAGTAGAGGTTGATCAGACCCCAGTGTACTTTCTCTTTCCATTGCTACTTGGAGTTTAAATCATGATCTTTTCCATATATTATTCCCTCAATATTCCCCCTGTTTTCTCTGCTAAGTGTCTGTTGTGATAAGATTGGTGTGGGCCAAAATAGCTAAATCGTGGAAGGAGCCGAGATGCCCTTCAACAGATGACTGGATTAAGAAGTTGTGGTCCATATATACAATGGAATATTACTCAGTCATCAGAAAGAACGATTTCTCAACATTTGCTGCAACATGGACGGCACTGGAGGAGATAATGCTAAGCGAAATAAGTCAAGCAGAGAAGGACAATTATCATATGGTTTCACTCATTTATGGAACATAAGAAGTAGGAAGATCGGTAGGGGAAGAAAGGGAAGAAGAAAGGGGGAGTAAACAGAAGGGGGAATGAACCATGAGAGACTATGGACTCTGGGAAACAAACTGAGGGCTTCAGAGGGGAGGGGTTGGGGGAATGGGGTAGGCCAGTGATGGGTATTAAGGAGGGCACATATTGCATGGTGCACTGGGTGTTATATGCAAGTAATGAATCATGGAACTTTACATTAAAAACTAGGGATGTACTGTATGGTGACTAACATAATATAATAAAAAAATATTATTAAAAAAAAATTGGTGTGGGCCAAGGTCCCAGGACCCCATATGATGTCAATGGGCTTGATACAAGAGCAAGTAGAAATAACACACATTTTTTAAGCTGTTCACATAATAACACATAAGTCATAGGGGAAATCAGCTGAAAAGTCAGAAAGAGGGTCAGAATGCTAAAAATGGAACCACGGTGTTCAAGTTCTTCAATCTGTGGTACAGCCTGCTAGCCCTCTACCAAAATCCATCCTTCCTCTCTTCATTGTAGCATCATGGCAAGTCCTAGCGAAACGTCATCCATGCCCTGCCTTGCAGTCTTGGGTGGCCAGGTTCCTATCATCTTCGCTGGAGTATGAGCAGGAATTCCATGTGCTGGTTTGGGACTGAGGCTTTTAAGTGTGACGGTGCGTATCCTCCAGCGTCTCCTTCCACTGGCTGGACGCAACGAGCAAGGTTCGAGGGGAGGTTAGCGACATGCGATGGATGCAAATTAAATTCCTGAAAGGCTCTTGCTAACGTACCCGATCTAGGCTATATGACAGAGGGTAAAGTTAACTGGGCTGCCTGTTTTCTTCTTTCTTTTTCTTCTTCTGTGTTCTGATCCTTTGGGGACCATTGTGACCCTTCTTTTTACTTTCTGGGCTGGACTTCGTCCATGATTTTCCATTTATGTAAATGCTGTGCATCACATGATATTGAATAGCATTCTGTAATTTCAAGTGATATGCACTGGTTCCTAATTTAAGTGATATCACTGTTATTAGGGGAATGCTGGGCCTCAAAGATATCCACGTCCTAATCCCAGGGATTTATACGTCATGTTGCATGAGAGGGGAAAATTAAGGTTACAGATGGAGTTAATTGTTAATCAGCTGACCTTGAGTGGGGGGAAGGGGGTTATCCTGGGTTACCTGTGTGGGTCCAATGTAATCCCCACCGTCCTTATGAAGGAGAGAAGTCAGGACAGCCAGAGTCAGGGTCACAGAGAGATTTGAAGAAGCTACACTTCCAGCTTTGAAGATGGAGAGAAGGGCCACGTGCCAGGGAATAAAGGAAGCTTCCAGAAACCGGGAAAGATACAGAGAAAAGAATTCTTTCCTACAGGCTTCAGTAGGAACATAACTGTGTGGACATCTTGATGTTAGCCCAGCGAGATCCCTCTCAGATTCTGATCAGCAGAACTGTAAGATAATACATTTGTGTTGCTTGAAGGCCCTGATTTTGTAATCATCTGTTACATCAATAAGAAACTATACATGCTGCAGCTGAATTAGAAGTTACTCGGTCCGTATCCAAGATACCCCCTTCTGTCTTTGACAGCACCTAGAATATTACATGGCCCACATTTACCCTTCGCTCTAAAGTCGATGGAAAGGTGTAATGCCCAGCCTTCAGAAGCAGTCTTAGAAAATCAAGGTGTGTTTTCTTCAGCAAACTTGAACCAACTACAAAAGGACAGCTGGTGCCACAATGATGTAGAAACTCGGAGTTGTCACATCTTCTCCGGGGAGCACGCATGCGTGTGCAACCCAAATTCAACAGGAGCCCCTGAAGTGAACCTTGTCATAAGCAATCAACATCTATCCAAGGATTCTGGCCCAATGTACTGATAAACACCAGTGGACAGGTCTGGGACAATTTAGGAGAGACATGTGTGTTGAGAATAGAGAAAATCAGCTCTAGGGCTCATCATGGTCATTTTTATTAATACATCCACCGAGGGCACAAATGATGCCAAACAAGGAAGGGATGCGAATATGAATCAGGGTAAATGCAGCACAGAGGGGGATGGAGTGAGACACAGGTCTGTGGAAGCGAACGTCGCTCTTTCACAGATGCCATTAAAAGGGACGCATTCCCGCGCGCTCCACTTTTTAGTTCTTGTGTTCTTTTCTCCCTGAAAATACTGCAGAAGTGGCTTACATTTTATTATTGTTATTAATATTACATAGAACAGTTATTGCAGTACTAATAAAAAAGAATATTTCGTGCTTATAATCTCTCTTTCTAGGAGAAGAATAAGCCTCTCTTGAAAGTCCAGAGTAAAGCATTTGCATCTTCATTTTATGAGTATAATTAGCACATTTGTCGGTGCTGTCATCAATGATAATCAACATCATAATAGCCCCTTATGTTTGTATAGCCATATACAATTTACCAAGCATTTCCCCAGCCTTTATCATGTTATATCCACCTTCTCGCTGGATTTTATTAATGATTCTTAGGGGAAGGCAGGACAGGGAGGGATGCCTCCACATTTTTTTTTAAAAGAGGGAAACAAAGGTTCAAAGAGAGGCACAGCTAGTCTTGGATTAGGTCCCTAGACCCCTAGTCTACTAAATTTTGAGTTAGACGAAGCCATGTCAAGGTCATTTCCCTCAAAAACTTTCATTCTTGATGCTGTTCTAGGTTTTGTTTTGTGCAATTTCACATCGACACTGCTATCCTTTCCTACTATTTCATGATAAGGTAAGACTATTCCGTGACTTGAAAGACAGCCCAGATGTCAGCCAAACGTGGTCTTCATTTACTTAAACCAAAATGTGTGAAATTCCTTTGTGTGACTCCCTCCTATGAAAACTATCTGCACACTAAGGGAGAGTTTCTCGGGACACGCTTAGTAAATCTTACAGTGTCATTTAAATAATTGGAAATTTGAGATCCCTGCCAGGTCCTTGGAGTCATTATCTTATATTGTGTAGACTGTGTTGTAAGCAGAAATTATTAGGAAGAGCAAGGAATCAGACAGGCGTGATTAGAATCCTAGGTTTACCTGTACCCAGCAAATGGAATGTATATGATTCCCTTGAGTAGTACTGATAAACAGGAGTTAGTGGGACCACTTTAATATCTGGCTGTGAAGAGTTAAATTCGGTAAGTCAGTTATGCTATGCAAGGCAGAGTAAAGTTTAATTAAATATGCCTATTATAGGATTATTGTTATTATATTGTTGTCCCTTAAATAACAATCCAATTATCTCAAACGATGTTGTGTGGTCAAGTGTGCCAAGACAAATGGACATTGGTCTAGTCTATTCTGTAGCTTTCCTCATCCTCTGATTCTGTCTCTGTATTGTCTTGAAAATGTTTGAAGCTGTTTTGCCATTTTGAGAGCACTGTCACCCATGTTAGACAGCCATCACTGTCTGGATTTCTCTCTTAGGTCAACTTTCATGATCACTTTGTTTCTATGCTGTGTGTTTACATCTTAGGACAGAATACAGCAGGTACCTCACATGAGAGAGGTGCCCTCGGGTTAATATATATGTTCTTTTGGGTTTTTTGGAGGCTTCATTATATAGGCATGATTAATTAACTGATTGGCCATTGGTGACTGAATCAACCTCCAGTCTCTCTCCTTTCCCCCGAAATCAGGGGGTAGGATTGAAAGTTCCAACCTTCTAATCACAGCGCTGTTTCCCTTGACCACCAGACCCCATCCTTAGGTATTTTCCAAAAGCCACCTCATTAACATAGCAAAAGACACCTGTCTGCTCTCATCACAAGAAATTCCAAGGGATTTTAGGAGCTCTATGCCAGGAAAGGGGCGAAAACCAAATATATATTTCTTACAAAAGAGACTATCACAGTTATCAATAATAAACCATATATGATTAATATATCAATAAAGGAAGAAGGCAAATGGAACTTTGGCCAATATTTACCACTTACATGGTGTGATTGTAATGCTTTAGGGTGTCACCCAAGCCTCTCTTTTTCTTAATATATCTTTCTCACTTTCCCTACCATTCTGGTTCTCAGTTCTATCCAAACCCAACAAGTACAAGTACATAATGAGGTGTCAGACACTGAGCAGAGAGGAAATAAAAGTAAACAGGACAAAAATCACAACTCCCCATCCAGAAGGAGGATTAGGGCAGGTATGGGAAAAAAAGTGAGTGTGATCCTTGATAGAACTAGGTACAAGTTTCAGATACTTTACCAAGATGAGTTCACCTAATGTCTGTTTTATCAAGGAAGGTGTTATCATCCCTGTGTTTTCAGAGGAGAAGAGTGAGGACCACAGTGCCTCAGTCACTGGCCCAAAGTCACACAGCAGGTGTGAGTAGTCTGACTCCAATGCCCTTGCACTTTCCTTGATAATGTGAGTGGGTTGTACTCCAGATGTAAGGAGTTATAGGCACCTATGTTCTGGATCTAGCTTATAGGAAGAAATAGGGACAGTAGGTGGAATCAGGTGCCCGGGGGAGAGACTTCCTTGTCTAGCTCCAGTACCCACTTGACTTTTCTAAGAACAATTAAGACTGTGTAAGGAGAAAAGAAAAAGAAAGCAAGAAAGCAGAATAAGAAGAGGAATCAGCAGTGTGAACGCAGCCAGGAGTTCACCTCACTACTTATAAACCTTAATTAAACCTAATTTGTAAATCTTAATTGAACCACATGTACAGGCATTAATGAAGCAGTATCATAACAGTGCTCTCCCAGTAAGACAACACACTAATACTAAATACTTATATTCCTGGAAAATGTACTCACTAGGCCTCATCAAAGCATAATGGGGAAGTAGATAAACAATTAATCTCATTAATTGCAATCAAAGGACAAAGAGTACAAACTAGTTGCCTAGAGGAATCAACTTTGCCAGATTTCCTCACAAACAGATATGGTGCTAATGAAGTGAGAGTGTGAAGTGAGTGAACATCTGAGGAATTAAAAGACTCCGCTGGAATGTCATGAGAAGGACGTTCGAACTGGGGAAAACCAAGGCCTTCTCATGCAAAAGTCAATCTATGCAAGATTCCTCTTAGATTCGCCCCTTCATTTATTCAACAAACCGACGCCTACCACCCGCTCTGGGAAGCCGTTTACAAGCCCTGTGTGCATCACATCACCACTCCGTGCACCTTAAACTTACACAGTGGGACGTGGCAATTATATCTCAATAAAGCCGGAGGAAAAACACACCCGCTCTGTATGCTGCCAGCGTGTTCTTGAAAATGAGGCCTTGATGAGAAGATGTGTAACAAGAGAGACTGAGGGACAATTTTGGGTCAGATACTTTCATAAGTATCTCATTCAATGTGTTTAAAAAAAACCAAAATGTATACAGAACCTTGAGAGTCTGGTGTTACTAATCACATTTTATAGATAAAAGTATTTTGAGGTTCAGTAATTTGCTCCCTTTCATATTTAGTGAGTATGTAGACAAGAGGACTTAATAAAGCATCTGATTCTCTAGACCACAGTTATTACAAAATACTTATTATATATATACATATATATAATATTTATATGTCATATATGCATTATTTATATATGTCTAGACCAGCTCCGTAAGCAGACTTGTTGGCGGAGATTGGACTCTTACTTCTTCTGTCAAGCTTCAGAGGTTGTCCTCTAGGAAATCCCCTCTCGGCCTTGATTACACACCCTAATCGTCAGGCTGACACCCCCAGACAGCTGCTTTTACTTTTACTCGAGGCACCACGTGATGCTCTTCCTCTCAGTGGCCCCTGCGTCTGTGTGCCACAAGGCAACTGTTACCTTTTATATTCTTGTTGCCACTTCCCCCGGTGTCCTTCTGGTCTACCCAGTATCTTTATTCCAGCTGTGGTCCCAATGATCCTGAAATGGGAGCATGACTTTCCTCATTCAGGGTCCGCAGTGATCCAGATCTTTCCTGATCTTCACACATTAACTCCAGAATGAGTCCAACAGTGCTGCTTTATGAGTGTGTCCCTGTTCCTTTTCCCTTCCCTTTGTCCAGCTTGCCTGCCCTGCTGTTACCTCAGGAACATCTCAGCTGATCCCTCAATATTGGGTTCAGTTGACACCTCTGTGACTTCTTCCTTTTGTCAGCGAAAAAAGGCAAAACCTCCCAGGTTTGTGCTTGGTCCATTTCTCCACTAATGGAGTATAGTCACTTGTTTTCATGTGCTGATTTTACCATATGGTGAATTTCTAAACTGAAGCGTTCACCATATTTATCTTGGCATCCTCAGCATAGGGCAATGGGGACTATTTCTGTTGAATATATGAATAAAACTGAAAAGGTCTGACACCAAACTGCATGCAGTTGATCTCCCCAATGCCCTCACTCCCCAGAAACAAAGTAAGGAAGAGGCCAGTTCTTCCCGACTATAGATAGCATGAGGAAGTTATTACTCAGACCATGAGCTTGTGGTTTGCAACTACCCATAGCAAATATGGATCTCCTTCTTCCAAAACCAGGGAGGAACTCTGTTTGCCCATGACGTCTGCATAGGCCTTAGATAGTAAAATGTCCTCTTCCCCTCTTTACATTCCAACTGGCCCAAGTTCTCAAGGCCCAATATCAATCTTGCTTTTGTCCACCAAAGGACATCCAAATCCTTCTAAGTGGTGCCTCATCATTGAGCTTTGAGTCCCTTCAATCTATTCTCCTAAGAGTTTCTTGAAAGATCTTACAACACAACACACACATACACATACACACACACAGAGGGATATTTGATGGTATTACTTCACTGCTGACATAATTTAATGTTTCAGGGATGAAGGCCTAAGTCATCTGATTGTCCTTGAAGGCTTCCATGATCCCTCTCCTGCTCACCTCCACGGGCGCTCTTACTCCATCCTCCGTCGACATTACACGTTCTAATCGTGCATTGTTGCTTTGTGTTCTCTAAACCATGCCATCTCTAATTTTAGCCTTTTAAAAGAAATAGTATTTCTTTTAGAGTGGTCTGAGGTTTATAGAAAAACTGAGCAGAAAATAGAGAGAGCTCTCTTATACGCTTGTCCACACACTCCAACCCTCACAGTCTCCCCTGTTATTAAGACATGTTTGGAGTCCTTAGACAGTGGAATTACATTTGGCTGCTGGGATCTACAGCCCACAGTTCCTTAGAGAGGGACAGGGCTGAAATCCCCCGCTAAAACGTCTATAGAATGACCCATGCCTCATCTAAGTGCTTCCTGGATCCAGGGACACTAATCACTGTATCAAGCAGAGCAGCTCACAGCAGAGTTCGGCCTTAAGGACACCTCCTTTATAAAAGAGAACATGATTTTTTCTTTGCCTTACTGGATTGCTGTGAAGTGAGTATCAAAGGAACAAGTGGTATTGGAGGATAGTATGCACCATAAAATAACTCAACAAATGATAGCGGGGAGAAATGTCTTACATATTTCCCTCCAACTCTGCCTTAGAAGGGCACCAGAACGATCTTGTGTGGGCACTACTCTGCTTCTTCCTCTAGGTACCCTTGACCTATGACGCAGGCGTGACAGGAAACAATGATAGGCCAATCATATTAAAACATACTTTACATCTATGTCATTTTCAGTGATCTGATAGTATAAAATTAAAGATGACCCTTGATTATTAAACATACTCTTGAGCTATGAAGCGCTCTTATCTCAAAGTTGTATGATATTGAAGGCACATGAAATTTAAAAATATTCATCCATTTTCCAGGAGTGGATTGCCTTTATCCTACATTTGATTAACTATTGTGTCTTAAAAAATAAATACATATGAGTTGAATAAAGGACAGAGGAAGCAAAAGTGAAAATACACCATGGGCTTGAGCTGGGACAGAGACAAGGCAAAGCTGTGGGCACGTCTGCCTGTGGTCAGGGGGACCAGGCACAGGCCAGAAGGCGAAGAAGCCGGTGGGCAGTGAGAAGGAGCAAAGCAAAGGAATCGTGTTCCTGTGATGGCACCTGACATGTAATTCTCGGATACGTGAATGAACCAAAGGAGTTATGCTAACTCAATAAGCCGTGTGTATAATGTTTCCATGTGTCAACACCTACTTTGGGCCAGGAAATCATTACATCCATTATTTCTTTAATTTTTATCCCCTCACTTTAGAGGAGGAGATTATCACTGGAAATGCTAATCACCTGTCTGAATTTATACACTGAGTCAAAGATTTAGGATTATAGTCCCTTACAGGTCGGATTGTAGTCTGGTTTTGGTTTGTTGTTTTGTTTTGTTTTTAAGAGAGAGAAAGAGCATGGCAAGCACACAAGGTGGGGGACTGGGTGGGGTAGGGCAGAGGGGGAGGGGAGAAAGACTCCCAAGCAGCCTCCATGCCCAGCGCAGAGCTGATGTGGGGTTTGATTTCGGGACCCTTACTGAGCAGAAATCAAGATCGATCCCTTCGCCAACTGAGCCACCCAGGCATCCCAAGTCTGTGTTCTTTTTTTTTTTTTTTTTAAGATTTTATTTTTATTTATTCGACAGAGAGAGAGACAGCCAGCGAGAGAGGGAACACAAGTAGGGGGAGTGGGAGAGGAAGAAGCAGGCTCATAGCGGAGGAGCCTGATGTGGGGCTCGATCCCATAACGCCGGGATCACGCCCTGAGCCGAAGGCAGACGCTTAACCGCTGTGCCACCCAGGCGCCCCTCAAGTCTGTGTTCTTAACCATGGGTTTGAGAGTCTCTGATGGTAATATTTTCTATGATAGATTGTTGGTTCTAAGTATTCATAGGTTTTTTGGGGCCGTACGGTCTCTGCTTGCGGCTACTCAACTCTGCATGAAAGCTGCTGCGGACCGCATGTAAATGCGTGAGGATGTCTGTGTTCCAATAAAACTTTATTTGCAAAAATGGGCAGCAGGCTAGATTTGGCCTATGCAGCATAATGTGGAAATATTTCAAGGCAGTGTTTCTCAAATTATTTCTGGCAGAGCTCAGAGCTACTGTACAACATTATTTATATGCATCTGTGTTATTTATTGTTAATAACAGAGGTTCTCAGAAAATACTTCAATCCTTCTAGACTTGATGCACATTGATTTTTTATTTTGTATTTTATTTCATGAAAAGTAAAAAGCTTTGGTCCTGAACCATTAAAATGACTTCAAAATCTATTAATGTGTCATGATATACATTTTGAAAAACAAAATATTATAAAGATTAAAAAAAAGAAAAAAACCCCCTGAATTATAGAAAATGCTTGTGGAGGATCCTGAATTATAGGAATTAACAATAGGAATAACAATATATGAAATAACAATAAAAGGAACAGAATCTTGGATCTGGATGTGTCTTTAGAATTCCTAAAATAACTGCTTAGTCAATGAACAATTGAATAAATTGAAAAAAAAGAAAGCTCATCTCTTCACAAAGCGAGGTATCACCTGTCATCTAAAGAAATGTATCCCTTTCAGTGACATTTTAGGTAGTTCTGACTAAGGAAGCTTCCTAGAATCTGCAAATCTGGCTCTTTTTTTAAAAAAGATTTTATTTATTTATTTACTTACTTATTTATTTATTAGAGAGAGAGAGAAAGAGCACAGAGGGAGAGTGTGAGGGAGAAGCAGACTCCACACTGAGCAGGGGGCCCAATGCGGGGCTCGATCCCAGGACCCTGAGATCATAACCTTGACTCAGCCACCCAGGTGCCCTGCAAATCTGACTCTTTCATGCAAAATATACCTGTGGGGTTTCCTCTGTGTTTCGGGGAGTATTCTGGACAAGTTAGGTGACAAGAACAGCCGAAGTCACCGTGTGTGGGAGAGGTGGCGTGGACTGATGGGTGCCACACTGGGGGAAGCAGCATGCACTGTCAAAGCAAAGAGACAGGCATCTAAACCAGGTTTAATCTCCTTGTACATGGGCCCATGTCTTTTAATAGGCTTTTTCTAAAATTAGGAGATCAGAAAAAGGGGTAAAATATTATTTTTAGCTTTCCTTGTAGGAATCCTGTGTGTAAGTACCAAACAACAGACTAAACGGCCCACCATAGATAACCCCCTCTTTACCGTGGCGAACAAATATCCCAGAGTTAAATGTAATACTCTCACGCAGAAATTTAATTACCCCGGGTATCATGTCCATCTGTCTCTCTGCACCATGATATTTATGTATTTGCGTATTTGACCCCACACGTGTAGCTGTTTTAAATTTTTTTATTATAATTAGTATATGTATACAATTGTTAACTGTCACACACACACATACACACACACGTGTGGGTGTGTGAGTGTGTGTCTGTGAGCGCATGTATAATTCTGACTTCAGAAAGTTATTATCCTTCTCTATCCTTTCGCTGTGTTCTAAATCAAATTGTACTGTGGGACCTGCACACTGCAAACTTATTTTTCTCTGAGACAGTGTTTGGAGTCTAAGGTCTGATGAGGGCTGGGTTTTAAGAGGAGAGCTGGTACCGACCATGGCTGAAGCCTGCAGGCCAAGAGTAGCTGCTCATTAGTCCGACTGCATTCAGCTTTGATCTCCAGAACCTTCATGGGAAAGCACTTCATAGGCAACCTTCTTATTTCCTTCTCGGTTCATTAATTGGAACCATAACCTTATCCATTCCAGCACTGAGTTTTTACCGTGCACTGTCTAGATGAGCTGTTCAGCCCATAAATCCAATAAAGTCATTTCCCGAAGTGGAGAGATTTCATCCACGGAACCACAGAGGCTCGCAGCAAATGTGCTTGGTGCTCTCAAAGTCAGGGTCTGATAGAAACATGGATCTTGCTTGTCGTTTTCCTAAGGAATTTTCAAGGAAGGGAAGAAAAGCTGGTTGGGGCTATCTCATTTCTCACAGGGGACTTGGCTGTTAAGGACTCACACTCATCCCAACCCTGCCTTGTTATATTTAAAAACTATGCCAGGGTGCTTCTGATGAGTGCTTTTCCACTTGGAAGGCGGTCACATGGCCATCATTTCATTTGGGCATCAAAAACAATACGTTGGTCAATATTAGTCTAAGTTGGGACGCCTGGGTGGCTCAATCAGTTAGCTGAAGCATCTGCCTTCGGCTCAGGTCATGATCCCAGAGTCCTGGGATCGAGTCCCGCATCAGGCTCTCTGCTTTGCAGAGAGCCTGCTTCTCCCTCTGCCTGCCTCTCCCCCAGCTTGTGTCGCGCTCTCTCTCTGACAAATAAATAAATAAGATCTTTAAAAAATATATTAGTCTAAGTTCCCTTGCATGGATTGAGATTAGGAGATATTTTATTGGCTTTGCCCAAGACCACACCATTCTTTGCTATCTCAAGTTTCTGCTCTATGTGAAGCCACACAAAGTTATTACGATTCAGAATCTAATGCATCATATTTCAGAATTTTTGTTCAAGTTCATTGTAAAAATGAATCTGATTCTAATTCATTTCATCCCTAAAATAACTGGGGGAAACAATTAATAACAGTAACAGCTACCCTTCACTGAGTGTCTACTGTTACCCCCAAGCTAAAAAGTGTCTCTATTTTACAGGTAAGGAAAATGAAGTCCCTCAGCTCATCAGTAAAAGAGTGAGTATTGGGGACTCTTTCTGTTGGCTTCCAAAGCCTGTGTCTCCTTCCTGGGGCTTTCTGTTCAGTTTTGCATGTGACAGACAGTACTGGTAGCCTTTTCTGGGACAGATGCTATGTGAGCACAGGCAAAAACCCTGGAAGATGGGCCGGAGTCTGTCCTGGGAGAGCATGAGATGAGGATTTCAGGCAGAAACGTGAATGCTTTGAAGCAAGCAAGAAAACAACATTCCTGAAGGACTGCAGAAGGGGATGGCAAAGCTACCAGGTAGATGAACCGGAGGAAGTGGTATGAACTGGGGTGGAGGGTGGGAAATAGAATAGATTCATCAGGCAGAGCCTACAGGTCTCAAAAGTGTTCTAAACTAAGAGGAACTTACTGGAAGGATTTAAGAAAATAAATGACATATAATGCAATGCTGCAATTCTTACTTGAAATTCTCTTTTGTTTATGGATTCCAAGGTTATTAATTTAAAAAAAGATCGGAGTCTTGCTATGCTTAATCAGTTCTGTGAATTAGAAAAGATTTGTTCCTGCCCTTGGACAGGTGATGGCCTAGGGGAGAATCAGGACTAGGTAGAAGGAATCTTTTCTCTCCCCCCATCTATATCGAGAAAGACAATGTTACTTAGGAAAGTTGTAATGTGAGGGCAGGCATGGGAGAGAGTAGAGCAGGACCATCTCTACTGTAAGGGCATTTCTAGAAAGAAAGCTTTAGGTCATTTTTCCTAATTCACGTATAGAGATTAGAAGCTCAGGGAGTGGAGTTGAATTAGAACTTTTAGAATGTAAAAGCTAGTGGATGTGTGTGTTTGCTCACCAAAAATTTTTAAAAGTCTATTAAAGGGTCACCTGGGTGACTCAGTTGGTTAAGCTGTCTCTTGATTTCAGCTCAGGTCATGATCTTGGGGTCATAAGATGGAGTCTTGCGTGGGCTCCGTTCTCAGCGGGGAGTCTGCTGGAGATTCTCTCCCTCTGCACCTCCCCACCCCACTCACTCTCTCTCTCTCTCAAATAATAAATAAATAAATCTTTTTTAAAAGACTATTAAAATGGTTAGTTTTCCCAAATTTAAGTTTCTGAACCTTACACAGTTACCTTTTCTAACCCAAGCCCAATTGCAAACCCCCTGGTGTCTGGACTATACAGAGATAGGGTGTGTGTCCAAGTAGAATCTAGAAGATGTGGCCCAGAGATCGCTTGGAGGACTTGATTTATTTAGTATTCACAGGAGCTTGTTTCATAGCAGATAACTCTATCCCTCAGCTACAGCTGCTGCTCTTTTTTTAGGGAAGAGGAGGAGTCCATTCAGCAGCTGCTCTGCCGAGTGAAGTTAGCTCTGGAAGCTGGTTAGTTGTCCCCCGTCTCCACGGGGCATAACAATATGAGCCAGCATGTGGTTGTCACCTTTGAACTCAAAGATAAGAGTGTGACTCTGAGGATAATACTGGATAATACTGTCCTTATTCTATTTTTAATTACATGACCGAGTCCTGCTCCAGGATTATAGACATTCCAAGAGACAAGACTATCATCGCCATGACTGCTTCCCCTTCTCCTGCTCCCAGTTGCTGAGGTCTCAGCTGATCTGGGTGAAAGTCTGGGGAAGGACAGGGCATTGCCTTCTATACTTCCTACAAAATGCAAATCCTGAAGCCAAAGAAAGCAATCTTGGAGATCAAGTTTGAATATTTGATGAAAGCATCAGATATTTGAAAATAAGCCATCAAAGTGCAGAGGCTGGGAAGAGAGAAAATTCTGAGATGATCTGGCATCTCAAAAGCCAAGAACTCAAGACCAGAGAAAGGTTGACGGACAGCATGAGGAGATGAACCCTCTCGTACACACGTGAGGTCTGGGGTCTAGTGGATCAGGTGCAAGGCTATCCTCTACCTCTCAAAGCCCTTGTCATACCCGTGGAAAGGCTGTTGTGCTCTCTAAACTTTGCTTTCAGTCCCCAAATTGGTGCTTACCTAACTATGTCACTTCTTGAAAACTTTTACATGTGGTCTTATTTAAATTCATGACAAACCTATGAAATAGACAGTATTTTATTTCTAATTTACATATGAGAAACTTGAGAACAGAGGTACTAAGTTTCTTGCTCAAGGTCACACAGTCTGCGTAGTGGATTCAGTACCCAAACTTACACATCTGATCCCAGAGCCCAGCTTCTTAACATCCCTCTGGATGAATTTGTGGAAACTGGCAAAAGATAAATGATAATAGTAGTTCTTGGTATTAAAATATTATTTTCCATACTTAGAATTACAGTTGGGTATTTTTTTAATATCTTCTATTTTCCTCATCTTATTCATGTTGTCCATTATACCCTTGAGCATTTGGGGAATATTTATAATAGCTGCTTCCTGCAAATCCCATCATCTCTGTGTTCTGAGTTACATTTTCCTAATTCCTTTACTGTCTAGTAACTTTTGATTGGGTGCAGCCATTGCCCATTTTATGTTGTGAAGCATTTTGATGCATTCCTTTAAAGAGTGTTGGACATTTACTTCCAGGAAGCTAAGGTATTTGTGGATTCATTTGATCCTTTGAGTTCTTCTCTAGACTGTTTCAAGGCAGGTCAAGATTCACCCTGCCTGTGGCGCGGTTTGAGCCACAACCAGGTCATTCTGGGGTCTCTGTGGAAAGTCCCATATATTCAACGAGTCTTTGTACTCTAGCTGGAAGGAATGCCAGTAATTTCCAACCCGTGTCACCAATGGGAGCTGT